>NC_142135.1:57282500-57907500 GCF_024610735.1 Ursus americanus
ACAAAGGAGTTGATTTTAGTTATGAAAAGGATCAGGAGAAACTTTAGAGAAAGTCAGTGACAGACATTATCCTAATGTAATATTACTCTTAATAATTATATGTCTTGTCATGCCTTTTATTACATTATTATATGTGTTACAATAGTAATAAGAATATCTAATGTATTTATTTTAATGCTAATCGTGAGCCAGGCATTGTTCTAAGTGCTTTTCATAGAGAAACTCACTTTATTTATTACATATAAATTAATTCATGAGTTGAATATAGAACTAACATAATGTGGCTTTTAACCGTTGACCACAGTTGACCCAAATAAGTAAGATGATGTACATGTCATCGAGTGATCTAAAAAAGCAGTTAAGAATGTTTAATACAAATTTAAGCTATTTATTAGGGCAATATTTATCAAATTATACCGTTTCACATTTTGCCAAGAAAATGCTATTTTGTGTGTTAATAAAGATACAGGTCTTCCATATAGCTAGTATGCAGACTGCAGAAGTCAAGCATGTTTTGACATGCTTATTCTAAGTTCCAGTGTTACACCTGTCAACTCTTTAGCTCCTTGCTGCCTTTTCTTCTCTGTGCAGAGCTTCCATGCAGTCGCTAGAATGGGATTTCCACCTGCTCCTGTGCAGTAGACCCCACCGTTAATGAGCCTGAGATGCACTAATCAAACATGTTTTCTTGATACAGTGATTGTGTTAGGTATCACATATGAATGTACAAGCGTTTATCTTTCCTTAGTGGTCTAAAGAGCAACTTTCTTTAAACACGGGTCTTTTTCACACCCTCCTCATTTTTGTCCCACAGAGGGTGACCATTAAAAACATCTGACAGACAAGCAGTTTCCTGCTGAGATTTAGTAAAATATTTAGTAGTCCTGCAACATCAAGGAACTTCAGCCCTGCAGGAAATGGTTTGATTCAACTTTTTTTGGAGGTAGGAGATAGGGAATTTACGTTTTTATTTGGATGCCCCCTCATATTTTCAAATGGGCATGAAAAAATTTACATACCTAGCTTTTGGTATAAATTAGTGTAAGGCTTGTAGTATTTTTCTTTATTTCTCAAGTTATATGAACAGCTGAAGTGATGTGTGTCTTCCCTTCAGGAAAAAGAAATCTCTAGACTGGCAAAATCAGTATTAGAATGGACAATTATAGCATCTCATCCGGGCTTATGTGATTACAAGTCAAAACTAGAAAACTTATTTTAAAATAAAAATTATTATTTGTAAATTTCAAAGACAGCCACATTGTTTAATTTACATATATTGAAATTTTTGGCCCATCTTCTAATGGAATAATTTTTGTAAATTCATAAGACAGAAGCAAAATGTCAATTTACAGTAGCTGATAGTGTTATAAATCCAAAACAAGTGCTGTAACATTGTAAAAATCAAGATCAGTTGCTAACATTTTAGAGTACCAAAGATAGCAAAATGATATGATTTATAAACAATGAATCTTAAAGTACACATAGGAGATGACTTTTGTAATCTTCTAAAATTATCTTTATTCATTTTTCTTTAATCAAAATCAAGGTCCTGTGACATTGCATAGTGGAATTTTTAAGGCCACGTTTGTAGAAATATACTGCTCTGTTTTAACAGAAAGATGTTGCTCTGTCATTCTGAAGATTTGTGCATTACAAGATGTACTGGGATTTTATTACCCTAATTATTTTAGGCTAGTGATCCTAAGAATTCAATGCTGATGCTTTAAATCATAGAAAACATTTTTCTGTGTAGAAGGATGAATTTCAAAATGTCACTTGCCCAGTATCATTTTTTTTGACATTCACAGTTTTATGAACTCTAATGTTGTTATGTCCAAGAAGAAAACACAAAACTGATGAGAGCCATATCAAACTTGTTTTTACAAGTTACTGATGGAGTGATGTGTAAGGTGTGACTCTTCCTTAAGGCCTCTTATCTGTAGATTATTACTTTTTGTTTAATTTGGAATTGTGTCCTCAATCAGTAGTTTCCTATATTTTTCACATAATTTGATGTGGCAGTCTTAGTGTAGTGGAAGGTATAAACATGGAATGATTTTATATTTCTCCAGTCACCACTTTCCTCCATACACCGTCAGATCTCCCATTCATGTTTCTTTACGATGTCTAGTTACCTTTAGTTTTTAAAAGTTGAGTGTAGTTCACAGTAAAATGCCAAACTTTGATCTCCGCCATTGCAAGCCAGTCAATTTGGCTCAAGACAATTCTAGGAGGGAGGGTGTACGTTGACTTATTTTTCCCTTCCTTCATACTCCATCCATTTCGTTTCATGGCCTTACTGCGCTGGTGTTGGGAGGCTTGTTGGAGGGGGACCAGGGTAGGGGAAGATGCCACCCTAACCTGGTTTTATCCACTACTGGTTTCCATGTAGATGATATTCATGATTTTCTCGAGGCAGTGTTTAGTTTCTTCCAGTTCCCTCTGTCCCTGAGGGACAGCCATATTTCCTTTGGACTTTACCAGTGGTCCTTGCCCCTGACCCCTTCTGTTGGTAGATGTGTCTTTGTTTGGCCTGAGTATCCCTTTCGCTTCTGCAGAGCTTCTCTTTCATTCCCTCCAAAGGCCATGAATATGTAGGGTGAGCATATCTCCCTTCGTCCTTTTTTTGTTTTCAGGCATACTGTGTGCCTGGACTCCTTCAACAAGCTCTCAGATATCTCCAAACTCAATCTCTTATTTTCCTATGTTTCCAAACTGCAAGGGGCACACATTGATTTCAGTCAAAATTTCTTTTCAAAGGAAGCTTATAGGTTCTGCTAGGTGACAGCATGTAAGTACTCCCACTCTGTATTAGCTGTTTTCTTAGAGCTGCCTCACTCATTGAAAATGCTGTATTCTTCATAAGGGTGACAATCAAGAGGATTCCCTCCCCTTCACTTCCCCCTTCCCAGTTCCTCTGTGTATTACTTATGGTTGGACCAGTTCTGACTCTTACTAAGGGGTTGGGAATAAGGCCTAGCCTAAATGTTGGCAGCTCTTTACAGCTCATTTTGTTGTTGGCTATGGTCCTGGTGTTGATTTGGGGGCAGCGGAAAAAGCCCCATGGGGATTAGGTTCTTTGTAAGTGATAAAAAGCCCAGTGACTTAAATAAAATAGATGTTTATTCTTTCCTCATGTAAAGGTCTGGAAGCTTGCAGTCCAGAGCTAGTGTGATGGGTCTGTTCCATGGAGTCTTCAGGGACCCAGGTTCCTGCCTACTCACACCACCCTACCATCTGTAGGTTTCAGCCCTTGTCCTTTGGCTAAAGATGGTAATGTCCACCCATATTCCAAGCAATGGGCTGACAAAATGAGTCAAGAAGAAGCAAAAGGCAGACACTTGAAATCTCTTTTTAAAGTTTCTAGGAAGCTGTTGTAGAGTTCTTTCGTTTACATTCTGCTGAGCCACATGGTGTCATAGCTACAGGGGAGCCTGGGAAGTATGAACTTTATTCTGAGCATTCAAGTAGTCAGCTAGGAATTACTGCGGAAGAATCTAAGAGGACAGTTGGCAATCTCTGTCACATTCACTGGGTGCTCTGACATTTTATTTGCGGCTATGTGCAGAATTACACCTTGACATTTGTCTGTTCTATATGAGTTGTACATGGTCGCCAGTGTTGAAGGTCTGCAGAATGCACAGTGGTTATAGGGTATTGCAGGCTTCCAGTCAATTGTGTACAGTTAGGAGAAAGTTAAGTCTTTCAGTTAGAGTATCTAAGCCAAGGATGCAAATGCAGTGTGGAGTTTGTATTTTCTACTGGGGTTGTCTTGTGGTATTTCTGTCCTTTGTAATTTTCATTTCCCCAGAAGAAAGAATAGAACTGCAATAAATTGGCTAACAAAGAAGTGTATTCACTGTCAAGTTGGATATTTAGGGAAGTGTCATCTCTCTCATACAGACTTTCAATTGATGTCAAAGGGCGATTATATTTTATTTTAAAAGGCATGTTTTATCATAGCACTATATACGACATAATATTTTAACGGTACCATAAATGGCTGTGAGCTGTAGCTATTTTAGTGTCACCATTTATTGGCTTTTGCATAAACCTGTTATGTGATAAGTTTCATTTTCCCCCATCATATTTAGCTGATGCATAGTAAACAACAGTTCCACATTCTTGAACTCATATATACTGAGTGACCTTTCGATTTGCTTAGGAGGTATAGTGCGGGGATTTAGAACTGTTGTCAAGTCTTTTCCCCCAAAGTTAACTTGGAAAAAATATTTTTATAATAAAATCTTTAAGGTACTTTGGAAACGAGCTTTGTATATTGCCTTGATTTAAACTCTAAACTACTTCTTATGGATTCTAGGAGGTTTCCCTATCTTCAGGGAAACTGATGGCAAATCTTAAGCCTACTGGCTTTAAAAAGTTCGATTATTAAACTATTAGACTAAGATCCATGTTGTTGTCATTTTCAGTCAGATGTATATTTTCCATGACAAAATATACATGGACCATAATCTATAATAAAGGTATATTATGAGTATGTTACAGCAGTCAGAATTAAGCCTCAGGAAACTAATATGTGTTTTAATTTTCTTCCTCACAAATTCAAGATTTTCACCCAGGCTTTTATCCTAGACCTATACACATTTAACAAATTGAGCAAGTTATAACTAGTGAAACCAATTTTCTCTATAATTAGTAGGAATTCCATTCTATAGACATGTTTCGTTAATTTATCATCATAAAAGCAGTGCTGTTTTTGCTTTGTTGGCTTAGAATTAAAATAAACACTGCTTGAAAGAACTTTTGTAAAACTAGATAAATGAGAGGATGGAAATTTTCCCACTGGGAAGATGGACTCACACTTCCCTCTACCCCCCATTTACCCTACCTCTGCTATGGAATGTCTTACATGTGGTTTTAATAATGGTTGGTTGTATTTAACTAAAAGAAAAATAATAATATAGTAACTTTATTTTGGTCTGCACATTAGAAATCATTTTTGTTTAATTCATTTTGATTGTAATGTCAAAAGGTCAAGCAGAATATGATGTAGTGATAGCTGTATATATTTAACAGTGGTTTTCTAGGGACTGTAATGTAGAAATAGAAGGATGTCACTACCAATTAAGTGGCAGTCACAAAGTCAAAGATGAGCGAAAATTCAGGTTGACAAAATTCCATTGGAATCAAGTGAACTTCGACTTATGCTTCCCCTTGAGTCTTTCATGCATTATGCATTATGAAAAGCTGGACTATAAAGACAGGTATAGCATTTAACTGTGAATTTTTCTACTGGCTATAATAATGTAAAACATTTTATAAAGCATTTCCTAAACTCTTTTAAAACTTCAAAAGTACTTAAAATGGAATTAATAGATTTTCCGTAGATATTGGAAGGTCCTGATAAGGTTTTAAATATTTGAACTGTGTTCTGCATAAATTATTTGAATTCTTCTGGAAATCTAGAGCCTTTGGAAAGGACCTGTTGCATCTGGCTCCCTCTTACAAGTGGTGTTCAGCAGATTGCATGTGTTCTGTTATAGGTTCACTACTGTGATAGACAAAGTGGCAAAGAGTGTGTGACCTGTCTGACATTAGCCCCTGTGCAGATGACTTTCCATGCTATTGGAAGCTCCATTGAAGCCAGCCATGACCAGGTATAATATGCCACTGCCATTTTGCTGCGTTATGGCCCAGCTGAGAAATCAGAGACCATCAAAATGGAAGCTATGTGCACACATACAGCTTTGCTTTCCCTAATACATTATCCACTAGCACCATTTGCTAGAATTTTGGAAAAATCCAAAATTTTCGTGTTGTGAAACTGGTATCTTAGGAGATTTAAATTACTTTAGACTTCTAGTTTGTAGTTCATTATTAACTTAAATATAGAATTCTCTTATATGGAAGAAATAATTGCCCTACGAGTTATTTTTATTTTTAATAATTGCATATAAGAAGCAGGGTTAGCAAAACAATGTGGATCACACTGTAGTCTCACTGTAAAATACTCATTTAGTGAGGGTTTAGTATTATAGAATGTGTTTAAAATAACTGAACTTTCAGAACAATCAACTTACTCCCAGAATTTGGGATATTATTAAAATGATACTCTAGTGTTGTTTCTACTTTTAAAGCTTTATTTCTGAAATAAAGCTAAAAATCTGAAAAGTATATTGTTTCTTAATAACAAATTCCTTTGTTTAGATAGCAGCTTGAAAACGCATCCTGTCTATAAGATAATACATATTTTCAATTAAAATAATCATCAGATTAGACTAATGATCTGGGTCATAGACTTTCTAGTTTGGAGTCAAAATAAATACATATACACACAGTTTACAGTTTGACTAACCAGCTGTGCTTTCTAAATTAACTATTCACATGCAGAACAATGGTCACCCACTTTTATATCCATTTCTCAGTAAATTTGAGGATTTCTCATGGTCTTGCCTCACTAATCTTTTTTTCCTTCTCTCTGAGGAGTGCCTTTGCATGAAAAGAATAAAAGAATGTAGTAATGTATATTCTCAAACACATGATTTATTGTCCAACTCAAAAAAGACATTCTTTTCTAGTTCATAATGTCTCTGACATTGTGGGGTTTCCAATCATCTTTTGTTGATTGGTGGAAAGGTATGGTGGGGTTTAGGAAAAAGTAACTAATTAGGCAGAAAATCTGAGTGTTAGGAACTAACCAGAGCGTAAGTTAGCTGCAGTTACCTGAGTGCATTCGTACCCTTTGTTTGGGACCCTGTTTTCTGGAATATTAAGTAAAGGAGTTGGAGACGACTTACAAGATCCATTCCAGGGCTACCATTTTATGATTCTGTGGCTGATCTTCCTGCTCTTGGTTAAATGAGACCAATAATAAACAGTTGACAACATATTGACGTTGAAAGCAGCTTTGAGATGACTCCAGTGCTTCTCAGAGTTTGGCACTGACATATGCTCTAGCTGCAGGAAAGCGTGCAGCAGGAGGAGAGGGATGTGACCTAAATGAACTTACAGAATACATTTCCCTGTATGAAACTATAACTTAGCCGTGTGCTAGGTTCAGGAGAAATGACAAGAATGTTAGACATTGTTCCTGCTGTCATGGAGCTTGTAATCTAGCAACTTTACTACTTTGAACATTTGCCAAAAAGTCTAGCTACTGCTGTATCTCTCTGTATCCCTTCATGGCAGAAACAAATGCAAGAGCAACATGAGATTAACCATCCTGCAAAGACCCCCCTCCTCCTTAGGCTGAGCAAACAAATGAAAGAGTGCTTCAGAAACCCACACACCTGAGAAGAGCAACCCGTTGTTAGCAGAGGTAGCATGTTCCTATAAAAGGATGGGAATAGAGACAGATCAAACCTAGATTTGCCATGAAGTAGTTGTGGAAACTTGTCTCCATACCTCTTGGAACTTGGCTTCTTCATGAGTAAAATAATGAGCCTGGTTCAGGCTTATGCCCAGTCCATGTGGCAAGGTATACAAAGTTCTGGGCTAGGGTTAAGTCCGTATGCCACCCTTACAAATTAGGAAAAAAAAAAAAAAAAAAAAAAGGTGCTTCTTCTTAAGGCATTTTACTGCTATCCAAATCCATAAGACCTACAGCATGAATGGAGCCCCCCCCACAACCCCCACCCATGAGGTGTTCAGTACATAACCTGCACAACTGTACATATAGGTCTTAGACTAGATCTATCTGGAATGTCAATTTTACTCAATGGTAAGTAAATAAAGACATTTTTATATTGAAGCAAATACAGTTGCATTAGAGATGATGAACTTGCATGAAATTTTAAGGTAAAAAAAAGACTTTCAGGAAATGCATTGATAATAGGTGATGGTTGGAAGATGGATGGATAGGTGAATAAATGAAGGGAGCTGTGACTGGAGTGGTCACCCTATATACCAATACTATACTTTGGTGGCCTCCGAGGTGCAGTTGGAAGTAGGGGAGTGATCAGTGCTCCTCCCTTGTACTTGAATTATTGGGCTCGCTGGGGAAAGGAGACACAGTGAACCTCTATTCCACATCCTCTAGTTTTTTTGCATTATGTTGCCATTACCCTTTCCTCATACTGAGGGTCTGTCTAAGCAAAAAGTACTTCTTCACCATACTGAAAGCATAAACTTGATCTCATAAGTTGGAAAGGATGAACCACTAAATGCTTTTTTACCTGTTTATCAGTAAATACTGGAAAACATTTTAAAGCAAGAAAAATTAGTCATTTATAAAATGTTTTCTATATTTAATTCATTTGAGCCAAAGCAGTTGAACAAACAATAAGTATTCTGAGAAAAAAGTATATGTAAAATTTAGAGGCAATCCTTCTTATGAAACTCAGGTGGTTCCTGTCTATGTAGAAAAGTAAAGGTGAGAAGTGGAAGAGCTCTGTAGCCTTGAACATTTACAGCTTACCTCATAATTTTAGATTTAACTCTAGGAATTCAGTGAAGTAATGAGTAAATGTCTTATTCAGTGTATTCACTCATGTATTAGGAGTAAGAGGACAAGGACTGTTAAATATCTCTATCAGAGGTCCATACAGATTATGGAGTGGAGGAGAGAGATCCAGTATCATCTGTATGCTGATGATGTCCAAATGTGTGGAACTTTAATTCTCCCGCCTCCCCCTACCAAACTTGCCTCCCCCTCCTCCCCTGTCTTTTCCTTTTATCCATCCTGGTAGATGACACCACCAGCTACCTTGTTGCTCAAGCCACGCTCCTTGGAGCATATTTGCCTCCTCTCTCCTCATGCTACATCCAGTTCCAGTATCCCTTCCACTGAGTTACATCTGTCACTGGACCACTTCACCACCTCCAGTGTTGCCATTGTAGTCACTATCATGGGTTTTGTGGGTTTTTTTAAGGTTTTATTTTTAAGTATTCTCTACACCCAACATGGGAGCTTGAACTTATCAACACCAAGATCAAGAGTCGCATGCTCTACCAACGGAGCCAGCCAGGCACCCCCTTATCATGTTTAACCCAGACAATTGTAGTAGTCTTTACACTAGCTTCCTTTTTTCTACTTCTGTTCCATTGTGGTGTATCTTCCACACAGTAGCCAAAATTATTTTAAGTTAATCAGATCACATTATTCAGCTGTTCAGAACCTTCCAGTGGCTCCCCATCACACCTACTATAAATCCAAAATTTTTGTTATGGCATGTAAGTCCCTTTGTGATTTGGCTCTCTCCACCTCTCCAATTGTAATTCCTACCTCTCTCCTTTCCACTCATTATTCCAGTCTCATTGGCTTTGTTGCCAGTTATATCATGACAGATGAAAGAAACCAGACTCAAAAGGCTACATACTATAGATGCAATGTGTATGACATTCTGGAGAAGGCAGAACTATAGAGATAGAAAACAGATCATTGGTTGCCAGGAGCTGAGGAGGGATTGACCATAAATTGTCACAACAATTTTTGGGGTTGATGGAAATGTGGTTTATCTTGATTGTGGTGGTAGAACATGACTGTATGCATTTATTAAACTTACAGAACTGTATGCTAAAAAGGGTAAATTGTATTGTATTTAGACTATACCTCAATAAACCTAACTTAAAAAAAAAAAAAAGCCAGATTCATTCCTATATCAGTGACCCATATATGGAATTGACCTCGGGAAATGTGGAAACATGACATCCCTTTCCTTTCCTGCATTCTCTGAAAATGTTGGATCCCCCTTAGAATGCACTAAATTAAACTTAGAGCCTGATTTAGAGCTTCTCTGAATGCTAGTGGTTAGTTAAGGCCTGCTTCAGGCTTCCAGGATAATTATCTCCAAAAAGTGGTCTAAGCCTGCCTGACTTCAGGGAAAGGGTCTGTAGTGTTTCCCATTTGGGAGCTCTGACTTCTCATCCAGGCAGTGGACAGTCATTCAGGCTGGTTGCTGCCTGGGAGTCCCTGTGTTATCTGGGTGAAAATGTTCTATGTATGTTTGCTTTATTCATCACAGCAAATGTGATACTATAAATTTACATTAGTTTAGAATGTTCAACTGTCTAGAATTAAAACAGTTTAAATTTCCAGATACTGAGTTTCTTTTCAAATATTTTTTAGCAGACATTTGTTAACAACTCTCTGGGAATATTGCACTGGATACTAGAGCATACAAAGATAACTAACTTCTAGTCCTCTTAATAAGCTAGATAACTAACTTAATGTAGTCTTCGGTGAGCTGATCATCCTGTGAAATTTTAAATCTACAGATCATATGGTGGCTTCAGCGAAGAGCAGTCATCCTTATTCGTTAGTGAAGTAAAGAGCTCATCTATTTGGTAAGATGGAGGTAGTGAGGGTTTTGCTCCATGTTTTTCAGTAGATCCTATTTGGAAACTATATTGGTTAGGGGGTATCATTAAAAGCAAAATCCTTTGTAATAGCGCAGAAAGGTGTTTGGAATCCTCTTGATATAATTTGGTATAATTCACCAAATATTCTTTCCTCTGTCCTTCTGGCCTGACACTTTACATCTTTCTTCATCACTCTTGGATGTTACCGAGCACTGCCTATCTCTCTCTCTGTTACTTACATCAGTCACCTTCTAGGTAGCCTCAAAATCATAAACTTCCTTCCCTGTCTTTTTATTTTTTCATTCACCTTTATGTAGACTGCATTATTAATCTCACAGTCTCAACCATACTGGGTAAGCAGACGTAGATGAGTTAAAGTACCGTAGCTTAACTTCTAGTTACCAGTTTACCACTGCCTATCTCATTTTGTTCAGGTTAGCTTTGGGACTCACTTGCTTCATATAAAAAAATGAATAAATCAACCACCTAACCAAGCACTGACTTGCCAATGAAGTATGACGTGTGTAAATTACTATTTGCTGTAATCTTCTAGTCAACACAAAATGAAATTACGATGTGGAGTAAAGGACGATGCCTACTTAGCACAGTACTTAGAATTTGAGAAATGAACGATCCTTCAACAGGAAAGAAACAGGAACCAAATTTATATTAAGTGTGTTTACTGTGTACCAGATATTGTGCTAGACTCTGCATCCATTCTTTTGCTTAATTCTCATAATACTACGATGAGGTATAAACTATAGTGGTTGTATATTTGCTTCATTTGCTCCGTTACCTATAAGGATTTATGTCCAGATTAGCGAATCAAGCTGAGTTGTTCACCGTGTGTGTGCTTTGACCGGAATTCAAGGCAGACTTCTCAGTGAAGGGACAACCATGAAGTGTAACAAGTTACAAATCTAATGGGTATTCTGTTCTACTTTTGCTTAGTTAAATTCTGCTCATGGGTTTTCTTTTTCTGATTAATTAAAAATCTCTTTCCCTTAGTAATTATAATGTCTTACAGTTGTGTAATAATTTAAAACTAAGAAAGAAAAGCCTTCACACATAATAAATATATACTATCGCAACAATAATATATGGATTGATTATAGACTATATCCAGAACTTTGTGGTACTAAATGGACTTAAATGATAGTGCATATAGTCCCTTTGCCTTGAGGTAATTGTAGCCTAATGGAGTGTATCAGCTAGGATGCTTTTGGCTACAAGTAACAGAAAACCTGACTCATACTGGCTTAAACAATAAGGAACCTTGTTATCTCCCATAACAGGAAATTCAGAGGAAGAGTGAACTCCAGGCTTAGTTGATAAAGTAGCTCAGTGATGTCAACAAGGACTCAGGTTATTCCATTTCTTAGCTCAGCTTCATCCTCTGGCTCATGGAAACATGGTCACAGTTTTTCTCTGTGTCACTGGGAGTGTAGCCATATTGAAAAGAAAATGAGAGATCTGATCTCACTGGTCTCCTTTTAGGGGCAAAGACATCTATGTCAGGAACTCCTTCAGCCATCTTTCCTTCATGGTGCAGGCTTGGGTTGGGTCATTCACAAACCCATCTCTAAACTAGTCATTGGCCAAGGAAATGAGATCACTATGAGTTTTTTATTTTTTAAAGATTTTATTTTTTAAGTAATCACCCAATGTGGGGCTGGAACTCATGACCCCAAGCTCAAGAGTCACATGTTGTGCTGACTGAGCCAGACAGGTGCCCCAAGATCACTATCAGTTTTTTGTGTGTGTTTTTTTTTTTTTAAGATTTTTTTATTTGAGAGAGAGAGCAAGCAGGCAGGAGGAGGGGCAGAGGAAGAGAGAAAATCCTGAGGCAGACTGCCCCCTGAGTGCGGAGCCTGATGACGTGGGGCTCAGGGCTTGATCCCAGGACCTTGAGATCATGACCCGAATCAAGAACATGACCTGATCTGAAATCAAGAGTCTGCTGCCTAACCAACTGAGCCACCCAGATGCCCCAAGATCAACATGAGTTTAAATGCTTGGGGTAAAATGGTTTGAGAAGTCAACAACAGGGACTACTACATGAGGAATTAAATGCCATATATATAATTTTAAATTTTCTAGTAAACCCATTAAAAAATTTAAAAACAGGTAAACTTGCTCTTAATATATTTTATTTAACCCAATATATCTAAAGTATCACTTCAACATATAATCAACTTTTAAAATTATTAAGGTATTTAATCTTTCTTCATATCTCATTTTGGACCAGCCAAAATATACTCTGAGTATATATAACTATCATTAGGAATCCATCATATATTTCCTAACGGAAATAAACTGATCTGTATGGTACCTTTAATTTGCCTAATCTATCATGCATACGCTTACAACCTCCTCAGGGTCCTGAATTAATTTCTTCAAGTTCTGGGCCTGCCTCCCGATTCTAGCACTCCACAGTGTGGTACACAAGTCAGCACCCACTGAAGCATGTCACTGGGGACTGCAGTCCTCAGAATCTAAACAGGCACGAACTTCATAGGTTTGAGCAACAAGTACACAAGACAAAGTTTTTTATTAATATAAGAAGGACGCACTTAAATGGCATTGGACAATAACAGACCCCATGTCATCATCACCCTAGAGGTATCTGTAATGGGGTTCTGGCACTCTGTTTTACGTAGATGCAGTATGGGTTTTGAACTTCGGCTGTTTGATTTGCTCCGCATAGCAAGCCACCGAGCCGAGTGCCATGGGGTGTCGACAGAGAGGGTATGGTCACTGCCGTTGGCAGCTTCTGCAAGGTCCTGCAGCTGCCAACATTCAAAACATAACTTGATTTGCATTTACGTTTTATGAAATACGGTGCCAAGAGAGAGAGTAGAAAGGCACATCATCTTTAATGTTTGCTTTGAGAAATTGCTTTCATATTTACAGATGTTGTTTCATATTCAAGTATTTAAAAATATTTCCTCTACTTGAAACATATCCCATGATTACAGGACTAAAATTTCTTCTTCTTTTTTTTTTTTTTTAAGATTTTATTTATTTATTTGACAGAGACAGAGACAGCCAGCGAGAGAGGGAACACAAGCGGGGGGGGGGGGGGGTGGGAGAGGAAGAAGCAGGCTCATAGCGGAAGAGCCTGATGTGGGGCTCGATCCCGGAACGCCGGGATCACGCCCTGAGCCGAAGGCAGACGCTTAACCGCTGTGCCACCCAGGCGCCCCTAAAATTTCTTCTTCTGACTTTTAACTTTATTATATGAAATTCTCATTTTACACAAATATATATTATAGTTAAGGAATTTAATCATATCTTTTTTTCTTTACATTTTATAGTTCAGTAAATTAGCCCAATAGTTCACATTGTGTTTTGTTTTTGTTTTGAGTTTTTCTTGAATTGAGATATAATTGACATATAACATTGTATTAGTTTTAAGTGTACAACATTTTATTTGAAATGACTGCCACAGTAAGTTTAGTTAACATCTATCACGACACATAGTTACAAATTCAGTCATATCTTCAAAGAAAACATTTCAGCAGGAAGTCGCTAGGAACAACTTCTCACGATAGTTAATAACTCGTTGATGGACTAGAATAGGAGTCAGCAAACTGGCCTGCAGGCCAAATCCAGCCTACCACCTGAATTAAGATGGTTTTTAGATTTTGAAGTGATGGAAAAAAGATCAAAAGAAGAGTAATATTTCATGACATGAGAATTTTATGAAATTCAAATTTTAGTGCCTACAAATAAAGTTTGATTGGAACATAGTCATGCCCATTCATTCAGGTATTATCTATGGCCACTATACTCCACAGCATCAGAGATGGGTGGTTATGAAAAAGCCTGAAATACCATCTGCCTCTTTACAGAAAAAATTTGTTGGTCTAATTCCTGGACTAGAAGGAGAACATTAGGCTTTCACCTTTTGAATTTGTATCAAATGGTTATTTTATACATGGTCATTCAGAGTTCATTCTCTTTTAGAAAGAGCCAGTTTTCTGGAAATACTTCCCATATTATAGCACTAGTTAGATTTGATTGTGAATTTTGGATTTATTTACTCTACAATGGAAATCAGGTTTTTTTCCCTAAGGGAATAATAAGTCTTTCTTCATCAGCATTCATCAGAGCATTGAAAGAAAGTTTGTAGCAAAGGTTACTTTTTTCTCCTTTCGAAATCCCATTTAGAAACGCTACATAGCTGGACTTTTTTTTTTTTAAGTCGTAGGGGATATTCTCTTGTTTCCATAGTGATCTTTCACTTCTTTCGTTTCAGATGTATAAGCAGTTTCTAGAACCAACAGTGAGTTATAGGGGAAGGTAGTGGGAAGACTAAATATTATGTATTTTATGACTGACTCATGATTTCATTTATGCTTAGTATAGCATGACCACATTTCTAAGAGGTTGCATATATCCAGTGATATTGTGCACACAAGTGACTTATTAACTTGACCTGTAAAATAATTTTGGACTATAGTCAAAACCTACGTACTTAACTTACTGCTTTCTTTCTCCCACTTTTTCCTGAAGTGATGAATAACAGCTATTTTAATCAACAGAAAGGGTGAAATTTCAAGTTTCAAAAAACCTGACTTTTCTCAACTACACTGAAAAAGATTTTTCAGGTGGTTGTTTGACCCATACCCCAGCCTACCTGTAGCTCAGTGTTTCACAACAGATTACCCCTTTGAAAATAATTTCATGTTCATGATCTCAACAAATTAAAGTACAGACCCAAAAGTATTTTCCAGATTTTTCTCCCTAATAAGTTTTGTTCAATTTAGGACCTACATACATACTCCATGTCAGTAGTTCCTTGATTTTTAATTCAGTATTCTACTTTTACATTATTTAAGTTGGAATTTAATATTTCTACTGTTCTGTAGAACTATATATTTGAAGTTGATTTGAAGATCGTTGGGGAAATATTCTACAAACCTTTCTGTTAACAGTTCATACTAATGAATCATAACCAGATACATTATTAAAACAATAAATACCATATGTATATAATTGGCTAAATGGATGTGAAAGTTATAGTGGAAAACTGTTGCATATATAGACTTTTTTAAAGTGACGATCAATGGAATATAGCTCCCTAGGCCACAGATTTGAGAGCGTTATTGCCCACTGGAGGTCTCTTTTACAACCTGAAGAGTATTACCTTCCTTGTAAACTCAAATTATGGTGTTGTGTATGATTTATTATACTATTTAAAACTGAAAAACAGAAACCTTCTCTCTCTTAGTAACACACCTTCAATTAAGTCATGCCTCTCCCCATTTCCAAAATTCTTTTTTAGACAAACCAGTTATTTTTCAGAATATTCAATTTTATTCTTTCATTGCTAATAGTTATTTGGCCTGCTCTCTTTGTTTCTAAGTTGGCAGCTACTGCCTTTTCAGATCACATATTTTAAAAATATCCTTTAGTTAATTTGCTTCTCTTTGCATCCTCTGATGAAAGAATGTGAAGACAGTTTTAAGCCCGCAAATATTTAACATATTTGAAATTAGTAAGGGTCAACATAGTGATAAAAAATGTCTGTTACCCTTCCTAGGCAATCCAGTGGTGTGCTCTTAGCAAACCTGGTATCTTTGGCAAGAAGTGTCACCATTCTACCAAGACCCACACGTAAATTTCTCACTCCGAAAGACTCATATGCCAGTAGGCTTCCTCCCTGGTTCACCTAAGGTCATATGCAGAGAGAGGTCATGCCTTCACATAGGTTCTTGCTGTAGAAGGAAACATAATAAGAAATTTTTCGGCTCAGGGACAGATTTGCTTTACTGCAGTTCCATGTTTCGGATACATTTCTTCATTCTATGCCACTGTTTGCTGGTCTCCTTACCTAGCATATCCTTACTTGTCTTCTTGGCTGAACCTTGAACTCTGACTCCTGGTTATTTAGCTACTGTCTGCTCTGTTGGTTTGTCTTGGCCTACTAGTACTTTTGTTCTGTTTGACCTTGTACTGCCTAATTGACCATTGACATTGGCTTCTGAGTGTTGCGTGTCCTTCACCTTGCATTACAGAGACTCATTGTTCTCGTATTGCTCTCCAAATCCAAAAGTGCCTGTGATTGACAGAAGTCCACTTTATTGATATTATATTCTACAGTCATTATAAAATCCAGAGAATATCAATTGACTTGGTGGGACTGATACTCAGTTTGTGTCCTCTGATATGGCTATACATACATATATTAAAATGTGTAAATGCTTTCATCCTACTTGGTAAATAGCTGCTGGCCCATATTCCACCCGCCTACAATCATGGCCTCATGTCTAGGACCTGTAGGACCTCTCCATGATCCAGGTACTAATGGATCATTTCTTGGGCCAACAGGAGTTTTCAGGACTGTTTTGTTGTCTGATTTCATTGATTGGTGTTCATGCCACACAAATTATTAAAAATGTTAAATATCACTTCTGCTTTCAGAGGTATATGTAAGAGTTAAGTTCTTCAAGGGGAGAGGCATAGAGACATCCTAAAGTGATCATTTTTCTTAAAAGATTTTTGAAAATTTCCATAGGAAATCAAGAAGCATTTTATTAATTGAGCAATCATGTACTAAGCATGTCCATCACTGTACTAAATGATAAGAAGTATTTCCAATTTTGTAAACTGGGAAAGCCCTCAAATTGAGTATAATCAAAAGTTGGAGGTGGGATATATGGGAACTCTTTGTACTTTGTGTTCAATTTTACTGTGAATCTAAAATGCTCTAAAACATAAAATCCATTTAAAAGGAAAAAATATTGGAGAAACAACAAAACACATACAGAAGTAATTGAGGACTGAATGAAAGCTGACATGTTTAGTGTCAGAAATGTTTACAAAATCTATGTGTGTATATATGAATATTGAAAAGCTTGGAATACAGACATGATCAAGAGCAGATTAAGCCTCTTCTAGGAGTTCACCTGATTAAGCCTCTTTTAGGAATTGATGGACCAAAGGTTGAAAGATCACAAGGGATCTCCACATAGAGGAAGCAACATGAGAAAAATTAGAAACATGGAAATTGGCAAAGGAATATGTGGGGAAAAACTCAACTTGGTGGGAGCTCCAGGAACAAATGATGTTGCATAAAATCGAAGCCGTTGAGTACATGTTGACGGCCAGGTTAAGAAGTATGACTTTGATGTTTTTGTAGCAAAGAACCGTTCTTCAGTCAGCAGCAGGGGTTATGATTATGCCGGCGTCTGTAAGATCAATCTAGCAGCCAGATGCAGAATTGACTGTGGTAGGAAGGAAAGCTTCTATCATAGTAATTCAGGAATGAATGGGTGCTGGTTATCTTGATGGGCGTGTCTCTAAAAACGGCAAGAAAAACAGCATCTCTCCCAGAGACACGTTGCATGAAAAGAATCGGCGGACCTTCGTGACCAGCTGAGTATGACAGAAAGAAACGGATTAAAAATAGCTTCAAAGGCACACTACCGATATGGCAGAATGAAAGCTGGACAATTGTTTTCAAACTAGACAAAATTATCAAAAAAAGCAATTTTAGGACTCTGGAAATTGACCCAAAGCACTCAACAGATTGAAAAGCATTTATTCATGGAGACGCTAGTGGACTTCAGGTAAGAAAAGTAGGATTCTGTGGAGTTCCTGCCTGGAGCTGTGCCCCACCGTCAGGCTTAATCAGCGTAGTAGTTCTAGAAGGATGAGGAAAGCCATGAAAACCAGCAATTTCACTGGAGGAACGACCTCACTTGATTTAAAGTGAAGTGTGAAAAACCCTATGCCCATGAGCATTGTGAATAACAATAGACATCTTGGTGGCAAACAAATAGGAAAGGTTAGCTAGCAGCTCAGTAAACCTGAGGTTACAGTCTTGGTTGTCAACAGCGAACCAACAGACTAGCCAAAAATGTACCTAGGAGATTTGAGAAGTGATGCAGTTGAAGTGGCCTTGATAAACCAGCATATATTTCTGGCTGATCAACAGACTTCATGCATCGGAATGAGAGACCAGAGAGGGCCCAAGCTATCTATACATCCCTTGCTGCACATGGAATTCTGCACATATACAGAGGAGATGCAAGAGGGTCTGGCAGAAAGTAAATGCCAAGGCAGCCTTGAGAACTGCTTGAGCTTTGAATGAGCTCCCCAACCCAAATACAGCTCCACTCCCCAATCCAAATACAGGCAGTGTAGAAGATCTGTCGGCTCATCGTGTTTGAGCACAATTACTAACCAATAATTGACGGAGCTATACAGACACAAGGGTGATTCCTAGGAAATCAGGTTTAAAAATGAAAACAAAACTAAAGAAACTGAGTAAAGAGACACACACGGAACCATATGCCATGGGGAGATCTAGTCCACAGATTTAACCTAGTCAAATTCATAGCAGAATAACAGCAACAACAATAACCCTGAGAGAGGAACGTCAAAATCCAGAGTTATTACAATATAGTATCTAAAATTCCAGTTTTTAACAAAAAATTACAAGATATGAAAAGAAAGGAAAGGTTTACCAATACCCAGTGGGAAAAAGCTGTGGGCCCAGATGTTGGACCTAGCAGACAAAGACTTCAAAGCAGCTATAATAAATATGTTCAAGTAATGAAAGGAGTTATGTTTAAGAATTAAAGAAAAACATAATGACAATAATTCAACAAATAGAGAATTTCACTGAGGAGATATAAGTTATTGAAATGGCCAAATAGAGTTGAGAATTACTGAAATGAAAAAGTCGCCAGAGGAATTCAACAACAGATTTGATATGGCAGAAGAAAGAACCCATGAGCTTCAAGGTGGATCAAAAGAAATTATCCAGTCTGAAAAACAGAAAAAAGAATGAAAAAAATGAACAGAGCCATATCAAGCAGCATCTGGGACAACATCAAGCAGCATATAAAAAGCATTAAACACCATTATCAAGGTTGATTTAACATGTGGAAATCACATACTGTATACATCCTATTAATAAAGGAGAACAAACACAATAATCTCAGACACAGAAAAAGCATTTGACAAAATCCAACACCCATTCCTCGTTAAAAACTCTGAACAATTTAGGAATAGAACTCTTAGGAACTTTCTTAACTTGATACAGTACATCTAATGAAAAATCTACAGCTAATGTCATCTTAATGGTGAAATAATGAATGCTTTCCCCCTAGTTTGGAAACAAAGCAGGTTTGCCTGCTCTCAACACTTCTGCTCAACATTATACTAAAGATTGTAGCCAGGGCAAAAAAAAAAGGTGGGGGGGGAAGGAAAAAAAAGAAAAGGCATGCAGCTTGGAATGGAAGAAACAAAACTGTTTTTATTTGTAGATGACGTGATCCTGTATTCAGAAAATTCTAAGAAATCCACATGTATACACACATACACAAACACCTATTAGAACTTAAAAACAAGTTCACAAAGGTACAGGATACAAATTAATATTAAAAAATCAATTGTGTACTAGATACAAATATACCAGAAACAAATATTCCAAAAATAAATTTAAGAAGATGATTTCTTTCACAATAGCATCAAAAACAATAAAATACTCAAGATTCCATTTAACCAAAGAGGTATTAAGACTTTTACTTTGAAAGCTACAGAACATTGCTGAGAGAAACTAAGGATCTAAATATATGAGAGACATTCAACATTCATGGATTAGAAGACCCATTATTGTTAAGTTGCCACTTCACCCCAGATTGACCTATAATGTCAATGCAATCTCTATCAAAATCCCAGCAGGGTTTTGTTTTTTTTTTTGTTTTGTTTTTTAGAAATTGACAAGCTGATCCTAAATTTAGTGGAAATGCAAAGAGCCTAGAATAGTTAAAACAATTTTGAAGAAGAAGAGCAAAATTGGAAGACTTCCACTACTCAATTTCAATTTTTTAAATATAAAACTACATTATTCAAGTTAGTGGCATAAGGATAGACGTGTGGATCAATGGAACAGAATCAAATGGAACAGTCCAGAAATGAACCTTTATATATTTAAGTTCAGTCTATTTTCCACAAAAGTGCTGAGGAAATTAAGTGGGAACAGATTGTTTTTTCAAGAGATGGTACTGGGAAAATTAAATATCCATATGAAAAAACATGAATTTAGAGTCTTACCTCAACCATATACAAAAATTAAACTAATAGTAGACTTAATTGTAAAACCTAAAGATGTGAAACTTCTGGAAAAATCGTAGAAATTTTCATGACTTTGTCAAAAACTAAGGATATACTGTATGGTGACTAACATAACATAATAAAAAATTATTATTAAAAAAATTTTTTTCATGACTTTGGGTTAGGCAAAAATTTAGATGCAACACCAAAAGCATAATCCATAAAAGAAGAAGTTGGTAAATTGGATTTTATCAAAACTTAAAACATTCGTGCTTCAAAAGACACCATTCAGAAATAGAAAAGGGGAGGGCCTGGGTGGCTCAGCCATTAAGCATCTGCCTTTGGCTCAGGTCATGATCCCAGGATCCTGGGATCAAGCCCCGCGTCGGGCTCCCGGCTCAGCGGGAAGTCTGCTTCTCTCTCTCACACTCCCCTTGCTTGTGTTCCCTCTCTGACTGTCTCTCTCTGTCAAATAAGTAAATAAAATCTTTAAAAAAAAAAAATAGAAAAGAGGGGCGCCTGGGTGGCTCAGTCAGTTGAGCATCTGCCTTTGGCTCAGGTCATGATCCCAGGGTCCTGGTATTGAGCCCTGTTTTGGGCTTCCTGCTCAGCGGGGAGTCTGCTTCTCCCTCTCCCTCTACCCCCCCCACCCCGCTGCTTGTGCTCTCGCATGCGCGTGCTCTATCTCAAATAAATAAATTTTTAAAAAAGAGTGAAGCCACCAACTAGAAGAAGCTCTTTACAAATCATATATCTGATAAATTACTTGTGCCTACAAATATACAAAGAGCTCTTATGAACACAATAATAAGACAATTAAAATGGATAAATGGTATGAATAGGCAGTTCACCAAAGTAAATGTATGATTGGCTAATAAACACCTGAGAAGATGCTCAACGTCATTAGCCATAGGGAAATGAAAAGTAAAATACACCTGAGAAGATGCTCAACGTCATTAGCCATAGGGAAATGAAAAGTAAAATACACCTGAGAAGATGCTCAACGTCATTAGCCATAGGGAAATGAAAAGTAAAATCACAATGAGATACAAGGTCACACCCACTAAGATGATGATACTAAAAAAGGCAGACAATAACAAATGTTGCCAAGGATGTGGAGAAACGGAAACCTTCATGGATTGCTGGTGGGGATGTAAAATTGTACAGCCACTTTGGAAAATCATTCGGCAATTTCTTAAGTTAAACAAATTTACCACATGATCCAGCAATCCTACTTTTATATCTACGAAGAAAAATTAACATGTTTACACAAAGACTTGTATGTGACTATTCATAACAGCATTATTCATAATAGCCCCAAACTGGAAACAATCTGAATGGCCCCTAACTGGTGAATGGATAAACACTGATATATCCATACAATGGAATACTATTTAGCAATTAAAAGGAATGAACTGATACTCTACAACCAAGAACCTCAAAAACATGCTACGTGAAAGATACCAGTCACAAGAGACCACGTATCGTACGATCCCATTTATATGAAATTTTCAGAAAAGGCAAATAATCTATAGAGACGAAAACAGATCAGTGTTTGCCTTGGGCTGGGAATGGGAGCAGGGAATGCCTGCAAATGGACACAGGGAATTTTTTGCAGTGACAGAAATGTTCTAAGACTAGATTGTGATGATGTTTGTACAACTTTCTAACCTTACTAAATTACTCACAGTAGATTAACTTTATGGCATATAAATTATACCTAAATAAAGGTGTTTAGAAAAAGACACGCTTATAAGCTTTAAAGCCTCAGAGACCAAGAGGATTATAAGACCATTTGCGATCATGGAAATTTTGGTAAGCAATCATTCATTTGGGTCCGGAACCTCAAGAAACTCTCCAGCAAACTCTGTGAGGACTAGGTTTTGTTTTGTTTTGTTTCCTATTTTGGCAGAGATAGAGCAGAAAACCAGACATCACCATGCTTTTCCGGGCCCCAGAATTGCACATCTCTGCTGGTCCTCAGCCCTCTTCTCATCCCTGCATGTACGTCAAGCCTGGGGACTTGAGCTAGGATACTTTCTCCAGCCTCTGTTGCCTCTCATTTCCAGTTCTCTTAGCTTTGCTTTGTGACCTGCCTCGAATTTCCTATGTTCCTGACCTCAATTCCTGTTCATTATTTTTGCTCCTCCCTAACTCTTGATCATCGTGTTTCCTCCTGCCCAGCCCAGTAAACTGATCCTGACTTCTGATTGTTTCCTTTGCTTAACTTGTTTCATTAATTTTGACATACTTAAAAAAAAAATCTCTCTGCCGTTTTTAACCCTAGACTGCACTGTAGCTCTGATGAGCCCTGCCACACTGGCTCAAAAGAAAACCCATTCTTCGATTCTTTTGGAGGATCATGACTTAGGTTTTTGACATATTAAATGTCAGTGCCAGAGGTGATACTCAGTAGGTAACTAAAGATTTGAGGTCAGAGTCACAATGAGAAATTAGGGATAAAGGTATAGATTTGGTCCCCATATAAGCACAAAATAACAGGAATGAACAAAAACATACACCTTGGGAAATACTACAAGGTAAGGGGATGCAGAACCAGTGGAAACCAGGAAACGTTTTCCTTTTTTCCAGCATTGTAAACTATAAATGTATACAAAAAGGATTTATCTTCCCTCCAATTATCTAGGCTAATCATTGTAGTGAAAACTAACTGCTTAAAAAGAAAACCAATAGATATGGAACAGGCCAGTTTGGAGAAATTACTTAAGGTTATGAAAAATCCATCTGATTCCCCTGATACGAAAGAAACGTTTAATCATTTTCTAATAAGAAGCTGACCTCTGCTCTTAGGTCTTATACAAAACACAAACCTGACTGTGAAACTGCCTCCCCCACTAGGTGGCAAAAGGAAGCTGCTAGAGAGAGAAAAAAACACCAGGACTTCTCTACCCTCCTTTGTCACTTCTTCCAAAGTGACCTTAAAATTGTCATTTTGAAAAACTTAGACACTCTATACGTTTGCAATATATAGTCTGTGTGATACCTAAACTGCCCTGTAAAATAGAGTGAAGATAGACGTACCTTGTGTTGATTTTTGGTAGCAAACACTTATGTTTGGGGACACAATATAAAATACTAAAATATTTACATAAAATACTAAAGAGAAAATTACTGTGGTCACTCACAATTTTGTTCCAGAATTTCTTAGGAAATACTACTGAGGAACCCTGAACTAAATTCTATCAACTCTGTTTTAAGTAAGCCACTATATCTGGTAGTAGCTGATAGGAAGTTACCAGAAGTCTTCTTTAAGCTAATACCAGTCACTGCAGGTTCCTTCCCCCTCTGGCCTTGCATGAATATAAAAGGTTCCTGGAGGTCTCATTAATTTCTTGGGCTTTGGAAAACACTTCAAAATAGCCTGAGACAAAATACCTGTTCAAAGTATGCTATTTAAAAATTTTCTTTATTAGGGTCACCAAATATCGGTCACTTTTATTTTTTAATATTAACATTAGTAGTGCTTTCCCTTCTCTTAAGGGTATTTTTTTCTTTCTTTTTGTGTGGGTTTTACTTCATCCTTTTGCCTCCAGATATCTTTGAAAAAGTAGCAGACTACTGCTTTAATTCTAAAAGAAACAGACTCTGGTCCCTAAGGTTTGTACGCTCAGGCCAGAACCACCAGACAGTCACGGAGTTTCCCTGCAGCTCTTGTCCTTCAGGGCCAGAAACAGTGTAAAGTTAGTGGGGACAGTGCTCAAATCTCAGCCAAGGGGCACATTTTTAGTTTCTTCCCCTCAAATACGTGCTCAGATATTCACAGTGCCTCACTTGTCAAAGTGTTCTTTTTTAATAGTCTAATCAAAGAGCAGCCAGTCATTTATTCATCTGTTCAACAAATATTTATTCAGTATTTCTACGTGCCAAAAAAAGAAAGGAAAGAAGGAAGAAAGAAAGGAAGAAAAGCAGTATTGTTGCTTTTGAAGCCAGAGGCGAAGAGCTTGGGTGTTTTGTTGTTTTTCTAGATGAGTAACTTTCAAATTGTGATTCACCGTTTAGGTCAGTTCCATGAAAGGAAACCCTATTTTATTAATTCTTCCATTACAGTCTTCTCAATTTATGTAGATGCTAGAACTCTGAGTAGAGAATCATGTATCATCTCAGGAAATGAGCCTCTCTAGGACTTCAAGCCTCATTGATTTGGAGGTTTTAAAATTTGACCACTCAAATAGGGTAGTAAAGAATATATTAAGCAAAACTTCATTATAAAGCACTTCAGTGTACCATGTATTCATTTTTGTTTTATGCCAAACGATGTCTCCCATGTACGCTTTCATATGCAGTATATCTTCTTCGCAGTTATAAGGAAACCTATCATTCGGGGCCTCTTGCTTAGTCCCTGGCATCAGTATTGTTATGGGCTTCTACTGTCTCATTTTATGAATGAGGCTGATCTCTAGTCTCACCTCCAATTGAATTTATAATTGAGAGATTAATCATTTCTATTGTTTGCTTTTGAGAGGAGATTACAGGCTGTAACAGTTTTTGCCGCTGGTTTCTACAGTGACTGCTCAAGTAAGAATAAATCCAGAATAAAAGATTATGATTACATAAAACTTAATTCATCCAATAAACCTTATTGAATGTCTGCTGCATACAAGGCAGGGTGACAATATATGGGTAAATGGAGCTGAAGATGTGTGTAGAAAATGGATGCTTCCCCCTAAGGAGTGATCACCGTGGTTAGAAGAAAATCTATAATGCAAATGAATGATCACTGGCCTACGAGAAATATAAGCAAAATGTTTAAGGAATTTTGAGTGAGGACAGGCAGGGGTGTTTTTGGCTAAGAAAATTTTATGCAGGAGGTGGCCTTCCCTGTAGAAGGTGAAGGATGAACCAGATTGCCCTCCAGGCAGTAGAGAAAAAGACATTTAGTAAAAGGCATTTGGTCTGGCAGTGGGGCTAGCAAGAGCTCAGGCACTGAGGAGGGAGGAGGGAGCCCTATTCAGTGGACAGAACTCTGCTGAAGTATAGCACTGGTCTTAAACAGCAGTGTGAACAGGGACTAGAAGGAGAGAGAGAGATCAGACTGTGAAGTGTCTTGGAAAGCAAGACAAAGAGTTTGAATTCATTCCAGTGGGTCATGAGAAGCCATGAAAATCTGTATATATACAAAGCAGTTATGACTAATGTATTGGCATAGGGCATATACAACAATTACATTAGGCAAGAAATAATTTAGCAAATTAACTTGAGAAGTATCCTTTTTTTTAGTTTTAAAATTCTGTGGCATAAACAATATAATACTGCTCTATTGATAATGTAACTTATTACATGGCTCAGATCAGTTGGTTTATTTCTTTAATTGGGAATATATATCCTAAAATGTTAGGCAGCAAAGAAAAATCCTACTGTAACATCATGGGTATTCTGCCCCTGAATGATTAGCCATAAAAAAATTTCCGATTTTAAGGAAATATTTTTCACAAGTTAGGTAATCATGTCTTCTGAATACCATTGGAAGGAACCCTAAGAATCATCTCCTGTGTGCCACTTCTGGACAGCACACCCACCCCACCCCACGGTGGCTATAGAAATGGAAACCCCTTCTTTCTTGTTCCTTTGTGGAATAATTGGTACTTTCCCAGGATTAGCTGCTCCTGGAGAAGAAACAACAGATAACTGAAAACATCTTATTTACATTTATATTTTGCTTGACATTTGTGGGCCAAAAGATAAATTATAAATGGCCTTGGTCAGAGAACAATAATCTTATTAAACATGCTTTTGGAAATACCTGTTGGGATATATATATATATATATATATATATATATATATATATATATATATATATACACACTTGTGTGCGTGTGTGTGTGTGTGTATTTTTTTTTTTTTTCCATTTAGGCTGGATATGTGGATTCCATGATAGAGGTAAGGGAGAACAAAGGCAAAAAGAAGTTTAAGGTTCTCTCCCTGGAAAAATATGTTAAACATTATAATAGAATTTGTTCAGGAAACTGACCTAAGCCTTTACCTTTAGAAGTTTAGAGTCTGGGAAATGTTTTACTTATACTTGCTGGGGAAGATTTATAGAGAAGTAAAATGTACTAGTCTACTTCTTTCATAGATAAGGCATCTGGAGTGTGTGTGTATGGAGTGTACAACATAATAGCAGCAAATGTAATCGATATTTAAAAGTTGTAAGACATTGAATATAAATACATTGAATATAAATACACAATTCTAAAATAGGTCATACTTTGCCATTAATATCTATTTTCTGTGTATAGGTTATATTTCCATTTAAAAGTGTAATGTTATTCAAGATAAATTTTTAAGACCTGAAGTACTTAGTTCTTGTTTTATTAAATAAGATTTTAATGAGAGTTCAACACTTTTATTTAGTAAATATCCAACTGGGAAGGTTTCCGCAGGTTTTTTTTAGTAGGAAAGCTTGCACAAAAGGCGTGTTTTCTTATTACCGAATTAGTTACTTTGAAGTATCTGGCAGATTCCATCAGTGTCTGACTTGAATTGGTACTACAAGAAGACATCTATTGTGAGTCATTAGTGATGCATTAAATTGGTTATTTATGTTTTAAAATCTAAGCATAGCAGAATCCTTTGTGTTTGCCTTCGAAGATGGCTGTTATAATAAAACATTTGGAAATGAGTAAAGTCGTCCTTTTGGTTTACTTCATGCATCACTGGAGAACCTAAAGATTTTAGCTTTCAACCACCCATGTCTTAGTTTAGTAAAAAGTGAGAAAATTGTGCAAATTTCTTTATATTTTAAGGAAAAAATGTTACAGACTATTTGTATAATCAATCACTTTATATTCACAGCCAGCAAAATAATAAAAGGATTGTTGATCACATCACTAGTTTCAAGCTTATGTCTTCTAAACATTTGAACATAATACGATTAAAATATACTGTGCTATTTTATCATGTTTTTATATTATAGTAGTGGTCTCTTCTTGTGACCACTAAGATCGTGTAGTTATTTTTATAATTGGAATTATTACTAAAGTATATATTAGAAATCTTGTTTTCAAGCTTCTATTAAAAAAATTTGTACAAATGATGAAAGGCAGAGGACAAGTAATATTTTTTTTACTGATCACTGCCAGAAATTAGTATATTTGGCTAAAGGTTTCCCAGAATATACTCTGTAATCCAATACTAGGAATGGTTAAACTTTGTTTGTTAGGGACTAAATATATACTAGGCCATATTACTGGACAGGTAGACTGGCAGAGACTGGGTCTCATGCTTTTTTTTTTTTTTTTTTTTTTTTTTTAAAGATTTTATTTATTTATTCGACAGAGAGAGAGACAGCCAGCGAGAGAGGGAACACAAGCAGGGGGAGTGGGAGAGGAAGAAGCAGGCTCATAGCGGAGGAGCCTGATGTGGGGCTCGATCCCAGAACGCCGGGATCACGCCCTGAGCCGAAGGCAGATGCTTAACCGCTGTGCCACCCAGGCGCCCCTCATGCTTTTTTGAATCCCTTATAGTACTAGACACATACACATTGTTCAATAATGACTCTTAACCATAATCTCACCTCTAAATTCCCTGAGAAAATAAAGGATAAATAAAATAAGAGATGGATCCCCAGCTTCAGGGCAATCCATAAGACTACCTGTCCCTTACCTAAACACTGCTTGCCTTAGACTAAGAAGTATTACACTTTAAATATATATATTTAAAATCTCTCTTTGGGGCGCCTGGGTGGCACAGCGGTTGGGCGTCTGCCTTCGGCTCAGGGCATGATCCCGGCGTTGTGGGATCGGGCCCCACATCGGGCTCCTCCGCTATGAGCCTGCTTCTTCCTCTCCCACTCGCCCTGCTTGTGTTCCTTCTCTCGCTGGCTGTCTCTCTCCCTGTCGAATAAATAAATAAAATCTTTTAAAAAAAAAATAATAAATAAAATAAAATAAAATAAAATCTCTATATATAGATATATATATCTATTATATATAGTTTAAAATCTCTCTATATACATATATGTGTGTGTGTGTATATATATACATATACACACACATGCATTTAGAGAGATTTTAAATAATTGGCTCACACAGTTGTGAGGGCTGAGATGTCCAAAATCTGTAGTGCAGGTCAGCAAGCTGGAAACATAAGCAGAGTTTTTGTAATCTTTAGTCTGAAATCTATAGGGCAACTGGTAGTGTGGAAATTCAAGCAGGATTTTTATGTTATGGTCTTGAGGCAGAATTCCTTCTCCGGGAGACTCGATTTTGCTCTTAAGATCTTCAACGGATTGGATAAGGCACACCCACACTATC
This sequence comes from Ursus americanus, assembly GCF_024610735.1. Classification (NCBI taxonomy): domain Eukaryota; kingdom Metazoa; phylum Chordata; class Mammalia; order Carnivora; family Ursidae; genus Ursus; species Ursus americanus. The sequence goes on from NC_142135.1 coordinate 57,311,106, forward strand.
GAGGATATTCTCCTTAACTTAAAGTCAGTTGATTTATAAATACTAAATTTACAAAATACCTTTATAGCAACATCTGAGCTGGTATTTGCCCAAGCAACTAGGCACCACAGTCCAACCAAGTTGACACATAAAGTTAACCATCACACCCCCTAACCAGCTCTAGGCTTATGTTTCCTAGGATAGTTGGAAGACATACAGGTTGAGATATGACACCTGGTTCTTGTACGCAACAGGCTGGGTTACCTTGAGCAAGTTTCTTAATCTCCCCAAATAGCAATTCCTTTGTTTACATAATTATTGGTCTATCTGTTTGTTTTCATGATATGTTTATTCTTTTTCTATCAGTCCCATGCCTTTCATAGTGCTGGTTACATAAATACTTGATGAATGAATGTGGTGCATAATGAATGAAAAGCCAGGGAAAAGATTTGATTTTTTAAAAAGATTTTATTTTTAACTAATCTCTACACCCAGTGTGGGGCTTGAAGCCATAACCCCCAGATCAAGAGCCACACACTCCACCAACAGAGCCAGCCAGGCGCCCCAAGATTTGAGTTTTGATGTCACCCAAATGGAGAGCTAAGATTCAGACTTCAAAATCAAAAGTTACTAACAGATTTCTCTAGTTAAAAAAAAAAAAAGACATGTACTAGTTTATGTACTGTGTATTTATTTATAGACTGAATGCAGACCACAGTGTTTATACACATCCATATCGTACAGTATACATCTTCTGTAGCCATTCACGCAACAACATTGAACAGCTTCAGAGTGCCAGCAAGTGCAGCAGGCATGGGTGCCATAACATGAAGAGTTCCCTGAATTTACCTTTGTTACTCTTTTCACTGGCTTCTGTAGGATTTACCTTTGTCTTCAAAAATGAGACAGTATTACATATTGAGCTGGCTCTGCTGAATGCTTCTTAAAGAATACAAATCATGTAGAAAGTTGACTTCAAATAGCATGATTTTATCTTATAGGCAAATTTACAAACACAACATATTTTATGCTGGTTACTAAGGTATCAAATATGTTGTTATGTTGCCCCCTATAAATGTGAATTAATATCAGCTTTCCCTATATATCATGTTGAAATACATTTTAGAGATTTTCAGAAACGCCTCTTGTATTTTGACAAAGCATGTGAGATGTTTTATTAACTTCTTTTTAAAATAAGATTTCTGTTATACAATGGTTTATAATGATACAAAAACCACTTGAGTGTGCTGTTACTCTTACAAATTTGAGAGGAAAGAGAAGGTTCTAAAGCCTATAGTAATGTCAGAAAGTACCTTTATATAATTTTTGTAAAGGTTGGTATAACAAACTCATAAGCTAATTGAGATGATATACAATTGTACCTGGAGATAAATTACTTTCAGGAGTCTGTTGCAAGTATAAGTGACAACTGAGATGTTGTCCTGTGATGCAAGTAGGTTCTCCTCCAGTCTTTAAATTACTAAGGTATACAACATAGCTTATGTTTCGTCCATTTTTCTCCGTTAGAATCTATCATCACCTGTTTTAATGAGCATGGCTTTCCCAGTAAGAAGCTGCCGAGAATTGATAATGATATCTATGATTGAACATTGATTTGCTTGTGGTGCGGTATACTAATATAAAAACTATTTCATTTCATTTTGACTAAAGGAAACAAAGCAGAAATTAAATAGGCTTTGTCACTGTAGGAGTCTTGAAAACAGTCTTATAATTCTTAGGATTACAGAAAGACCTAAGCTTTCGATGTAAGCCAAATCTGTATCATATAATATGAAATGGGGACATGGCAACTATTTAATAGACATAAACCAGTTTAATAGATTAATTAATCCACTCTCTGGGGTTAAATTCAAAAGATAGCTGCCAGTTCTTTACTTCTTAATGATTGTTCAACGTTAGGAAAAATCATCCACAGTTTAAAAATTCCAGATAAGATAGGAAATTAATGAATCTTTCCTGATGAAAGTAGAACTCCCATGGAAGCACTTAATCTGTAATTTTCATATCCTCAGAATTTTTTTTAATGATTTTTTATTATATTATGTTAGTCACCATGCAGTACATCCCCGGTTTCCGATGTAAGGCTCGATGATTCATTAGTTGTGTATAACACCCAGTGCACCATGCAATACGTGCCCTCCTTACTACCCATCACCGGTCTATCCCATTCCCCCACCCCTCTCCCCTCTGAGGCCCTCAGTTTGTTTCTCATAGTCCATAGTCTCTCATGTTTCATTCCCCCTTCTGATTACCCCCCCTTTCTTTATCCCTTTCTTCCCCTACCGATCATCCTAGTTCTTATGTTCCATAGATGAGAGAAATCATATGATAGTTGTCTTTCTCTGCTTGACTTATTTCACTTAGCATTATCTCCTCCAGTGCCATCCATGTTGCAGCAAATGTTGAGAACTCGTTCTTTCTGATAGCTGAGTAATATTCCATTGTATATATGGACCACAACTTCTTAATCCAGTCATCTGTTGAAGGGCATCTCAGTTCCTTCCACGATTAGCTATTGTGGACAATGCTGCTATGAACATTGGGGTGCATATGGCCCTTCTCTTCACTACGTCTATATCTTTGGGGTAAATACCCAGTAGTGCAATGGCTGGATCATAGGGTAGCTCAATTTTTAACTTTTTAAGGGACCTCCACACTGTTTTCCAGAGTGGCTGTACCAACTTGCATTCCCACCAACAATGTAGGAGGGATCCCCTTTCTCCACATCCTCTCCAACAATTGTTGTTTCTTGCCTTGTCTATTTTTGTCATTCTAATTGGCGTAAGGTGGTATCTCAGTGTGGTTTTGATTTGAATTTCCCTGATGGCTAATGATTTTGAACATTTTTTCATGTGTCTGTTAGCCATTTGTATGTCTTCATTGGAAAAGTGTCTGTTCATATCTTCTGCCCATTTTTTGATTTGTTCATATCCTCAGAATTTTATATGAATTCTATCAATATATTAATTTTGACAATAGAGTTTTAAAACAAAGAACTGCTAGCAACTGTCTAGATCTGTGCTGTGCAGTATGTTAACCATTAGGCACATGTAGCTATCGAGCATCTGAAAGGTGGCTAGTGGACATATGCTGTCGGTACAAAATACGCAGGGATTTCAAAGACTTAATACCCCCCAAAGTCTAAGATCTCATTAGTGATTTTTATTGATTAAATATTGAAATGATAATATTTGGCATTTATTGGGTTAAATAAAAACATTATTAAAATTAATTTCATCTGTTTCTCTTCACTTTTAAATATGGCTATAAAAATTACGTATGTAGCCCACATTATATTTCTATTGGACTGTGCTGGTTTAGATCAACTCTTCTTTTAAAGATGAGGAAATTGAAACCCCAAAAAGTGAAAGGATTTATCCAAACTTGCACAGCTTGTAAATGGCAGAGCTGAAACTCAAACCCAGGCTTTCTGACACCGGCAAAGTTCTTTCCGTTCTAGCATGCTTCCTTCAAATGTGGCAGTTAATCGCAGACACACACACATTCCAGAGCCTATACATCTAAGTACCGGTTCCTCCAAAGTGGCCACGTTAGCATCTTGGGAGGCAGTATATGTTTATTTTAGTGGTATATTTAAGTTTCCACTTTCAGAAATGTCTTCAGAATTTTCCAGACATTCTTTTGGTAGCAACTTTATCACTTTTTGTGGTGGCTTTCATTCTTAGGAATAACTACAAGTCATTTGGAGATGTTAGCTAAGTAATATTGTGTCTGAAATTGTGGTCATAAAAGAAGGAGACTTCGTGTGTGTGTGTGTGTGTGTGTGAGAGAGAGAGAGAGAGAGAGAAAGAGAGAAGATACACACATTCACATAATCTTGTGAAAGTTCCAAAATCGAATTCTATAACTTTATTAATTGTTGCTTTCCCAGATGAATATTAGTAAGACAATACTCATTTGTATACATAATTTCTGAGATATATTGATCCTTGTTACTTTACAGTCACATTTTTCATTAGATAAACCCAAGAATTAATGTTAACTATACACACATATATTGAGCTTTGGGAATTATTACCCCGGGTAGTTTATGATTTTCTTTAAAAGACCCAGTCTTTAAACGTGGCTAAATTAGGTAATGAAAAAAGTATGAATTTTTATTGACATTTTATTATTTTATTATTATAACATATTATTTGACAACTGAGAAACTATAATATGACATTAAATGAAGACATTAGATAAGGAAAAATCAGTTGGTAAAGTAACTGATAATGTATTTTTTAAAATAACTCATCAGAAAAAAAATGTAAATGCTTAAAATAAACTTAACACTTTGATCATCTCTTATACTCGTTAACCATTAAAAAAATTCTCAGTTCCAATTAAATGACAGACTTTTACTTTATTGATCTATGATGCTAGATATTTATATAACTGAGAGGAAAAAGCACGTTGTATGCAGCAAAATGAAGAAATCTTTCTGAGGTCTGTTATGTGGTTTTATATTAAGTAGCATAGTTAATATAGTATCTGTAAGTTATTGAATACCACAAGCACACTTCCCTATATATCATCAAATTTTATATATAGTAATATATTTGGCACTTAAAATATCTAAAGAGACCAGTACACTTCTATTAGATCAGTTTCCTTGCATGGTATTTTGGGTTATAACCAATCATCCCAGAATGTGATACAAAGTAGATTTATTGTTTCAATTGCCAATAAAAAATCATAACCAAAAAATAAGGGTGTAAACTCTTCTTTTTATCAATAAAGTGCATTAGCTTACAAAAGGAGCACAGTTTAGATTTTTAATCTGAATATATGGTAAAGGTAACCTGAGATTATAATAAAATGTTCTTGTTATATATGACCCTGGAAGGTTTTACAGTATCTTGTGGTTTTGCTCCATTTTTGGTGCAACAATTGGGAAAATGTTGCTTTGCCTTCTGCATGCATGTAAATGAGCAGTCTACAAAATTCAAAATGTTATTTGTTGACAAAGCTTTCCATTGAAATTTAAGATAACTATTTCTCAGTAATTTTATATTTTTAATTAAAGTGTAAGTGGCTTGCAGTTTATTGTTATTGTAGATCATTTTTAAAAGATTCTTTGCTCTGAGCCATGTCAGAGATTTTTAAATAGAGGCTGACAGAACTGTCACTGCATGTTCATGTTGTTCCAAAAGGTGACAAGACTTTGATATTCAAATCAACTGACCAAACTGAACTACTTATATTTTCTACCTTCTTTTGACATTTGCCATAGAAGGTCGTGAAAATCATTCAATCCTTTCTTCTTTTAGGAAAAGTTAAACTTCATTGTATACAAAGATGAAAGAAGTATCTGTTAATAGAGGTAACGTGTCAGTTCAGGAAAATGTTACATTGAAGAATTACATACGCTCCTAGTAAATCACCTGCCTTCTGACTACTATCCTTGCTTCATCACCTATCTCTCTATTTCAGCATCTCTGTTAGTCTGTCTTTTGGTGGGGGGATGCATTTCAAAGAAGGAAGTGGACATCCATCCCCATCCCAGTAATTTATTGAAAGATTTTATTTATTTATTTATTTGTTTGTTTGTTTGTTTAGAGAGCGGGTTGGGGGTTAGGGCAGAAGGACAAGGACAGACTCTAGCAGACTCTGTGCTGAGCATGTGGAGCTCAACCCACGACCCCGAGATCATGACCCGAGTGGAAACCAAGAGTTGGACACTAAACCAACTGAGCCACCCAGGTGTCCCCTCACCCCAGTAATTTAACATTCATGTCATTAACTTAATATTTGTTTATGGTTCCTCTTTTCCCTTTTGAGGTAAAATTATACAATAAAATGCACAAATCTTCAGTGTATCAGTTGACAAGTTCTGACCATATGCCTGTGCAACTCAAACCCCCATCAAGATAGAAAACATTCCCATCACCACAGAAGCTTCCTTCATGTCCGTTTTCAGTAAATCCCAGCACTCACCACCCACGAAGGCATCCACTATTCTGATATATTCCCCTGGTATATTACTCTTGCCTGTTCCAGAACTTTATGTAAATGAACTCATATCGTGTACACCATTGTGTAATGCTACTTTTACTGAGCATTGTTGTGTATATCTGTAGTTTGTTTCTTTTTATTGCTGAATAGTATTTTGTTGTATGAGTATGCCACAGTTTGCTTATTCATTCTCCTTTTGATAGACACATGAATTGTTTCCAGTTTTTATCTATGTGGATACAGCTGCTGTGAACATTCTTGTACAATCTTTTGTGGATGTGTTTTCATTTCTCTTGGATCAATCCCTAAGAGTGGGATTGCTGGTCGTAGAGTAGGTGTATGTTTTATGTAAGACACCGTTCAACAGTCCCACCAATGATGTATGAGAGTTCCAGTTGGTGCACATCCTTGCCAACATTTGGTGCTGTCCTTTTAATTTTAGCCATTCTGGTGGGTGTGAAATAGTATCTCATTATGGCTATAATTTGTTGGTCCTTGAGGACAAATGATGTTGAGTACTTTTTCTTATGTGTTTATTGGTCATTCATATATCTTACTTTGTGAAGAGTCTATTCAAATTTTTGCCCATTTTTAAGTAGGTTGTCTTTTCATTATCAAGTTATAGGAATTCTTATATATCCTAGATACCAATTCTTTGTTATATATATATACATAACATTGAAAATTATTTTTCTTAGTCTGTGGCTAACTTATTCATCTGATCAATGTATTTTTATGAGGGGAAGTTTTAAATTTGGGGGAAGTCAAATTTATGGTTTTTTTACTTTATAACTTATCTATCTTTTAAGAAACTTTTGCCTGTTCCCAACATGTGAAGATATTCTCCTTTGTTTTCCTCAAAAAGTTTTATAGTCTTAGCTTTCATATTTAGGTCTATGATAGACCTAATGTTAATTTTTGTGTATGGTGAGAACAAGGAGTTGTGGTGTTTAGTTTGTTTGTTTATTTTCACACATAGTGTTCAGTTAGGAATCCTAACACAGTTGGATGATTTGGGTGTTTTGTTGAAAATCGAATGACCAAGTAAGTGTGGGTCTACTTCTCGGCTCTCTACTTTGTTCTATTAATCTATTTTTCAGTCCTTATGCTGATATTACTGTAGCTTTGTATTAAGTGAATGACCATTTTTAACAGCTGCATATATGCCGGTATATACATACCTATGTATGTACATATATATACATCTATTTTCTTGCCAACTTAATTCAATTTTAATTCAATTTAATTTCCAACTTTGTACTATCATAAAAAATACTGCCATGAAAATCCTTGCATGTATATTTTTCTCCACTTGTTGAATTATCTCCTTGGGGTTAATTTCTATAGGTGGGAATTCTGGGTCGAAGAATGAGGGCATTTTTCATTTTGTTGTAAAAACCCAGTCTGTCTTTTACACTCCCATCAGCCTTTGCATTAGAGTACTATTTTCTCTTACAATATGAAGAGTTAAACTTCTAAAAGGTAAATTCCAATAACAGGAACTAGTGAGCTCAGGCCCTGAGAGGTTTGTGTATTTGGTTGCGCGTCTGTGTTTATGGGACTGGCATTTACTTAAGTTTCTTACTAATTTTTATCCCTGAATTATATAGAAAGTATTTTCAACAGGGTGCTTTTCTGGGAAACATCTTGCCGGTATGAGGTGATTTACTGAGCCTCAGATTCCATGTTAGCATGGCTGGTAATGACTGTGTGTTGAGGGGAGCAGTAGGTGAGGTTGACTAAGCTAATGAGCATGGCTATGATTGTGGAGTCACCTCTGAGAACTCTCACTGAACTCTGTACTTAGGCTTTCAAAAACAACTAAAAAATCCTGGAACAATAGAAAGTAGTCTGGGCTCATTTAATGGATACCTGGTAATTTTCTGACATAATAGTAGCTTGTATTGCACACTTTGCAATGCCAATCTGAATCAGTAACAATGAAATGCTGTATTATTTCTGTACTCTGTATTTGTACTGAACTCTTAAATGTTAAGAGTTGAAAACAAAGCTTGGTACTGGACCTCTTTTCATCCTCCCTTCCCCACCCCCACCCCCACCCCTACTTCTTGGTTATGTAGGGAAGGAATTTTCCGTTAACTCTCTCTCAGTGGCAAGTTTAAAGAAAAAAAAAAATTAAAACATGCCAAATCAGAAAAACACTGAACCAAGGGCTCTTGCCAGGTTTAATGGTGTCTTTCCTTTAGTATTTTTACATTGCTAAATGAAGCCTGGTTGATTTATTTCTTAAGGACAAGTATAATGTATATTGAACCCAGGAGTCAGAAGATGGACATTCTTGTCTAACACATCAATAAATATGTGATCTTTGGCAAATTACTTAAATCTCTGCTAGGTCTTTGTGGGCCTCAGTTTCCTCAACTGTAAAGTGGGAGTTTGATTTGGGGTACCTCCAAGATTTCTTCCTGTTCCATAGTTCTGACTGAATCCGTTCCAGATTTCTAACTTAGGGTGAAAGTTTGCCTGAAAAATCAGTAGATTTTAAATACAGCTTAGCTAATTTTTTATTGGTTAGAAAAGAAGGAACGTATAACTTATTAAAAATTTATTCAAACCCCTTCAATCAAAGTTTCCCCACCCATGTGTGCTGTGCCTTCCTAAATAATGCCAGAGAAGTCTAGGATAACTTTTTTCTGTGCGAGTACACGCAGAAATGTTAGGGGAAATAGACTGTGTGCCTTTTTGAGTCACCTGTTGAGAAAATAGGCAACTATTGACAAGTCTGATTCATGGCTGAGTGACTGCTCTGCTAGCCTTCACATGATCCCCACTGAGCAAAATCTTTGACCGCCTGCTAAACGAGGTCTGTTTGAAGTTTCTTTTTAACATTTCCAAAACGTTAATTCAGCAGGATGTCTCCACTGGGGTTCTCCATGTCACCAAATCAGCAGCTGTTGAAATCCATTCACTTCAGCATGAAATGTTTTCATAAGTGCTTTTTTTATTTGTGACAACAGCAAAGTAAACATAAGACTAAAATTCTACCTCATTCAACATTTACATGTGTTAAAACTGCTTCTGATAGCAGTTTACATTCATGGTATTTATTTGCAAGCATTAATACAATAGACAGTTTTAATACAGAGGATTTGAAATCAGCCTTGCCTGCAACGTATACTGTGCCGGGTATTTCTTTCTTAAATAATTTATCTAAACATTTATAGTTGGAAAAAGCAAGGATTCATACTCTGACTTTAAAGCAGAAGTTTATATTCCTTACGAAGCCCTGATTTTTGTGATTTTTGTGTCCATCGCCAGTTTAGGATATGTTTAAATCTCCAGATGAACTCTTTATCAATTTTGCATGACAGTATTTATAAATTCTTTAAGATATTTGCCACTTTAAAAGGAAAAATATTAAGCTTCCAGGGAAATAATTCAACAGAATAAAGTAATGTAAAATTCTTGCGGTAAAGACCTGAGGCTGGCCAAATCTGATGGTAAAGATAAGACACACCAAAGTCTACAGATGATATTGAACTGTTTCAATAGAGCTGTACTCCTTCGAGCTAGGATCTTTTATTCATTGTAAGTAAAAACCATATATCTTTCATCGATTGCAGAGTTAAGCATGAGAACTGTTACATTTTCTCGACACAGTTTGAGCAGAGTCCCATTTTCTGTTTGTTCAGGTTTTAAAAGACTTAAGTGTAGTTTTATAAGTTCATTAACTTGCTTCATCCTTTGAGGTGCATTTCACCTCCATATTATCAAATTTCATTACATGTGAAGAATTATCAGATCAACCCATTATACAGCCTAGCAGCGTGAAGTCTTCTTCCGTCTACAGGGAGAATATTGTGTACATCAGCCTCTCGGGTTTCAGTGGGAGGCAGAGGGTTGCACGGTGTCCATTTGTCAAGTTGATCGCACTGCAGTGAGGTTACATTAGCTTGTCTTTGAACAGAAGTGAAATCTTATGCGAAGCTCCCCTTTCTGTCATTTACACTAACATCCATCCTCTTAAACCGAGGCCTCTGAGAAAAACAAAGTGATGGCACAATATAATCAGTCACTCAACTTGTCTGTCATCTGTTTTCTTAAGGAAATGACTTTTAAGTCAGAGCAGAGAACTGTAGAAAATTAACAAAGGTTGTAGTAGTAAAAGTGGGTGGAATTTTTTTAAACTGCAGATGTCTTTTTGAGAAGATTTTACATGCAGAATGGCAAAAAGGATCCCCCCCACCTCATAATGAATCTCACGAAATGTACTTCTTCTTGAACAATAGACCTACTGCTGTTAACAACTGGAGGCTTTTTTTTTTTTTGCTTAATGTGACTACATGTTAATGCTCCCAAGAAACTTTCTGTAAAACTGAGTCTATAAAACTCTTAGCCTCAGTGGGTCCTCTGACAATTAGCTTGCCACCTTTCAGTTCAGAGCTAGCCGAATTTCGGTTGTATAACAGCAAATCTTGCATATAGTAGGCTGCTTTAGGGTAAATGGTACTTTAAATGTAAATTATTGGCATTTCATTACCTAATATTACACTTAGACAATTCCTTTAAAACTCTTAGTCTCTGTTAAAACCATAGCTATATCGCCAATGATGGCCAATCTATGGCTGGCGATCAAATTTGCAACTTTTATTTCCCTAAGCCTGTTTTATGGGCTGAAACACTCAGGTCATTTGCACCCTTCATTCATCACGAAGTAGTTAAACTCAGATTGTTAAACCAGGAGAGATTAGCTGACAGACAATGGTACATTAGATTAAGGCCGCCTCCAGTCATACTTAACTATTTATCCGTCCCATTTCTGCAACGTTTTTTAGCAAACCCTGTTCTTTCGGTGGACTTTAAAAGAAGCGGGAAGAGAATTTTAAAGGGACATAACCAATCTTTTTTCAGTGTTGTGATTAATATTTTTTATCATTGTCACTTGCTCATTAACTAATATTAAAGACCTCTTGAAAAAGAAATTACTTGCCAGTGTGCTTAAATACAAAGGAAGTCTCCCTTGCATTTGCTTTGTAGACATATTTAGTAGTTACACTGCTGTTAGGTTTAAAAAAAATAACAAATTTGAAAAAGCAATCCCGTCTGCCAAAGTATTGCCAAAGCACACTCAACCTTTTCTTGAAAAAACTATTCTAGAAAATTCCTTAAGAATTGGTAGACAAAATTGATCCGTACTTCTTAGTAATGGAGAATAGAAGCTTAGATTTTCCAGAAAAGAAAATAGATGCATACGTATTTTAATTATAGTTAAATGCATTTCACAAAATATGACTATTATCATTCCCAGTGTTCCCCTAAACAAGTTTTTAAGCATTTTATTATAGAGAGCTGTTTTGTTTTCTTCCCTTTTGAAACTTACGTGAACATTTGGAATTGGTGAACTTCTGAGAAACCCAGGAGATCAATCTTGATTAGTTTATTTTTCTTAGCAAAGATTTTGATAGCCTGGTATAGCCTTTTTTTTTAAAAAAAAAAAAAAGAGCATTCCTTATTTCCTCTGTTGAGGGATGAAATACTGTTAAAAGCAACTCAATGAAATAGCGAAAAACAGTTTAAGTAACCGAATCTTTCATTGTCGATGAGGAAACCTCAGATTTAAAAGACTGATCTTTAATTGCCCTTTTCCTCATATTTCTTCCCAATTTAACCTCAAGGTGATTTTTAAAGTCATGGCTAAATTGGATGGTCATTTTACCTTTGCTTTGGACCAATTTACTGTAGCTTTATTTCCTTTACTCAATTTTATTTCCTTGGGCTAGCAGAGACATAAATGCTGGATTCGTTGTAATCAAAAGCTATTTCCTGATAAATTTGGTCTTCTAAATAGGAAATGTGAACATTTTTTACCTTTGAATATTCACAACTGATGATATCAAAAGCCCTGTCAAAATACTATATATTTGGGGCGCCTGGGTAGCGCAGTCGTTAAAGCGTCTGCTTTCCGCTCAGGGCGTGATCCCGGCGTTCCGGGATCAAGTCCCACATCGGGCTCCTCTGCTGGGAGCCTGCTTCTTCCTCTCTCACTTGCCTGCTCTGTACCCTCTCTCGCTGGCTGTCTCTCTGTCACATAAATAAATAAAATCTTTAAAAAAAAAAAAAAATACTATATATTTATTTATAAATTATATATTTTCAGAAGTATATATATAGTTTTCTGATTTTAGTCCCATCATTTTACTTGGAATTTGAAATTATATTTATAAATAAAAGTAATTTTAAAATTTATACTGTATGGAAGAGTACACTTACCTTACCCTGTTGTGCTTTCAAGGGACAAAAATAATTATGGTAAAATTTTCTTTCATTCACACAAATATTTCCTAATATTTACTGCAAACAGACTGTGTGCCACAAAACTGAAACTGTTTTGCCTGGATTAAATATGTGGACCATTCAAAATGGTTTTTGTTCATTATAAACTGACTTTAACCAAACAAATTAGGTAAGAAAATTTTGTATTCCAGGGGCGCCTGGGTAGCGCAGTCGTTAAGCGTCTGCCTTCGGCTCAGGGCGGGATCCCGGCGTTCTGGGATCGAGTCCCACATCGGGCTCCTCGGCTAGGAGCCTGCTTCTTCCTCTCCCACTCCCCCTGCTTGTGTTCCCTCTCTCGCTGGCTGTCTCTCTGTCACATAAATAAATTTAAAAAAAATCTTAAAAAAAAAAAAGAAAATTTTGTATTCCAGAATCACTGATTCTCCCAAATATTTCATTACGATTGGTTAATGTAGGTTATGATTCATTATAAAACATGAATTTTTATGTTATATATTTATATATGTATATATATATACACACACACACGTGTATATAGGTTGTATCTCATAAAAACTTACATTCTGTTTTTTAAATGAAGTTTAACCTCTCCTCCCTTGGATCCCAAATTTTTATTTTCTTTTGCAGTATCAGTTGTTGATCTGAATCAAGCTAATTTGATGTGGGATTATTTAAACCACTGTTCAACACTGATAATATGACCACAATGTTGCCTCGTACAGATTTACTTAAAGCGCTCAAGATGTGCCAGCGTGCCTTATGTGGGCAGTTTGCAGGAAAAGTGTTCTTTTTCGAGTTGCAGAGTACAGCAGGATAAGGCAAGAGCTGGACACTGAGCAAACAAACAAATCAGAAGATCTCCTATCACCCTCTTTATCAAATAGAAAGGCACTCCTGTGTGTTTATGTGAAAGGGGAGAAAGGTAAATTCTTCATCCATAATCACTGCTGTGTTTGGGAGCTTCCTCTATTATTACAGAAAATTCACAAGTCATCTCTTCACCTCTTTATTAAATTCCAGTGATGATTAGAGGTTTTCAGTTTGGGAAGAAAACACTAGATTTCCTCCCTTCCATATGTCAGGACACTTTTACCAGCCTCTCCACTCCTACCGCTCACCAGAGCTAATAACGGGCACCGAGTCCCGAGCTCCTTCCCAGAAGTAATTTTTGGAGAATCCTCTCCGAAGGAAGTTCTTTGCATCATTTCCCTAACTGACCTACAGACTGCCTTGGCATCCTGATGAACAAGAGAGTTCTTAAACCATAGCTTCATTAAAATGCTTCCTTGCTTGAATAATGCCATAGGTAGGAGGAGAAGAGCTTATTGTATTTATCACCCCCACCAGTTCCAAGGGTTCAATGGCCAATGAGGAGGGAAAATTCTGGAATATTAGATATGGGTTTCTGTGAACATTATAAGAGATTTTGTTGCATTTCTAATGTAAAACAGCCCTTTTAAAAGCAAATATGAAGAAGAGATATTTTTAAGGAAAAACTGATAGGAAAAAGATTTTCCATTATTAGATGTCATGTTTGGCAAAATACAGCAAAGAAAGACAGTTATCATATGGTTTCACTCATCTGTGGAACATGAGCAATAGCACGGAAGACCGTAGGGGGATGGAGGGAAATCTGAAGGGGGGAAAATCAGAGAGGGAGAAAAACCATGAGAGACTCTGGACTCCCGGGAAACAAATGGAGGCTTTCAGAGGGGACGGGGGGTGGGGGATGGGGCAACTGGGTGATGGGTATTAAGGAGGTCACATGTGGTGATGAGCACTGGGTGTTATATGCAACTAATGAATCACTGAACACGACATCGAGAACCAATGAGGTACTATACAGTGGCTAACTGAACATAATACAAAAAAATACCTGTTTTGCTTTTCGTACAAAGATCTAGTTGGTAATATGCAAAACCAGTCTCTAGTACAGATTTGTGATGTTAACTCATTGCATATAATATTTATTAATATTTTTCTATTTATATGCTCTTCTGAGCAACTTAGAAAGGAAATCATGTGGAGAAAAGAAAACCCCATTGAATTTTTCATGTGCTTATTCATTTGAAATAAATCACATAGGAACTTACCGGTATGAAAAAATATACCAATAGTAACATTAAATTTTTCACATTTACCTTCAAATAGTCTATTTAGTTATTTGTTCATTTACTTATATATTCAAAAAGAATTTGGGCATTTGCTAATGGCAGGCCCTGGAGATTCAGGAGCCAGAACACAGGATTCCTGTGCTCGCTGAGCTCCCACAGCCAATAAAAGAAGACAATGTGTCCTGTACTTAATTGACATAGTTTCAGATTAGTTTGTAGAAAGAGGCCTGGCCTCCATTTTTTCCCTCTGTCTGGACTCCTTAAGAGAAGAATCCAAGATCCTAAATGTTATTCCCCAATCGCCTTGTCAGCTTCTCCCACTAACCCACACACGGCTTTGGCTTTGGCCGCACCACCTAATTTTCCTTGGGCTTTCCTGGCTATTGTGTTCTTGCCGTTTCTTCATTTTGGACAGCCTTCTCCCTGTCTTTTACTTTCATGGTTCTATTGCTTCTTGAATCTCATTGCAGAGGTCACTCTTAGCGGAAACACATTTTTTAATTCTCTTTAATGATCTTTCAGATCTTTCCCTTCACTGAAACCTCCCTGTACTTTGCGCTTCTGTCCCGGAGCCCTTGGTAATTGGGTTGTCAAGGCCTCCAGGTTGGACCAACATCTTTTAAGTACGCGAAATTGTGCCTAGAAGATAGTCAATGCCTATAAGTCACATTAAATTGATTGATAACTTTGGAACAAATTATTATTTTAAATGCGTAGGGATGTAGTTCTCTAAATGGATAAGCAAAACAAAGCAACATTTTAAAAATTGCCTGTAATCGCAGTTGCAGGTGTGGAGGGTTGCATCGTGAATTCAGATAATAGGCACTGTTCTGACAGTGCTGACCCCCCTGCTGCTTCCTTTTGCCCATGAGATTAGAATGTGTCTACCTGAATTTGGTCTTTGAGAAAGGATGAAGAGTAATTATGATGTAACATTACTAAATAATGAATAAGGTATGAAAAAAGTAAATACCTTTAGGTTATTTCCTTTACCTCTGTCAGGGCCAGTTGTCATTCCTTATTTTATTAGAGAAAACTTTGCAAGTAATTAAAACTAACCTCCAGTGTGCCTAGTTTTTGAATGTTTAATTGCCACAGAGAATGGAGTGATTTACCAGGGTGACACAGGGAGCAGGGAGCAGAACTAGGAATCCCAGGTTGGTCATTTCTTCTAATGTTCTATAACTTGGGTGTTGGTAAACAGAAGTACCATCCACTTTACAGACTAAGATATTACCCACACTTTCCTCGCAAGCACTAGGTGGGTTTGGTAAAACATCATTTAACCCTCACTGCATCAGAATGTAATGTAATAAAAACCCATCCATTAACAAGGTTCTACTGTGCTAGGTTTCCAGTGCCTCGCTTCTATTCCAGAAAGAAGGTTTTAAAGACAGAATATTCAAATCCATCCAGCTAACCTCTCTTCCATCACATGGTCACTTGCACTAGAAATATATACTCAGAGCTAACTCTTGTCTTTGCATATTTCAAGGATGTTCTGTTAACTTGAGCTAGATTCCAATGGTCTGTAGCAATTCTAGAAGCAACTTCAAAACAGTGACTTCTTCCATACTCCCATGCTCATAAATATCAGATTTTTAAAATTGTTTTTATATCATGTCATTATGCTGGCTTCTAAAACCTTACCGTTTATTAGCAATACCCAAAGGGACTTACTGTTAGAAACATAGGGACTTGATGAGCTCATGGCCATTGTCATCCCTGTCTTTGTATGAAATGTAGCATTTTAAATTGTTGTTGACACTAAAAGTGAACACTAATCACATCTTAATATGAGACTAACTCTGGCCATGACTATATTTTTCTTTTCCTCGTGAAAATGCTCCCTTGCTGACGCCACGGCTGAAACAAAATCCTCAGCATTTAAAAGAAAAGAGCCAGCAAGAGCAATGACTCTGTAAACACCACTTCAATCAAACCCTGATACCAAATATAGCATTATGTTCAATGCATGTAGGCATGGCCTCAGCGTGTCCCACACAGTTAATCTCAAAGTCCTGCATATCAATCACACCTCCTTCACATACCTGGCCTGGAGCCTTAATGGAATTCCTCCTCGTTATTTCAGTGATAGCTTACTTCCTCTGTTTTTCCAATTGGCTGATCATTGTGCCAAGTTCTTCAAGGAGCATTTTCTTACCTAAGCAACATTGTAATGTTGTAATATATGCTGACAGTTCATTTATACAGCCCTTTTTGTTCCAAATGTTTTTATGTTCAATTACTGAAATTTAATCATCAGAAGAGATTGAATTTTCTCTAGATCATACAGCTTTGCTTAAATGTTAAGTTAATAGTACATTACTGAAATATAAGATTTCAAAGGTTTAACAATTCAATATCAAGAAAATTCATTAAGCTTTGAACTGATCACCTTTGAAATCATAGATAAGAGCTGTGTAAATGGTCACATATAAATCACATATTTTAAGAGGAGTTCATTTGAAATTACAACAAACCAAGTCAATGATTGCTTATGATTGTCCAGACAATTTGTGAGCATTTTTCTGTCTTGTTTTTTGTTTTGTTCCTGATTTCTTCAAGTTCTTGTGGACATGCTTTTTGGTTTTATTTTCCAGCCTCTGCTATCCTTAATATTATCTTGTTAAAATTCCTTCAAGCCAAGGGATTCTTTTTACTCTTTCATTGGCATGTTGAAAACACTTTTTCTATAACTCCATTTTTGTGCTATTAGAAATAGAGAACAAAGAGGAAAGACCAACCCCTCTATCCTCCAAAGTGTCTCTTGTTTTAGGCTTTCAGTTTCTTTTGTTGACCACTGACTATTCTGTGCATGGGTTGTTGTTGGTTTTGTTTTGCTTTGTTTTTTCAATTTCTTGTGTAAGGTACAAAGCAAATATTAAATATTATTTTTGGTTCTGATACAGGGAAATTAGAAGAGGTATGGAAGCTCTGTTTACCATTCTTTGTAGAGAAAACCACCAGTTAAGCCATCCCAATTGGGTAAATAGCGTCCATTCTTTAATTCTGAACCTATTTTCTTCCTGTGATTCTTAAGTTTTATTTAGTGGGTGGTTCAAATCAATAAATAAGTTATATATAAAATATTGTAATACCCAATTATTGCTGTATGACAAAATTTCTATCCACAATTAGTGATTCTTGCTCTTTCTGACTGTGAAAAAAATTTTAGTATAGGTAGCTTGTAGCTCAAATAAAAGACTTCTGTTAAAAATAAAACTTAAGCATATTTAATACAAATATGTAGTCCAGCCTGTATTAAATGAAAGGCAGTATACTGAAATGACTTCTGCTACTCTTTATTCAAAGAACTTTTTTGGCTTAGGGTGTTTGTGTGAGGGTGTGTGTTTGCATATAGTCAATTTACAAAGTGCCAAGGTAAGGACTTTCTTCTCTTTCCTTTAGATTCCCTTCATACCAAGAAATATGTCATGTATGCTGAGATAAACCAATTTGTTTACTGTTAAATGTCTATTAAGTATTGAACTAAAAAGAAAGAGCTTTTTTTGTTGTTGTTGTTGTTAGATCACGAGCCTTTTTCCTTTCTGTATTCGTTACGTTTCATCATTATAACTAGTAGCTATGGTGGCTGCAGTGGGAATTCTCCAAGATTTGAAGTCTAGGAGTAAACTGCCAGTTCATACACGGACCCCCAGCAGCTGGAGCACAGGCCAGTTGCTCTACCTGTCTCTGATGAAAAATGTTAATACCTGCTGGCAGGCTTACAGTGGGGATTAGATGAGATAATATGTATGAAGAACTGAGTGCAGCCCCACACCTGAGAGGAGCTTTTAAAATGGTACAAATTAGCTGCAGCAGGAAAAGAAAAGAAAAAAAAGGCCCTCCAGGGATAAGAGTCTATTTCAATGAAAGGAAGAAGAACCCACGTGTGTGGGATAGCACTCAAAAGATTATTATAGGCACAGACTAACTGCACAGAAGGGAAACCTCACTGAGATGATAAGGGACCCATGTATTGTACTAGACTTAAAGGAAAACAAAGTTGTTTTAAGAGGAGAGAATTTTTAGCCATACCCAACTTTGATTCATCCCCAAGACTCAGTAGCCACGTGCAATGAAAATTCATTATAATCTTTCCACAAGCAGTATTTCCTCCTTTAAAAAAATCGCAGCTGAAAACTCAAAGCAGTGAATGCTTCCCCCTCTTTCTGAAATATGATTCTATTTTAAATGAATTTTATTTTTTTGGATACTTAATCTGTTATTACACTTTAATCAGGAGTATTATTGTGTAACTAACTTATACAAAACTAGGCCTTTGGTTGGGGCAATATCGTAGAGATGTAGAGTTGCAGAAATGCCCTTCTAGCTAGAGAGAGCTTTCGTTTGGTTCGCCCCCGCAAAAAACATTTTTTGACTTACTTTGATCCAAATACTTATTCCTAGAATCAGAAGCTAGAAGTGACTCTCAAATTCTAATATGCCTCAGAATTCCCAGGTGTAGTTGTTAGAACACAGATTTCTGGGACCCCTCCCAGAAAGTCTGATTCAGTGGGTCAGGAGTGGAGCTTGAGAATTTGGACTTCTGTCAAGTTCCCAACTGATACCGATGCTGCCAGTCTGAGGAATCACACTGCCCTGCTCTGGGGCTCATCTTTTTATATCCTTTTAACCACTCAGAACTTGTTAATAATGTATTACTGTTATGATTTGTGTCAGACATTTTATAGAGACACTTGTTCTGTATGCACGGCTGGTGGTTCTTTGCATTCAGAGATATTCAAAGAAAATCGAAAGCTGAAGTGACTGTATTGATATGAGACAGAGTAGATTTTAGAGCAAAGATATTAACAAGGATAAAGAAGATCATTTCATAATAATAGAGTGATTCATCAAGAGGACACAGTCCTAAATGTTTATGCGTGTGTTAACAAACCTTCGAAATATGGGAAGCAAAAGCTGATAGAACTGCAAGGAGAACCAGACAAATCTACAGTTAATAGTCAGAGATTTCAGCACTCCTCACTCAATAATGGAGAGAACAAGTAGAGAGAAAATCATTAGGATATAGGAAACTTGAACACTGTGAACCAACTTGACCCAATTGACATGTATAGAACACTCCAGTGAACCTTGTACATACTCTTCAAGTCCACATGGAACATTCTCCTGTACAGATCATATTCTGGGCCATAACACAAGCTTCAATAAATTTAAAGGGATTCAAGTCATACAAACAATGTTCTCCACCACACTGGGATTAAATTACAAATCAATAACAATAGTATATGGAAAACTGCCAATATTTGGAAGCTGAACACTCTTTTAAAGAATGGACAGGCCGAAGAAGAGATCACAAGAAAAATTAGATTATATTTTCAATTGGAAAATGAAAATACAACTTGTTAAAATTTGTGAGCATAGCTAAAGCAATATTAACAGGGAAGTTTATAGCACTAAATAACTATTAGAAAAGAAGAAAGGCCTCAGATCAATGGTGTCAGGTTCTACCTCAAAAAAACTAAGAAAAGAAGAGGAAATAAACCCAAAGTAAGTAGGAGAAAGGAAATAATGAAGATCGGAGCCAAAATCAGTGAAATAATAATAAAAAAGAACAAAGAAAATCAGCAGGACCAAAACCTGTTTTTTTTAAGATTAATAAAATTGATAATCCTCTATCCAGACTAGATAGCGGTCAGGATGAAAAGAGAAAAGATACAGAATTCCAATATCAGAGGTGAGAGATAACATCACTGCAGATTCTGTGCACATTAAAAAGAAAGTCAGCAAATGTTATGAATAGTTTATGCCAGTAAATTCAATTTATGTGAAATGGACAAATTCTTTGAGAGACAAAGGCATTCCGAGGTGTTACTCCTGAGAAATTGTTTTTAAGTTGGAACACAGGGTCATCAGAAAAGAAACTTTGTAACAACTCCCTTGAGCGGAAAACAATCAAGTAAAGCTGACTATTCTGTAAACCCAAAAGAACACAATGGCCCTTGCCACACACTGCACATATAATGCACATGTAATTCACCTGGTCTTACAGCTACAGCTGCTCTTTGTAACGTTTGGCTCCATTTTCCCTTTATACTTGGCCTGAAACCTTTGCTCAGAAGGTGTGCCCTTTTCTTTATTGTAGTGGAGCCTACAAATATGATGATGCTATTTCCCAGAAACGTGCTTTCATTCGCTAATAGAAGGATTAGAAAATAAAGTTGAGGAACATTATCAAAAAGCAGAACAAAAGGACAAAGAGATGGGAAATAGAAATAGGAAAACAGAAAAGATGTCCAACATCCAAATATTGTGAGTTCCAGAAATAGAGTACAGAGAACAAAGGACTAAATTTTTCATATTGAAAAAAACCCAGAGTGTGCCATGAAATGGATGAAAATAGCTCCCCACCAAAGTATGTTGTGAGAGTTCACAATATTGAGGACAAAGAGAAGGCGGCACAAGCGGCTAGAGATCACGTGTAAAGGCTCAGGAACTATAATGGCTTTGGGTTTCTTGAAAGCAATGCAGGAATGGTAGTGGAACAGTGCCTTCAGAATTCTGAAGGAAAATAGTCACCAACTAGAATTCTATACCAACCCAAACTAACCATCAGTAATGAATGAATAAAATAAGAATATTTTCAGACATGCAAAGTTTCAAAATATATGCCTCCTGTGCCCCCTTTGTCAAAAAGCTACTTGAAAATATGCCCCCTCAAAATGAGCGGAAGAACGAGATAGGAAACAGGAGATCTGGTGCACAGAGAGGGCAGAGGCAATCTCCCTGAGGAAGATGAAGGGTGAGGCCAGGATACACTGTATACAATACGGAACGGAGTAGACGCATTGGCTGCTGTGATCACCAGGATCTCTACTGGGAGTGTACTGTCTTTTTAACCTGAAGAAGTTGTGCCAGGTGAGCCTAGCCCAGATTCTTGTTTTGGTTTTTTTCCCTTTGATCATGTACTAATGAAGTTCCTACTTTCCCCTCCATGTCCTCCTTGCTGGTCATCTGAGGATGCTCATTTCACCTCCACCAACATGTACTCCTGTGAGCTGGAGGTATGACATGGAGAGCTTAAAAACAGAAGATACAACAACAGCAAAAGCAAACAGCCTAATTCAGTAACGGGCCAAGGACTTGAGTAGACATCTCTTCAAAGAAGGTATACAATTGGCCAATAAACACATGAAAAGATATCCGACATCACGAATCATTAGGGAAATGCAAATAAAAACTACAATGAGATACCACCTCACACTCATTAAGACGGCTATTATCAAAAACAGAACATAATTGTTGGCGAGGATGTGCAGAAATCAGAACCCTGCACAGTGTTGGGGGGAGTGTGAAACGAATGGCGCAGCAGCTATGGAAAACAGCAGGCAGTTCCTCAAAAAACCAAACAGAATGACCATGGGATCCAGCAATTGCATTTCTGGGTAGACACCCAAAAGAATCAAAAGCAGGATCTCAAAGAGTAATCGGTATACCCGTATTCGTAGCAGCATTATTCACAATAACCAGAATGTGGAAGTACCCTAAGTGTCCATCAGCAGATGAACGGATGAACAAAATGTGGTAGATACGTATAGTGGGATAAGATTCAGTTTTAAAAAGGAAGGGAATTCTGTCACATGCTACAGCATGGATGAACCCTGAGGACCTGACGCTGAGTGACATAAGCCAGTACAAAAATAGAAATACGGTGTGAGGGACCTGTCTTCGCAAAGGCAGAAAGTCATATGGTAATCAGCGGGGGGTGGGGGGGCACAGAGTTTCACTGGGGAAGATGAACCTTCTGGAGATGGTTGGAAGTGATGGTTGCACAACAGTGTAAATGTATTTAATGCCGCAGGGCTGTATCTGTTAAAATGGTAAGTTTTATATATAGTTTGCCACAATAAAAAACAAGAAACAGGAGACAGACAGCAGCCCACACCTGACCACAGTCCTGCCAGACGTCTGGTTCTTGGTTGGCAATACAGCTGTGACAACAGCCCAGAGCCGGCAAGACCTCTGTTTCTCAGGACTCTCTCAACCGCCCTCTGACTTTTCCAGTAGAGGCTCTCGTAAATCCTCAAAGAACCCGAAGCCAGACTAGGCCCTTGTTGCGTCGCTCTTCTCCTGGCCTTCCGCGTAGCATCAGCAATATTGCTCTTTCTTTAGATTGCTAGGTTGGTGCTTGCTGTGCAGTTTTCCAACACGAAACCCAAGTGTCGTTTAGGTGGCAGGATGTAGATGGTGAAGTATAAAGAAGAGTGAAGGTGTGATTATCATGAAAAGCAAGAGAGTGGTCACCACTCATAGGAAGGGAGGGAGAGGCAGTTCGGGGGAAGAGGATTCTAGAAGTTTTTGAGATACTAGTCATGTTCTATTTCTTAACCTAGGAGGTGGGTACATAGATGTTTCTTGGTTTGTTTTGTTTTGTTTTTTAAATAAAATTATATGCACTCTTCACATTATACTTTCATAAAAGTACTTTCATAAAAAGAATTTTTAAAAAATATTTTAATTATTTAAATGACAGAGTGAATGTAGCAGCAAGTATGTCATACTCTGCAATATAGGATGATAGCTTCACTTTCCAGTGTGACATTGAACTTCTTCCTTTCATTTGTATTTCAGGATGCTTCATAATTTGTTGGAAGGTAGTTACTCCATCCAGTCTCTTGGTGTGTGAGTCAGAATGCTCGGCCGCCCTTTGCTGTCCTGCGCTTCCATGTCAGTTCCCACAGATTCTGTGTTTATTTGATAGCAAAGACTTCGTAAAGTAAACCAGTTATATTTCAGTTTGTGATTACAGTCTGTCATAAACAGGGAGTGACTGGCTGGCTCAGTCAGGAGAGCATGCAACTCTTGATCTCAGGGTTGTGAGTTCGAGCCCCACACTGGGTGCAGAGATTACTAAAAAAATAAACAAAAAAAACCCCAATCTGTCATAAACATTACTTGTAATAAGCTGAATGCTTTTAGATTGAGCTCTAAAATATGGCCATCCTATAGCTATGTTAATTCTACATATTTATTTTCGGGGTTCTTAAATCATAGATTGGGCCCTCCTTTCTCCATGTATTTTGTGCATGCTGTATTTCTGAAAGTCTCTTATCCATAAAAAAAAATTAAGTGCCCCCTCCTTTGTGTCACCATCAAATCCAGTACATATTAATATGTCTGTACCTCTCATACTTTCGTTGAAGTTTGTTTACTTATCCGTGTTTTCCATTCGGTGGTGAGCTCCTTGAGAGCAAAGATCATGCCTTATTCCTTATCTTTATCTCTCCATTGCAAGATCACATTTATTGTCTGTTGGCCAAATAAGAAATACTGTATTTCGGGCAGGGGGAACCACATGAGCAAAACCGCGGAGACACGAAGAAGACATGCTCAGGGAGTTAAGTGTTCCAACATAACCAGAGCTGCGGGGGGCCGGGAGTGGGAAAGAGCAGTGGGGCGTGAGGCTGGAAGAGCAGGCCGTGGGTAGATTGTAATGATCCTTGACTGCCGCTTTTAGAAATCTGAACTTGATTCTGTCTACCCTGGTTAACAACGGTCGATTTTTAAGTAAGACCTGACAAGCTGGAGCTGTGCTTTGGCAAACTGGTTCTGTCAGCAGCTATGTGTTACATGAAATGGAGAAGAGAGTGGATCAGGGACACCAGGAAGAGACTGACCAGAGCAGAAGAAGGAAGGACACATCAACT
Organism: Ursus americanus; assembly: GCF_024610735.1. NCBI lineage: Eukaryota > Metazoa > Chordata > Mammalia > Carnivora > Ursidae > Ursus > Ursus americanus. Next base: position 57,335,107 of record NC_142135.1, read on the forward strand.
CAGGGTGGCTGCTGCTTTTTTTCTCTGAAGCCATTTACTGTCACACATCCGCATTCCCAAACATACTTTGAGACATAGTAGATGTAAAGTGTTTCAGAAATTTTGGAGTAGGACATTTTACTTCAAATGTGCACTGCAAAGTGTATTTTTTAGGCCTACACACACGTGCCTATATATGGATATACATACGTGTATATTCATGCATGTGTGCGTATAGCATTTAGGGACATTCCACTTCAAGTTGTGATCACTGCCAATAATTATAAATTTGATCATTCTTAAGACTAGTTTTCTTATGAGCTTACTGAGGCTGTTTCTCTGCTGTGTTACAATTTTCATTTTTATATCAAGCATTCATTTTCACACAACCAGCAAGTTTAAAAGCTTTGCACCCGTCGTGTGTGTGCGTGTGCATGTGTCTGTGTGTGTGTGAGCGTGAGCGTGCGTGCACTGGCGTGTGAACTGGAGTTGTAGTTGAAGGAGATGAGGCAGAATGGGATCGACGCAGGAAGACAGACGTTGAATGAATTGCTGGAGGAACCCCAGCCTCAGAGAGTGAAGCGAAGGTTCCTTGGTAAGGTTCTTATTCAGATCCTAAGTTTAACTGAGGAGCTGTTTAATAAATTGATCTAGAAATAATCAGTGTCTAAAATTCAATCTCTTTAAAAAATTAAGAAACAATGAGGGGAAATTTGAACACTGGCTGATGTTTGATGGTATTAAGGAATTACTGTTAACTTTTTTTAGATATGCTAATGGTGTTATGGTTACATTTTTAAAAAGTGTCCTTACCTTTTGGAGATTCATACTTAGACATTTACCATTGAAATGACACAGTGATGGAGATTTGCTTTAAATTAATGCAGAATTTGGGGAAGTAGGTGAAGTTGAGGTGAAACAAGGTTGGCCATGAACTGACTACAGTTGTTGAAGCTGGAGGCACGGGTTCATGAGGCTTCTCTCTACTTTTGTATATGTTTGAATTTTTTTCATAATAAATGCTTTTTAAAAAGAAGGAAACACGGTTCATGGAACTGATTCACCTACCCAAACTCATGGGTCTTTGATTAGTAATCAAATATGCAGCCATCCATCAATTTCAACCATCTGTCTGTCTCTTTTCTATTTATCCATCTGTCTATAAGCTTTGAGTTATTTCAAAAAAAGATTTTAAATGACTTTAAAGAATTCTCAATGATATTTTGTAAGTGAAGGAATTGAAGAAAAGACTTAAAAGTAAGACAGAGGTGAGAGGTACAGAATGCATGTGATGAGTTTCAGCCTAGTTACAAGAGATGCACCGTGAATTGGCCCCTTGACTTCTTGATGGACCTTGGAGAAGAACATGATCGGTTTGGCTCGTGAGTCATAGCATCTTCTGGCAAATCTGGCTGTCAACTGACCTGAGATATACCCGCGTAAATAGATTATATTGCTATATCTTCAGACCCATTGACTAGATATTAGAAAGGGGAGAGAAAGAAAAACTAACATTTATAGAGCATCTGTGTGTCAGCTGTTATGCTAGATGTTCTATACATCGTCTTTAACCTTTTTCTGTTAATAATGATTCTTATTTGCATTTTCTTAAGGTGTCTTTTTTTTTCATCTTGTCCCCTTCGTCTGGGCACTTTCAAATCCCTATGTATTTATACTCTATTTCCTTCCTCAAAAACAACCAAATGAGAAACCACCATTTACATGTATTTCTAACATTAGTGTCAAATTTTAGTGCTAATTTTTAGCATCAGACAATAGATACTTGATAATGATTGGTTTGTATATAAAAATTTTCTATAGACAGATTCCTAGATAGAAATTTTCAACATTGACTCATGAAGAAATAGAAAATCTGAGTAGACCTGTGACAAGGAATGACATTGAATTAGCAAGTAAACATTTTCTTGCTAAGTAAAGCCCAGCTTCACTGGTAAATTCTATCCACGTTTCAGGAAGAAATATTGCCATAATAATCCCATTCAAATTCTTTCAGAATACAGGGAGTGCAGGAATACTTTCTTACTGATTCTCTGAGGTCCTCTGGTATCAAATGCAGAGAAGGACATCACATGATAGGAAAACCACAGACTAATATACTCCATGAGCACAGACACAAAGTCCTTGATAACATGTCAAAACCATCATATAGGAGCTCTCTCCAAAGGAGTGAGCCCATTATCACTTCCATTCTCTCATCCATTCTTTAAAAAAAAAAAATTCTATAGAGAAATTCATCCAAATTATGCTAATTCTCCATATTTTCATCCTGTGTCTCAACATGTCCTGACCTTTTCTTCTGCCTCCTAAACTGTTTTTGCTCTGCTGTTCCTTGCCTCAAAGAAGGGCAACAAAACCCAACCAGCTGCCCAAAGTAGAACCTTCGACAACCCAGATTGCATTTCTGGCACCCTCCTCACCTAAATCTTGGCCTCCTCAGTACCCCGGTATCCATCCACAGAACTTCTGTCCATCCTTACCAGCCTCGCCCTCTGTTGAACACTGGCATCTGTGGCTTGACTATTGCAACTGTTCTTCCTGGACTCAGGCCTGTCCCCGCCAATCCTTTCTACACCACAGCCAAATTGATTTTCCAAAGTGCAAGGCTGTTTGTATCATTCTCCCATAGATACTTCAGAGAAGTGAACCTCAAACCTTTTGGTTTATGGCTCACAATTAGAAATAAATTTATCATCATGACTAAATACACACACACACAAGTTTTTTTTTCTTCTGTTCTGTCCTGTCCTATCTATTTTGATCTCTTTTGTTGAAAAAGCAATGCTGGTTGAAACCCATGAAAATGGTTTCAGAGCTAACTAATAGATGAGGTCCTATGGTGTGAGATCCTATGAGATCCACTGCTGTTTTTACTGCACAAAGGGTAAAAACTGACCTCTGTAACAAGAATGATGGGGCTCTTTGCATTCTGCCATCTGCTCATCTCTGTAGCCCCAACCCTAGCCCAGCTTTGATGTCCCAGCTTTCCTGAACCCTGATAGTCCCACAGTGATGCTGCCCTCTTTTGCCTTTGACTACTCTCACCCTGCTCCACCACCTGCCTCCTTACTTCTTCCGGTCCTTCCCGTGTCAGCTTCAATGTCTCTTCCTTTAGGAAATGTTACCCTGATAGTACTTATAGTGTTTATCACATACCAGTCACTGTGCTAAACCCTTCACATGGATTATCTCTTTTAAACTCCGATTGTCAGAATCAGTGCTCACTAAGTATTTGTTGGATAAATTTATGTCACATCATGCTCCCCCTTGTTGTTGGGGACTGGAATGGTATATATTTAATATTATCTCCATGCTAGAATTTCTACAGTACTTAGAATACTTGTGAGCATTTGTCTCCATATGTCCTCTGTGCTGATGGACCATGGGTCATCTGTGGGTACAAGTGCAATGAGGGATGTAACCATTTCTTCAGGCTTGAGAGGAAAGTGCCATCCATGTCCAGTTACCTGAGAGTCTTAGGATGAGAATATGATAAGATGCTAACAGCTGCCTCAGTATTTTATCCTGTGAATTCATTTTCTTTGATGGTTGCTTTTGAAGCCTAGTTTAATCTAGCAATTTCTGTTATTAGAAGTATACTGAATCAGACTATAAATGTTATGCAGCCATGATCAAGGAAACTTATAATTTTAATCTGCGTAAGGGTCACAATACCAAGTCACAGTACATTACCCATAATATAAAGCCAGAAGGTAAATTGGTTGAAGAATAATGGATCTAGTCAGTGAGTCTGAGCCGTATATGGCCTGGGAAAACAGAGTGAACACGGCAAATAATTTCAACTTTAGGTAATTATTACTATTTACAAATAGTAATGACCCATAGCAGGTAAATAGTCCTTGAAAAGCCATTGTAAGATAAAAGTAGTCCAAATGTTCTCAAGCTGAGAAGTTTTAGAATAACATCAAATCTTTCTCAGGTGTACACAGAAGGGTCTGATCGATTCTCTTCTGGCTGGTCTGAGGTCATCTGGTGCTCTTCTGAGAGTATATGTTCTTGAATAATAAGCTAAAATAGCCTACACAGCTCCCATTGGTAACAATAAACACAATTTCCAGTATGAGTATTAGTATTTTTTCTAAAAGATACTATTAACATATGAGTTCCTAAACTGATACTAGACAGTTTCTAGAAGTCAGTAGCCACTTAAGAACACGTGATTTCTTGGCCCTGTTCTTTAGACTGAGTAACTACCACAGTAAATTAAAATTTTAATGTCATATTGTAACTTCATTTCATATCATCTCTTTTTAGTTGTTGGCAATTCTGTGAATCAACAATAAGTGGAAGCCAAAACGCTAGAACAAAAGTGAATTGGTTTAGTAGTTAGGAAACCTGAATTCTAGTCCATAGTCTGTGAATCTCTGTATGGTCGTAGGCATATCATTTAACCTCTTTGCAGCTCAGGCTCTTCCTCTATAAAATGAGGGGGTTAAAAATCATAGCATGATCATTTCCAAAAGGATCTTCTAAGATCCTAAATTAGCATTAAAGGAGACCCCATCATGTATCAGTGGCAAAACCCTTTGTCAGTTTAAATAAATTGAATAGGTGGTTTTGACTCACTTTTCTAAATTTCCTTCATATAGGGGATGTAGAATCTCCAGGGTTTTTAAGACATTTCAAAAATAGAACAAAATCCAAATAACCAAACTATCATCCATTGACTTCAGAGGATCCATGGATCTGTAAACCCGTGGTGCATTGAATTTACAAACCCACTGACTGGATCCATGATTTTATTTTTGTTTGTTTTTGTTTGTCTGTTTTGTTTTTTTGTTTTTTATAATATTTTTATTATGTTATGTTAGTCACCATACAGTACATCCCTAGTTTTTGATGTAAAGTTCCATGATTCATTACTTGCGTACAACACCCAGTGCACCATGCAATATGTGCCCTCTTCAACACCCACCACCAGCCCATCCCATTCCCCCACCCCCCTCCCCTCTGAAGCCGTCAGTTTGTTTTCCAGAGTCCAAAGTCTCTCATGGTTTACCCCTTCTGTTTACCCCCCCTTCATTCTTCCCTTCCTTCTCCTACCGATCTTCCTACTTCTTATGTTCCATAAATGAGTGAAACCATATGATAATTGTCTTTCTCTGCTTGACTTATTTTGCTTAGCATTATCTCCTCCAGTCCTGTTCATGTTGCAGCAAATGTTGAGAAATCATTCTTTTTTGATGGCTGAGTAATATTCCATTGTATATATGGACCACATCTTCTTAATCCAGTCATCTGTTGAAGGGCATCTTGGCTCCTTCCACAATTTAGCTATTGTGGACAATGCTGCTATGAACATTGGGGTGCATATGGCCCTTCTCTTCACTACGTCTGTATCTTTGGGGTAAATACCCAGTAGAGCAATTGCTGGATCATAGGGTAGCTCAATTTTTAACTTTTTAAGGGACCTCCACACTGTTTTCCAGAGTGGCTGTACCAACTTGCATTCCCACCAACAATGTAGGAGGGATCCCCTTTCTCCACATCCTCTCCAACATTTGTTGTTTCCTGCCTTGTCCATTTTTGCCATTCTAACTGGTGTAAGGTGGTATCTCAGTGTGGTTTTCATTTGAATTTCCCTGATGGCTAATGATTTTGAACATTTTTTCATGTGTCTGTTAGCCATTTGTATGTCTTCATAGGAAAAGTGTCTGTTCATATCTTCTGCCCATTTTTTGATTTGTTTATTTGTTTCTTGTGTATTGAGTTTGAGAAGTTCTTTGTAGATCTTGGATACCAGTCTTTTATCTGTAGTGTCATTTGCAAATATCTTCTCCCATTCCGTGGGCTGCCTCTTAGTTTTTTTGACTGTTTCCTTGGCTGTGCAGAAGCTTTTTATCTTGATGAAGTCCCACAAGCTTATTTTTTCATTTGTTTCTCTTGCCTTTGGAGATGTCATGAAAAAGTTGCTGTGGCCGATGTCAAAGAGGTTACTGCCTATGTTCTCCTCTATGATTTTGATGGATTCCTGTCTCACATCGAGGCCTTTCAACCATTTGGAGTTTATCTTTGTGTATGGTGTGAGAGAATGGTCAAGTTTCATTCTTTTGCATGTAGCTGTCCAATTTTCCCAGCACCATTTATTGAAGAGACTGTCTTTTTTCCACCGGATGTTTTTTCCTGCTTTGTCAAAGATTAGTTGCCCAAAGAGCCGAGGGTCCATTTCTGGGTTCTCTATTCTGTTCCATTGGTCTATGTGTCTGTTTTTGTGCCAGTACCATGCTGTCTTTGTGATCACAGCTTTGTAGTATAGCTTGAAATCTGGCAACGTGATGCCCCCAGCTTTGTTTTTCCTTTTCAACAATTCCTTGGTGATTCGGGGCCTTTTCTGGTTCCACACAAATTTAAGGGCTGTTTGTTCCAGCTCTTTGAAAAATGTCATTGGTATTTTGATCGGGATGGCATTGAAAGTGTAGATTGCTCTGGGTAGCTTAGACATTTTAACTATGTTAATTCTTCTGATCCATGAGCATGGAATATTTTTCCATCTTTTTGTGTCTTCTTCAATGTCTTTCAAGAGTGATATGTAGTTTCTAGAATATAGGTCCTTTACATCTCTGGTTAAGTTAATTCTGAGATAACGTATGATTTTTGGTGCTATTGTAAATGGAATGGATTCCCCAATTTCTCTTTCTTCAGTCTCATTGTTCATGTATAGAAATGCAACTGATTTCTGAGCATTGATTTTGTATCCCGCCACATTACTGAATTGCTCTATAACTTCTAATAGTTTGGGGGTGGATTCTTTTGGGTTTTCCATATCGAGTATCATGTCATCTGCGAAGAGAGACAGTTTGACTTCTTCTTTGCCGATTTGGATACCTTTGATCCCTTTTTGTTGTCTGATTGCTGTTGCAAGGACTTCTAGTACTATGTCAAATAATAATAGTGAGAGTGGGCATCCTTGTCATGTTCCCGATCTTAAGGGAAAGGCTTCCAGCTTTTCCCCATTGAGAATGATATTTGCTGTTGGCTTTTCATAGATGGTTTTCATGAGATTGAGGAATATACCCTCTATCCCTACACTCTGAAGGGTTTTAATCAGGACAGGATGCTGTATTTTGTCAAATGCTTTTTCTGCATCTATTGAGAGGATCATATGGTTCTTGACTCTTTTCTTGTTGATATGATCTATCACACTGATCAATTTGCGAATGTTGAACCACCCTTGCATCCCAGGGATGAATCACACTTGGTCATGATGGATAATCCTTTTAATATACTGTTGGATCCTATTAGCTAGGATCTTGTTGAGAATTTTGGCGTCCATATTCATCAGGGATATTGATCTGTAATTCTCCTTTTTTTTTTTAAAGATTTTATTTATTTATTCGACAGAGATAGAGACAGCCAGCGAGAGAGGGAACACAAGCAGGGGGAGTGGGAGAGGAAGAAGCAGGCTCATAGCGGAAGAGCCTGATGTGGGGCTCGATCCCATAACGCCGGGATCATGCCCTGAGCCGAAGGCAGACACTTAACTGCTGTGCCACCCAGGCGCCCCTGTAATTCTCCTTTTTGATGGGGTCTTTGCCTGGTTTGTGAATCAAGGTAATACTGGCCTCACAGAATGAGTTTGGTAGTTTTCCTTCTGTCTCTATTTTTTGAAACAGCTTCAGGAGAATAGGTATTATTTCTTCTTTGAATATTTTGTAGAATTCCCTGGGGATTCCATCAGGCCCTGGACTCTTTTTTTATCTCCTTTCCTGGATCCATGATTTACAGGAAGAGTAAAAATGTTTATTTCTGTATTCTGTGTCTCAGCTCTAAGCCTCAGAGGCCATTCAGATTTCTGCTGATCAGCTGCTTCCTGATCCGTGGGAAGGAGGCAGTTTGAAAACAGGTGCTATCGGAGTACCAGTCAGAGCAGATCTAACTGGATCCTGTCCACTTTGATGGTGTTCCACTATATAAAAATCTTCATACTAAAGTAAAACTTTAGTACAAACAAAAAAAGTACGTAAGTGTACTTTGATGTATTTTCAAAAATTGAGCATATCCATGTAACCAGTAGCCCCGTCAAGAAACACTCCAGCATCCCTGAAGCCCCCACTGTGCCCCGTCTTGGTCGCCCCCGTCCCCGAAGACCAGCACTGTCCTAGCTCCCAGCAACATAATTTAGTTGTGCTTGGTTTTGCACCTTGCATAAGGGAAACCCTACTGTAAGTCCTCTTTCATGACTTCTTCCGCTTGGTTTCACACTGGTATGTGGTGTCGAGTGTAGATGCTGGCACCTGCTGTCATTGCTGTATAATATTCCGTCACAGGACCTTTAGCCTTTCCAGTTTGGGCTGTTATGAAGATTGTTGTTATGCACGTTCTTTTATGTTTTTTGGCGAACATACATACCCATTTCTGTAAAGGAGACTGATCTTTTTTTCTTTTTTCTTTCTTTAAGATTTTTTTTTTTTTTTTGAGAGAGAGAGAGTGAGCACGTAAGCAGGGAAAAGGAGAGGGAGAGGGAGAGGGAAGGAATCCCAAGCAGACTCCTGAGCATGGAGCCCATCGCGGGGCTTGATCTCAGGACCCTGAGATCATGACCTGAGCCTAAACCAAGAGTCGGTGTCTTAACCAACTGAGCCACCCAGGCACCCTGAGATGGATCCATTTTTAAATGTAGCCTTTCATGATACTTTGGCATATAGACTACCCGTGGTTGGAAGGTCGGGTAGAAATTAGTTTTATAAGGATCAAAAGGCATGATTAATTTTAGTTCAAAGCAGCCTACTTTTTTCTCTTCTCTCCCCAAGACAGACGCCTGAGGATGGGAGCTGAGCAGAACACGCCTCTGCCCGGGGAGTGACAAACTGAGCAGAGCTGGGAAACACTGATCTAAGCCATACTCAGGGATAGAAAGTGGTGGCTTTTGTTTTTGCTTTCACTTGTTACTGCAGTAGCAGTTTGTGGGCAGAAAGAGCTTTAAATAAAGGTAAAAGCTTAAAGTCTCAGATTCACCAAAACTTTTGTAATGTTTTTTCCTTGCACATCATGAAACGTTGACAGTAATTAGATCACCAAATCACCCCCGAACTTGGCCACCCAACTTTTATTTATACTTCTATTAGTCTCCCTTTAACGCCCCCAGCTATGCAGTTCTGATGTGCAGAGGCAGACATTTCGAGAAGAAAATGCCTGCAGACCCAGGGACAGCATAACGGCCTGAGCACTGCAGATATTCTTCTTCAAGCTTCTTGAGGTGTTTTGTTTTGTTTTGTTTTTTAACCATTTAGACTACATGCCACAATAAATTATTAAAGGGTTTACAGTTCCTGTAAATCACCCTTGCAGGCAATATTTCATTCGATGGTCTTAGCAACTCTCTGGGGTCGACAGGAAAGGTTGTATGGAGCACAGGGTGGATGAAAATGTTCCAGCTAATTTGGAAAGTGCCATCCATTTGTAACTGATCTTGTTATGAGCTGTTTATTATTTTTGTAACTGGAAATTTCCAAACTTCCTCCATCCCCTTCTTCTCACAATACTCCTCTGTATGTTCCCCGTTGGCAGGAGGGTGAGGCAGCTAGGAGCGTCCTGCGCTAAGCTTTCCGCCGCTTGAAGCGGCTTCTGATCCACCTTTTAATTTTATTTTTTAGCCAGTAAGCACTTAATCCTTTTGAGGGTGTTATAGTAGAAGGTGTTAGCCGAGGCAGTGGCTTGTCACATGGCATCACTGGCAAATCCAGGCTTCCGGCGGTTTCTCTCTCTTCCAAGGCAGTGCTCCAATCGGAACACGAAGCTGGGGGCTCCCTCGGGGGACAAGGTGCTGGTTACTCACACAGTGCCTCTGGCTCCCATGCACGTCCATACATCTGAGCTCTGCAGAAATGCCAGCATGCACATGACTTGGTCTCGAGGCATGTGGATTTTTGCTCCGCATTCAAACCATGTGACCAAGACCACAGACACTTGGATAGGATGATTCCTTTAACAACCATATTGCACAGCCACTCTGCTGCCCTTTGATGTGTGGATACTCTATCATTTGACTAGCTTCCCCCCCCCCTTTTTTTCCCTCAGAAATATATTTGGTCTGGCATTCTGAGAGAGCCTTAAATCTCTTTTCCCCAAGATGCAGCTTTAAATATTCCAGAGATCAAATATTCTCATTTCGATTTTAACGTACAGAACAATATTAATGAAAATCACCTCTCCCCTTAAGCCGTGTCCGTCTGAGTCACGCGGGGGCTCGTTACTATGCTCGCGACCACATTGCTTGGGCTGTGAACATCGTCAATCCTGTGATTCACTGTTGTTTGAAGAACGACAGTTTTATGTGAGTATTTCTTCCTCCATCATGCTGGCATTCACCTTGGCTGTTACAAATTATGTAGAGTATCCTATTTTTTTTTTTTTCTGCAATAAGTTAAATGGGGAGAAGATTCTATGGTATATTGTCTCATTTCTTAGACATGCTGCTGAGTCATTTCCCCTTCATAACTGGGCTAGTTTTCACTAATACCTTTAATTACACCAGTTCTTTTTAATAAAACTCATTTTTATTGACTTTCGTTCTACTTAATGAATCCTTCTTGGTGAAACAGGAGCTTCCTGGCACCGAGTATAAAATGACCCCTTATGACAGCTGAAGGTGGGTTGCATTTTTCTATCTCCTTTATCTATAAGCAGTGTATGTTTCTTGTTTTTGTTTTTCTGTTTTTGTTTTTTTTTTATGCTGGACTAAATCGACTGAAAGCTTTATTTCTCTATTACATGGGCTGGCCTTACCTTATGAAATAGAATTCTTAAAAGCTTATACTGTATATTTTTTTAAAAGATCTTGGATAACCTGAATTGTATTATTTTAAATGGCACTTAAGAAAAGCTCGAGGAGAATTCTTTTTATAATTCAGTACCTATTTTATATTGTGAGTAATTATTCCCCAATTTATCTATCTGTATTTTTTTTATTGATGGCTTTCTAATAGCACACACTTGTAGCTAAGTACATAGGGGGAAAAAAGAAGACATTTTACTGAAGAATAAGCAAAGACATTATCTTTAATTGTGTCTGGCATATGCTTTAATGTAAAGTTAACTTTTATTTACCTTCAGGATACCCACCCTCACTCCTGTTCTCCCTACAGCCACCCCAACCCCGAGACCCACCCCATTCACAGTTGTATCTCTGGGCTAATAATTAGTCCATTAGCAGCACTGTTTTGATTGGGTGTTACCTAACTGTGTAGCTCTTTATGGAGCTTTATTTTAAACCCAGTGTCATCTCTTCTTAGCACATCAGTTTTTCTTCTCATGTTTTGACAGATCTGTCCTTCCCCACCCAGTTCTGGTACACCACCACCCTGTCCTATCACACCACACAGATTAAAGGCAAATCCATTCTGCATTCCCTTCCTGCATCTCAGCTCTGGGATTTTGTGAGCAGTGTTAGCCTTTAGCTTAGCCAATGTAGGGATGTGATAATGCATAAGTTTAAAGCAAGGTCCCCTAGTCTGAAAATCTCTCTTCCACGGCCCTGTCCTTCAATGCCCCAAATCATGCCTATATTTCCTGTTGCTCTACTTTGCATTTGGACATTAAGGGCTGAGATTAAGATGTAAATGTTATAAGAGAGCTAACCCATCTTAGCCTGAATTTCTTTCTTCCTGTCTCTTTCTTCCTGTCTTTCTTCCTGTCTGCCTGTCAGCCCACCTTCCTTCCTTCCTTCCTTCCTTCCTTCCTTCCTTCCTTCCTTCCTTCCTTCCTTCCTTCCTTCCTTCCTTCCTTTCACCATAGAGGAATAATCAATCATTGGAATCTGAGAAAATTAAACATAGGATAATTGATATTGGGGAAAAGCAAGAGAAATAGAAAAGCCAGCAAAATGGAGCTCACCCTAAAATGGCATCAGAGAGTGCTGATTTAGGGGTATTAAAAACAATTAGGGTTGAGGGTAAAGGGGAGAAAAAGTGAAAAGTGAAAGCAAAATGGTGACACCAGGTAACGTTAAAGGGAAACCCGAAAAGCAGCAACTCCGTCTCCTATTCAGTGTTGTTGGAAGTAGCCTACGTTGTATTTCTGGAAGCTCTTGTGGGACCGCTTCAGCTGTTTCTCTTAATGGGCTATTCTGTGCCACTGTCCCTGTTACACTTAATTTACTGTTTAATGAGATTCCTCATCTCAGGCCCCTGCTTAGCTTTGTTAGTCCCATGACCCCTTGCTTCTGTGCACTTGTGCACGTGCTCTTGCTGCCGGGCGGCTGGCTGCTGTAGCACAAGTTGACCGATCCAAAAGCCTTTCGTAACCCGCCTCTGCCTTAAATTCTTCTTCACGTAGAAGGGGAGAAAAAAACCAACCACCACCAAAGCGAAACTGGTCGTTGTTGTCCAGACTCCCTTGCAGCTGGCGGTAGCCATAGAGCTGAAACCTCACTATTGAGACGTACAGGGATATCTGGCTAGAAGCTTCGGGGGAAACTGGCTGACAACCCAGTTCAATCATGAATGTAATCATTTGAAAAACAAATCTGAACTTCTTATTTAAAGGAGAGTCAATCCTCACAGCAACTCTATAAAAATAGAGCGTTATATCTTCTTAAGAGGAAACTAAGGTTCGGAGAAGCTAAGTAATTTGGGCAAAGTGACGGAGCCTGTAGGTTGTAAGACAGAGACCTAACCCCAGGGCTTCTGGATTCAAATGGGACAGTCAGGCCCCTCCCACTGCTTTGTGCTGCCTGGTTGGTCACCCTTCTAAGGAAGTCAAGTGTATCTGCACCTGTAAAAGTCATATGAATTAGAAATTCACTTATAAATCTGTTGAGTTGTTTCCCATTTTTTCCGGGATCACAGCTTTATTCTCCAAGCAACTTGGCTTTAATGCCAGCTTTAGTCTGATTCTCCCCAGTGGGGGGCCCTCCGGCTGGATATTTCATGTGTGTTCTTGACCAGGAGGGGTACTCACTTGCTGATCTGATTTCTATCTTGTTTCCTTTGACCCACATTCCTTTCCTTTCTTGAATTGCCCAGAGAGAGAATCCATGCACCAGCACTGACTCTCAACCTGTCTTCTCTAGGACCACAGAAAACAGGTGCGTCTCACTCATGGCCTCCTACCATGTCTGTCCCTGTATCTTTTTATCTCCCACCCAAAACCTCCCCCTGAGCTGATGCAGAAGGAACAGGCATCTCTTTTCAAGTAGCAAACTTACTTGCTCTTGTGAGCAGAGCAGAAGATGTGGCCTCTTGCCCGGCCCTACCATCACTTAAATTTGGGGTCAGGTCATTTATCCTCTCCATTTGTCTTAGTCAGTTTGGGCGACTTTCACAAAGTACCATAGGCTGATGGCTGATATAAAGAAATTCCTCATAGTTCTAGAGGCTGAGAAGTCGGAGATCAAGGTGCCAGCCTGGTCTATGTCTGATGAGGGCTCTCTTTCTGGTTTGCAAATGGCTCTCATCTTGCTGTGTCCTCACTTGTCAGGGAAAGAGAGCCTCTCTTTTGTGTTTCTTCCTATAAGGGCACTAATCCCATTCCTGAGGGCTCCACCCTCATGATTTAATCACCTTCCAAAGGCCCTACCTCCAAACAGCATCACACTAGGGATTAGGCTTCAACATATAAATTTTGGGACAGTGGGAACAAAAACATTCAGTCCATTGTACCATCCCTTCCTGTAAAAAGGGATAAATGATTTCTTTCCCACCTCACTTAAGAGGAATATTATGAGGAGGGCAAATCAATTACTTATTCAACTAATATTTAATGGGCATCCACTATGGAACAGGTGTTATGCTTGAGCTTGGAGAATCAAAGATTAGAAGGTAAGGTTCCTGCCCTGGTTGCACTGGTGGGGATAGATTTGTAAAGAGAAGGCTTCGATTTAGGAGAAGTGCTAAAAGAAAAGTGTACATATGCTGTAGGAACCCAGCCTGGCAGTTCAGAGAAACGTCCACGAAGAGTTTGTGCCTGAACCTCAAAAGACAAACAAGGGAAAGGAGAGAAAGAACACTTCAGGGAAGGGAGGCTGCATTGACAGAGAAATGACATGGGAACAAGATGGCGAGGATGGCAGAGGTCGCTCCTTATGCTGTAGACAAGGGCCAGACCAGGACTGTGAGCCTCCCGCGGGCAGGGAGCATGTCTCAGTCATCCTCATATCCCTGTCATCTAGCAAAGTGCCCGCCATCAAGGAAGGTGCTCAGTGATTGTTTATTACGTGTCGAATGAATGGAGGGCTTTCAGGAGATCGCCCAAATACCTACAACACACAGTAGAAATTGGTGAGGACCGTGAGGGAGATACAGATGAAACATTCTGGATTGCAGTGGTGGGAGAGCGGCGGTGGGAAAGGACGGTGACTCCATGGAGAAGCAGCCTGTGAACCAGGCCTTCGGGGATGGATGGTGAGGTTTATCAGAGCGGCTTCTCTATTTTTCTCTTCCATGTCACATTCTTCCATTTACCAACCTCTTGACACTGGCTTAAGTTTCCCTCCACCCCCTCTTCTTCCTGGCTTCCTTCCTGGATTACTTCTTTCATCCTGTGTAGAAGCCCTTCCTCCTCTCTAATAAGCCAGAGGGTAAAAAGGCGTTGCCCAAGCCCTTTCACCTCTCCTCCGGAGGCATTTTATTGCAAAGACTTGGGATAAAATAGCTCTGGCAAACTGATGTCTTTAAAAGATCCAGAAAGAAGGAAAGTCTCACACTTTTTCGCCACGTTGAAATGAACAGAACATAGAAATAGTAGAGATGATTGGGTAACTTCATGAACCTGAAACCCAGAAAAACAGTGACAAGAATACACCAAGGTGTTTTGGTTTAAAGTAATGTAATTTATGGATCACCATTCAGGCTTGAAAGAGCTACAGGTATGCTGCTTTAAAATGCAAGAATGCTTCCCTAGAGTTTGCTGAATTAGTCAAGAGATTAACGCAAGAGCATTTGGGCCTAACCCTACCCTAGCACACACTGCCTTCAAAGGCAGGGGTAAGAAAATAGTAATAAAGACCCAAAGGGGGATGTTAATTCCATTGTGGTATAATTAAGCAATGCATATACACGCACATACACGTGTGCACGTACGTAACAGATGACGACGAGGCAAGGCTCTGATGACCACACGGGGCTCTTGGTGCCCAATATCAGTCACAACAAATCCAAAGCAGTCAAACCTGTGAAAGGGTTAGGAGAAGGGAAACTTTAAAACATTGTCCTCTGAAAGCAGGAAGGGAAGTTAATCACCTGCCTCAAAAAATACATGTAGCAACCCACACTTGGTTTAAAAGAGATAATTAGTTTGAAGAAATAATTAAATAAAAAATAAATGGGTCACCCTAATACCATTTTCTGGTCAAATACATTTCTACTAAATACAGAAACTAAATAAAGAGGATGGGCTATATTCTAGGATAGCATAAAGGAACTGTGGTTTTAAAAAAAATCCACTTAAATATTTAATAAAACATTATCATATGTACTGGAAAACATCAATATGCATCCAAAAGGATTTGAAATGTTTATCATGTTTTAAACTGTTGACCATTGGATAGGATACCTCAGGCCTGTTTGGCCCCACTGCTGGAGTGGCTGGGAACGAGAGGGGTCAGACCCAGGCTGTCACTAAGTGTGGGCTGGGGTGGGGGTCGTCTCTGCCACCTGAATTTCCTCCTCTGCAGATCTCTGCTCTTTGAAGAGCAAGGCTGTAAAAATTCAAAAGGACAATGAATAATTTCTTGGCAAGAGTAGAAAACATCAGGTTGGTGTTTATTCTTCCATTGACTTTGGTCCCATACAAATTATGCTGAGAAAGCAGGGGCGTCTTCCAGTGGGCAATGACCTCATTTTAGCTGTATCTTCCTAAAATGATATCACAAAAACAAATCCACCCCCTCTAACATGGCTTACAAAGAGTAGATCTTTCACCATTCTGAAAGAGTTCATTCTTACTTGCAGGTTGATGATATAACTTCATCTAACTGCCCAACTTCCGCTCTGTTAAGCATGTTAGTACAAGCCATGTTCGACTCGGGTTCTTTTTTTAGTGTTTCCTTTGATTATTCTGTTTCCATTTTTTAAAATGCTTTGTGTTTGGAAGTTTCCTTGCATTTCCTGAACCGTCAGAGTGTTTCAAGAGAAACATTGAGCTCTTTAGGCTGCAGTTTGTGTGTGTGTGTGTGTGCGTGTAAATCCAGGGCTGCCTGCGAACAAATGTTGTATTGTATATTATATGGAGCTGCCTCCTCTCCTTCTCGAACAGAGCACCTGGTGTTACTGGTTTCAAAGAATATTTCAAGATTGGCAGTTGGAGTCTCTTCATAGAAGTGTAACAGCGCTTCCCAGAAAGCTTGAAAAATGATATTCAAAGTGAAGGAGAATAGAGAATGGGTGTCACCCTCTAAAAGAATAGTGAGCAGCCGCAAGAACCTTCATTCAAAAGGATTCGGAGAGAAAATGGAGACGTCTGAGAACCAGCTTTACAGCTCGGTGTGAGCTTAGAAGATTGAGTAACCTCTTGAAACAGGGTTCTGCCTGATCTGTCTGCCAGCATGTTTCTTGTGCGAAAAAAACGAAACCAAACCAAACCAAGCTCTCTGCTTCAGGCAGTATCCCAGAAAAGTTTCATTCAAAAGCTAGAAATTGCAACAAATCTTCGGGCAACTTGGAAAGTGTTACTCAAAGCCCCTGACTTTTTTTCTTAAAAAGAAAAAAAAATGGTGGAATAAAGATGTTTCACAACAAATCTGGCCTTTGGTGGGAAGGCTTGATCCACCATTGTGAAGTCTTGATTTCACAGCCACCAACCCCCACTGCCTCTTCAGTGCACATACAAGGTTAGGGAACCTGCTTGGAAGGTTAAAATGAAAAATATTCCAAGTCAATTCTGTGAGACATAGGGTCCTTTCCTTATCTCGCTCAGCTCTCAAATGTTCCCTGTCACCGCTCACAGATCAGAAGTCGTTTTGAAAAAATCAAACTTTTATTCACCCCCAGATATGGGATAAATCAGAATCAAAGGAAATTACCTCCTTGAAAGTCTCCTTCACAAATGGAGTAGATACTTCGACTCCTTTTCCTGAATATGCTTCCCGTAAGTGTCCTGAATCTTGGATTGCACATCAATAAATAAACTTTTAACGAAGTCGTGGGAAGAGTATCAGACTAAGGCCTTGACCACTTAGAAAGACTCAGAAACCTGAACTGTGAACATTTGTTTTGTGTCATCAGCTTACATAATAATTATGGTGATTTATTTTTCTACAGTCTTTCTTATGAAGCAATATCCTTTATAATCAAGTACTCAGAAATTCATGCATAAAGTGTATTTACTCTTCGGACCTGGCAGATGTGAAATGAAATAGATATGAGGAGTACAATTTTTCTGGACGACATTGTTATAAGAGCCATTTTTTATTTGCATCTTGCTCGTTCAAAGCAGGTCAGGAAAGAGTACAAATGAGCCAGTAAAAGCCTGCCTCATGCGTACTGCCGCACGTAAAGATCTATGTTTTCATTTTCAAAGGCCAGCATATTGCTTTGGAAAGACATAAAGTAAGATAAAACTAGACCGTATTCGTCTTATCACTGTCTAGCAAGTGTCATAATGTCTAATTAATGTGTCCATGATCGCATAGGAGGAGTCAAATAAACTGCTATCAGACCCACTTTTCCATTTCGGCTCAGCAAATGCTGGTAGATAGGCAGAAAAGCAGGCACAGAGGCAGACCAGAAGGAAGAAAAAGGAATCTTCTCATTGCTTCCTACTATGACTGCTTTCAAGTTAATTACGTATTGTGCAAAAAGTCTTCAGAGAAGTTTCTTCACAATCATTGGTTACGCACCCTGGAATGCCATAGTCTTTTTCATTTTTTAACTTTATTTTAAGATTTTTATTTATTTGTTTATTTTTAACTGAGCTTTATGCCCCATGTGGGGCTTGAACTCACGACCCCAAGATCAAGAGTTGCATGCTCTACCAACGGAGCCAGCCAGGTGCCCCTGCCATAGTCTTTATTAACCTGTCGATTGTGTACATTCCCAAAGCATTCAAATAAATTGCATTATTTTAAATACTAGGTATCGTGAAGACAGTAAGTTGACTAAGAACACTTACCTTTTGGTATATCAAAAGAGACACTTGAAGTCATAGATGCCAGAGGAATAAGGAAAATATCTTACATATTTTTAGGTTTAAAATGTTTTGTTATTTATTAGCAGATGTGGACAAAAAACCCATTATAAGTGGGAGGGGGTGGTAGTGGTTGAAAAGACTGACAGAGGAGGTGATGTGACAGGCTTGGGTTAGGCAATTGGACCAGACAAAGAAGCAGGGAAGTTGGATTGACCGAGGGGAAGGGTGGGAGCAGAGCTGCTGGGAACAGTAGCGCTGAACTCTCGGTGTGTCACTGTGGCTAGGCAGAGACCCACGTGTGCAGTCCCAGGGGACTGGTCCAGTTCCATCCCTGCAGGCTCCAAGTTTAAGAGCTCCCCTGCATTCCACAGATGGGTGAAAGCCTGCGGCTGGGTCCCTACCTGACTTCTGCTTCTCCCCACCTCATTCTCCCGACCTACACAGTCTCCGTCCTCCTCCCACTTGCTGCCATGCTTACGCTATCTGTTGACCTCTCTGGTTGCCACCAGTATGACATGATGTAAGTGGCATCCTCTCCCTAGCTTATGGATGCATTTGCAAATACATAGAAGAAATCATGTGTTAGGCACCCCGTGTTTGCCAAATTAATTATGATTCCACAAGGTTTCTGATTTTCTCCCAAACCAATGAGAGAATATCTTCCCCTGTTTATCCAGTAAAATATAGCTCAGGTATCAATTCCTATATTCTTCCTCTGAGCCTCACCTTCCACCCAATTACCAAGGCTGGGATAAGTATTACCCCTTTAAAAGTAGCATTTATCAGAAGTACTGAAATGGTCTGTTTAGTGTTTTTTCTTCCCCACTAGCCCATAAGCTGTTCGTGCTCTTTCATATACGTCTATGTAAGCGTGAGAGCCTCTGTGTATGACACATCTCCTACGTGCCAAGCACGGTGGTAAATATTTTGTGTGCATTATCTCAGTGGAGGAAACTCATCGAAGACACTGAGACTCAGAAGGGGAGCCATTTCCCCGGTCTATAAGCCAGATTCCAGGCCAGGTCGGTCTGACTGCACAGCCCATATAATCACTTACTCCACACCAAAGAACCTGGCACACAGTTATTCAGTGATTCCTTCAACTGAAAGAAGGAAAAGAGTTGGGAGAAGAGGGGATAAGGGAGCAGGTACACCCCAAAAACTAAAGCCCAGAGCTGTGGTCCAGACTCCCAGTCCAAAGCTGATTCTAGTGTCCGCAGCTGAACCATTTGGAATGAATCCCTCTCAGAAGCATATTGGAAATCTGTAGAATGCAACAAACATATCCTAAGTATGTTAGGACAGTCTTAGAGCTCCTGATGACATCAGTGTGAAGAAGGTGAAAAGAAAGCTATGGACAGAGTAGGGCTTTAAATAATCGTGGCTCTCGTCCTGGAAGCAACTGATGTTTTTGTCGTCACTAAAGCTAAGCCCCCCAAAGCAACTAGGGAATACCACAAGACGCCTCAAGTCTAGAAGACCATGGATCTAAGAGTACTGAACGCTTAGCAGAGGACAGATCGCATCCCTCTCCCTTCAGCGTGTTCCTCAAAAGCCCTTTGTAATTACTATTTGGCCATCCTTTACCACTGTCTATGTACTCGGGCAATTTTTAGGGAAGGTGAAATGGAGTTCTTAAGCTAAGTATCAGATGTGTTTAAACTTGTTCAAAACTTCTCTCATCCCCTGTAGTAATTTGGCATACGTGTTTAACAAGAATTTAAGCCCTTAAATATTGATTTAGTCGTTTGTGCTGTCTATCAAAGCATGTCTCTTTTCTAACTTGGAACAGATGAACTTTCCCAAACCACCTCAATCAAAACAATAACAACAATGGCCTTTTTCTTCGAGTTCTTTCTTGGTTCAATACGGAGACAGGCCTCCGCAGCACCAAGGTGGAGTAGGGGGACACACAGCTCGTCAGGTACCTCCCGCTGGAAGATAAGGATACAAAACTGGAACTGAGTTTGGGTTTGGGTTGGCAGCCACTGCTGAGTAGAGGATGAGGGTGAAGCGAGATGTGCTGACCTGTACAAATGGTCTAAGAGAAGGAGAACAATCCAATTCACCGCTGGCCTAGATTCCTCAGGCAGCAGTCCTCTGATTTCCACTGTGTGTTCACGGCTGGGGCTGGGGCCCAAGAGGCCTCAAGAGTCCCGGCAAGCCATGCTTGAGAGAAGTCGCTCCTCCAGGGACAGTGGCCACATTGAGCAAGGGAAGATGTGGAGCCAAGGACAAGTATTCCTGAAATATGTTTTGAAATTCCTATTTAATGCATATATTCGGCAGCATACCAGAGCCCTTAGTAACAGCCCGTTGGGTGTTGTGACAACGGCGTGGGTGTAATGACAGCAGCCTGTGTGGGACGTGGCACTCTCTGGGGGCCGAGCTGCTGCAGTCTGAGGATCAGCTTTTATTTCAGTGGGAGCTCTGCACACACTAGGGCCACAGTTTGAGGTCTCTGGGGGTGGGCGGGAGGGGTCACTTTAATGAGAGCAGACTTCCCGTGGGAGGCCCCACTTCCTGACAGGGGGAAGGATAAAAATGCAGCTCCAGAAACCAGAGTGCCTCTCAACTATTTAAAGTCACCCCTTTAAAAAACCCTGCACACTCAGATGGCTGTCAGGATGGATTTAGGGATTTCCAGTTTCGATATGGAAAATGTATTCTCTAAAGCGG
The DNA here is from genome assembly GCF_024610735.1 of Ursus americanus. NCBI lineage: Eukaryota > Metazoa > Chordata > Mammalia > Carnivora > Ursidae > Ursus > Ursus americanus. Next base: position 57,355,867 of record NC_142135.1, read on the forward strand.
TTTCTATAGAGTGGGAAATTATGGCTCTTTCATACAAATATAATAATAAAGCTGGTCTGAAAGGGCTCATATGCTTGGTACTTGTTGGGAATTAAGTTTTTTCTTGCTAGGTGAGGAGCCCTGCCCCTCTTCTGTGACTATACACTCTCAAAGGAAGAGACTCCTCTGTATGGCTTTTTGCGTGTGTACAAATTATGTCTTTGCATCTATCCTTTTTTTTTTAATTAAGATTTTATTTATTTACTTGAGAGAGCAAGAGCAAGAGAGAGCATAGAGGGAGAGGGAAAGCTTAACCGACTGAGCCACCCAGGCGCCCCCATGTCTTTGCATCTATCTTTGTAGAACAAAAACCTTTGCAAGTTAGTATTAAATCAGCAGTCGTTAGTCATGAGAGAAAAAGGAACATAGGAAACTTCTTAAAAAAAAAAACTTTAAAGTCAAAATTTGATTACTTTGACAAAAGTAGGCCTCCATTCAATGAAAATTTTTGTTAGATTATTTAGTCATTGCAGGGAGCTGGAGTGATTAAAATGTTTTATAATGCACTGTTGTTTTCCATGAAACTCTAGTGTGGCCCTGTTCCCCGGCCACAGGAATGTAAGAGCTTCTTGGCAAATACCCTGACTAGGACCGGGTGGGACGATGTATAATTAATGTCAAGTGTTATTGCCCTTCTCCAATGCCATCCACCCACTGACCAGCATCAACTTCCTCCTGTTCTTTCTGTATTCAGAGCTTGGTTTACAGCACTCTGGTTCTGAATATAGCAGGATAAAATTCTGGTTTCCCTTTTTGAGAATACACATGATGAAAATCAGGTTCATGTAACAAGAGCTAACTTTCTTATATCTTTGTTAAAGGCGTTCAGAACGAGCCAACATTTTTACAGTTAGAGATAATATTCAAGTTAGTAAAGATCTTTTTTTTAAAGAACATTCTATAGCTACTTTTCAGGGGGTATAATTTTGTTCTCAATTGTTTAACATTTTCCCTTGAGTTTTGCTTGACAAGTATTGGGAAAGAATGTCTGGCAACTGTTAATGAAACTGCAGGCTCTTTTTTTCTCTCTTTCTTGTTTCTATAAACTTACTAGACAGGCTTAAGTCCAAAGAATGATAAAGTAAGAAGATATTTGTACATTAAAATGAAAGCAGGAATAAAAATAAATATTCCTGAATATCTTAGAATATTGAATGGGAATCAGAGTAGAAACCATGAGATTCAGATACATTACCCAGAAGCCGAATTGTCTAATGAGGAAAGCTATAATTGTGAAAACCAAAATTCCAAGTCAGTGCTAGAGCCAATTTTATTTTATGAAAGTAAAGCTGAGAATTTTAATTAAATCGTAGTTCTTCCTGTGAGGTTCCTGGGAAGGAAATGTAAGGATAGATCTTAACAGGGATGAGGTTCATCGGATTGGTGTTAGTATGCTCTCCTGTGCCCATACTGGTGGTTGAAATATTGAAACACTTCCGTACGCATTGGTAAAGAGCCATGGCCTAGAGCTCTCAGTGCCCTCTGCCAACCCCGTGGCTGCCTAGGCCCCTCTTTGAGACTCCCCCTTCATCTCATCTCCCCAAAACCCAGCTACTAAAGGAGTCACACTCAGTACAACAGGGGTGTCTCAGACCCTGCCCCAGCCCAGAGTGGCAGACTGCTTGGTTAGTGCCCATATTAACCTGTTAACCGTGTTAACCTGTTGTTCAGTACTTTGCATATCATGCCTATGCTAGTGGAAAGCCTATAAATTAAAACAGCTAAAATAAGGATATCTCTGTAGAAAGGAAAGTCAGACAAATGTTACACCAAAGAGAAAAACTAAGAGTGGTATTTAAAGCTCAGATTGAATACGTTGTAAGCAAAGCGTCAGAGTCATGGGGACGTGGGAGATCAAAGTCCCGGCATAGCTTTTCTCGGCCTATTGCGTTGCTGATTCACAATGTCTGCAAGAATTCTCTTCCTCCCCCGTCCTCTCATTTTAGCAGCATATCTTTTTTGTACCAAATCATTAGTCTGGAAAGTATAAAATGAAATTCCTTTATGACATTACAAATGGAAATATGAGAGGGTGCCTAAGCATGAATGGTTCATTTGAGATGAAGACCCAACTGCACGTGTCATCGCCCCGGGGCTGCGGGAGCTGCCTGGGGTCCCCGCGGCCCCTGGCGCGGGCTTCTCGGCCCTCCTCCCTCCTGGATCAGCTCCCTGGGAGGGCCCAGCAGCCTCCGAGGACCCGTGCCCAGACACCAGCCTACAGTCTATTTAGTGATTCACTGGCATTTAGATGCTAATATTAAAAGGGAAGTGCTTTTTTGGTTGTTGAGCTTTCTTTCTGTGTATTTTTAAGCTTGATTTGGGTCTCAATATTCTTGCCTTTTTCCACTGGAAAAACAGATATCTGACTACACAGCGGTCATTTTTGTACCTTTCAGTGCCCTTGATTAACAAAAAGCCAGAGGGAATTATGAAGAAAGTCTTAATTCACAGATAAAATGCACCCATGAGGAAAAATCATAGCATTTCAAAGAGTGCCCAATGCAAATTAAAGAAAGATGTCAGGGTAGAAAAAAAGAGAAAGGAAGAAAAAAAGAAAAAGAAAGAAAGAAAGAAAGAAAGAAAGAAAGAAAGAAAGAAAGAAAGAAAGAAAGAAAGAAAGAAAGAAAGAAAGAAGGAAAGAAAGAAAAAGAAAAAGAAAAAGAAAGAAAAAGAAAGTCATTAACAAGTGCAAATCTCAATACATTTATTAAATCAGAGAATCAAAGATTTGGGAATAAACAGAAAAGGACCTTGGTTTCCTTTGATATATGTGGTTTTCAATACACTGTATGTGATTCATTACAAAATAAAATTGTTGTGTAATAGCTCCTCAAATTTGAATTTAGCAGCCCCGGTGCTGTTTCCCTTTTGAATAGATGTCCAAATGTGTTTGTGCATAAATTATGCATGTTCGAAAAGTGTAGCTGTTGTCATAAAGAAAATGTCAGTGGCTCTAAAAATGTAGGACTGTATCAGCCCAGGCGACCCGCTGATGAGTAGTACGAAGCGAAAGATTATCTGGTGAGATGTGCTAGAAGGGAAAGCCCCCCAGACCCCGCTCTCGTCCCGCCTGGCGGCTAGGCTGTGTGGCCCCCTCCACTCCTGCTCCCTCTCACGCCCACCTGACAAATTCTTCCTCTTTCACGTGCACATTTCCTATTTCTTTATGCCCTCAGTGAAGCCGAGACCATGTTGTGCATGGAGGATGTATTCAAAAGACGCCTGAGGGAATGAATGATTGATAACTCTGGGCAGATTTCCGTTATTCTTTCTCTGTGTAATGCAAGATGAGAGGTTCCATTTCTTACCCTGGATTAATTCGGGCTCACCTATTTTAAATAGGTCCTATTTAAAGTCCTCTATACCACCGACTGGGATCTGTTTTAAATAGACCACACTGTATATTTTAGATTGCCCTTTTGTGCCTAATCTCATGCAGTAATTATGCCCTACTTAACATTTAATTCAACAATGCTCCATGGCAACCAGACTGCAATGCATGCTACTCACAGATCTGAATATTGTAAGAGTATTTGTTTTACTGCTGAGCCTGATGCTGCCCACTGGAGAGAGGCATCTTTGCAACTGATATGTGCCAATACATGGATTGCTTTCTGACTTCCTCCCATTGAACCCATCTTCTTAAACTAAAAATGGCCGGTGAGCTTTGATTCAGCTGACACTGAGCCTCACCTTCTCGTCCATCCATCCATCCATTCATCCATCCAATATTTATTGAATATCCTAATATTTGGGGATTGCGTTAGGGCTAGAGAGGTACATATAGCGTACCCCCTGACCTTGAGTAGCTTGTGGCCTGGTGGGGTACAGAGGTGTGGTCTCATATATCATCGATGTGATAAAAATCCGTAATGCAGATATGGGCAAAGCATTCTGGAAGTATAAAAGGCAGAACGACTGGCCCTCAGGGAATTGGGGGAGCATTTAGGGAGGAAATGACAGCTTAGCTGAATCTTAAATCATGAGTAGTGGTTTTCCAGGTGAAGACAGGTGGGCAGCGACATCTAGACTGAGGGAACAGCCTAGGCAAAGGCACTGAGCACCCCCAGGGCCTGTCTCTGGGAGCTGTGAGAGCTGTCTCCCATTCCTGGTTTGGGCTACACTGGCCTGCCCTGAACTGTGGCTGTCCCACAACCACTAGGAACATTTCCAGATCAAGGAAGATCTGGTAAAGGACTGCAGTGTCTACTGTAACTAGAGCAAGCCTCATGGTCATGTTGACCTTTGACTTCTGACCTATGGTCCTAGCTCCTAGACCCTCTACCCTAGTCACACAGGCCCTGAGAGAGTAGTCGTTGGACCAGAGACTAAAGCTGTGAAGTTCTCCGAGATCAGTGCTGCCTCTGTCCTTTCTGAACCTTTACATGAGGAAATTTCCCCACCGGTAGATAGCAGCGAGGCCCAGGCCCAGCCCAGGCAGAGAAGGCGGTGGGCTTCATGATCTGCACCTTTATACAAGGAGATGGGATCCAGATGGCCCCTCTGCCTGCAGCAAGGCGTGCGTTGGTGGGTTTGCGCATGGGAGAATTCCAGCGCCATGCTGCAAACACTGCGTAGGATGACCTGGCTAGATATTTCCATCTCCAGTTGAAGCCGAACCCTACGTCTAAGCATGAGCTGGCCTGGAAGAACTGCCAAAGACACTCCTCTTCTAGCCTGGGGAGGACTTAGTCTTCCTGACGACAGTACTCTGCCTGCTTCGCAGACACCCACCTGTCGGTGCTACCAGTCACAGACCTGTGCGGTTTGCAGCGCTCGCAGAGTGTCGCTGTCCCCTGGGGAGCGCAGCTCCCCGCCGGCTTTGCTGTAGGCACCGACGTGGTGTTGGCGCGTTATCACACGTCTACACTGTACATCTAGACCTACAGCTCGATGAGCTGAGGCGGTAATTGAACTGCCTTTTTTTTCAAGATTTTATTTATTTGAGACGGGGGTTGGGGACAAGCCAGAGGAGAGACAGAGAGAGAGGGAGAAGCAGCTCCCTACTGAGCAGGGAGCCCGATGTGGGATTCGATCCCAGGACCCCAGGATCATGCCGTGAGCCGAAGGCAGACACTTAACCTAACTGAGCCACCCAGGCGTCCAGATATTGAATTGCCTCTGAAAGATTTCCCCATTAGTCCTTTCCTTGTCTCATACTCCTTGTCTTCTCTCTTTAAAAATAATAAAAGGCTAAATGCCATTTAACTGTAAGATGTCATCATGGATACATAGCTCTTATGCTCTTGCTCAGATTCAAATGTTTGGGGAAATGATCGGTAGGTACTGTTGGCCCAAAGTGACCCAGGACCCCGTTCCTGTGGATGCTGGTCTTCACTTTCTCTCTCTGTTGCTGCCACTGAGTCAGGGTTTAGAAAAATATCCCTCAAGACAGGTACAAACAAAAATCACAGGGTGATGTCTTTGAAATCCATTTTACAGTGATACTATTGAGAAGGATAAGTAGAAAGCATAAGGAGAAAAGGGAACCCTCGTGCGCTGTTGGTGGGAATGTAAATGGGTGTAGCCACTGTGGAAAACAGTGTGGAGATTCCTCAAAAAATGAAAAATAGAGCTATGATCCAGCAATTCTACTGCTTCGTGTTCAGCCAAAGGAAACAACATCGCTATCTTGAAAAGATACCTGCACCCCCCATGGTCATAGCAGCATTATTTACAATTGCCAAGACATGGAAACAATCTAAGTATCCATCGATGGTTGAACAGATAAAGGAAATGTGGTAGATACACACAATAGAATAGTATCAGCCATAAAAAAAGGGGGGAGGGTCCTACCATTTGCAACAACGTGGATGGACGTTGAGGGCATTATGCTAAGTGAAGTAAGTCAGAAAAAAAAAGACAAATACTGTATGATATCATGTATATGAGGAATTTAAAAACAAAAGCAGAACGAACACATTGATACAGAGAACAGATAAGTGGTTGCCAGGGGAAGGCGGGAGAGGAGTGAAGGGGTGGGGGCAGTGAAAGGGGTTTAAAAAAAAAAAAAAAGCATAAATTAACATGTGAATTGAAGGTACATCTACTGAACATTTTTTTAACGAGGTCGTGTCTACAAATGAAATAGGCAACCAGATAATCCAAGATGAAATATTATTCTTTAGGGTTCGGCAGCTTTTAAATTTGTCCAGTGGGTGTTATATCACAGTCACTGTTTAACGTTTCTCACCATGTGCAGTGAAATGCAACCTTATGAATGTGTGGCATTTTTAAACCTAACACGCGGCCCGTAGTGCTGAGTCTATGGCCACTCATTTAGGCTGTTGAACAGAATTCCTATTTGATCGCTTGCTCTCTTGAGAAACAAATTCCAGAACCTCTGTTTTATAGATAACTTATTTGTTAAAGAAAACTAATTCTTAAATAATCTAATATTCTGAGTTTTTTTTTTTTTCTAAGTGATGTGTTTAGAATCAGATGGTCTCAAGTAAAAGGAAAACGGCTGTCCAGTGGGAGTGCCCATTTGTTTTCTGGCTATGCAGACACGTATCCTGAGTGAAGGCACGGAGCTCTCTAGAACAGAGTGGCTGCAAGGGCAAGTCATTCATTCAGAGGACTTACACCCCAATGGGGAGACAGTGCCCCGGCTGCTCCCGCACACCCGGGACAATAGCCTGCTAAAAAAGAAGAAAAAGAAAGAAAAGAAAAAAGGCTACATGCCTTATCAGTAGCTCTGCATCTTTCAGAAAGACAGGTTATTTGTGTTACCAAACCAGAATTTATATTTCTTGTTGGTATACAATGAAAAAAATCTACCTACCCTAAGAATTCTTTGCCTCTTAAAAGAAAAAAAAAAATCTCCTTCTGATTTCTAAAAAGAGCTATCCATTTGGTTTATCTACTGAGGCCTCAAACCTCCCGGGCTGTGACAAGCCCCGTTGCCAGTTCTCATCAGCTTGGTTTGGGTAGCCAAGTGCCTCTCAATTTTTTCCAGGCAGCGCTCAGAATCGAAAGAGTATGTTTTCTGAATATATTTGCACCTTAGGTGTAGAATACTGAGCAAAGAAATGGAAATACATGCTTATGTAATCATGAAAAAATATCAGATGATAGCTTTTATGTTCTTGCTCAGATTCAAATGTTTGGGGCAAGTCATTGCCAGCAATGGTTTATGAATATACAGTATTTTATATGCTATTACAGGTGAATTTTGTCTCCATGGAAATATGTTTTCCCTTTTACAATAATTGCTAACCGCAAAAAAATAAATAATCACTGGTGTATCTTTTTTTTTTTTACATTTCTGCTTTTTTCTCATTTTAAAGGTGAGATACAAAGATTACATTTTTGCTAAGAAACCTGCAGCCATGAGTTTTTGAAAATTATTCGGGCTCTTTTGCAATTTCTCCTTAAAGACACCGAGTTAGAGTCATTTACTAACCACAAGTACAAAATGCATTAGGTTTTAACAGCAGATCTAAATTAAAAACTCAGTAACTTGGAACAAATGGACCTTTTCGTTCATTTCCAAACTAAAATCCTAGCTACGTTTTATTGTTTCTAAAGCTTTCTTACTGCAAACCATCAATCCACCAACTTCTCTCTGGCTCATTCGAGCTTTGAGCTGTACCTTTACGGTGCTGTAAATTAGCATGTCACCGCGGTACACGGTGATTTGCGTTAATTTCTTTCCAGTTAAAATTGTCTATCTTTGAAGACATCTTTACAATACTTAGAATTCACTCAGAAAGGTAATACCCAACCCAAGATGTAAAACATAAATTTAAAAAATATGTTTTGGCTTTTATCTCAAGATGGAAAATAAAAGTGGTCAACGTTATGCGTGCAGTTCTGCAATCCAGAACTCACTTTCTGATACTTTAGTGCCGTTGTTCGAGGCAGAGACGTTTTAGCAGCAGGAAGTGGAGGAAGAACACAGCCCTGCTCTCACCCACCTGAATGAAGACAAGGAGCCATTTTAAAGATACGGTTACAGGGGGAAATGGTCAGGGTCATAAAATTGTCAGTGAAATGCACTCTCATCAGGGCTTTACTTGGGATGCGTGGCAGGAAAAAGCCAAAAGTCTCAGGTGAGAGGGGACAAGGCTCTCCCGGCACTGGTTTGGCCAGACCCAGGTGAGGCTCACAGGAGTCGCCCTGACCAAGCCCTTGCGAGCTGCCCACACCTGCTGTCCTCTGTCACAGAGCTGCCACCCTGATGGGGCAGGAGAGGGGGAGAGAGGAAGCAGTGGATAATTGGGCAGGCTGTTGAGGGGAAAAAACCACCCAGCTCTCCTGTGAACCTGGGACTCTAGAAATCGAGCCTTCTGGATGCATCACAGAGCTGTTAGTCCACCCGTGCACCTGTCTGTCAGAGTGACCACATTGGCTCTGGTCTGGGCTCATTCCCTGCACCCAGCTCCTTGCTTCCACTGCCCGCCTGCCCTTCTCCATGCTGCATCCTGCAGAAGCTGATCCCTCAGTGGAATTTGTTTCCCAAGCTTTAAAAACAAAATTACTGGGAGGGTAAGAGAAAACCCAAGCCTTCAGTCCTTGGGCAGCATGCCACCAAACTCCTTGAACTCCAGCCCTGGGTTTTTGTGTCCCTTTGAAATAGACACGGTTTGGGTTGAACCTGCACTTCCTAGCATCTGGAGAAGAGAAGGAAGAATATACTATTTTTAAAAGGAACTTTCTGGAAAGTGTACAAAACCTGGTAATTAAAAAAATAAAAGCCAAACCCTCAGCTGCACAAACAGCTCTTGTTCTTTTCCAGCAAAGGTCTGTCAGGAGTGCCCACCTTCCTCTCCCTGAGAAGAGCAATTAAGGAGACCAGGAAGCATCGCTGAGTTGGTCTGTTTTCTAGCAAAGCCTTTTCAATCACCTCCTTTGATCTAGCAGCGAGTGTGGGAGGGGGAGCGAAACCAACCTGCTTCATGCCTCCAGCCCTATTTGTAGGCACTGTGTTGGAAGAGCGTTTTCTCTCTCAGCATATTTTTTGGAAGCAGAGTGTACACATCTGTCTTTATACCCAGCCGCCTTTCTGGGCCCAAACAAGTTCTCTGTGAGTTTCCCCAGCCGAGCTCAGTGGGATCTCTGTCAGCTGCAAGATTTATGTCATCGTGTTCAGTCCTGAGAACTGTGCCTTCAGCTTCTCACATCTGGGTTTAATTGGAAAGACATTAAGTGCTCTGGAAAAGCATATTTCAGGGCAGTTCTTTATGGACACCCCTATTAGAGGGGCTGACGGCTGTAGGTTCAAGTGGGACAAGCAAAGACAACATCTCAGAAGTCGAAAGCACGAAACAGTGAAAGAGCCGCTGGGAGTGAGAGCGTCCTGTTCAAGGGTCCCATTTATTCAGTTACTTTGGGAGAGAAAGTGGCAAGACGCCTGCCAACTGCGAGCTTTGTCCAGCGGCACGTGGGAGCGACACACGGATAACTGGGCCTTTTGGCACCTTCCCGCGCCCTACCTGCCGTGCCTGCTCTCCACAGCCTTGCGTGCTGGCATCTGGATGTGTGATACACAAACATTTTCGAGGAGCAAGAAGGTGGTTGGTAACTGCAGATGCCGTCACCTTCTTGCCTCATCATCCCCTCAAGGGTGGTGACAGAGTCCCCTGGCCACCACACCCCGTGGTATCTCCATATGTAACAATAGCAGCAGCTAGTGAGCTTGGAGCCCGGACAGCACGCACTCTCGTGTGATTTTAGCTGGGTCCCCCCTCCGTCGCCTTCTCCTGGTTGAGCGTGCGCTGGGGTCTCCAATGAACACATCCAAGACTGAAGGCAGAGAGGTCCTTGTGGTGATCAGCCTTAAACACACGGTCCACGTTTTCAGACGGGGGCTTGTGTAAAAAAGATACGAAAAGTCAAAGAACAGTTGTCATCAGAGAAATACAGATATCTTTCTTTATCTGTATGATAATTTCAAGCAGCTTAAATCCTCTTAAGTCCTAGCCCCCAAATGTCTCATTAACTGAGGGTAAAATGGGTCCTTAGTTTCCCCTCTTTGGACTCTCCTTCATCTCATCTGTGGACTTGGTTAAGCAGAGGTCCTTAACCTTTTTTGAGCCACGGCCCCTTTGGGCACTCTGGTGAACCTTACACACCTCTTCACAGAAGAATATTTCTAAACTACGTAAAGTAAAAATACCCAAGATTTCACAAAATTATATTGACATTGATGATCAAAATATTTTAAGCGTATTTGTGCTACGCGAGAGTAAACATATCAGAATAAATTTGTGCTGTAGTAATAAATGGATTTATTAGCACATGGACTAACGAGATCTAGCAATTGGTCTAATAACTATACTTCCGTACTTCCAATATTTTTAATATTTTGCCTAAAGAAGTGCCAAATTTCAGTTAGATGTTAATACACACCCAGAAAATGTGATGTCCTCCCTGTCTAAATCATAGAGTCCCTAAATGCACGGGCCCCAACTTAAACCCCTGCATCTATGAGGACGCCGTCTAGCCAGCAGCTGTGGCTTATGGATCTGTTTCTCAATCGGCCCCTTGCTCCAGGAGACTCGGCCTCTCCTTTGGCCCTCGTCCCGAGCTGAGTGACATGGAATGTGTTTTGTCCTCCCTGCAGCCCCAGAGGGAAGGTGGTGCTCCCTTTGGTGTTTGTGAAGGTGCCAGCAGAGAGGTCCGAGGAGGGACCTGGCAGGGCTCCTCCTTACACAGTGGGCAGTGAGGGGGCATGATCGAAAGGCCTGTCCACACCCCGACCAGTCAGCCCTCCTGGGCCGAACAAGAGTGAAGGCCTCTGTCCAGAGAAAGCAGTGTAACAACAAGGGGTGTCAGTGATGGAGGATCTGAAGAAACATCAAGTCCGTCAGGAAGAGAAAAGGCTCGGTCCATTCTGGTTGCCTCCTGGCTGGTCTCCCTGCCACTGCCAGCCTCCAGCTGTGGGCAGGTGGCTCCTTTGAAAACACAAAAGTGGGTGTGCCCCTGCCCTGGTTATAGTTTGAAATGACACAAAGGCCCTTATAAGCTGAATAGTGTCCCCCTTAAAATTCAGGTATTGAAGACCCATCCCCAGTACCTCAGAATGTGACTGTATTTAGAGAGAAGGCCTTTGAGGGAGGCAGTTAGGGTGCCCATTAGGGTGGGCAGACTGACGAGTGTCCTTATAAGAAGAGGAAATTAGGACACAGAGAGACCCAGCAGGGACGCACGTGCTCAGAGAAAAGACCACAGGAGGACACAGGGAGGAAGCAGCTGACTGCAAGCCGGTCAGTGCGGCCTCAGGAAACCAGCCCTGCCACCACCTAATTCTCGGACTTCCAGCCTCCAGAGCCATGAGAAGATAACTCTCTGTGGCGAAGCCACCTGGTCTGTGGTATTTTGTCGTCAGGACAGACCGTGCAGGGCCTGCTCGGCCTAACTCCCCAGCTGCCTGGGAGGACAGGCCTGCTTGCCCTCGCTGCTCCAGGAACACCCGTGCCTCCTGCTCGGACGCACACATAAGAGGCCCGCTGCCTCCCAGCCTGGCGTCTCTGCCGTGCCGGCCTGTCTTGGACGCCTCTCCCACACCTGCTCATCCTCGGTGAAAGTCTGGGCTGCGTGGCACCCCAGAAGACTTCGTGCCCCCACCAGGCTGCAGGTCCCTGCACATCCCGACGGCCCACCGCACATGTGTTATTGATGCGTGTTTCTGTGCTCCCCGCTCAGCCAGGGCACGTCAGGGGAGGGTTGTCTTTCCTTCATCTTTGCGTTCCCAGAGCCTGGCCCAGCACTTGGCACAGGCCCTGGCACTGGGCACGTCATAGGGATCAGCTAAACAAGGACATGTAGCATCTTCCAGGCAGATTGTCCTCACGCCGCAGATATTCTGGGTTCAAGGCCAGGACGGGCCATTTACCAGCTCCGTGACCTTAGAAGAGTCACAGGACCTCTCTGAGAAGCCAGTTCCTAAGCTAACTGTGGGCTCAGGATCAGGGCAATGATTCCCAACCCCTTTAAGACCTGTGTCTTCTTTAGCAAATGTTTTATATATATATATAATTTTTCTCTAAAACAGTTTTTCCCAAAATGATTCTTGATCCATGAGTTCCTGTAAACTAAGACGATTTTGCCGAACTTTACTCTCTCTAGTTGAAAACTCATTAATGCTGGAGCTAGGAGGGAGAGGACAAAGTTTGCAGCAGGCCTGTTTTTGTTTAGTTCTTTTTTTAAGATTTTATTTATTTAAGAGAGAGTGAGAGAGAGAACAAGAGCAGGGGGAGAGGGAGAAGCAGGCTCCCTGCTGAGCCGGGAGCCTGACATGGGACTCAATCCCAGGGCCCTGGGATCATGACCTGAGCTGAAGGCAGACGCTTAACCGACTGAGCCACCCAGGCACCCCAGGCCTGTTTCAGTTTTGCCCAGGGTCCTCCTTGGGAGACCATCCCTTTGCACCAGAGCTAGTCCAATGTAAAGTCAAACTAGAACTGGGTTGGGAATGGGCCTATAGTGGGAACAAGGAGGGAGGCAATGCCTGAGAGAGCCAGGCATTCGCCTGATCCCGCATCACACCGGGCTCTTGGAGGGACTGCTGTTAGCCAGAGGATCCTTTGGTCGGTATTGCTCACTTCTGGCAATGAGGGATGGGAGAAGCTATACTCGCCCTCTTTTGTTTAACTGTGCCGTCCTGTGCCAGTTAATAAGGCCAAATTCTGCCAAGCACATAACTTTTTTTAAATAAACAGGTGCTAAAATGTTTATATAGCCTGTTCTTATAGACACAGGGAAACCCACTCTAGCCTCAGGTGCTCCAACAGGTTCAGATTGAGGCAGCTGCATCAATGTCCCATCAGCAGGACCTGCCAACCCCACAGGTGGGTCAGGTGACTGTCCCCCAAGAAAGTAGGTGACTCGGGACGATGGAGCTCTAGACCCAAGGGCTCTTGAGAAAGAATCAGGCTGCTGGACTTGCTGATCCTTGTTCTTCAGTAATGCAGAGAAGGTGCTCCCATATTATTTTAAGCAAAATGCTTACCTTGTTCTACCAAAAAAGTAGAAGAGGAACAGAGCTAGAATAGGCCAAGGAATCCAGATTTCTCACATCCGCTTCCCATAGCCAAAAATTAGCCCATGTTCAGTGTTCACACAAAAACAGATTGAGGGGAGAGAGAAGGAATATGTCCAGGGGAATCCTTAGTTACTCAAACTCAAGTCAGACTCATGTGGGTTGTGGCAAATATTCACAGGCAGTACACAGACATGTTAAGCTCCTGCTCTGCTGGGTACTGGGTGTGAAAACTTGACTAAGAAGACATGGCCTATAGTTTTGAAGAGCTCCTAGCCCACCAGAGTAGATAGACAAATGGATAACTTTAGTATGATGTAGAAAGTGCTAGGTGTGAGCAGAGAACAGATATTTGGTGCAAGTAAAAGGCTATAAGCCAGTTTCCTGGAGGAAAGATGGCTAAGCTGGATTTGAAAGAAAAGTCAGCTAGGTCAAGACAGGTGAGGAGGCCATTTGTTTCCAAGCAGAGACATCAGAAGGAGAAAGGCACAGGGGTAAGGAAGAACATGATACATGTAGGGCAACTACGAGCAAGTTGAGGCTACAAAAAAATGAAATAAAAGGGAGATGGGGACTAGTGGAAGCTAAAACTTGGAGAGGCATGTCATCATGAAGACATTGGGAGCCATACTGCCACACTCAACTCTTCCACGGACAATGAGGAGCCGCAAGAGTCTCATATTACAGAGACTAAATAAGACTGGGTATTTACTAAAAGTAATAATGGAAAAATGAAGTTTTTACTGATTTTTATGGTGATCATAGCATGACCATGAGTGTTGCTTTTGTTAAAGGGAAGATTTTTAACACCATAAATGAATTCCTTAAATATATCCCTCTAAATCCTGAAACCAGTATTAACTAGAAAGTTCTCTGAGATACCCAAGGATTTTAAAGAGGGAATTGAATTTTTAATATTTATTTTGATGCAGAGAAGTTGGAAGGTATTGGCTGAAAATCCCACGACTAGATGCCCTAAGTGCAGTGTTGAAACTCATGGGAATCTAACAGCATGTCTTGAGAGGGAAGACCAATTACGCTCATGTTTCCCAGAGGGTGGTGAGATAGACCCTCTCACTTCATTTCCACGTAGGGGTGAAGTGTCGTCTAGCCACCCAGAAGTAGGAGGAAACAGAAAAACGATGCTAACTTCCCCACAAGTGGAGGCAGGTGGAAGAGCTGTTCTTTGAGGAGGCCCACCTCCCCCGCCAGGGGCAGCTTCTGTACTTCCGCCCCCTTCCTGACCGTGGTGACTCAGCCTGCCTTCCTGTTCTCTTTCACGCAGCCATTCCCCAAAACTTGTTACAACTTTTTCAGAAAGCAATTTGACAATTTAAAAAAATTTAAATTTAACTTATAGATGTATTTGCACAAATCACATGTACGACAATATCCATTGCAACCTTATTTTTAAGAGCTAGAAGCAGCCTAAATGCCTATTAGTACGGAACTGATTAAATAGATATGGCACAGCCACGCAGTAGAATATGATGCAGCTAGTAAAAAGAATAAAATAGGGCTGGTTTCGTGGCATAAAAAGATGTCCAAGGTCTCTTATTACATGCAGAAGAAGCATAGGGATTCCATTTGAGGAAAAAACAAAAAGTCCGTAGATGTGTATATGAGAATATAACAAATAAAATACCTGGGAAAACACAGATAAAACTATTAAGAGCACTTACTTCTGGAGTGTGGGATTGGAGTTGATTGAAGGGAAGACAATACGAGGGACTTGTCCTTAACACTTAAGTATTTTTCAAAGTTTTACGATAAGAATTATTCATTTTAAAATTAAAAATACTAATTGTTTTGTTTTTAATTTTCATTTTACTTTATTTTATTTTCAAATAATTATCGATTCACAGGAAGTTGCAAGAGTAGTACAGCATGGTTGTGTGTACTTTGTACTCCAATGGTTCCATTTTATTTATCTGTAGCACGGTGTCCAAGCCAAGATGATGCCATCGGTACCATGTGTATGTCTATGGTAGGGCTATGCCAGTTTACCCCCCGTGTAGATTCATGTAACCACCACTGCGATCCAGAGGGAGAACTCGTCCGTCTCTACAGAGATCTCCCTGGTGCTATCCCTTTACAGTCTCACCTTCTTCCCACTCCTCCTCCCACCCCATCACTAACCCTTGGCAACCACCAATGTCTTCTCCATCTCTATACTTTTGTCATTTCGAGAATATTATATAAATAGAATTATATAATAAGTGACCTTCACTCAGCCTGATGCCCTTAAGATCCATCGAAATTGTGTGTACCAATAGTTTGTTCCTGTTTACTGTATAGTAATATTTATTAATCCTGTGGTGTGGAGGTACCAGTTTATTTAATAGTTCATCTATTGTGGGGTGTTTGGGTTGATTCCAATTGTTGACTATTACAGATGAAGCTGCTATGAACATTTGTGTACAGGTTTTGGTGTGGACATAGATTTTCATTTCTCTGGGATAAATGCCCAAGAGTGTGCTAGGTGGGTTGTATCGTACGTTTATGTTTCATTTTTATAAAATTATCAAACTGTTTTCCAGAGTGGCTGACCCATTTTTACATTCCCATCAAAAATGTGTAAGAGATCCAGTTTCTCTGAATCCTCTCCAGCATTTGGTGTAGTCACTACTGTTTATTTTAGCTGTTTTAATAAGTTTGTAAAAGCCTTGTGGTCTTAATGGCTAGTAAAGTGGAGCATCTTTTCACACATTTAATTGCCATCTGTAAATCCTCCTTGGTGAACCAAACCATGTCTTCAAGCCCTTTGCCCATCTTCTAATTCGATTGTTGGTTTTTATTGTTTGGTTTTATTGGAAGTCCTTTATATATTCTAGGTACTAGTCCTTTAGCAGTCACACAGGGGCTGCTCTTGCTTTGCATGAAACCAAATAGAGACAGAAAGAATAATGTTCTAGATTTTTATAATGTTCTATAGTCCTGCACATTCACCTATAACTTCTGGCTTCCTTCTCAGTTGATTAAGGAAGTCTGGTTTATCCTTGAGGAAGATTTTGGTTCCCTTTTTATTCTTGAGATTGGGGTTCACTAGAAACCCGCCACCCTATCCATTGTCTTTCAGGAACCCAACGTCTCTCCCACTGAAGTGCCTTCTGAGAGGTGAAGGGTTCAAGGACTTTCTCCTGCGAAGGCTTCTTGCATGAAGACACAATGAGAATTAATAAAGTTGGTGCCCCATGCACACTGTTGGCATGTTGTCTTTGTGTCCTCTGGAAATAATCTACACAGAAAGGCCATCTTAGGGAGGGGAGAAAAATCCAGGCATTTCTTGGCAATATTAGAGCATAAACAACCAGTGTTAACATCTCCAGGTTCACTCTGTGAGCCTGGTACGCCGCATCCCCTGACTACAAGTTGAGCATTAACTCTATGCCAGAGTTTTTGCTACAGCTACCAGAACAGATAAGACCCAATTCTTCCCTACTCTGAAGACTTACAATTTGGCGTGAGAAGATAGACGTGTAGATGCCTCAGCGAGTGACTGCAGCAACCCGATACCACTTGTGGTAGAGTCTGATTAGTCACCACACCTGCTTCCTCTTCTCGGCTCACAGCCAGACTTAGTACCCAACCTGGAGATGGGTGTAGTCATGGAGTTAGGTACAGTCATGTCACCGGGTTCTGGTCGATGAAGTATGAGGGCTTTCGTCCTCTTTCGTGAAATCTTCCTACATTCTATCTTCTGTTTTACTTTCCCATCCACTGGCTGAATGGAGAGGACCACAATGCTAGCCTGGAAGAGGGCAGAGTCACAAGATGGAAGGGGCCTGGGAACCCTGCTTGACTAGGATCCATAGCCCAGGAACACCCAGTTGGTCTTTTCATGAGCATTGAGATTCTGGGGGTGTTTGTTCAGCAGTTAGCTTATCTTGACTAATACACAGAACACAGAAATCACAAGTCACTATTCTCTTCCAAAGGCATCATAGAGGAGGTGCCCGATTTCCCCTGGGGCTCATCCCACGTTGCATCTCAGATGCCATAAGTACTACTTAGGCTTACAGATCAGGTATTGCATTGTGGCTTTTTATGCTTGTCCTCATTCATTAATTTTTCTCTTTTGAAATGCCCTTTTATCCTTACTTGGCTAACAATACTAGCTATACAAAGCATGAAAGTTGCATGCTATCAAATTCCAAATGGCTTATTGCTTTTAGCACCCTCCCCCCTTTCAGCAAATTCTTCTAGCCTTTTGATAACTTAATTTATATCCTTTCTACATATTTATCCAAAAGGCAGCTTTTAAATTCTGGCATGGTCACCCACTCTTCCTCCTGGGCTTTGATGCTACCAGATGCTAGAGCAAAAACATTCCCAATATGCCTACAATCTATTTCAATATATAATTCTATCCGACTGAATGTCAGGCATTTCTAAAGAATGCTGTTGGCTGATACGATGTCCCTTGCCCAAGTTAAGGTTTTGATTTGAAATTGCGTATTGGAATGCCTCGTGTTACATTTTGCGCCCAATTTATAAATCTATCACAGATTCTCCCTCCAATCTATCTTGCCTTCTTAAAAGATTAACCGTTAAGAGTAGAGTTTAATGTGATATCTTTAGAAAGCAAATGAAGAAAAATATTTTGCTTTTGAAAGGGAATGTACCCTCAGGCAAAAGAAAAAAAACCTCTGCCTCTTAATACACGTTGGGAACTGCCAGCTGTCGTGCTCACAGCTTAAGACGGATTAGGATTCCATCACTGATCATCACATAAATTCTTATACTTATAACCTTACATCTTCGTCTGCGGCCAAGCAATTAGGAAAAAAAAAAAAAAACCCTTGTGTTTGGATATATTAGAATGCGTGGAGCCTGTTAGAGTACCAGCAGTTTCTTGAAACAACTTAGGAGAATTTTTTACTTAAGTATTTGGCAGACCTAAAGCATATCCCCAAAAGTATACTAAATTTCTTCTCATTCGCGGGTGGAGGTAGAGGAAGAGGACCATTTGTGATCATGATTATTTAAACACAAAGTAAATCTTTCTTTGATTCTATTGTCTTAAGATGTTTGTAGGACATCAAGATACTAGTTTTTCCTTAAAGATGGTTATTTTACCATAGGCTTTAAAAATTACTTTTAATGGAGTTGCTAAAAATTACCAATCAAGTGTGATATTATCAATGATATGCTTTTCTTTCAGTGGTAACCAGAAAAAGAAGATATAGTTTACTTGAACTTTATAGTGACTTTGCATTTTTCTTAGTTTGAAAAAGGAAGAGTTTCTAGAAAAATAAATTACAGTTGATTCCAATAAAGTTTCTTCCAAAGTTGCAATAATTGGCACACAGTAAGTTTACAACACATGAGAACCCTCACGTTGGAGACCTATCATTATACTTCACTTTCTTCATTTAAAAGACTAACGTTTAGCACCTACCTACTCCAGCTGAATAATCAGTCTTTAAACAACATCAAATGAATGATTACTTCTGGGTTTCAATAAGTGGGGGAAATGATCTACTCCCTAATTTCCATAAGGAACTTCTGAGAATTAATAAAACTGTATATATAATGTGGCTAGGTATTCTTGAACATGGCATTGTTTTTAATTATTCATTCATTCTTCCAAGTCATTAATACATATTTATTGAGTGTATACTGATTTAGGAGCAATAAGCACTAAAAATGAGACAGTGTGAGGAGCTTCGAGAACACCCGGCTAGGAGTGGGGTGGTGCAGCTCATCTAGGTCCTGTGGTCACGAGGAGTGACAATTGAGTAGAGAATTGGATGGAGCAAGGAAGAGAGCCCATGTGAAGACCTGGGAAAAGAGTCCCAGGTCTAGGGGAAAGCATATGGAAATCCTTGAGACAGGAATGAACTCAGGGAGTTCTACAAAGATGAGAGAGGCTGGCATGGCTGGAGGGAAAATATAGCCGAGTTAGGGTCACCTAGGGCTTTAGATCAAGTCAGAAATTGGAGTTTTGTTCTGAGAGGAACCAGAAGCTCCTGGAGGGTTTCGGGCAGGGTCTTGACCTGTTCTCATCTGCATTTCACACCTCTCGCTCTGGAAGTATTTGAAGAAATGGCTTTAGGTGAGCATAGATATGGGGAGATATGGTCAGGAAGCGATGGCATGAGTCTTGCTGAGAGATGACAGTGACCTGGGCTGGGATGGGGGGAGAGCAGGTGGCGAGACATACTTGGATTCTGGATGCATTTCTAAGAGGAACCAACAGAGCTAGATAATGGGTCAGATGTGGGAGGTGAGCGAGGTTGATTCCTAGTGTGTTTTTTGTATCAGAGCCGCTGGTTGAATGCGGGTTACCCGTCCTGGGAGAGGAGTGGTTTGGGGGATAGTAATCACGAATTCAGATCTCGGCAGATTTTAAATGCCTTTTACACACCTAAGGGGAGAAACCTACCAGGTAGTCGTACGTGTGAACTCTAGGGCAGAAGGCCAGGCTGAAGATAGGATTTGGAGGCCATCAATGTTTATAAGGGATTTAAGTCATAGACCTCAGTGAAATCATCTAGGAAGAGAATAATGGTAAAGAAGATAAGAGGCCCAAGGATGGACTTAAAAGTCAGGGCAAGGCAAAAGCCAGCAGTTGAGGAAACTGAGAAGAAGTGCCCAGTGACGTAAGAGGAAAAGCAAGAGGGTTAGCTGTCCTCCAGACCAATGGAAACCTAGCCGTTTAGTATTAAGAACAAACACGACGTTGCTAATTAACATACATTCATGTATAGGTTCTGGTGAGCCCAGTGAGTATGGGGTTCCAGCCTATCTGGGTTCCAGCCTTGACAGTGACCCTGAATTAGCCTAGCTTCAGATCTTGGCCTCACCTAAATGGTCCACTTGTTGAGGTCAGTCCTCCCTGCTGCATCCAGCCAGGAGTCGCCACTCACCCTCCCACCCAGACAGGTCTGCAGCCTCTGCTGCTGGCTCCATACCTCCCCCCTCTCCACCGCCCCCCCTCTGCTGGGGGTTGGGGGGGCACACTCTAGATGGGTGTTCAGTTCCACCCTGGAGCCAAGATCTGAAGGCTGATAAGTGGTCAGTCATGAGAAGGGGTGGCCACGGGGGCCGGCCAGCCTGAATCGCCAAGGTGAGAAAGAGCTTGTCCAGGTCGAGGAACAGAAAGGAGGCCAGCACAGAGCATTCGGGGTGAAGAGGAGAGTGGTGCCTAGGTCCCTAAGGGTGGAGGGAGGTCTTCGCAGGATTTAGGTGATGAGTGACTTGACTCAGTGTGCAGCTTGCTCGGAGCAGGGCAAGGAGCTCCTTCCATCCTGCCTGCTGTGGCCAGCAGAGAACCAGTGCAGCACAGCTGGCCCCATTTCTTCCCGAGGCCCAGCCTCCCCTCCCCTGCTTGTCTCAGTCGGGCCCTGGCGGCTCCTTCTTGGGCCCAAGACCAGCTGGTCTCAGGAGAAAATAGGGCAGGAGAAAATAGCCCTTCACAGCTCTGTGTGACTTTCAGTCCCCTGCTAAAGGAATGGTGGCTTCAAACACCAGGGGCCCATCTCAGTCTGTAGTCAGAAGTCAGACAGCATCTCCGGTGCTAAAATCAAGGTGTCGGCAGTGCTGTATTCCTTTCTAGAGGCTCTGGGGGAGAATCCATTACTTAGACTTTTCTAGCTTCTGTCAGCTTCCCTCATTCCTTGCTCCATGGCCCCTAACTTGCCTTTCCAAGCCAGTAACGTTACATCCCTCTGAGCCTTCATGCACCGTCACATGTCCCTCTCTGGCCAGCACTGGAAGAGGACCCATGAGGTGAAGGATTTTGATTAGATGGGTCACTCTGGGTAATCCACGCTAATTGCCCCCTCCCCGAGTCCCAGCAGGGATTAGGGCCTGGACACCTTTGCTATTATTCTGCCTTCCACAGGACTCCTAGATCTTAAAAGATCAATCAAATACAGTGCATGAACTGTTGGGATGTAGATTCAAAAACCAACTTTAAAAGACATCTTTGGGACTATCAGGAAATTTATCTGATACCTGATTTGGAATCCTCCAGGAAAACATGAAGATATATGAAATAAGATTGGCATAATACTGATCATTCTTAATCTGAGTGTTAGGTGTATGGGACTTTAGTATACTATCCTTTGTACTTTTGTGAATGTTTGGAATTTTCATTTTAAAAAGTAAATATATATATATATTATATATATCTTTATGTATGTAACATATATTATATATATATATATATATATAATTATATATTATATATATAAAATCAGATGTCAGTAAGAGGCTAAGGAGTCATTTGGGATGGAGGTAAAGATCTATCCTGGCCCCCTCTCTGCTGCAATCTGACCACTAGGATGGCCACCAAATGCCCCAAGAGAAGAAATCAGGCTTCTGCATGTCTCCCCCATTGGGGGAATCAGCAAGGTCTGCAGCCCACCTGCCTTTACCACCTTGGACTCCATTTTAGTACAACCAAAAGTTCAGAATTAAGCAGAACTTTATAGGTTATACTTTTTAACCAATCACTCCCTGTTGTTTCCAGCTGCCCCCTACAGCCATGCAATCCCAGAGCAACTTAAATGCAGTAAAAAAATTATGAAATAACAAAAAATAAGAAATAACCAAAAAATACAAAAAATTATGAAATATGAAATAACAATACGTCTTTTTCAATCACATACTCAGACCTAACTGGAATTTCTGGGTAGACAGAACAGTATGTGCCCATGTTCAGGGGCAATGCTTCTCCTTCTCTTTGGAGTAGAATATCTAAGAACCATGAAGTCCCAAAGGGACCTTTGGGGCAAGGCAGAATTCAGGCACCACTGCCCTCCAGAACCAGGCTCTCTTTGGATGGAAGAGACTCCCCTCTGGTCTTCTATTTCAGGATGTGCCCCCTGAAGGTCTCAGGCAAATCCCCCATTGTGGGGTCTTCCCAGGTTGGGTTTCGCAGGCACTTTGTAGACCTCACACCGGCCCAGGGAGGGGAAGCACTAGTTACAGACCCCAAAGATGACCGAAGCCAAAACCCAAATGACTGACATTTCAAAAAGTCAGTAGCTATCACCTATAGTCCTCAGAGGTAGACTATGGGACAGGAGAACCTTCTCTCACAGGGAGGATAGAGACGACCCAGCTCTGCTCTCTTGGGACTGTTTGTCCTACAGCATCTTGGCTGCAGAGCCTGCGGGTGGGGGTGGGGGGAGTGTGTAAAAGGAGGAGAGGGAGTCTCATAAGAGAGAAGCTTTAGAGGATGCCCTGAAGTGAGGAAAAGCACGTGAGATCAAGATGCCGACTCAGAGAATAGAGAGTAAACCGGAAGCAGAAATGTGTGAGTACTTGTCTGTCTTAGGGAGCTTCAGATGGAAGCCGATAAATAATCAACCAAGGAATATTCCTTGAAGATGTTCTGTAAACACAGTGTGCTGATTTCCAGCAGAAAAATGGCTCTGCCAGCCAAGGGCTGACCAACTATTAGAAAGACAGGACACAACACATTGAAGATAGCCCACAGTTCAGGAAGACAGATGGCAAGGGCTGTCAGAAGTTCATAGGTGGGAGACAGGCTGGGAGTCGGGGAAAACGCCCTGGGAAGATGAAAGGCTTCAGGAGCAAAGGTGTGGAGGTAAGAAAACTCAGATGTCTCCAGCGCACAAGAGGTAGACCCATCAGACCAGGGCTGGGGATCCATGCGGGCGGGCCTTCTGCAATGTCGGTGTGTCTCCAGGCCCACTGGCTGGGGAGCTCTTGGTAACACTGACACCTGCCAGGTGTTCCTGAGGCTGGTGACCGGTCTGTTGGCCTGGGCCTCACGCTCTGGGAAACACGCTGAAATGAAATTGCAATAAATGAAGTTGTGGAGTAGAATGGGGCCAGCTGATGGTGCCGGGCCAAGGATACAGAATGTTATTTGCGGCTGGACGTCATTAATGGCTTTTGATTAAAGGGTAGGCATAATGTTAGAGTTCTCTTAGGAAGAGAGATGGGTAAGCAACGCACTAGAAAACATAATAGGAATATATAAGAAATGGGACATAAATGAGATAGTATAAAGAATTTATAGTAGTATAAAGATATATAGATAGTATAAAGAATTTTATGACTGGATGTAGGTCTCAACAGAGAAAGGTGTGGTACTCCTGGGTGGCTCAGTTAAGCGTTTGCCTTCAGCTCAGGTCATGATCCCGGGGTCCGGGGATCGAGTCCCGAGTTGGGCCCTCTGCTCAGCAGGGAGCCTGCTTCTCCCTCTGCCTGCCACTCCCTCTGCTTGTGCTCTCTCTCTCTCTCTGACAAATAAAATCTTTTAAAAATTTTTTAAAAAGAACAACAGAGAAAGGTGTGTAATAAAAGCTCTCATTTATGGTCCAGGCATTAACCCCAAGAAACTCAGAGAGGTAAAGTAACTTGCGTAGCCATACAGCTGGTCTACAGTAGGGCTGGCGTTTTAGTCTAGGCCTGACAGACTCCAAATGCCATGCTCCACACCCTTCCTTGTCAAGATGACAGGAAGAGTGTATTAGTTTTTCTTGCTGCTTTGACAAATTACTAGACTTAATGGCTTAACAACACAAATGCATGATCTTAGAGTTCTATAGATTAGAAGTCATACAGGGATCTCCCTGGCCTAAAATCAAGGTATTGGCAATTTTTGTTTGTTTGTTTTGGCTTGAGGGGAGAATTGGTCTTTTTGCCTTTTGCCTTTTCCAGCTTCTAGAGGTCACCTACATGCCTTGGCTTGTATCCCCTCTTCCTCTAGCTTCAAAACTAACAACATCACTCTGACCATTTTTTCCTGGCCATATTGTCTTCTCTCACCAAAGCCAGGAAAGATTCTCTGATTTTAAGAACTCATGTGATTCGATTGGACCCACTTGGATAATCCAGGATAATCTTCCCCATCTCAGTGTTTATACCCCAGTCTCATCCACAGAATCACTCTTGCCATGTGAGGTACCATATGCACATTCTGGAGGTTAGGACATGGACACTTCTGGGGTGGGAGGCATCATCCTGCCCAGCCGCCATTCGTGGACATCTGCCTTCGTACCCAACAGCATGTTGTGGTAACCCGCCATTACAGAGGGGACTTTTTGTTGGACAACACAAGAATACTAAAAGGGATGATGTTGGTAAAACAGAACCAGTGTGGTTAGAGTAAGACATGGCAGCATGGATACCACTGCTGTTGTTCGTTCTAAACGCCCTCAAACATTCCTCAGCACTGTTAATCCTGCTTTAAGCTGGACTCATCATTGTCAAGGTTGGCAGCTACGTGGACACCCAGTGTAAGAGCCTGACTGGGGAATATAGATGATGCCTAAGTCTGTAGTCCTAGCTGCCCAATTTTGTACTAATTCCCCTAATTCTAGAGTCAAAATTCATTTTCTCTGCTTTGGTAGACTGTCTAAAACCTGCATGTCTTCAGACCACTACCCGCCTTTTTTTTTTTTTCTTTTACAATGAGTAGCCATCACTTTAGCAGGCTGACATCCCTTTGTTCCAACAATAAGCCTTTCCTAAAGTACCAATTTTATGGAAATTACACAAGCCAATAGGATTATGTGAGCATACATGGAAAGTGCCGGCGACAGGAAATTGTTAGAATAAGGCAGCAAATGGTTTAATTAAAGCTCAGTGTAATCCTTTTTCATTTTATTTTCAAAGCCCTATCATTGATTCATCTGAAATGTGGTAGACTGAGGGTCCTACCGTAGTGTGATACGATTTAGAAATACAATTTTCTCTTTCTGGTTTCTTTTATTTTATAGAAAGAGAGACTTGGCGTTTCGTTATAGGCCTTTCAAAGCCAGAAAATGATAACTTAGGAATGTTAAAATTCACATTCTTTAGGCGATAAGCCTGAAACTTATGGGAGAACCTGCTGGTTTTCGGTCACTGAAATGACTCAGTGGAGAGCCGGTCTCAAAGATTGCTGGGACGAGCCGTTAGGGGAGTCCTCAACTGCACGCAAAGACCTTTGCTGTTTGAAGCCTATCATTTTCTCATTTAAGACCTATTTCGTGAGCTGCACATATGACCACGGTGTGCATTCCGGAATGAATTGAGCAGTTAGAGCTGCACCCAGGAAGAGTTCCACATGAGCAAGCACTTCGGGGGGAAAAGGCAAAACAAAGCAAACCTTGAACACTGACGGAAAAATGAAGGCCACATTCAGGGGTGTGTGGTTGCCATGGACTTTAATGGGAACAGCCTGTCTGCTCTGGGATGCAGGAGGTAAAATCAGTGGGAAAAGCGTGAAAGGGGGAGAAAAAAAAGGAAATAAAAGAATCCATCGGACGTTGTGTTTAAACACGACAAGAACCGTGTGTCGTAAAGGGATGAGTTAAAATTCTCATTTTTGCTAATGAGGACCATTGTCTCTCAAAAAATGTTCTAATGCTGTTACATTTAACTCTTACAGAAGGAAGCAGGAAGAATAGGCCCTGGTTTCAACACAATTTGCTAATTGCTGATTAACGAGGGGAAAGTTAGAAATTGCAGAAATGGCTGGGAAGACTCACCTCCCTTCTGCGGACGGACACACACACACACACACACACACGCAGGCGCGCGTGCAGCGTGCAAACCAAGACCAACAAACAGGCATGGGAAGCATCTTCCTGGCATTTTGTTTCTGGCATTGCCATAACTACGCACAAAACAAGTGATCCATGAAACGGTAGCGACATCTGTTCAAGAACCTGTGGGGCTTTCCTCTCAAAACAGTTGTAAAATCTGTTGGGGACCAAAATATTTCTACGTATCTATGTAGATGCTTTTCTTTTAAGGGAAACACACACGCAAATGGATACAAGTGTTGAGCTGAAAAGACAGGAATGAGGAAAGGAAATGTCATCCGCTTCTTTAAAATGCTTCTTTAAAATTTTTCTCCTTTCAAACCAAGCTACATAAATTGCCTTGAATATACCTTTTTTTCCTTTCCTTTTCTTTCTTTCTGTCTCTCTCTCTTTTCTTTTTTTTTTTTTTTTGGAATCCCAGAACATGAAAATGGTCCTAAAGCTAAAGTTCGAGATTCCACTCGGTAGACGGCGGTAACATACGCTTGGACACTGAGTGCGTTTGGTTTGATTTGGTAGGAAACATTTTCTGACCTTGGAAATGAAATCATTGAATTGTCTATTTGTTTATGGCCGGAGCCTCACGGAGGGTTCTGGGTACTTATGTTAGTGCATCTTTGAAATTCTCAAATCCACGGTGTGTGGGAAGTCGTACAACTTGGAGTTAAGCATCGTTTCAGGATGTTCCTCATTCAGGCACCCGGATCTGCCTCCTTCCCACGATCCCCCAACATTAGTTTATCGTGATCACACAGCAAATTGTCCAGGCTGAGGGGGTGAACCAAGACAGTAGGAGCTGAGCCTCTTCTTATCTACTTACCCTCTCAGTAGCTCCTTAATCAGGCTTCAGATGTCTCTCCAAAGGAGAGTCACTTGATTTTTCCCTCACTCCAGCGTTCTTTACCTAATGTAGCAGTTTCATAATCTGTTCTTTTTTTTTTTAACTACTGGCCTCTAGCAAGTAACACTTTATTCATTTGGAAGAGTTTAAACATGGAGATTTTGTTGATTTTACCGGCTTCTGGACAGATTTGGATGTGCATAGTAAAATGTTTTCTGCGGGCTGTTCAATTTTAGCATTTGTTCGCAAGCCATTCCATTATACATTGTTCTTTGAAATGATTGACTTGCTAGATGACCGGGGCTATTTCGGGCGTTCCTGCACTATCCTATTCTTGTGGCCGTTTTACTGTAGAAAGTGAAGGACACCCATCTCACAGATGGAATGTTTTCATCTGTAAAGTATCCTTTCTGGGAAAGCAGCGGCTGATGAATTGGGGATAGGGTGGGAGCGCCCCAGTGGCGCTCATGAGCAGTGGGAGAGGAAGCAGCAGGGCCAGTGTTCCCTTAGCACCTGGTCGGCAGCCCCTGGCCATCTCAGCTTTCCTAAACATGTCTGGCTTATTGCTCTCTATAAATCCCCGCCGAGCCCTCCGTCCTTTCTCTGTCCATTCACCTTTGCAATCCCAGCACGTCCTCTCGCTGCAGGACCCTACAGCCCATGATTCCGGACAAACCCTGCAGCCTGTTTTTCCCTCCTGCCGGCAACCGCACGCAGGTGAGGAATGAACTCTTCTCAGAACAATAGAGGGGAGGCAAATAAAGTGAGCAAGACTTAGTACCCTCAGAATGTTAAGAAAGGGACAGTCAAGTCACCTTGTTTGGGAGTCGTTGGGTAATTCTAAGTGACAAAATAATTCCTACAGCAATTTAATTTTAGCCCAAACTATAAGCGTTAGAGAAGCGCTGAACGAGGCCTCAGAAGACAACCCAGGGGCCACAGGGAGGCTGGAGATTGGCAGCTGATTATCCCACAGGACAACAAACCCCTTCTCTAGAAAATGGGGATAATTATACGAGCTTACCTCCAGGAACTATAATGGGGAATCATTAATAGAATGAGTATGGAGGAGGGAATGAGAGTGATCTGGAAATAATGATACCGAAAAGCAGTCATGCTGAAATTGGCTAGGTGTGAAGGAAATAAAGAGATCTGGTCCAGAATGTGCTCTGGGTTCAAATCCCTGCTCTGCCTTTTGCTACCTGTGTGACCTCGAGTAGGTTACTGAATTCCTCAGGGGTGGGACCCACCTGCAGGGCTGTGGGACACCTGAGGTCACTCAGGTAAAGGGCCCAGTCTCATGACTCAGGCGGAGTGATGTTCATCAAATGGTAGCTATTGCTGTTTACAGAGAAGATAAATCATCTTCATTGTCTTTTATAAATTAGTATGAAGTCCTCTTCTATTTATAAGCAATCGTATTTGGGGTCATCAATAAGATGTGGGTTGAATTATCTCATCAGATAAATAAGGGAATATTATTTGGAAGCCTTTAAGCATACCTTTGGAGGGAAGCAGCCACACAAGAATTCTAGAAATCTGTTCGTGGCATTGAGTGAAAGAGCACGCCGCCATTCCAGCCTGCAGTACATTCTTTGAGTGATGACAGGCATTTTGAAAGTGCACGGGGACCTGCCTGACATGTTGATAAAAATCATCCGGGAGATTTTGCAAGAGCTAAAACACGGAACCTGCTCTCTGAGACCTGGCCTGCGTCTCACGGGTGCGTCTCCTGTTGGATGGAACAGAGCAGGTGTCCCTGGTGTGCCTGACGTGGTGGAGCCGGACATTAAGTTCCAGGCATCAGGCAACAAGTATTTCAAAAACAACGAGGGGAAATGGGCTACGATGAGCCCATGAATGACTTTTGAAAATTGTTTTCAAAAGTTGCTTTTGGCTGCCATTTTGACCTCGTTGGGAATAAAGCAGGACCAAGAAACCCTGGGGCTCTTGTGTGTCTCATTCAGCAATATCACATGGCAAATTTAAATTTGGGGTACTGACCAGCCTTCCACAATAGTTCGTTTGGGAAGAAATTGATAAAAATTAGCATTCCTGACAATAATTCATACACTAAAGGATCAGAAAAAAGAGTAGTTGTTCATTTGTTCAAAATTGTTGACTATACTAAGACCTGTAAGTTCATGAGCGCCACCCCTGTCCCCATGAAGTTGGGCTCTCTGGAAAGGTCAGGCATGGGCTGGTCTTGAGTGGGGCCAGTGCCTCAGCCCATACATTCATATGTGAGGCGGGCCTCCAGAGCTCAGGTTCGTGTAACAAGCTCATGGGAGTGTGCACACCCGCAGGGCTGTCCACAGCGAGGCACCTAGGAGGTCCATGCAGCACCCCAGCATTTCAAGACTGGAAAGGAACTGAGAGGTCACCCAATTGAATGACTCTAAATGTGAGCCGGATCCCTCTGCAGATTTCTTCTGGGGAAGGGGAATGGTCCAAATCTGGATCTTTTGAGAGTCAATCTAATTTTTGAAAGCCACCAAACTTTACTCAAAGCCAAATCTAGTGACTAAAGTACATGGTCAGGATGGACAAATGAAAGAGAAGATGGGGCCATAAGATGACAAAACTGCTTCGAGTACCCCACAAGGTGGTTCTGAGAGGTTAATTCCCAAAGCACCTAGAGAAACATCGGCTCCTTACACTGCTGCTGTGGTCACAGCCTCTCTGAGGGCAGAGAGAAAGCTCCGGTCAGATCTTAATTAATTAATTAATTTTCATGTCAGATCTTTAAAAATGTGCCTGCTTTTTGGCCCAGAAATTCATTTTCTAGGAATTTATCATCAGGAAATTATTGAGCTGGTACACAAAAATTTTAACCATTAGAAAGCTGGTTGTAGCATTCATAACAGCTTCAATATTGGGAGTGTCTGAAATGTCCAACCATAGGGACCGGATAAATAGAAGAGGGCATATCCAGTCAACATACTGTGCGGTCAGGCAAAATGATGCTACTGACAGTCTCTCTTGACATGCAAAACTGCTCGTGTTCGATGAAAAGAACAGGTTATGAAACAGTGTCAAGATATGATCCAGGTTGAAGTATGTGCATATGGGGAAGGGATAGGGAAGCATATGGAAAGACATTATACCAAGTAGTAAATGGGTGGGTGGGACTGTGAATATTTCCACAGTTCTTCTTGGCTTGTACCTATTATGATTGTCCTGTAAGGAAAACTATTTTTATAATAAAAAGCTAATAAAGGAAACATCACAGAGAGGAGAAAGAGGTTCTCTTATGCTTAAGGAGGAATTATGAGGTACCTATATTCGTTTGTGAGAGTTCTCATAGCAAAATACCACAAACTGAGCAGTTTCATCAACAGCAGTGTATCTTCCTACAGTTCTGGAGGCTGGAAGTCCAAACTCGAGGGTTGGTGGTGTTGCTTCCTTCTGAGGGCTGTGAGGGAGACTGTTCTAGTCCTTTCCATAGTGTCTGCTCGTTTGCTGGTGATCATTCACGTCCCTTGGCTTCTGTTGTATCACTTCAATCTCTGCCTTTCTCTCCACATGGTGTTCTCCCTGTGTGTGTGTGTATCCACACCCAAAGTTCCCCTTCTTATAAGGACATTGGCCATATTGGATTTGGGCCCACCCTATTCCAGTAGGACTTCATCTCCCTTAAATCTGGAATTACCCTATTTTCAAATAAGGCCACAGTTTGGAGGTATTGGGGGTCAGAACTTCAACATATAGATTTTTTTTTTTTTGGTGGAGGGGGGCACAATTCAACCAGTAATAGTACCGCAGTGAGGTAGCCTAGGCCACCTGCTGTGTAGTATGAGCTGGGGTCAAGACCAGGAGTAGTGGGGTCGGGCACTGGCATCCCTGCTCGATTTTTCTGCAAACCTAAAACCACTCTACGGAAATTAAGTCTATTACCTTAAAAATTAAAATCAAAAACTATGTTACGAAAAATAACATTTACAAGGGATCACACACTTTGTCAGCTACCCAAAAGGGGCCTCTGGCAGATAAAGGTTTGGGAAACTGCAAGAGTTAGCCCTTTTTCAAAGGCAGCTGAGAAGATACAGATGACCAAAGTGTGACCCAGCGGGATCCCCAGGATTCAAACAGCCCTGGGCCGCTCACACCTATCTCAGACTCAACAAAGCCCTTCTAATCCAGCTTTCAAGTGGTGCTGTGGGGGGGAGGGGAAGAAGAACCAAATTCTTATTCGAAGAAATAACAATTTGGAACGTGCACAAGAGTGTCAACAAGTTATGTAGATCTTATCAGCATCACATTTTCGGTGCCTCCCAGCTATCCAGCGAGGCTCCACCAGCCTGTCAACACCCTTCAGCGTCCCACGCATGACCGGCATATCGACACCTTGGGAGGCTCTGCTGTGGCGGGGCCTGCCTCCCCAGGGCCCCGAGGAGCGCACATTTTCTCTCTCCCCGCGGAATACCATCATACCATCCCCTCAGTATGCATGAGTGTCTTGGGTCCACTTCTCTGCTCACATCCTATGACTTGGTTGGGGCTAAACATGAAACTGAACGATACCTTTATGCTAACTTTGGAAAGTGTACCTCAGTTGGGAAAATCTGGTGTTTTCACATCTGAAGGGTAGTTTCAGTCATATGAGGAGAAATTATGCAAAGTCATTGTCAAACTGCAGTAGGCTTAAACTAGGTGTTTTTACATTTGCAGATCAAAACTTTGTGGTTTTACAAAATTGTGGATGAGGGGCGGGGCATGAGACTTGGGGATTCCTCTCCCCATCTCCTCCCTCCACAGAAATAAAGCCTTCGTGGTATATACATTGCTCCATGATAATATAGCCTTTCAAATGTAATTTTACTAAATGATGCAAAAAAGTTTATTTAGACCAATGAAAATGATAGTCTTTACTATACATCTCAGCTCTCTTTTACAATTACCTGTTTATTAACATTAAAGTCAGTGAATGGATCTCCTTGTTTGTGTGTTTGTTTTCATTTTTAGGCAGCTTTAAGTGCCTTGAAACAATTTTCTGAGCAAGGACTGGATCCAATGGAAGGGGCAATGAATATTGAAAAAGGTTCTCTTGAAAAGTGAGTAAATCTTCTGCTGTATTCTTACATTTCTAATTTTGTAACTGTACAGAAAAACAAGGTATAGATGACAAGAAGGTAAAAAACACTCAGGACAATAGCATCTATACCTTACAAAGTGATTCATAACACGATTAAATGTAAATAAATGAGAAACAGTAGCATATATGGTCATTTTCATTTCCCATATTATGTCTGTGAAAGTTTTAATCTACTAACTGGTCATTATTTCTGCATTTTAATGCCTTTGTTGGAAATAATCATGTAAGTTTTGTTGACTATAGAGTCATGCACAACTCTTAAAACGTAGGTTTTGGCTTCATACTGTTGAGCTTTCTCCTAGCTAAACCATTTTCCGAGGTAAACATTTCCACTCACACCCCCGCTAAGTTGTGGGCACAAGAGAGAAAAGGAAAGCAGCCGAGAAGAGGTGTCCCCCCACCCCGACCGCCTTTTGGTTTTCCCAGTGTCATAGAACACAAGCACGCATTGCCCGAGCCTGGCTCCCCAGGGCTGCAGAGGCAAGAAGGCAGCTGGAGCAAGTAGTTGTGAATCCAGCTCGTAGCTTCTTCATGATATTGAACGGCAGGTCTTACCTGAGAGACTGAAGTTTAGGTCTCTCTCAGAGGCCCAATTTATACTAGAGAAATGGAAAGCAATTGCATTTCCATAGTGGAATCCGAACTCTTTCCAAGCCGTTAATAACTGCAGGTGAGATTTCAAAGCACGCCTCAGAGGAGATAACATTTTTGAGAATGTAAAAGAAACAGATAACCCAGGAAGTAAAAACCAGATCTATTGATGCTCCTGTTAACAGCCAACGGCACTTGGTCATTAATATGTAAACGGTGAGAGCGTGAGAAGAAAACATTTGGTAAACAGACCTGGCATTTTAAGTTGTCTATAGATTGGCAACCATTTATAAGCTAATTTAATCAAAAACATTTCCACATGATCTCATCAGTAGACTATCTGAACATAAATATTGTTGTTTCACTTTAAAATGTCACTTTTGTGGTGACCTTTGAATCCTGTGTGCCATCTGCTAGTAAACATGTCTGAAGCCGTGCAACCCCGGGCCTTCAGCTCTTGTTAATGTATTAATCTTCCAGACAAGCCCAGCATCTGGGAGAGAAAGCGGACAATAACCAGACACACCCGGGCTCCATCGCTCAGGACTGCAAGAAATCAAAGTCGGTCATCTAGCAGCCCCCACAGCCGCGGCTGCCACCGCATCCTTATAAACCTGTCAGCACGCATGAGGGTGTCTGTGTTCAAGGAAATGAATGACTAATACCATTATTTGAGTCTCATGTGAAGACAACACTATTCTAACACGAGAGATAATATACATAGTACTGTTTACTCAACTGGGGAAAAATAAAACTTTGAGCATTTCCCTTGGAACTTGAGATCAGATCATAACTCATTTGCCCAGAGGCAGCAGAAATCTGATCCTGCTACTGGAGCTTGAAATAACAATTAATGAGAAGTGTTAGAAACAGGGGTAAAAATTTTAAACGATTAATAGAGACATTGGGTTTGGTTCTGTTGTTATGATTGTTTTGTCGTGGCTCTTGTGTTCCGTTCTCCTCTCTCTCTCTCTCTCTCTCTCTCTCTCTCGTTTTAAATAATGCTTGATGATTCAAAGATTAACCAATGACGTGCTGTGGAATGTGATGGTTCTTGTCTTCATATAGTCACACGGTTTCTCTTTTTATGCCGATATTTGTAATCTCCATCCTGTATCAGTATGAATACCTTGAAGGCGCACGCCTCAAAGACGTATGCAAACAAACAAGGTTTAAATCAGGTCAGCTATTTTATTTAAAATAGGAAATCATGTTAGGAACAACTAGTTTCAGTATACTCCAGGAATTAAACAGAAGCAACCAGTTGTGGGTTTCGAGCTCCATAATCCTAGTAGCCACTAGGGAGGCGTCTGGCCTCCCCAAACCATTTCTCTGGATTCCACGTTCTGCTGTGGAAATCGCACCCACCCTCATCCGTGCGTTGTAGCCACTCACTGTTTGCATCGCGCGTGTTCTTAATACCTGCCTCTGGCCTTGGGACGGTGAGGAGGATCGAAATAAATCATGTACCTGGCGGGGAAGGGAAAGCCCGTCGGGGGAGCCGTGAACGTCTTGCCAGCTTGTAGCCAGCCACGCTCTGGACCAGCATGTTGGAATCCGGCGTGTAGCGAATGCAGTAAAAATTTGGTCGGTTTCTGTGTGAAGTGTGGTCATTGTCGTTCTTTCGTGCCCGGGCTCTCCGCTCTTCACCCTCGCCTCGGCGAGCCCCGTCCCGAAGGCCGCACCCCGCCTGGTGAGCCCGGGCCGCGGCATCGGGGGCATCGGGGCATCGGCGGGTGTCCGGGGCATCGGCGGGTGTCCGGGCCCCTCGCGCCGGGCCGCGTCTGCAAACCCGCAGGGCCCACCCCCCGGGGGACGAGCCGCCGGCTCCCCGACCCGCCCGCGCCGGCTCCTTGTGCGGCCTTTCTCCGTATCGATTCGCCCACGTTGTGCAATGAGAAAACACTCTATGGCCTCGCGGCTCGACCCAACATGACAAGAGAAATATAATTATGTAAGATTTCATAAGCAAAACCACCACAAACCATGATCGGGCTGACTCACACGCGACTGGAGAATAAACAAACAGCAACATAAGGAAATAACTCGAGGGTTGTTTTTAATGATTCCCATGTGGGGAAGTCCGCCAGTATTGGGAGGGCTGGGTGCCCTTGGAGGAAATGGCTCTGTTACATAAAGCTGGGTCCTTGTGGAAACAACAGCACGGTGGGAAAGTTGGGGGGTCACAAGGTAAGCCGAGCTGAGCGACGCGTCCTGCTGCCCCGCGCCAGGGCGCAGAGGGCCCTGGATCCTTCTCTTAGGAGGGGACAGGCTGTCTCTTCTGCTCTGCCTTTACCACCAAGGCTCGGGCCCTCGGCTGGGTTGGGGTGCGGGGGGAACGGGCCTGGACACAGCACTCCTTCAGGCCGGGTCTTTAAAGTGGATCTTCAGTTTACCAAACACAATAAACACGGACTACCTCCTGCGGCCCACGGTCAGAGCAACACCAGGGCCGTCAGGGTGAGTTGTCGCCACCCAAATATCTGAAACCTTAACTCTTACGTGATCTGACGATCTGACGTGAGCCGCGCTCAGAGCGGAGCTATCCCCGACACACCAGGGTGGCGCTGGGGGGATGGAAATTTGCATAGGCCCTCAAGTTTAGTGGTGGGGTAATGATCTCAAAAGTCCGTCCCATCTACCTGCTTGAAGAGCCCGGGGAAAGCTTTTAGATATTTCCTCCCCCAGGGAACACAGCACTGTCTGGGAACCTTTTGGGATTTCTTTGGGTTGGATTAGCAATGCAAATGTTGGGTGGCCTGCAGACCCTTGCAGGAACCGGCTAGGATGCTCCCAGCTCGTTCCAAAGCGCAATGTTATATATCATTAGAGGGGAAACCATTAAGTAGATTTATTGAAAGAATGTTTCTAAGGCACAAGGAGATCTTTTTGATGAAAAATGGAACTCATTATTCTTTAAAGGACACAGATTGACTTATCTCCTTTATCAATTACAGTGTCTGCTTTCAGCTTTTCTCAATCAGCAATGGGCTTTGTAGTCACTTCCCAGTGCTGAGGCCAATGTGCTTTATGAGAAAGGTTTGTTTTTACATTTTAATTGGAAATATAATATTGCACTTTGGAACTCTGACCGTCCCTTTCCAGTACTACTTGCCAGAGATCAATGGTGAGACACCACCAATCAGGCATGACAGGATAGCCCTCCCTTTCCTGGGGTGATGTGTCTGAGTCGCCCTAGCATTCTTCTCCCCAGCAAACATACTCAACGGTGAGTTTTGTTGTTGTCGTGGATAGCTTCAACCAAATTCCTGCACCATAAAAATAAAAATAGATGAATGAAAAACGTAATGTATTATACGGAAGTTTTCAGGACTCCTGGTGACCTTGGAAATGCGGTCCAGACCAGTTGATTGGTGTCCGATCCAGGTGCAGGTGAGGGCTCACTGCCCCGTTTGTTCTGTACCTTTTCACGTCCAAAGGCTACTTGTTATCACTATGCCCAAGGATGATAGAAAAACCTCACAGTTTTGCACACAGAGCTAAGAAGTCATGAATGGCAAAATAGTGTATGAATTTGTCTTTGAGTTTCCCCTAACTTACCCCACCATGATATAGGTACCTGATTAATGTATAAATGATACATTGAATACATGCAAAAATGGGTAAATGAATGATCTACCGAAGGGATAGATAAGCTTGTTAAAGAAATAAACTTTAAATCTCACTGCTTCACATGACACAGAGATAGTCACTCATGATTATATATATATATATACATATATATATATATATATATATATATATATATATATATATATATATATATATATATGGCATTCCCGTTGCTGACGTTACTGTACCTTCAACCTCAGGGGGACTGTGGCATTTTTTAATCCAAAACATGGTGGGTTCAAAAACACCCTCGCTTCAGAGGATTTTGGACCCATGAAAACCCACTATGCCATCCTGCCCCCATCTTCCCATCTCTGCATTTATATCCCTTCCCTAGGCTAGCAGATTTAATGCCAGTCCCCACTCCCAGATACATTCCTACGTTTCCGTAATCACAGATACGTGTCTCATGAGGAGGAACCTTGTAATATATGGTTCAAAGCAAAGACTTCATTAGACTCCTTCAAGCCCACTGACTATTTCTGGCAGACACCACCCAAGTTCAATCTCACCTTGCCAAGACTCATTTAAAAATTATCTCATTAGGGAAGCTCTCCTCTATGTTCTAACCTTTTAATATTAAAAAAAAAAAAAAGCTCCTTTGGATTCCCCAGCACACTCTGATGTATGCTGGGAATGCAGAAAATAAATAAACAAAAGAGACTACTTCCCCCTGAAGGACCCACATTTTAGCTGGAGGGAAAGACCCACAAGGAAATGAGCACAGAGAGTGGAGCATTTTGTTTTTACAACCATCGCACTGGAGCTCGATGTTCACCCGCTCGTCCCCATCAGTCACTTCTTCCCCACCCCCCCCCACCCCCCCGCCCCGTCTTACATGCTTTGGGCAGCGTGCTGTACTCAGCTACAACTGTCAAAAAGCCACCGTCTGCTTCCCCTCTAGCAATATTATCTTATCTCACCTCCACCCCACATGCCCCAAATGTCCGCGGATGGCCCCCACCCCCTAGCCTCGAATGTACATACAGCAGATAAAGAAGCTCTTGGTGCCCCCCCTACCCTCAGCAGGCAGACCGACAGAAGTGGTTCCTCATCAGCTCTCCTGGCTGGGAACAGTGCCCACTTGAGTATGTAAATGTTTATCGAATAGACGAACGACCTTAAAACCCCTGCCATGATGCATTTGCCGGTCCAGTGGGACCAGCAGTGACCCGGATGCGTGGATGGAGAAGTCTGGCCTCTTGGATGGAGTCTCCTGCCCAGGAATAAATTCTAGTTGCTTCTGTTAATGTGTAGCCTTGTTAACATGTAGCCTTGTCAAAGTCATATAACATCTTCAAGTTTCAGCTTTTCATCCAAAAACAACAGGGGCAAGAATATGCAAGAGTCTGTGGCCTATTTTTTAATGTGCACAAGTTGTGAAAGTAAATACGATCTTTCAATCCAATTCAGTGGGTAGTAGAGAAAGAGCCACAGACTAAGAGTCAAGCACCCGGAGACCTGGTTCAGACACAGATGGGACCCTGGCTAGGGATCTAGCCTTCCTGAGCCCCAGTTTCCATGTCTATAAAATGATGGCCCCTAAGAGCATTACAGCTCTAAATTTATACTACCATTCATATCTCTCTTACTAGTGGTATGCTTATATTCAAATTTGGTGTCTAATTTTTTAAATCAAATACCTGCAAAGAAAATACTACTCTTCTGTCAATTTGGAGTCTGTTGGTTGTAAGCTATAGAAACCTATCCAAACCACCAATGGGAAACTTGTTTTAAAGGTACAGGGGTGTTTCACAGAACCTAAGGGCAGAAATGCAGACATAAACTGGAGCCAGGAAGTAGAAGGCTCTGGGGAAACCAGGAAGCTCTCTTTCTCCCTGTCTCTTAATTCCCCTCCTCCCTCTGAATGTCTGAATCATCTCTCTCCACACTAGCTCTTACTTCTCAAGTACGCATACCAGAGAACATGGCTACCAAGAGAACCCAAGTTTAGAGCACCCTGAAGAAACAATGAATCTCTCTTTTGATTTCATTCCTCAAATCCAAGGAAGGAACCCCTGATTGGCTCACCTTGGACCAAGTGTTCCCTCTGGCCCACATTGTACAAATATGGCTGCTTCATTCTACCGCTGTGGAACAGGGCAGGGTAGTCATCAGAGTAGAATCACTGTCTTATGAGACAACCCCATAGATATCTGCCTTGACTACTTCCCAGGGGCAAGGCTCGTTATAACCACGTACCAGTTCTTCCTTTCAATGTAAACAATGGAGCTTCAATCACTGACAGCCTCCCAAATGTCATAGATGGGTCTCAGGTTTATGAAGTTTGTTTTGTCTGGTTTTGTTTAATCCTTTCAAGTCTTCAGTTTCAGGGGTTTGATGAACCACAAAGCTGTCCTGCATAAGTCCTAAAACTACCTAGGAGAAAAAATCAAAACTTTCTAGTGATCCCAATTAGTATATTTTCTAAATCCTCCTTTCCTGTAGCACACATAATGAGAAATTCAGACAGTAGAATAGTTGTCCATCCTCAGTGATTTCTATAAAACCAGAAGACCGAAGACCCCTTCCCAGCTTTTGTAATCCTGAGAGGATTTTAACTATAAAAGGATTTCTGAGTTTTACAATGGAGGTGGGTAGCGATGGAAGCAATCTTGGTCTGGTTTTCTTTCAAATTTTGCTCCTAAGTTTTCAAGGGAACCCAAAGAAGGGAGGAGATTTGGTTATTTAAGTGGATGGGAGGAGGCGGAAAATAGGATCAGAAATTTGAATTCAGAAGGGAGGTGGGTGAGAAAGCCGTGCTGCACTGGAAAAGAATGAGGAAATGGGAAGTTCTGGAGAAGACATTTGTGATCAGAACAGACTAAGGGTTCCCTGTAGGTAGGTCTTTAAATGCCTGCGCCTTAGCTTGAGGAATGAGTAGTCAAAATCTTCTGTTTCCCCGTGAGCCTGCTTCTAAATCTTCTACATGGGTTGTAATTTTCCAGAAAGGTGTTTGGTCACTGGTCCTTCCTCATCCTCTAAGTGCAGAGGAAGGAACTAGATCTCTCACCAACTCAAGACGATTATTAAGCCCCAGGCAAAGCCCAGGCCTACATGTGAACTCCAAGGAGAAGTTGGCCCTTTGGTTATCTCTGATATCAGAGAAGGTCAGAACCTTTGTTTTTGCCTGGAACCAGAGTCACTTCCACAGTCACCACCACAAAATGTGCAACAGCTCTTTGAGGGCTCAGCTCTGCAATAGCCACCTGCCTCCGTCTTAGAAGAACAGACCACTAGCCTGAAAATGTCTGGCTAACCATATCTTACCTTCTAGTTCCTAACCTTAACCAAATTCCAACCTATTAATCAATTAGCAAATATGGAGTTAGTCTTGTGGGGAACCAACGGAAGCTTAAAGGTCTCTATCCTCAAAGAGCTTCCAGGCCAGTTGGGCAGATGCGGTGGTAACAAGGTACTGGGGGAAAATGCAGATACAGATACACTTCATTAGGAATTGATTTCAGCTTCTGCTGCTCCCATAATGCTTATAGGAAGCACCGTGAGGAAACTCAGGCCAATGACCCAAGTTTTAATATTAAAAAGAATACGTACCTTGGATTCCTGCTCCCCTTGATCTGGTGACCTGGCCTGGCCAACTCATAACCAAGGTGCTTAGGAATCTATTTTGCACGTTTCCTTTTTCTGGGGTAAATCCCCGGGATAGCTGAGGCTTTATGAGCTACTGTCCAGTCACAGCCACGGCCTTCACCACCAACAAGCTTACTAACTACTGATTGATAATCTTGATCCACCCTTTATCAAGAAAGCAGTGCTGAGTATGGTGAAGAGTCAGGATTCCGGAGTTAGACTGCCTACGCTCAACTCTCGTCTTTTCCACTAACTCCTTATATATGTCTAGGTAAGTTACCCAATTTTTTCAAGCCTCACCTTTTTCATCTGTAAAGTAAGGATGGCAGTGTTGTTATGTGGATTAAATCAATTAATTTTATGAGTTAATACATGTAAAGTGTTTTGAACCATATGTGGCAGAAAGCAAGTACTCATAAACATGAGTTATTATTGATGAAGAGCCAACCAATGAATTAATCAATAATTATTGATCAACTACTGTGTGCCAGATATTATAAGTGCTGAGAAGAGAAAGAGGCCAAGATGAGTAAGGCATAGCAATGTTTTGCATCATGAGGTTTTGGTTTCTTAAAGACAGCTATAAAGCATGCACACAAATAAATGTTACCTCAGACTGAATAGGCTCAGAGACCTGAGGCTAGGAATACCTGCAGGAAGCTCCTGTGGGCTACTTAGACAACAGGATCATCTTCGAGACGTCTTCTCCATGAAGCCAAATATCTGTGGCTCCTAATACCTCTTGGGACTTGTTTGGTGAGAATGATCCACAAGTCAGAGAATTATTTCTGACAAAGGGATTACACATTCCCCACACACCACATGATGCGCCTCTTCCTCTAGACTCCTCAGGATTCCAGGAGAAGATGGCAGAAGAAGCCCGCCGGTGACCCAGAAAGACACACACAGCCCCACAAGTCAGAGAAACCAAGGCTGGTAAGGTGACTCTGAAATATTAGAGCAAAGATGAGGTTGGCTTCTGTTGGTATAAGTTTCTTGGAAGTAAAGAGACAGAACTGTAAATGGCCCTGCCCCTCCTGGCCAGTATGGAAAAGCAGCTTCCTCCTTCTATTCTATCTGGTTGCAAGTATCCCAGCACTACATTGGCACTTTTATATCATTGCTTAGTACACCATCCTGAGAAGGAGACATAGAGGCAAGAGATGTCCCATATAATGGGTAGTAAAAGTTATTTATTTATTCTTTTTTCTTTTTTTTAAGATTTTATTTATTTATTTATTTATTGGTCAGAGAGAAAGAGAGAGAGGGAGCACAAGCAGGGGGAGGGGCAGAGGGAGAAGCAGGATCCCCGCTGAGCAAGGAGCCCAATGCTACACTTGATCCCAGGACCCTAGAATCATGACCTGAGCCGAAGGCAGACACTTAACCGACTGAGCCACCCAGGCGCCCCCAGTAGTAAAAGTTATTTACAATGGAGTTGAGGTAATGAGGGTCTGAATGAGGGCAGTAGCTGTGGGGAGGGAGAACAAGTAGCATAAAGAAGGTAGATTCAGCAGGCCCTAATCACCAACTGGATATAGGGGTGACATGAGGGCGTTTCACCCAGGCTGGCTCCAGTACCCTGGCCTAAGGAGCTGGGTAAATGGCTGTCCTAGTCACTAAGATAGGGAATACAGGGAAAGCGCAAGTCGTTAATGACTTCAGTCCTGGACTTGAGTCTGACATGCCTGCAGGACACCCAGAGAAAACTCTTCAATTGGTAATTGAAAACGTAGTGTCAAACATCAGGAGAGACATGTAAGTGGAAGAGAAGGTGTTTCCGAGGAATAAGCACATGGGTGGTAATCAGTGACATGTAAATGAATAGAATTCTCCAGATAGAGCCTGTAGAATAAGAGAAGAGCAAAAGGCCAAAGCAAAACCTTTTGAAGTAGAAGTGGGCTGAGAAAGAAAAGCTCGTGCAGGAGTCTGAGAAAGAACGGAAGTTATAAGAAAAGGATGGCCAGGGGAGGATAGGATGGGCAAAAGCGTTGGTTGCCACAGTGAGGAAGTGAGTGAGCAAGAAAAGAGCCCATAAGATCTGGCGTCAGGAGGTCACAGATGACCTCTGACAGGCTTGTTCAGGAAGGAGGAGGAGGAGGGCAGAAGGAAGGGCAGCCTCACTGTCCTTTGGAGGGACTAGACAGCTCCTCGAGCAAAATCCTGAGTCTGTTGTCTTCTGGATACTTGACATACTTTACACTAGCTATGAGGACTGTAAATTGGTACATCTTTTCTAGAGAACAATTTGGCAATGTGTATCCAAATGTTTAGTGAAAAAAAATGGTGTCGTCAGTCATTCCTGCCCACCCCAAGATGGTGTCTGCTTGGGCACTGTCAGTGCAGTGAAAAGAGGCAGTGCCCATGGGAGTTTGCAAACCAGTGAGTCTCATTCAGATCAGCGTGCTCTCCAGGAGCCTGTGACCAGGACCGTGTTGGCCACCTCTGAATAGGGAGCAGCTCAGATGGGGATTGGGTGCCCAGCCCGTAGATGCTGCTCGACAGAGGTGCTCCCTGTTGGAAGCCCCTTCCCAGCTTGGCAGTGACTTGTCCATTCTTCTGGTAGGCTGGTGGTCTTAGCTCTGCCTGCTTTTATTTGCCTTCTAAGGATAGGGCTTCTGCTTCAAGAGAAGAGCAAGGAATCAGAGGGTATTGGTTTAAACTTCCTTGGTAGTTAGCCTTGTGCAGGGTTTCTTGGTAAGGACTGTGTAGGGACCAAAGTTGTGCGGATAGAGTGTGGGTGGGCGCAGTCTGGGATATGGAAAGGCTATAAGTGGGTGTTAGTGGTAAATTAAAGATGGCTATAAAATGTCTCTCTCACTATTGAGAAGTAGAGTTTATTTCCCCTCCCCCTGAATCTGGGTTGGCCCTGTAATTGAATCTGGTGGAAGTGACATTGTGACAGTTCCAGGCCTTCTGGGTCTAGCCTCCTCCTTCCTCCCTATTGAGCCACTCTCTCTTCTGACTGTCACTCTTGGAACCCAGCCACCACGCTGTGAGAATCCCAAGCCACATGGAAAGACCACATTGCGGGCACTTTGGTCAAGCCTTAGCCTTGCTTAGCGGAGCTCCGAATTGACAGCCAACATCAACTACCAGCTGTGTGAAGAGGCCCTCTTGGATGTTCCAGCCCGATAAAGCCTCAGATGACCACCACCCCAGCAGCCATCACGTGGAGCAGAAGTTCCACTCAGCGGTACCCAGTCAACCCGTCAACAGCATCGTGAGAAATAATGCAAGAGCTGCTTTCTGTCACTGAGTTTGGGATGGTTTGTTATGCAGCAGTAGATAACTGGGGCAGTTTTCCTTTATAGTTTCCATGGACTTGAACCCAATTACCGGGTAAACTGGCAAAAGCAAACCCTCAATTAGCCATTAGCTTCCCTCTCTGCTACAGAGTCCTTTTCACAGTCCCTTGTAAGTTGCCGAACAGGGCGGGAGCTCCCTGTTGCCTCTTCCCCTCTCCTTGTGGTTGGTGCACACAGTGGAGCGAATGTCTCAGGCATGGGGCTGGGGCACAGAGGGACTGGGAAAAGCCAACTGGAGAAGAGGGGGTCTTCTCCAAATGAGTGATTAGAGCCATTTGGGGGTTGAGGCCATTTTTACACAAGCAGCTGAACACAGCATCCTTTTTTTTTTTTTTTTTTTTTCTGGTTAGTCTGCGCAAGAGAGGGCCAGATGCCAACACTAGGTGGGCCCAGATTGCTAAACTCCCATTCTTTCTTGCACTGAGGGCTAATTTTATTTCCATGATACGACACTTGATCCCGATAACTGTGTGTTTGTGGCTTTATTCAGCACCACTGATTCAAGTCTCCCAGGCTTCTGCTCCGCTGTGAGCCCTGCTTATCCCTGCAGTCCTATTCCAACCCCGCTGGCTGATAGTAAGCCTGAGCTCCAGGGCACCGTGACACACTATCTTATGGCCTTGACTATTATTTC
Organism: Ursus americanus; assembly: GCF_024610735.1. NCBI lineage: Eukaryota > Metazoa > Chordata > Mammalia > Carnivora > Ursidae > Ursus > Ursus americanus. The sequence continues at coordinate 57,399,099 of NC_142135.1, forward strand.
ATCTGTATTAACTTCTTCCCAAAATCTCAGTCATAAGTTTCTCAGGGACAGGGGCCACTACTTGGTTTGGATTCTGGACCCTGCTAGGCAGATCAGGAAGGTATGACAAAAGCCTAAAGTATACTCCTTTTTGTCTCCTGGGAGCCCAGAGTCAATGCCAACTTGCTGGGAGAGTGTGGTCCTGTGGACCAGAGCTTTGAGCTTGAAGCAAGAATGGCTCCAAAAGTTCTGGGTCAACTACCATGGCCAAAGTTTCACTTTTCTTACTGGGTTGTGATCATTGCAAATAAGCATGCTTAGACTCTTCAACTCAAATAGATTCGCTTCTAACAGACAAAATTTTCTTAAAGCTCATACTACTGTTATAACTCTGTATTTCAGATTTAAAGTAGTTTCTAGCATGATGGCTATATTGTTTTCATATTGTCAAGAACATAAATGATAGCAGGAAGATCTTATTACTAGGAAAAAAAATAAAATTAAACAAGGTGGTCTGTGGTGAGTTATCGTGTATGGAATTAATTTCACATTCAGGTTTGGATGATCTCATAAATTGTTCTTTTGGTTGGCAGTTTCAGCCTAGCCTGATAGATTGAATTATTTCCTTGTAATTCGGACCCCCTGTGTAGTCCGTAACGAAGAACACATTGTGTGTCTTGGCTAGCCTGGGTGGTGGAGGGCAGATGCCCCCGGTTGTCTAAGAGCCATCAGCACTAAGCTCAGCCACACAGCCTTGAGGGACAACCGATGATATTATCAATGGTGCATTGTTGCAGTATCAGGCCAAGGGGGTGGGACAGAGATGGGAGGGAGTCCCTAGAACCCCGAGTCTGACATGAGTGTGTTTACACTATGAAATCTGTTTCGGACAATTTGGCCCAACACCCATAGAACAATGGGACTTCGCAAACTTCTGTGGCATCTCAGAAAGACAGTGGCTCAAGAGACTAGCAGAGCAGAGGCCCAACCACAGAATAGCTTCTGTATTTCTTCTGGAAGACCGGCTCTCACATATTTGAAGGACAAAAATAGCAAGAATCTCTGATCCTTCAAATCCAGTAGAGAGAAACAGACAGACAAGAAAATGAGCTTCTAGAAATAAAAACTGCATAGCCAAGGTGTCTCCTTTTGACCCTCGCAGGGTGCAACAAAGCACCCTCCAAAACTATATCCTTTTTCTTCTAGGTGGGAGAAGGGGACAAAGTCTACTAACCTCACCCAGAACCAAACGTTCCGAAGGATGACGCTGATGTGGCTTCCAACCCCCAGGTCAGAGTCAGGCTCACTGCACGTATAGCATTTGCTTCCTCTGAAATAGCAAATAAAACGACCATGGAAGGTCTGTTGCCTCATCAAATACTGTGGAAGCTGATCTAGAAACCATCCTTGCAGCTGAAACCTATGGCCCTGACTCTTCCTCCATGGCCCGCAGCCACATTTCCAGGGCTGGCATCTCCAGCCTCACCAACAGCCTGGCCGAAAGAGGAGTGAACGCTGTGCTCCACTCATCTACCCTTGATGGGCGGCGAGGTGGCCCTGGAGAACGCACTGTAGAAACCCAAACTTCATTCTGAAATAAGTGCTCTGCAGGACCACTGCTATTTATAGGGTGACCAACCTTCTCGGTTTGCCCAGGACAGGGGTCTCCTGGGACACAGGACTCCCAGTGCTGAAACTGGAAATGCCAAGCGCACTGGGACACTGGTCCTCTGCGCTGCCAACAGTCACGCTCCAGGAGCAGGAGAGAGGGAATTCCAAAGTTTCCTGCAACTCCATACAAGCTTCCCATTCAGCCGTGGGCTGCCTGGCCACCCAGGCTCTCTAAGCAACGGTTCTCTCCACCACCCGACAAGCCTAAATCTGAGATTTGTGCCCCTGGGGGCTGTTAGAGCCCTTTCAGCAAACCGTGTCTCCCCATGACTGTGGTTCCCCATTGCTTCCCAGAGGGACATCTGGTGCACGGAAAAAAAAAAAATTATTAAGTTTTTTAAAAAAAATTCCAGTACAGTTAGCATACAGTGTTATATTCGTTTCAGGTGTACAATAGAGTGATGCAACAATTCGATGCATTACTCAGTGCTCGTCATGATAAGTTCACTCTTAATACCCTTCATTTATTTCACCCATCCCCGCACCCCTCCCCTCGTAACCCTAATTTGTTCCCTATAGTTAAGAGTCTGTTTCTTGGTTTGTCTCTCACTCTTTGCCTTTGCTTGTTTGTTTTGTTTCTTAAATTCCACATATGAGTGAAATCATATGATACTGTCTTTCTCCAACTGACTTATTTAGCTCAGCACAAGACTCTCTAGCTCCATCCACATTATTGCAAACGGCAAGACTTCATTCTTTTTCATGGCTGAGTAATATTCCATTATGTCACATATTCATCTGTCAATGGACATGGGCTGCTTCCATAATTAGCCTATTGCAAATAATGCTGCAATAAACATAGGAGTGCATGTATCCCTTTAAATTAATGTTTTTGTACTTTTTTTGGTAAATAGTAGTATAATTACTGGATCATAGGGTAGCTCTATTTTTAACTTTTTGAGGAAACTCCACACTGTTTTCCAGAGTAGCCGCACCAGTTTGCATTCCCACCTACAGTGCACAAGGGCTCCTTTTTGTCCCCATCCTAGCCAGCACTTGTTTCTTGTGTTGTTGATTTCAGCCATTCTGACAGGTGTAATGGGATAGCTCATTGTGGTTTTGATTTGCATTTCCCTGATGATGAGTGATGTTGAGCATCTTTTCATGTGTCTGTTGGCCATCTGGATGTCTTCTGTAGAGAAATGTCTCTTCATGTCTCCTGCCCATTTTTTAATGGGGCTTTCAGTCCCACACAGAGGCCAGTTTGGAGCCTTGACAACCCAAGTATGTGGTAAGAGCCACAAGAGCTGGTCAACAGATTTTTCTCCTGCCTGAGGCCATCTGAGCGTCTTTATAGGGTTCTGAGTCAGAGCCTGAAGCTCCGTCCAGGGTAGTGCCCTTGCAAAGTCTGGAAAAGATACACAGATTATAAGCAGTGGAGACGTTTGTTCTTGCCAGGAGATGGTTTGTCCTACCAGGAAAAGAATGCAAAATGCAGAGAGCACATGCTCCTTCTTGTCACTTGGGAGCCCCGAGCTGCTGCCAGCCCATTTGGAGTCAGTGGTTTCATTGGCCAGGCTGCTGAGGCTAGAACACAGGCATCGAAAGGGTTCTCTTTCAATTACCTTGGCCCAACCCTGCTTTTCTTGCCCTTAGAACTATAGGCATCACAGGGCAGAGGGCAGGGCCTCCAAAGTCACAAACAGGGCACGTAAGTAGCAGTAACAATGACCACTTGACCCTCGGACCAGAGATTTCTTGCTCTGTGCAGCTCTTACCAAGTGTAGCCACTTAACCGAAAAGCTGTGAAGCGAACCTGGAACATCACTAAAGCAGTGTTGGAATGACATACTCGATTTTCTGCAACTGGAAATCCCAAGGAAATTTGAAATTCCACAGTTGTGTCTGGATTTTGGAAGTATTGTTTGGGGCTAAAATTAGTGGTCACCCAGGTCACTGAACCCCAGAAGAGAAACGGGGAGAACCTTTGAAAACCTGAAACTCTGTGGCCTGACCAGCAATGCTCTGAACCCTGAACATCCTGCCACCTGATTTGATGCTTCTTCTCTCTCCAGGCCCTCCTAGGGCAGGCCAGTTTGTCTTTTCTTAGTCTTCTGAACACGCCCAACCCTGTCCTGTCCCCGTGTTTTTCTCATCTCCTCTTGTCTCACATGTGCTCATCTCCCCCTTCCTCCCCTCTTCTTCCTTGCCCCGCTTTCTAAGTGCAGCTCACAACCCGCCTCCTGCACGAAGCCCTCCCAGATGCCTCAGCCTCTACCTGCCCAAACATAGGGCACTGCTGGGCTGCCTCATTCATTCACTCCTGAGCAGATGGGGCAATCCATGACCCACACATGTCATTGAAGTGGTCACGGGTGCATGTCTGTCACTTTCACTGGCCTGCAAGCTCTTTGAAGGCAAGGTCTATCTTTCATTTTCTGGACATATCCAGCCAGGTGTGGCCCTTGGAGAAATTCAGTTGTGGTCACTGATATCATTTGATCCGAATGAAACCCCGATTAAAGCCAGGTGACACATGCACCTGCTCTGTGACCCAGCCATCCCACCCCTCAGTATTGACCCAAGAGAAATAAGGGAACACCAAAATGCCTGCCCTAGAATGCTCATGGCAGCTTTATTTGTAATGCCCAAACACTGTAGGCAGCCTACATGCCCATCAATAGGAAGTGAGATCAACATACAACGGGTCATCCGAAGTCGCCACTTGGATGAATCTCAAATGCATTTCCCTGAGTGAAGCCTTGCACAAAATAGTCAACGCCGCATGATTTCATTTACATGAAGTTTGGCAACAAGTAAACTCATCCACGATGAAAATGACCAGAGCAGTGCTGGCTTCTGGGGCGCAGGAGGGGAAACTGGCCGAGAAGGGGGCATGAGGGAGGGCTCTAGTTGATGGTAATATTCTGTATCTTGATAAGGGTTTGGATTGCCCAGTCATATGCATCTGTCAAACCTCAAAACTACATACCTAAGGGTTGTGCGTTTTATTGAAGGTCAATTTTTATCTCAGAATAGTAACAAAGTAACAAAGACTGACTACTAACAATGTGCACGTGGGAGCTCACTGATGTCTGCAATTCACTTTGAAATGCAACAGAAAGGGAAGTGTCCTGATGGATGGAGAGAAGGATGGACAGGTGGATATGTGATGAAACGTAGTAAAATAAAGCAGAACAAAAGAAAACAGTCAGTGCTGGCCGCCACCCAAACCACCTCGCTCACACTCAGTGTAGCCACTGCCCGGGAGGACCAGCCAGAAGGACAAACCGCACCTGCCACGGGGCCGCAAGGGAGGAGGTGGTGTCCTCTGGGGTGAACAGATTTCTGGGGACCAGGAGGAGGATGGTGAGGTGCGCCAGCCATGAGGAGTGCAGCTGGAGCTCCTAGGGGGCTGGACAGAGGGCCGAGTGAGGAGGGGCTGCTGTGGGGCTGGCTGCGAGCAGGTGGCCTAAGGCTTTGATCTCTAGCCGCAGGCCGCGCAGGCCGAAAGGCTGCACTGTCCTTGGCACTACCCGGTCCGCAGGAATGCTTAGTGAATGGCAGACTGGCTGAGCTCACCCCATCGCTGGGCCTACAGCCCTTGAAGTCCAGAGTCGACTTCATGCTTCAAAGGACTATCTTTTCTTAGGAAACATTGATAATCCAAACCACATCTAACCTCATTCCTTCCTTTGATAGGGAAACTGAGCTGGTAGATCAGAGGAGAACCAGAGAGTGAGCCCATCTGGAATTCAGCAGAGGTCGCGAACGGGCAGCCCTCGGGCTGGATCCAGCCCACAGATGTGTTATGTGTTTTGCTTGGCCTCCCAGAGGGTTGGTTGTTTGGTGTGTGTGTGTGTGTGTGTGTGTTTTAAGCTTAGTTTAGTTTGGTTGCCAAGGTTTTAAAATCACATAAGATCTAGATTGTCTACATCTCTTGAAATATTGGAAGGTCCAGCCACCATGGACCTATGTGGTGACAGCTGGCAGGAACGAGTGGCAGCCACCCCCTCAGAGGCTGGATCCCATCCACGCCTACCCTACGCGCATGGGCATTGAACCCCTGCATCATGCCGTCTGTGTGGACAAGAGAGAGACGCCCAGGCTGGCTGATAGGAACATTGAACTGACCTCAATGCAATACGTAGTTATTGAGCGCCTAACGTGTGTGTTTGGTTCGGGGCACACAGTGGAGAACCAAATGACTCAGTCTCTTTTCTAAAGGAACTTAGATTCTAGAAGAGTAGATGAACCAGGAAGAAAGAAAGAAAGAAAGAAAGAAAGAAAGAAAGAAAGAAAGAAAGAAAGAAAGAAAGAAAGAAAGAAAGAAAGGAAGGAAGAAGAAAGGAAGAAAAAGAAGAAGAAAGAAAGAAAGAAGAAAAGAAAGAAAGAAGAAAAGAAAGAAAGAAAGAAAGAAAGAAAGAAAGAAAGAAAGAAAGAAAGAAAGAAAGAAAGAAAGAAAGAAAAGAAAAGGAAGAAAATTACATGCAGTGATAATTGTCCCAAAGGGAGAACATGAAAGGGGAGACTGGGTGGAGAGTAACTTGGGGTAGGGAGTGCTTGCCTCAGATGGGGTGGTGGGGAAGGCCCGTGTTAGAGACATTTGTGCACTAAGTCCTGAAGGATGAGGCAGTGTGGGGGGGGTCACGAAGGTGGATCAAAGACCTTCAACGGGGCAGGGCTTGGGTTCTTTCAGGAGCCGAGAGAAGCCAGGGGTGAAGGGCGTTTAGAAGAGAAAGAAGCACATAAGGTCGGACAGGTGGGCAGTGGGCAGGACTTGTAAACCAAGTAAAGAGTTTCAGCTTCCCTCTGGGTGCAGTGTGAGGCCATCGAAGGTTTAGGGCAAGAAAGAGACACAGTGGGATTCGCCAAAGCGAATCTTGTTACTGGTAAGGAAGCAGCCAGAGGTCGCGACAGGAGGCCGGTGCGGGGCCAGGGGAGACAGCGGGGGCACAGCCAGCAGAGAAAAGAAGTACATCCAGGTACGCTTTTTTTTTTTAAATAATTTTTTATTATGTTAGTCACCATACAGTACATCCCTGGTTTTTGACGTAAAGTTCCATGAGTCATTACTTGCGTATAACACCCAGTGCACCAGGTACGCTTTTGAGGAGGTTGATTCATAGCTGGTTTGGGGAGGAGGAGGCCCTGGAGATGCTATCACTGGCTGCACCAGGCGAATTCACGGAGAGCTTTAGACGAAGATCGAAGATCGCCTGGGATAAGGCAGCCCTCCCCCTCGGCTTCGTCAGTGTAAGAGGCTTTCCCGTGAGTTCCGGCTTCCCCCGATAGCAGGAGGCAACCTAAAGCAAGCAGTTCATTACAAACAGAACAGGTCTGAAATTCGTGTAGATTATGCATTCGAGGCTATAATGTATCTGTTTCTGATCTGACCTTTAAAAGTTGTAAATGACATAGCATCAATGAACAAACAAACAAGAAAAAGAACCAAATGTTCCTCCCAGCATCCCTGGATAAAGCTCTCTTCAACGATTCCCAACCTTGGCTACACGTTGGAATCCCTTGGGAAACTTTTAAAGATGCTGATGTCTGGGTCCCCTTCCCAGAGATTCTGACTTTGCTGTTCTGGGAGGTGACCTAGGCACCTGGATTTTTTTTTTTAATGAATTCAGAGTTTTTATTTTTTTTTAATAATAATTTTTATTATGTTATGTTAGTCACCATACAGTACATCCCAAGTCTTTGATGTAGTGTTCCATGATTCATTACTTGTGTATAACACCCAGTGCACCATGCAATACATGCCCTCCTTAATACCCATCACCGGCCTATCCCAATCCCCCACAACCCCTACCCTCTGAAGCTCTCAGTTTGTTTCCCAAGGTCCATAGTCTCTCATGGTTCATTCCCCCTTCCGTTTACCCCCTTCCTTCTTCCCTTTCTTCTCCTACTGATCTTCCTACTTCTTATGTTCCATAAATGAGTGAAACCATATGATAATTGTCTTTCTCTGCTTGACTTATTTTGCTTAGCATTATCTCCTTTTTTAGGATTTCTTTACCTATCCTACAGAGAGAGAGAGGGAGAGAGCACAAGCGAGCATGCACATGTGAGGAGGGGGAGGGGAAGAGAGAGAACCGCAAGCAGACTTCCTGCCCAGCGTGGAGCCCAACATAGGGCTCGATCTCATGACCCTGAGATCATGACCTGAGCTGAGATCAAGAGTTGGGCAGTGCTACCCCCCAGAAGTGGGTGTTGACAACAACATCTCCCCTGCATGCTGCCTCTCACGGGGCGACAAGTCTGATACCGGGCCTCCTCTCAGAAGGTAGACCTCGAGTCCTGGGCACTGGGGCATGCGGTACAGGGTGAGCAGATATGTTCTGTAAAGGGTCAAGCAGTAAATAGCTCTGTGGGCCACACTGTCTCTGTCAGAACTCCTCAACTGTGCCACTTTGGTGGGAATGCAGAAATAGACGATATGTAAATGAGGGCTGTATGCCAATAAAACTTTTTTTAAAAATGTAGGTGTCGGACTGAATTTTGGCATCGGACTAGGGTCCTGCTAGGTAAGGTTCAGCCTAGGATGCTGGCCTGAGCCAGGCCTCCACTGGGTACCTATACCTTGTCCAGTGACAAGTATCGTTCACAGAGCCCAGGATACCCTGCTGTAGGGTTGCTCTAGGGTGGGAAGTGAGGAGGGCTGAGACCCAGCCGGAGGAGGTGGAAACGGGGGTGGTTTTTCCAGCTTCTCCTCCTTACAGAGACTCTGAGAGGTGTGGTTGGTGGGATCCCAAGGCCTGGGCATGTCTTCTAAGTGACAAGGTCAGCCAGGCCAGTCCTGCAGGGGCAGTGAGTGAGCCAGTGAGCTTGCTATCCAAACCTAGTAACTCATTCTTCGGGAAATTATCTTCACGGAAAATTTTGGAACATTACAAAGCCACTGAATACAGAAAGGAAAAAATAACAACCGAGTGAAATGAATAGTGAGAAAGAGCCATGAGAGATGCCAGAGGTGGGCTCTTGGCCTGGTAAAACACCCTCGGTTTCAAACCCACAGAATAATGGCAGGAGTCAGGAGCCATATGCACTTAACCCTATGATTTCTAAGAAATGAAATGCTTGACAGAGAGAGAGGGCAATCCCTCAAGGGGTGGGAATCCTCGCTCAGAATTGGCAGCTGGATCTTCCTGCTTGATATCACATGTAGCAGGAGTCCATTTATTTTTACTGCTGACCATTATTTTATTATATGGATGCACCACATATTATTGTTCACCTGTCGTGTTGATGAACATTTGGGTTGTTTCTATTTGGGGGCCTCTTATGAATGATGCTATTTATACAAGTTTGCGTGAACATATTTTCTTGGGTGGATACTTAGTATTGAAATTTCTGGGTTATATAGTATGTATATGTTTAAATTTTTCCAAAATTGTCAATTTCCCAAAGTTCGGCTGTATAATTCTGTATTTTCATCAGCACAGTATGAAAATTCCAGTTTCGACACATACTTACCAACACTTGGCGTTGTTAATCTTTGGAATTATAGCCACTATAGTACATGTGGACTGGTATCATGTTGTGGTTTTAATTTGCATTTCCATAATGGCTAATCAAAATCATCGGCTTTTCCTGTGTTTATTAGTCATTTGTATATCTCTTCGATGATTACCTATGTAAGCGTTTTGACCATTTTTATTTTTATGTATTTATTTTGTAAAGATTTTATTTGTTTATTTATTTATTTAATTTGTTTTATTTATGTTTTCCATATTCCCAGCTGAAGCTCTGTACCCACTGAACACTAACTCCTCCTTCATCCCTCCCCCCAGCCGCTGGCAACCACATTCTACTTTCTATGAATTTGACTATTCTAGGAATCTCATTCGAGTGGAATCATACAATATTTGTCCTTTCGTGTCTTTTCTCACTTAACATGGAGTCTTCAAGGATATCCATGGTGTGGCATGTGTCAGAATTCCTTTCCTCTTTAAGGCCAATAATATTCCACTTCATATACGTACTGTGTTTTCTTTATCCTTTCATCTACTGATGGACTCTTCAGTTGCTTCTTATTGTTGAGTTTTAAGAGCTCTTTATATATTCTGGAGGTAGCCCAGTTTACCAACATTTTTCTTTCATGGTTCACGTTATTTCTTTATTTGTTTTTTTTTTTTTTATAACAGCTGGATCATGTTTTTGGTGTTCCATTTATGAAATCTTTTCCAAATCCCAAGTTAAAAAGATTTTCTCGTATGTTTCCTTCTGGAAGCTTTATAGGCTTAGCTCTTACATATTGGTCTATCATCTACTTTGAGTTAATTTTTGTGAATTGCATAAAGGTCTAAATTCATGTTTTTGCATTTGGATATCCAACTGGCCCAGTACAGTTCTTGAAAAGCCCATGCTTTCCCCCACTGAATTGCTTTGACGCTTTTTGAAAATCAATTGACCATATATGTAAGGGTTTATTTGTGGACTTTCTTCTCTATTCCGCTGATCTGTATGTCCATCATTATGCCAATACCACGGATTCTTGATTGCTGTAGTTTTCATGTAATAATTTTTAAGATTAAGCTTTATCTAGCAAGCTTTGACATTTTCAAATTTTCTTTGTCTATTTTAGGACGTTCATATTTCCATATGAATGTTTACGAACAAAGAGAGTTTTGTCTCTTCCTTCCCAGTCTGTATTCTTTTATTTGTCATGTTTTACTGCCCTGGCTAAAACCTTCATTTGAATAGAAGTGGTGAAAGCAGACATTCTTGCATTATTCCCAGCATTTTTTAAAAATTTAAATTAATTATTTTATTTTTTTCTTTCCTTACAAGTATGTTTTCTTTAATTCGTTTTTTAAAATTCCAGTATAGGTAACAAACAGTGTTATATTAATTTTAGGGGTACAACATCGTGATTCAACAATTCTATGCATGACTCGGTGCTCATTGTGATAAACGTTCTTTTTAATCCCCATCACCTATTTCAGCCAACCGCCTGCCACCCCCGCCTCCAGCAACCATCCGTTTGTTCTCTACAGTTAAGGGTACTTTTTGGTTAGTCTCTTTTTTCTTTGTTTTGTTTCTTAAATTCCACATATGAGTGAAATCATATGGTATTTGTCTTCGACTGGCTTATTCCGCTTAGCATTATTCCCAATCTTAGGTGGAAAGTATTCCGTTTTTTTGGCACTAACTATAAAGTTAACTGTTAGTTTTTGTTGGTGCCCTTTATCAGATTGAGGAAATTCTTTCTATACCTAGTTTCTCAAGAGTTTTCATCATTAATAGGCATTGGATTTAGTCAAATGCTCAGTCCGTTGTGATGGTCATGTGGTCTTTTGTCCTGTCTTCGACTTATAAATTACATGAATTATTTGATTTTAGGATGTTAAACCAATCTTGCATTCCTGGGATAAATCCCACTTGCCCAGGGTGCATAATTCTTTTAATATGTTTCTGGAATCAGTTACCTAATATTATGTTAAATGTTCTTACATCTATTCGTAAGGGATATTGGTTTGTTTAGTTCTTTTTTGTGTGTGATGTATTTATACGGCTTTGGTATCAGATTAATACTGTCCTCAGTGAATTAGAAATTGTTTTCTCCTTCTGTATTTTTCTGAAGGATTTTGTGTAGGATCGGTATTTGTTTTTAAATGTTTGATACAGTTTTCTAATAAAGCCATTTGGCCGTGAGCTTTACTTTATGAAATGATTTTTAGTTGTTAATTTAATTCCTTAATGTTTTATAATTGTATTAAGATTTTTAAAAATTTCTTCTTGAATCTGCTTTAATAATTTTTAGGAATTTAATAATCATTCTAGAAATTTGACTCCTTCATGTACGTCATTTAATTTGTTTGCATAAAGTTGTTCATAATGTTCCCTTAAGAGACTTTTAATTTCTGTAGGGTCTCTAGGTATGATACCACTTTCATTTTTAATTTTGGTTATTTTGTGCCTTCTCTCTTTTTTTATCCCTTGGTCATTTTAGTTAAAGGCTTCTCAAATTTCTGGGTCTTTTTGAAAAACCAACTTTGGTCTCCTTGATTTCCTCTATTAATTTTCTCTTTTCTATTTGTTCATTTCCACTCTGAGTTTTATTTTTCTTACTTTGGACTTAACTTTTGGCTTGAACTGGTCCTTTCCTTTTTCCTAGCTTTTTAAGATAGAAGACTAAATTACTGTGCTTAGGTTTTCTTCCTTTTCAATGTTAAGTGTTAAAAATCCATAAATTACTCTTTCAGTGTGCTTTGGCTGTGACCAAAATTTTGATATGGCATGTTTTCCAGGTTGGTTCAGTTCAAGATATTTTCTAATTTATATTTCCCTGTGATTTATTTTTTTGACTCATAATGTTTTCTGAATAACCTGGATTTTACCTTCATACGTACTTGACACAAGATGTAGAAATGAATTCAGTGAGGAACAGCGTAGGGGACCGAAACCTATTGTCGCGAGATCCAGCTCCTATGGCTGCATACTGCTACCGCCTAGCGGTTCTGAGCATGCTCTCTGAAGCCAGGCCAACTTCTTTAGAATCCCATCTTTATCACTTACTGCTCTGTGACCTTGAGCAAGTTATTTAATCCTGCGTAGCCCAGTTTCCTCACTCTATATCGTAAAGTTGCTGCAAGGAATAAATGAGTGATATATGTAAAGCACTTAGTGTCTGGCATATAGTAAGTCTTATATGTTAGCTCATCAATAACCAAGCCTAAGAGTCTCTCCCCTTTAACTATTAACAGTAGCCAGTGGAATTGGATGGAGAAAATCTACAGGCATAGGTTACAATGAATGTCTGTGTTGTAAGACTTCTTAGGGAATAGAATGTCAGGGTCGAAACCAGCACTTAACTTTTTATTTGAAAGAAATAGTCTCCAGTGAAATGTGAATACATGTAGGAATTTTATGTAATCCCGTAAAAGAAACAAAAGGATGATTCTTCCAAACACACACACACACACACACACACACACACACACACACACACAGCCATCTTGCTTGTATTTCATAGCATGATTAATATCCTGAGAATCCCAAGTATCTGAAGTAGTTGCAATTTTCCTTTATGACGTAACCCATCTTTAGTAGTCTTTCCTTCTGACTCTTACCATTAATGACATTTATTATATTTGTTAAGATGTCTGTTTTACCACCACAGTGTAAGTTCTTTAAAAGCAGAGATTACAGCTTTTCATTATCATTCCTGTGCCTGGGATATAGTAGGTGCTCAATAAATATTTGTTGAATTAATATATATATGTAAATGACTGAATGTATACTTAAAGTGAACAAACTCTAGAGACATCCATCCCCCTTTTCGGGCTGTGTGGGTATTTCCTTTTGGACTATTTCTTAGAGCAGTCAATAAAGGAGATATTTCATTGGTGAAAGTGGAAGTGACCAATGTTGATTTAGAGAGATGAGCAAATATGTATGAACCCTTTTGTGGTATCTGGAAAAGAAATACTTTCCAAAATAGATCTCCCTTATAGGTAAAGAATATTGCGATGGTTAATATTATGTGTCAGCTTGATTGGGCTAAGGGATACCCGGATAGCTGGCACATTTCTGGGTGTGTCTGTGAGGTTGTTTCTAGAAGAGATTCCACAGTAGGCTGAGTAAAAAGATTGCCTTCACCAATATGTACAGGCATCCTCCAATCCACCAAAAAGCTAAGGAAGGGCAAATTCCCTGCTCTTGGACAGGGGAGCTCCTGGTTCTCAGGCCTTTGGACTTAGACTGAATTATACCATTGGCTTTACTGGGTCTCCGGCCTACAGACAGCTGACTGAGACTTCTCGGCCTTCATCAGCATATGAGCCAATTCCTGTGATACATCTCCTCTTATACGTCTCTCTATATATGCTATTGGTTCTGCAAATACATTACGGTCGACTTCCTGAAGTCTGTTTGATCTCAGACGAGTAAGCTAGGCCAGTTAGTCTAAACCAACTAGTTAATTCCATCCTCCTTTCAATGGAGTCCACCTCTGGCTCATTCTTATGAGTTTAATGCCTAAAATCTCAGTGGGAGAGAGAATCATCTTTCTTAGGTGATTGGTGGGCTACATGGAGTCATTTCCATGGTTTCCTGGATAGGCTTTGAATTATAGGGCCCTTTGGTAAGGGATGGGTTCAGGATGTACCTTGAAAGCTGAATTTGGAATAAGTGGAGATCAGTCCCTCAAAGATTCAATGAGCCCATTGCCGGATATTTGTAAGTCAGTGGGAAAGGGTTAATGAGGACAAGGGCCATCTGGTTTTCCTTAAGGACGTCTGAGCTTCCCCCAAATATCATTTCTTTACACCTGAAGAAGTTAAACGTCCCTGTTCCCATGGAATCCTCAACCAATGTAGCCCTGACCTGTGATTTATATAAAAAGTAGCTGGTCCTTAATTTTCCCCACAATGGCTTCATTCTTACCTTATGAACCTGCTTTGTCAGTGTTCGCTTTGATTTATGGAAGATTTCAAACTCCCCAAATAACTATCCCTTTTCTTTTCATTAAAGTTAATCCCCACAAAGACACTTTCATCCTCTGATTAGTCATGCCCCAGTGAACCTTGCTAACCAGAGGCTAAGTTATTGATGTGTTAAAGATGTAATCTCTAAGTCTTGGGACCACTGACGAAACCCCAACATGTTATTTGACAGTCAGAATCTCACAATGTATTGCCTCCTTTGAGCAGCCTCGGTCGCATGCGTTCCTTGGGGTCCATAAATCTCTCTGGCCCGACTGCTTGTGAGGGCTGAGTTATTGTGGGGCCGAGTTTAGGCTGCCAACACACGCTGCCCTGCACCCTGGGATATCATGGCGCCTTCTCCAGACTCCAGTTCCCATTCCCAATAGCATGTAGTCAGTACCAAATCTATTAGACCAGAAGCAGCAGCTCATTGTCTTATGCCCTGACTATGGCCTTCCTCATAAATGTGCACCAAACCAAAAGTCAACAAGACTATAATCTGGGTGTGATATTGGCCACCAATGGCACTCTTTCTCCTACCCATTGATTTTGGGCAATGTGTAAGCGTGGCTCAGCCATTAGTGAGTCTTATTAGATGGTGTTGATGTCCTATCTGCACAGAAGAGCAGCCCACATGGAAATGTGGAATAATTCCTCAACAACTAATTTTAAATGTGTAAATTAAAAAAAAAAAAAAAACAACCAACCAGTAAACCTTAGACCTTTTTACATATGTGAGGTTCAGTTTGGTCCACATAAAGACAATGATTCTCAACTGGCAGGATGGTTCACGGGGCAGGATGGTGCCTGCTGTTTAGTGTTTGGCTTCTTCCGTGCTCACAGTAAATGACAAGAGAGATTCTTAGTCTTTGTGACAACCTCAAATACACATAGACATTTTTTTTCCCTGAAAACTGTTTAAATTGTCTCCTGGGAAGGCAGCACCTCTCCCCCTCCAAGTCAGCTAAGAACCACAGGCTTACACACACACACACACACACACACACACACAAATCAGAAGGAGGAGATCTTAAGGTGCTACCTTCCCAATTTACAGGCAGAAGACCCTTCCCAAGAAAACATATCCTTGACCCTGCTTTTGTTGTTGTTGTTATTTTTCAATAATACCCACGTGTTAGCATATGCTTTTGTAGGTCAGAAGGCCAGGTGATCCCCTGGGGGTAGACGTCCAGGGTATCTCTGGGCTGAAACCCAGTTGTCAGCTGGACTTATCTCAAAGCTCTGGAAAAGAATTTCTTCCAGGCTCATTCAGGTTGTTTGCAGAATTCAGCTCCTTGTGGTTGTAGGACTGAATTTCCCTTTTTCTTGTGGAAGGTCAGCCAGGATCAGCTCCTAGAGACCATTCACATTCCTTCTCAGGTGGCCCCCTCAGTCTTCACACCAGCAACATCTTGACTCTTTCCCTCGTTTGGAATCCCTCTGCCTTCCTCTTCTGCCACCAGCTGGAGGAAGCTCTCACTGAGCCCAACAAATGACCTATACCCTCTTTATTGAGATGAACCCACTGATCATGACCTTGGATGTTGGGGCATTGTTAAATTGCTATAAAATTGTCTAACGGCTTACTCTCAATTTCTGTACCTAACTCATTGAAACAATAAAAATTGTTTCAATTACACAAGAGATAGATGATAGATACCAAAAACTCAGAGAACTGCTGTGATATTTTGATTTGTCCTTGTCGGTAGTTCTGGCGCAGAGCTTCTAAAACCCTTGGAATTTCCTGATGAGAGGGATAAAGGTGTCTGTTATGCTAATAAGGTGACTTTTGGAAAGCCACCAGGTAACCTAAGGATGGGGGCTAGTTGCCAGGGGAACTAAGCATGTGATTAGAGGGTTGGACCTTTCAGCCCCGCCTCCTGACTTCTGGGGAGAAGTGAAGGGCTGGAGATTGAATTCAACCACCAATGGCCAATGATGTAATCAATTGTGCCTCTGTAATGAATCCTCCATAAAAATCCAGAGGGATAGGGTTCAGAGAACTTCTAGGTTTGTGAGCTTGTGGTGATCTGGGGAGAGGGGCACACTCAGAGAGCTAGAAAGCTCCACACCTTCTCCCCATGCCTGGCCCTGTGCATCTCTTCCCTCTGCTTGTTCCTTAGTTACACGCTTTTATAATTAACTAATGAACTGGCCATCTAGTCAATCAATATTTCCTGAGTTCTGTGAGCTGTTCTAACAAGTTAATCAAATCCAAGGAGGGGGGGTTGTTGGAATCTCAGACGTATAGCCTGATGATCAGAGGCACAGGGTTACAGGAGCACAGTCTTATAGGACTGAGCGCTTGACCTGTGGGATCTGACCCCATGTAGACAGTGTCAGAATTGAATTGAGTGAATTGCTTGATAGTGAGGAAAACCCCACAAATCGGAATTGGGTGCAGAATCGGAATTAGATAGCTCATACCCTCCTCAACCATCTTGCCACAATCTCACTATCCTTCTCTCTCTAGAAGAAACCCCAGTTATGAACCAGTGGCTATACATCCAGACAACTTTTAACACTTTACCTACATTTATATGCACCCTGGGAAAGGCATAGTCTTATTTCATGTCGGTGTTTTTATATAAATGATTGCCACACTCTATATCTAATCTGAAAGTTGCTTTTATCACCAAGCAGTACACTTTGGGGGTTATCTCTGTGGTCCATCCACATGGATGTGATTCATTTCTCTGAATGCCCTATGCACTGTTTTATTTAGGCATTCCTCCTTGTGTTACACGTTTATGGTTTTCACATTTGCAAGCCATGCTGCCTCGGCCGTCTTGCACATGCCGCCTGGTGCTGAGGCACAAGTGTTTCTCTAGAGAAGATGCCTACAAGTGTAATTGCTGGTCCTGGAGTCGGAACCCTGAATTATAACAGATGCAGGTGAATTGCCGCCCCTGAGGGCAGGTGAGACTAATCTAATCTACGATCACAGCAGGAAATCTCTGCGATTTCCCTTGCCCCACATCTTCACTGGCCTAGATCCCATCCCACTTAAATATTGCCAGTCCCACAGGGACGACCTCGGTCCTCCTGGTTTTCCTTTGCATGTTTTTTGTTGTGGTATAGTTGGCATAATGTTACATTAGTTTCACATCTATATATAACACAGTGATCCCACAAGTCTAATGTTATGCTCTGCTCACCACAAGCAGGGCTTCCATCTGTCACCATACAACGCTATCACAATACAGGTCCTCGTTGTTTTAATTCACATTTCCCTGTGTACTAACGAGACTGAGTAACTTCTTACATGTTTATTGGCCATTTATATACCCTCTTTCAAAAAACTATAACAGGACGAGGCTGTGGTGGTGAACACTTTCATGTTCTTCTGTGTCAGGAGTGATTCTAAGTACTTTACACATATGAGCTCATTTGTCCTCACAACAGTCCTATGAGGGAGACACTATTATTATTACCTCCATTTTACAGAAGAGGAAACTGAGGCAAGCAACTTGTTTAAGATCCCACAAGGGATTTTAGTGTGCACAATGTAAACGATATTGCAATAAAACAAAAAAGTATACTTTCTTGGGGAAAAAAAAAGACAACTAAATACAGTGGACCCTCGAACCACTCAAGGACGCTGTGCAGTTGAAAATGCAAGTACAACTTTTGACTCGCCAAACACTTAAGAACTACTAATAGCCTGCCGTTGACCAGAAGGCCGACCGCTAACATGCACAGCCGGCTAACACCTCTCTTGAATGTTACATGGATCGTCTGTGTTCTTACAATAAAGTAAGCCAAGAAAAGAAAATGTTATCAAGAAAAGTGGAAGAAAGAGAAAGTACTTTAACAGTACAGTACTGTACTGGATTTATTGAAAAAAAATCCACATATCAGTGGCCCTGCATAGTTCAAACCTGTGCCGTTCAAGGTCACCGGTGGTGACGCTAGGGACGGCGACCAAGGATGCTGAGAGCGTGACTGGGTGCCCCCCGGGCAGCCTCTTTGAGCCAAACTGGAGCCAAGAGCAGGAGGATGAGGAGTGAGGGAGAAGTCCCAGGTCAAAGGCCTTGAAGTAGGAAGGGTCGTGGCCTCGAGGATCCCACGGAAGCCGGCGCGTCCGTGAGGGCCAGACCATCAAGGGGCTGGGGCCACAGGACGGAGTTCGGGTTTTCCTGTACTTACAATGAAGAGCCAGTGAAGGGTGAGGGAAGGGAAGAATTACGTGCTTATTGGAACAGGTTCTTAACAGTAACACATTTAGAAGTGGGTATCTTCTAGAACCGTCATTTACTGTGTGTTTTAAAAAAATGGTAAACAGCATTTTACTGTTTTTCCTGTTGCTACCCTCTCCTTCGGTTTCAGTCTCAGTCTTCTGTAGGAGAGTAATTCCAGCTTAACAGGAGATTGCTGTATTGTCTTTCTTGAAGTCAACTGGTAAATAAACCCCGTTCTCTTCATTTTGACAAAGCAGCAGCTTTGCCGTGTCCTTTAGCGGACGAACGAAAGAAAGAGAGTAAATAAAGATTTCATTTTCCTTCCTCTTGGCCAGGAAATACACTCGGGCTTTAACGTGACAACGGGCAAGTCTGCGCTAAAAGTCCGTGGGACCATCATCAGCTCGGGGCTCGCAGGCTACCTATAGGCGAGCACTGTGGTTTTCAGCTCTGGATCTCCTGCTTCAGTATCGAGCCCATCAATCAGCGTGAACCAATTACCAATGGCTGGGACTTATTTTATTTAGTTTTATTTAGCTTATCAAAAGCCTTGGCAGGGCTCCACAACAACTGGTAATAAAAATATTCAGTTACTGTAGATGGGATTAAGTGTAATGTTTTGTTATGGATCAGAAACTGATTTTGAAACAGGAAGCAAAGGGTAAGACAAGCTCTGGGTGGAAACGCACAAGCAACGGAATCCTCCATTACCTGTCCCTGGGAGTGGTCTTCTAAAAACCAAACCATAAAAAGTACCTAGCAAAGTTTCAAGTTTGCAAAGGGCAATGTTAAGAGCTCTGGACTCAGACTGGTTCTTGGGCAAATTATTTAACCTGTAAGCCTCATTTTTCTGATCTGTAAAGTGAAAATAATTGTACCTTTTCATTGGATGATGGGGATAAATAAGGTAATACAGTATATATATAAATATAAATATATATAAATATGTATATACATATATATACACATATACATAGCTTTTGAGGTAATGCATTTTAGATTTGTGTGTGAGGTTCCTCTGAGAAAGCTGTTAGTCTTATTTCTGAGACGAGAAGACCAGCCTGGTGGGAACAAACTATAGAAAATCCCAATGAAACTGTGTGTTAAGGGGACGCCTGGGTGGCTCAGTCTGTTAAGCGTCTGCCTTCAGCTCAGGTCATGGGTTCTGAGATCGAGGCCCACATGAGTCTCCCTGCTCAGCTGGGAGTCTGCTTCTCCCTCTCCCTCTGCCCCTCCCCACTGCTCATTCTCTCTCTCTCTCTAATAAATAAATAAAATCTTTAAAAAAAAAGAAAAAAAAAAGAAACTGTGTGTTAAGCCTGGCGAATATCTGGAATGCATGTTCCACGGCAGAGTGACCACCCTCACACGAACTCCAGGCTTCTCCCAGCAACATGCATTACATCCGCTGGCCCTGCCTTCAGCCAGTGGTCTGAAATTGAGACCGGGGCTCATCCTCAGGGGCTCAGGTCCTCCTCCCCACCCTCACCTCACCCCATCCACTCATCTGATCTTGTCTCTAAATATTGATCGCTTTTTCTCTATGCTTTCCAGCCCTTGGTTTAGACTAGGGGTTGGCAAACTTTTTCTGAAAAGTGTGAGATAGTAAATATTTTTTGCTGTGCCAACCATACAATCTCTGTTACAACTACTTAACCCCATTATGTAAAAGAATTATGTAAAAGAATAGGGGTGACTATGTTCTAATAAAACTTTATATACAAAAACAGGTGGAGGGCCAGATTTCACTCAGAGGAGGTAGTTAGCTGGCCCCTGATTTAGACCACCATGCTCTCTTGGAGGTTAGGAGTGTGGTCCCTAGGCCTCCCTGCAGGTCTGATCTAATCCTGTCACTCTCAATTTGAAATCCTTCAGTGGTTTCTTTTTTTTTTTTTTCTTTTCTTTTTTCTTTCTTTCTTTCTTTCTTTCTTTCTTTCTTTCTTTCTTTCTTTCTCTCTCTTTCTTTCTTTCTTTTTCTTTCTTTCTTTCTTCTCCTTCCTTCCTTCCTTCCTTCCTTCCTTCCTTCCTTCCTTCCTCTCTCTCTCTCTCTCTTTCTTTCAGGGTGGTCTTGGACCCTATCATTAAAATCACTGGAACTGCTTTTTAGAATGCAGAATTCTAGGCTCCTCTCCAGAGCCACTAAAACACATCTCAGGAGGACAGGCTGGGGGAGCTGGATATGAATGAGTACCCCATGGAATTCTAATGCAGGAGATATCAAAGTGGGCCCATGGACCCCTGAGGGTACCTGGTGTGTTTGCAGGAGGTCTATGATGCAGGGAAGAGTCGTGAAATGTGTTTAGGGCAGGAGGAAAGCCTTATGGAGAAGGTGACAGCTGAGTAAAGGCCTGAAGGAGGAAGCATATCTCTGCAAGGAATGTTCCAGGCAGACATGAATGGTGAGAAGGCCAGTGTGGTTGGTGTGTGTGTTGGGGCGGGGTTGGGGGGGGAAGCAATGAGAGAGGAGACAGGGTCGTGGAGGAAAGGGGCCAGAACAGATGGAAGAGGGCCTTGGGGGCCATTGAGAGACTTGGCTTTCCGCTCAGAACAAAATGGGAGCCGTTGGAGAGTTTCAGGTCAAATTATGCAAGCTATTCCAGGAATTCTAGCCTCCTTCCTCACACTCCGTCTCAGCATTTATCTCTCTCCCTCTGTGGGCTGGAAGTCCCTTGAGGATCCAGTCTCACCGTCTTACCTGCCTTTATCCACAGTGCCGGCCAGGCCCAGGACCTTGTGGGTACTCAACAAGTAGTGATGAATGTCAAAATGCCTTCGTTTTCCTCCGTGGCGGGATTCTGATTTTAGTTTGGTAAGAACCTCTTGAGAAAAAAACAGCCTTTTTCAAATAAACACGAAAAAAAGATTCATTTTTCTATGCAAAGCTTAATAAATGACATACTATCTTTTTTTAAAAAATCCCACCATCAAAAACACTTCGCCAGACAACAAGAAATCAAGATGCCTTTCCTTTGTGATCATAAATAAATCTGAATTAAAAAATTAGTGTTTTCCGGATGCGATTCTGTGGCATTAGAAAAGCAAATCCCTCTTTTCTGTAGTGGGCCATTAGGGAGTTTCACAATTCTCTTTTCCGCTCTTCTCAGAATGTGCCTGGCCTCCTGTGTTGACGCGTCCCCTCTGCCTCCCTGTGAGGATCTTTCTGGGCTGCGTTTTCCTCAGCACCGTCTGAGGAAGAATTAGGCAGTCTGCACTGACCAGGCCAGTGGCCCCCCGCCTGACACCCCACGGCTGGACCCCAGGCGCTGCGTGGCGTGGCTCCCACTCTTCATTCTGGCCCAATATTTTCTTCCCCTCAGAGCGGACAACCAGTCCTGTCCCCGGGACTGAAAACCTGGGGAGGCGAAACACACCTGCCACCAGGAACCCCCATTGCCCAGCCCGTCACTCTCAAAAAGGGGGCACGAGGAAAGGACAGGTGCCCACATTGTTTTCCAAAGCTTGAAGCCTAATGAACTCTAAGGGAGGGGATTTTAAGGAAGAAGAACCTGACAGCTCCAAGAAATCATAGTGTCCTAGCAAACGTGTGTGTGTGTGTGTGTGTGTGTGTGTGTGTTTGCAAGTGTGTGGTCCACAGTTCTTTTGTTCCCACCAGGAGCTGTCCTTTTTATCTGTATGTGTAAGAAAAAGTCCAATAGTTCCTCTTCCTCTGTGACTCAAAAGTCACTTCCCTGGGGACTCGTCAGAAGCGCTGACTAGGAGTTTGCATAGAGCGGAGGAGACTTCGAATCCCTTCGCTCTCGGCTGAAGATCTGCGATGCACTGTAGAGCCCACGGGGCGGGGGCGCTGGCTGGGGTTCCTGGGCTCCGTCCAGCGTCCGGCTCAGAGCCTGCCGTGCGGAAGGAGGGCTCCTAGTGTCTGTCGAACGGAGGAGTGGGAGGCGTTACGTAACTTGAAAGACTGAGCTACGTACTCCCCAGGATTTCCTCCGGCCCGGAACCCTCGCTCCAGCCCAAGCAAGCAGCTACGGGGAGGCGTTCACTGCCCCGGGGATTGAATGATCGGAAGGACGGGGTTTTTGAGGGAACTCGGAGCAGAAACCACTGATTTGGGCAAATTCCTTATGAATTAGATTTCCTGAGTTAGTGCAGACTGAGGGGGAAAGCGCCCCCCCCCCCCCACCGTGCCTAGAAGCATGGGAGAGATGAGACGGGGAGGTGGGTACCGAGACCCCAGAGGACGTGGCTGGGACGGCCCCACCTGGGAGTTGAAGAATGTTTCCCGTGAGCCTCAGGGCAGCGTGGAAGAGGAGACAGCCTGCGTCTGTGGGCCCAGCAGCAGAACATCTCTCGGGCGCAGTGGACACCCAGAGAGCTGGCAGCCACTCTGCCAGCTGCCTGTCTACTGCTTAGGGCAGACCCGCCGCAACTACTAAATTAATGTATGGACGTGTTCAGTTTTCCACTCTTCGCTTGACTAAATTATAACCCATTTTGTGTCTGTTACTTGTTTATAAAGCAGAGACTTTTTTTAAAATTTTACTTACTAATTTGAAAGCTAGAGAGAGAGCACGAGCAGGGGGAGGGGCAGGAGAAGCAGGCTCCCTGATGAGCAAGGAGCCTGATGCGGAACTCGAACCCAGGACCCTGCGACCACCACCTGAACCAAAGGCAGACGCTTAACTGACTGAGCCACCCAGCTGTCCCTAAAGCAGAGACATTCTGATGCCTCACTAGAAACAGGGAAAAGTAGCACCCATGTACCCCACAAGGTATTGCAAGGATGGCACTGACATTAAGACATGGCCCTGAACCCAAATACATACTGGTTGAGAGAACAAGGCTCAAGAGTAAAAGGAGAAAAATAAGTACGAAAAAGAAGCATGCAAGAGCCAGATGAGGCCGACCATCATTGCCAGCAGAATAGAGTGAAGGGAGAGATTAGGCAGGAGGAGGATACTGAAATACGAGTACGGTTGACACGAAAGGGACAGCGGGGAGTAGGGAAGGTATGGTTGGAGAGAGGAATTGAATGAGCAAAGAAGGTGAAGCAGGAATGATCGCGGTGTGTTCCATTACAACAGACTATCCATCAGAAAGGCTGGGGCAGAGAGTCGATGCCAAGATTTACTTATGTGACTAGAAAGAGGGGCCAGCTGACTATGACAGTTCTCAAAGCCAAGCTAAGGAGTCTGGACTTGGCATGGAAGCAGGACCCATTACCTATCTTGCAGGGCCCAAGGCAAAATGAAAATTCAGGGTTCCTTGTTCCAACAGTAAGAGTATCAACACAGGACGGCAGAGCATTCAACCACACGCAGGGCCCAGAGCGACTGCCGACCGGCATCCCCAAGATGCCTACACTATGTGTGAGCGTTGAGAACGCACTGCAAGTCTTTGAGGAAAATGCTGGATTACTGTGGTTCACTAGAAAGACTAGCTGTCGGTACCTTCTAGGTGCGTGGGGACAGGAAGTGGCAGAGGGATACCTATTAGGAAATCACTGGACTTGTCCCAGTGCGGTACGAAGGGCACAGAAGTTGGTGGTTGGAGGAATGGGACGAAGGGGCACGTGTGATGAGTTAGCAGGGGTCACTGTCTATAGCGGCCAAGTGAGGGAGCAGCCCAGGCCCCTTGTGATGACGCCACGGCTTGCACTGGGTCCTGGAGAAAGCTGGAATCACGGAGAGAAAGAGGAAGCGTGGGAAAAGAGTTGGTACCCCCACAAGGGGTAAGAAGGCTCACTCATGCTGAATAGGATGTAAGGGCAGGGCCTCCAAGAAGAAATGCCCCGCCAGCGGTTGAAGATGAGGAAGAAAGTTCCGGTTTGGCAATGTAGATCTGAGAGAAGAGAGAAGTGTTGGGTAGCTGTTGAGGTCATGGGGCCACATAAGCAATTTCTTAGGAATCAAGTGGGTAGATAAGCAGGGTGCTAAAAACCAGCTGAGTACCTTAAAATAATATTTTCTACCCCCACTTAAAGGAATTGGGCAATCACCGTGATGCCGGAGCCAGCCGCCTCGTGGAAGGCTTGCTCAGTCGCTATTTCCATAAGGTGGTTGTGCAGAGTAACAAATCTGTTTTGATCTTCCAGCGCTAAAACATGGTAAAAAAAAAAAAAAAAAAAAAAAAAGCCGAAATACTGCTAAAAACTGATCGGCATTAACTGCCAGAGGGCTTTTGCGGCAGGTTCCCCAACCCCGCCCCCCCACCCCACTTTTTAATGATCCATTTATTTTTCAGGCAATTCTTTCAGGAATTTGAAAGTTTAAGCAGGGGTTACATAGAGAACTAACAGGAAATGTCTCATCTTTCCAAGTTTATTGTTGAGAGTGGCCAGATGTCATTTGTTTGTGAGTGGGAAATGGGAAGTTAGATCACAGAACGTGAAATTTAAAACTCCATGTTGAAAAAAAAAGGTAGGGGGGAGAGCGGAGAGGAGAAACACACCCAGGGAAGCCACTTGGCCTCCTGTGACTTCTGTTAACAGTGTAGTGCGGCAATGCTCACGAGCAAGACGCTAATATGAGAACATGTTTTACTGTCTGCAGGCATCACTCCCTTCGAGGTCTGTGTGCAAACAGCTGGTCTCCGCCTGGCCGGGCCAGGGTGTTTGGGAGCTCTCTGCGGATCTGCTGTAATTATAAACCCCATGAAGGGCCAGGAATGGAGGCCAATGTTCTTATTGGTCATCATGCCCCAGAATAAAGAACGAGAAAGGAACTTACAAAAAGAGTCCTTCGCTTTAGCGCTTACAAAAGCAATTATACTGATTTTTTTTTTTTAATTATATTGTCAGCCTCTCTGGTTTAAACTCTGGGTCAAACACTTCCAGACTGTTCAGGCTGGCTGGCTCAGATCTGGCCCCTTCGTCTCTAATTGCTCACGGACTCCCCCGGAAATACCCTCTTCGTCCCTTGCTGTTGCTACAGTGGGCTTTGGCAGGCTCCCTCCGGCCAGGTGTTTTCCCCCACGGTTGCCATGGCAGCAGTGTTCAACAGAGGTTCTGAGGGGCTTGGAATTGACAAGCCAGAGGTGGGGCCTGAGTTCCTGTCTCCAGTCCACGATTTGCTGATCCATCTGTCTTCCTGAGAGAGAGCACATAGTCCAGGATTGTGCTTCCTTGGAAGATGACAGGCACCAGGCCAGCCTCACAGACGTAAATTTGGAATTGGTTAGTGGATCACTGGGCCAAACATGGGAAACATAGCTGAGGGGGAAGATACAGCGCACAGGGATCCAAGAGCAGCTCCAAGGCTCAGAACTTCTTGGCCAGTTTTGAAAAGGAAAAGAAAGCCTGAACCTACTGCTGGGCTTTCAAGGGCAACAGCAAAGATTCAGTTCAGCCCCAACCCTCACTTCCCCTCAAATTATTTGGCAGTTTTTCTTCCTTGGGCCCTGCCTAAGATCCTGACATCCCCACTTTAGTCTCTTCCTGGGGTTAAATCATTTAAGGTCTCATTTATGCAAATATTGAACTGGACAAGTGAGCCCACTGGCCAGGCTCCTTAGCCATCGTGGCTCCGTAGGCATTTACTGTCGTAGTGTCCAAGGGGTGGGAAACACAAGAGATACGTTTTGTTTTGTTTTTTATTATTGTGGCAAAATAGAAATATACCAAAATTCACCAATTTAACCATTTGCAAGTGTACAATCCAGTGGCGTTAAGTGCATTCACAGTGTTACGCACCATCACCACTACCCATTTCCAGAACTTGTCATCACCCCAAACAGAAACTCTGCACCCATTAAATAATAACCCTCCGTTCCCCACCCCCAACCCCCACCCCCTGGTAAACTCTAGTCTACTTTATGACTCTGTGAATTTGCCTATTCTAGGTCTCAACAGATACGTTTTTAAAAATAACTTTGTCGGGGGGCCTGGCTGGCTCAGTCAGTACAGCAGGCAACTCTTTTTTTTTTTTTTTTTAAATAATGATTTTTTATTATATTATGTTAGTCACCATACAGTACATCCCCGGTTTTCGATGTAAGGCTCGATGATTCATTAGTTGTGTATAACACCCAGTGCACCATGCAATACGTGCCCTCCTTACTACCCACCACCGGTCTATCCCATTCCCCCACCCCCCTCCCCTCTGAGGCCCTCAGTTTGTTTCTCATAGTCCATAGTCTCTCATGCTTCATTCCCCCTTCTGATTACCCCCCCTTTCTTTATCCCTTTCTTCCCCTACTGATCATTCTAGTTCTTATGTTCCATAGATGAGAGAAATCATATGATAGTTGTCTTTCTCTGCTTGACTTATTTCACTTAGCATTATCTCCTCCAGTGCCGTCCATGTTGTAGCAAATGTTGAGAACTCATTCTTTCTGATTGCTGAGTAATATTCCATTGTATATATGGACCACAACTTCTTAATCCAGTCCTCTGTTGCAGGGCATCTCGGCTCCTTCCACGATTTAGCTATTGTGGACATTGCTGCTATGAACATTGGGGTGCATATGGCCCTTCTCTTCACTACGTCTGTATCTTTGGGGTAAACACCCAGTAGTGCAATGGCTGGATCATAGGGTAGCTCAATTTTTAACTTTTTAAGGGACCTCCACACGGTTTTCCAGAGTGGCTGTACCAACTTGCATTCCCACCAACAATGTAGGAGGGATCCCCTTTCTCCACATCCTCTCCAACAATTGTTGTTTCTTGCCTTGTCTATTTTTGCCATTCTAACTGGCATAAGGTGGTATCTCAGTGTGGTTTTGATTTGAATTTCCTTGATGGCTAATGATTTTGAACATTTTTTCATGTGTCTGTTAGCCATTTGTATGTCTTCATTGGAAAAGTGTCTGTTCATATCTTCTGCCCATTTTTTGATTTGTTTATTTGTTTCTCGTGTATTGAGTTTGAGAAGTTCTTTGTAGATTTTGGATACCAGTCCTTTATCTGTAGTGTCATTTGCAAATATCTTCTCCCATTCCGTGGGCTGCCTCTTAGTTTTCCTGACTGTTTCCTTGGCTGTGCAGAAACTTTTAATCTTGATGAAGTCCCATAAATTCATTTTGTCTTTTGTTTCTCTTGCCTTTGGGGATGTATCATGAAAAAGGTTGCTTTGGCCGATGTCGTAGAGGTTGCTGCCTATGTTCTCCTCTAGAATTTTGATGGATTCCTGTCTCACATCGAGGTCTTTCATCCGTTTGGAGTTTATTTTTGTGTATGGTGTGAGATAGTGGGCAAGTTTCATTCTTTTGCATGTAGCTGTCCAATTTTCCCAGCACCATTTATTGAAGAGACTGTCTTTTTCCCACCGGATGTTTTTTCCTGCTTTATCAAATATTAGTTGCCCAAAGAGCTGAGGGTCCATTTCTGGGCTCTCTATTCTGTTCCATTGGTCTATGTGTCTGTTTTTGTGAGCAGGCAACTCTTGATCTCAGGGCTGTGAGTTCGAGCTCCATGTTGGATGTGGGGCCTGCTTAATTAAAAAAGCAATAACAAAAACTTTTGTTGTTTTTCCGAAAATAATACATGTTTTTTAATACATACTCAAGGA
This sequence comes from Ursus americanus, assembly GCF_024610735.1. Classification (NCBI taxonomy): domain Eukaryota; kingdom Metazoa; phylum Chordata; class Mammalia; order Carnivora; family Ursidae; genus Ursus; species Ursus americanus. The sequence continues at coordinate 57,426,771 of NC_142135.1, forward strand.
ACACAGAAAAGCACAAAGGCAGAAAAGCAAAGGAAAATCACATCATAACATCATTGTCAACATTCGCTGAACGTCATCCCGGACCCGTCCGTAGGCATCTACACTTACAGAACCACAGGAATGAAAACGCACAGTCAGATAAGCTCTATAAAAATGAGATTATTCAATGCATCGGTGTTTTAAGTTAAAAATTCCATTTTTCTTGAACAGAAGAAAAGCTAATTGAAGTTATTACCAAAGTGGTGATTGTACTGCAAAAATATTAGCTCTGAAAAATACCTCCTTTTTAGTGAAAACGATGAAAATGTTGGGCTCCTTATGATTTACTCATCATGTTCCTCAACTTTGGCTGCAGCGGTGAGACCCCCTGATGAGTGACACTGAGCTGTGGACTTCCCTCTGCCTCCTGCTTCCCCTCCCCCAGCTCGAAATCCCAATTGTTGTTGGTTGATTATGACTTTTACCTCACTAAGGTGATGACATTTGCGTTCAGAACAGGCAGGGTGTAGTGGGTGAGGTGACGGGAAAGCCAGGGGACCCAGGAGGCCTGAGCTCATGACGTGAGTGGTGGCATAGCACTGGGGCCACACCCCTGGAGCCCTCTTTATCAGAGCTGATAACTGTGCTGATGAGGACAGGTGATGGGCCAAGCATTACGCCAATCAAATACCCTCCACGCATTAAGTTCCTCAATCCTAATGTGCAACCTATGATCCATGCTAGTGGCTTGATATTTTTATGATTATTTTTGCTGTATGTATAAGGAGCTGAGGTTCCTGGAAGGAACTCGCCGAAGGTCACAAAACCGTACGACGTGGAGACTGGGCCGTCTGACTGCAGAGCACATGCTCTGGGTTCTCTCCACATGGGATCTACAGCGTCAGCAAGGGGGCTCTTTCTAATAGGGGCCCCCGAGGGTGACAGAGATGGTAGAGGGAGCCGTGGACCCTTCATGTCAACATGGTGCATGCTCATGATTGATCTTGTCTGCTCTCCAGGGTGTTTCCATTTGACAGATAAGGGAGAGAGGCGACTTGACGCACCCAGGGGCACAGCCCAGGGGTCGGTTCTGGGGCTTGGACTCCAGTGCCAGCCTTTTTCTGTTCTACCCTCCTCCTTACCCAGTGATTTCTGATCTGGACGATAGTTACTTGCCAATTTTACTGGAGGGACAGTGCCTTCAAAAACAAAAGAACTTTTTTTTTTAAAGATTTTTATTTATTTATTCGACAGAGATAGAGACAGCCAGTGAGAGAGGGAACACAAGCAGGGGGAGTGGGAGAGGAAGAAGCAGGCTCATAGCAGAGGAGCCTGATGTGGGGCTCGATCCCATAACGCCGGGATCACGCCCTGAGCCGAAGGCACTTAACCGCTGTGCCACCCAGGCGCCCCGAAAACAAAAGAACTTCTGAATTAACATCTTCATGTAAAGAAAACTCTTTGTATTGGTTTTTGTATTTGGGCTTTGTATTGGTTTCCTGAAGCTGCTAGTAACAAATTCCTACAAACTGAGCGGTTTAAACGATAGAAATGTGTTCTGTCTCAGTACTCGAGGCCAGAAGTCCCAGATCAAGGTGTGGGCAGGCTGCACTCCAGAAAGGCTGGAGGGAAGCAGACGGGTTTGCATCCTGCCTCTGCGACATCCACAGCCACTCGTAATCCTCGCTGTTCACTGCCGCCTCTGCCTCCATCTTCATGTGGCCCTCTCCTGTCTTAGGAAGACATCTGTCATTGGATTTAGGGCCCATCCTAATCCAGGATGATCTCAATTCAAGATCCTTAATTTAATGACATCTGCAAAGACTCTTTTCCCAAATAAGCTTACATTCACAGGTTCCAGGCAGCCACATCTTTTGGGGGTGCTATTCCAACCCTCAGGCTTCATGGTGAATGACGGTTTCTGGAACCAGTACTCCCCCAGTTGGTGCTTTGAGACCATCAGTGACGGCGGACAGAATAGTCACTTGCTGGCTAAACTTCAGGCCTGTCTTGACTAGGGAGCTACTGGGGTGCCGTGTGTTGGAGCTGGCTGGGGTATAGCCACACCCACAACTGTAAAGGTCTGTACCTTTCACTATTAGATAAAAATTTCTCTTTGTGGGGCTAGAAAGGCACAGCCTCACTTAGTTTCTGATTAGAAAAAAAAGCAGCAGGGGCACCTGGGTGGCACAGCGGTTAAGCGTCTGCGTTCGGCTCAGGGCGTGATCCCGGCGTTCTGGGATCGAGCCCCACATCAGGCTCTTCCACTATGGGCCTGCTTCTTTCTCTCCCACTCCACCTGCTTGTGTTCCCTCTCTCGCTGGCTGTCTCTATCTCTGTCGAATAAATAAATAAAATCTTAAAAGAAAAAAAAAAGCAGCAAAGCTCAAACCCCACGAGGCCTTGTCACAAGTCTATATATGTAATGCTCTCCTGTCGATCACACAAACACCCTCAAAGGAATTCAGTTCCATATTTTGAACTGTCACCAAGTTTACAGGACATATTATGAGGTTGGAACATCTGATAAATTATTTTTGGAAAATAAAGTGAGGTCTGGTCCAGAGGGTACATTTAACCCTTTATTCCTTTGTCTGAGTTCACTAAGGATGAGGTGGTCTAAGGCTTGAGGGCTTCACTTCCCAGGAAGCTGATGGCATTGGACAGATTCTGCTTTTACTCTGCCTAAGAGCCCCTTGCCCTGCCATTCTAATCCCTACAGTTCTCCTTTTCTTTTCCTCCCAGTCCTTCTCATACCAAATTTAAAGAAGCTTAAAATGGATTCTTTTTTTGATACAAAAGATCTTCCCTGGAAGGCATCCTCCTTCTTCATCATCCTGTCTGACCCATAACTCATCCCCTCCTCTAATCCTTGTCTACTCATCCTAAACCTTAAAATTCAAGCCTTCCTCTGAAATCCCAAGGGCTTTATTACCGTACTACTTACCAGCACTTGCACACCCTCATTGCTGATGCTGGAAGAAGACAGATGATACATTGCTTGCCTTCCTGTATCTCTCATCGGGGTCCAGGACCAGCATGACCGGATATTAGGTCAGTGCTGCTTTAATGACACTGGAAGCCCTGGTATTTTTGGAATCCCCCAAATCAGCAGGAAGAGACTCAGTTTCTCGGAATTCAACAGCTTCATAAATTTAATTCGTGAATATGAATTTATTTTTTAAAATTAAGTAATTTATTTTCTTAATTTCAATATAATTAACTTGTAGTGTCATGTTAGCTTCAGGTGTATAATACAGTGATTCAGCAATTCTATGCATTACTCAGTGCTCATCACAGTAAGTGTACTCGTAATCCCCTTCACCTGTTTCACACATCCCCACACCCACCTCCCTCCGGCAATCACCAATTTGTTCTCTTTATTTAAGAGTTTGGTTCTTTGTTTGTCTCTTTTTTCTACGTTCATTTGCTTTTTTTCTTAAATTCCACAAATGAGTGAAATCATACGGCATTTTTCCTTCTCTGACTTATATCACTTAGCATTTTACCCCCTAGATCTATCCATGCTGTTGTAAATGGCAAAATTTCATTCTTTTTTATGACTGAATAACATTCCAGAATGTGTGTGTGTGTGTGTGTATCTCACATCTTTATTCGTCAACTGATGGACACTTGGGTTACTTCTAAATAATGCTACAATAAACACAGGGATGCATACATCTTTTAGAATTAGTGTTTTCGTATTCTTTGGGTAAAACCCAGTAGTGCAATTACTGGATCATATGGTGATACTATTTTTAATTTTTTGACAAATCTCTAATGTTTTCCAGAGTGGTTGCACCAGTTTGCATTCCCACCAATAGTACTTGAGGGATCCTTTTCCTCCACATCCTCGCCAACACTTGTTGTTTCTTGTGTTTTTGATTTTAGCCATTCTGACAGGTGCGAGGTGGTATCTCACTGTGGTTTTGATTTGCATTTCCCTGATGCTGAGTGATGTTGAGCATCTCTTCATGTGTCTGTTAGCCATCTGGATGTTTTCTTTGGAGAAATATCTGTTCATATCTTCCGCCCATTTTTAATTGGATTATTTGTCTGGGGGGAGTGTTGAGTTGTGTAAGTTCTTTATGTACTTTGGACACTAACCCCTTATTGGATATATCATTTGCAAATATCTTCACCCATTCAGTAGGTTGTCTTTTTGTTTTGTTGATTATTTCCTTCGCTGTGAAGAAGTTCTTCATTTTGACGTAGTCCCAATAGTTTATTTTTGCTTTTGTTTCTCTTGCCTTAGGAGACATGTCTAGAAAAATGTTGCTATGGCTGATGTCAAAGACATTACTGCCTGTGCTCTCTTCTAGGATTTTTATGGTTTCAGATCTCACATTTAGGTCTAAATTTAATTCGTTTTGTAATAGTTGCCTTCCGTTGATTTTTATTTATCCTCAAAACTAGTTGTAGAAATCCCTAGCTTTGTTCTTTTTAGTAGCCTACTGTTAGTTTTATTATTTAGACCTCGTTCTTTTTTGCAGAAAAAGTGTAAAGCCTCACATCCTGGGATTTGACATGTTTTATCTGTGACTAACGCTATAGTCAGAGAATCAGTATGATAGAGACTACCAGTCATGCATTGCTCGTACACGGCTCCCTTCTGCTAGGAAATGAAGCAGAATTCTCAAACAACCAGGGTGCCAAGCACACTGCCCACCCAGCCTTACTCATCATGGAGTGCATGACCCTTCTTCAGTGGTCCCTGCCAATAGCTCATACTGGACCAACCCAAGTCAGGCACGGTTCACCGGTTTTTACATAGATTTTTTTAATAATTGAGGTACAATTGACTTGTAACATTATATTAGTTTCAGATGTACAACATAATGATTCAATAAATGTATATATTGCGAAATGATCACTACAGTAAGTCCAGTTACTATACATCAACACGCATAGCTACAAAAATTTTTTTCTTACGATGAAAACTTTTTTAAAAATTTATTTATTTGAGAGAGAGAGAGAGAGAGAATGAGCAGGCAGAGGGGCGGGGGGGGGGGGGAAGCAGACTCCCCACTCAGCTGGGAGTCCAATGCCAGGCTCCATCCCAAGACCCTGAGATCATGGCCTGAATGAAACCAAGAGTAGGAGGCTTACCTGACTGAGCCCCCCAGGCACCTCTCTCATGTTGAAAATTTTTAAGATTTACTTTCTTAGCAACTTTCAAATATACAGTACAGTATTATTAACTATAGTCACCATGCTGTATATTACATCCCCAGGATTTATTTGTCTTGGAAGTAGAAGCTTGTAACTTTTGACCACCTTCCCCCATTTTGCCCACCCTCTACCTCCCACAGATGGGCAACCACCAATCTGTTCTCCGTAGCTATGAATTCAGGGACTTTTGTTGTTTGCTTTGGATTCCACATATTAGTGAAATCATATGGCGTTTGTCTTTCTCTTTCTGATTTATTTCACTTACCGTAATGCCCTCAAGGTCCATCCATGTTGTCACACATGATAAGATTTCCTTCTTTTTATGGTTGAATAATATTCCATTAAATATGTGTATGATCTATCTTCTATTATACATATATGTTATATATACACATACAAACACATGCACATACATACATACACATATATAACATTTTTCTATCCATTCATCCGTCAGCGCACACTTGGATTATTCCGCTATTGTAAATCATGCTGCAATGAACATGGGAGTACAGATATCTTTTTGACTTACTGTTTTTATTTCCTTTAGATAAGTACCCAGAAGGAGAATAGGAGCCTCCATACTGTTTTCCATAGTGGCTGCACCAGTTTGCATTCCCCCCAATAGTGCACAAGGGGTTCTTTTCCTCCACATCCTGGCCAACACTTCTAATGTCTCATCTTTTTGGGCATAGCCATTCTAGCAGGTGTGAACTGATATCTCATCATGGTTTTGATTTGCATTTCCTTTTGATTAGTGATGGTGAACACCTTTCCATGTACTTATTGGCCACCTATATTTCTTCTCTGGAAAAATGACTTTTCAGATCCTCTGCCATTTTAATCGGATTATTATTTATTTGCTCTTGAGTTGTATGAGATTTTCATATATTTCAGGTATTAACCCCTTGTCGGATTTGTGATTTTCAAATATTTTCTCTGATACAGTAGGCTGCTTTTTCATTTTGTGGGTTGTTTCCTTTGCTGTGCAGAAGCTTTTTATTTTATTTATTTATTTTTAATTTTTTATTATGTTATGTTAGTCACCATGCTGTACATCATTAGTTTTTGATGTCGTGTTCCATGACTCATTGTTTGCTTGTGCAGAAGCTTTTTAGTTTGATGTAGTCCCACTCGTTTACTTTTGCTTGTTGCTTTTGCTTTTTGTGTCAAATCCAAAAAATCATCACCAAGGAGCTTTCCATCTGTGTTGCTTTTACATGATTTAATCCTCTCAACAAGCCCATATAGATAGTTATATTATTGTCTTCTTTTCAGCATGAGAAAACTGAGGCCCTGAGAGGTTAAGTTGGCTGCCTGAGGTCACATAGTGGGATCTGGATGCCTGGCCTCAGAGTCTGTGCCTCTCACCACTCGTGGCCCTGGTGGTTGACACCTGACTACTGCGTCAGCCTCCCATGTCACAGGTCCGGGGAGTAGCCCAGCAATAGCCACAAGCCACACTACCCTTCCTGGAAGAGCTAGTAGACATCTTAACAACATTCATCTGGGACAGCGTGATGCGGGGAGCAAATTACAACACATCTCACTCAGTATGACTAGAATCCCACGGGTTAGGTCCAACGCACTGTTTTTAATCCCCATTTTACTCATGAGGAAATTGCAGGTCCAACCGACTGGATTTGCCCAAAGTCACCCGGTGGGTAGGTGGTGGAGTGAGATTTGAACCTAACTCTTCTCTCCCTAAGTTGACGGTTCCTAGGAACACACTTTCCCATAAACGCTGGGACAGTGCCCACTTGGTCTGCTTTGACTGAATTCACAAAGCTCACTTCTCCCAAAGCATCTTGAGCGCCGCTGCCCTCGCGTCTGAAATGCCCTACCAGCCCTGCCTCTGCTAGACCCTGACCCTGCAGGGCCTCCTCCACCAGCAAAGCTCACTGCTGATTCCCAGCACCTGGCCTGGAGTAGGTGCTCACGAACAGCGCGTTGAAAGAATGGATGGATTTGTTCCCGGTAAGGAGTTTTTCCCAGAAAATCCCAGTTAAAATGCAAATGTGTTGCCTGGCAGAGATGTCTGGAATTTGTTTATTGCTTCTCTCCCAGAGAGCAAGGTTTTGAGGAATGACTGGATAGGACTAATGAATAAAGGGAGGGGAAGCCCTTGAGTTTAGGGAAATACCCAGGGAAGAGGGGTGGACCCCAGGGAATTCTGGAGCAGGATGGGGGACCTTGAACACTGTGGAAGAAAGAAGGGGAAGCAGTCTTGTCTAGTCCGGGGGTGGGAGTGGGGGTGGAATAGTCCCCACCCTCTTCAGTTTTGCTCCAGGCTGGCAAATTCTCGGCACACAGTGGGTCTGGTCACCTTCATAGACAATGGGAGACCCCCACTGGCAGTCTCTAAGGACTAAGACTTCCTAGTCCTGGAAAAGAGCCCAAAGCTCAGGTTTCCCCAAGAGGTCCCGGAAGCAATCAACTTGGGGGTAGAGGAGCTGGGTTCAAATCTTGTCTCCACAACCTATCCACTGGGCGGCCTTGGGCAAATCCAGTCACTCGAATTGACTACCCACCAGTACTGTCCTATTAAGTCAAATGTCTCTTGTCCTCCCACAGAACAACAGATCCTGAAAGGGGAGGCAACATCATTGGACCCATCTCTCACCCCCATCCCACCCCCCCGCCCCAAGTTCATCACGCAGCCCTGCCCCACTGCCTCCAGCAGGCAAATTATCTCTCAGACCTTTCTCTACGCATTGACATACATAGTTACACATAAGACATGAAAGTTGGCTCACACTCTGCATACAGTTCTGTGGCTGATCTTCTCCATTTACCCAACTAGGCGTCTTTCTCTGTCCATTCACACAGATCTGCTATCATCTTTGGAAAAGAGTTTCATTGTATTTCATCATAGGGCATACCAGACATACCACAATACGCTAAGCCTGTCTCCCACTCACGGGCAATGTAGTTGTCTCTAACTTTTTGCCATTGCCAATGCTACAACGAGCACCTCCACACCAGAGCAGCCTTGTTTTTAAAACACGTTCCACCAACCCCTGTGATTTCTGACCATGGCTTTTACTCAGGACGTACAAAACCGGAGTGCAATTCTCCTGGGCTGGGGGACTCTGCTTTCCACCCCCAGTTTCAGGCTGCCCGGCAAGCCGTGCCAGGCAGAGGATGAAGGGTTCCGCCGGGGGTTCAGAGCCAAGATCAGCAAGAATGGCCATGCGTGAGAATCCGGACCCCACAGGGACGTCATCCGGGCCGGCCTCTCCCCTCTTATTCCGGGGAATGGAGGCATCTCTCCATCATTTTCTGTAACGCCAAAGGAAATCCCCAGATAAGACGGACACCCTCATGCTTCACAGGAGGCACTCCCCCACTCCCACGGAGATAAACTCATGAATGCTTTCTTAATCACCACTCCTGATTCTCCGGGCCCCTCCGGGGCTGCCAAAATCTCTCTCAGCTCATTGCTGCTGCTACCGCAGCCAGACACAGCACTTCCTAGAAAATCATCATTCCATTTACTGTTTATTCTTGGGGCGGGTTATTGTTTCCCATAAACTCCCCTAGCACTAAAGGTGGTTTTTCAGTAAATCTCATGAAATGTCTACATGAAGAGGAGAAGATGTTCTTTATTTGTGTTTTCCATTTTATTGTTAATGTGTGAGAGTAAAGGAAACCATTGTCCCATTTTTAGATAGTGATAAAAGCCAGCAAGAGACGATTCTGGCTAGGGAACTCAGCCCAGTTGTACAATCATTAACTGTAACTCACTGAAAAGTCAGTGTTCTGGCTGGGGCACGAGGAGGACAGAACTGTTTGATCGTTACACATCAGAGTACACAAGTTTGTCGTGTTTGTCATTTGTGGTCTTGACTTTTGCCACCTCTGGGAACCAGTGCCATTAGTTCCTTATTATTTCTAATGATGTTTTAAAACATAGCTTCATCCTAATTAATAGCTTAAATAATAGGCTTGGTGTGCTGGTTGTATTTTTGCCTAAAGCATATTAAAATTTAAAAAATGTTGAATATCACCTACAATGTTCTGGAATCCGGAACAGTGGCACACTTTAATAAACAACGGACTTGATTCGATCCCAAGTTTCTAGCCTCCTGCTGGGGTGCCTTCTAAGGCTAGCAGAATACTGTTCAGACATGGAAGCATTACTATCTGTCTTTGCACTTTTGTGCATTTAATGTGCCACAGAGCCAGAAATTGGAGGTTGGGAAGGATGAGAAATTACCTACTTACGAAAGGTAGGGCAGCTGGTTGGAAAACTCATGAGTTTTAGAATCAGGCCTAGGTACCAATCTTAGGACATCGGGAAGATTCCTCATATGTAAAGGGGGCCTGCTAAGAGCCACTTTATAAGGTGAGGCAAAGATTCAATGAGATAATAAACTCAAAGTGCCTGGTTGAGGGAGGGTATCCATACCCAGTGGTGACCAGCTTGACCATCAATGCAAGTCCAGATGTGGCAATCACCCAAGTGCACCCAAGTGCATATCTGAACCAACGGCAGGGTACAGCCCCTGTCCCAGCAGGACCTTCTCAGGACTAGATGAAGAATCCATTGTCTTTGAAAGAGGTTTCAAGTCGTGGGAGGGTCAAACTTCCTAAGGCGTAAGGTAAGAGAATGGAATACAACCACGCAACCATTAGGAAGTGCTTGGGAGGCATCCTGCGTTCGAGAGCTTCCCTTGATTATTGGAAAACAGCAGCAGGAGTTCTTCCCAATGTCCAGGGCTTTGAACCTCATGTGAAAACCCACCGATGATTTGGGGTTACAAAATAAGGTGATATTATTTGCTATGAATAGTCACCCTTCCCTGAAAAGGGGAAAGATGAAGTTCAACGTGACCATTTTTGAATGGGAAAAGGCAGCACGGTATCATGGCGACGGGTGTGGGCCCTAGACCCGATGTCTGGGTTTGAATCCTGTCTCCACCATCCACTAGCCCTAGAACAGCAAGCTCAAGAGCCCAGGCGCAGGTGTGGGGTCTGCCCTCCCTGGCCCATCGGGTGTGGTGGTGGACAGGGCGAGGGGATGGGAGGACTCCACAGCGGCTGAACAACTAGAGCTCACAGAAGATGCGCTCAGATGTGGTGCCGAGAAAACAACTCTGCTTCCTGCGGAGACTTCAAAAGTCCACACCCTGTCTACCGCTGCACATTTTTGCAGCTGAAGGAGAAACTGCTGGAAATAGGAGTTTCCCTGATGTCATTGGGATGATGCCGACTGTGTTCTCCGGGAGACATCAGGGAGTTGGCTCAGGAAGGGCTGGGTGGGAAGTGATGCAACTTTGGACAAAGGCTCTGGGCTCTTTGCAAAGGGAGGTCAGGTGAGGTCCCTGGGTTCTAAGTTGGCTGAGCTTTCACCTGCTTTCACTGAACAGCAATAGAAAGTTCTAGTCCTAAGAGTAGAGGGGACAGGGAGTAGAAATTCAGAGAAAGGGACGAGCAGGGCAGGTAGAGCTGTGCACGAACCTCTGAAATCTTCCTTTCTTCTCTCATCCTACCTTTCTTCCTCTGAAAAGAAAACAATCTTTGTCCTATTTCTTATCTTTTTCTTTTTAAAGATTTTATTTATTTATTTGATGGAGAGAGAGACAGCCAGCGAGAGAGGGGGAACACAAGCAGGGGGAGTGGGAGAGGAAGAAGCAGGCTCCCAGCGGAAGATCCGGATGTGGGGCTCGATCCTGGGACCCTGGGATCACACCCTGAGCCGAAGGCAGACGCTTAACGACTGAGCCACCCAGGCGCCCCTGTCCTATTTCTTACCTTGGTGCTTCCAATTCCCAATTTGACTCAATTCTTCTATTCCCGAGGATTCCCAAGGGGAATCCTTTAAAGATGCGTGGAACACTGAAAAGAACCATGGCTTTTTGGAGAAATAGCTGATTACTGATTAGGGCAGAAATGTCCAGGATGAGCATACATGACTGCACCAGAAAACATAGTTGAAAAGTGCCCAGGAGCCAGCTGGAGAGTCCTACTGGCCAAAGGTGGGACATTTTTGGCATCAAAAAGAATAATGATTGCAATATATTGAAAGGTAGAAACACAGAAAACTATGGTTCATAATGATAAAAAGAGCACCTTTTTGGTTGTTTGGGTACCAATTCATTTCTCTGAAAACTGATAAAAAGGAGAATAAATGCAACCCACGTTCTCTGTGCGAGCTACATTTCAGAGAAACCAAAGAGCTGATAAGGTAGAGTTAATCTTTATGTAAGAATTCTTCCCAATGAATGCAGAAGGAACAATGGAATTAGAAAATCATGACTTTTGCAACCCCTAGTAATACGATGGATTTAGAAATGACCATCCGTGGATGCTAAACTATCTGGGAATTTCAAAGCAGGAAGTCTACAGCAACAGAACACCTACAGAATACTCCTCTCCCATAATATATATAAAACTGAATCTAAACAATATGGCAGCCACGCGTGGCCCTCGAACACTTGAATTGTAGCTATTCTGAATTGAGATGTGCTTTAATGTACAACCCACACCCGATTTTGAAAATGCAGCATAAAAAAGGATATAAAATATCTCATAATTTAGTGTATCAACCACATTTTGAAAGGATAATATTTTGGCTATTTCACATTAAATTATTAAAAATAATCCCACCTATTTCTTTTAACTTTTATTTTATTCCCGTGTAGTTAGCATACAGTGTTATATTCGTTTCAGGTGTTACAAATGGTGATTCAACACTTCCATCTATTACTCAGTGCTCATCAAGATAAGTGGACTCTTAATCCCCTTCACCTATTTTTTTCATTTTTTTTTAATGTGGCTAGAACATATGAAATTACATATGTGGCTGGCATTTTATTTCCATTAGCCATCACCTTGCTCTAAATCTTACTTAGCGGTTTACAGAACACACCAGCTATAATGGGACTAGTTAACACCGCCAAGAGCAAACAATCAGCCAAGTCCAGAATGTGAGGAAATTCTACCAGACGGTTTGTTACCCTTGTTAATAACAGCATTATGGTTATGCCTTTTAAGATGTGCTTACTTGTGAGGGACGGGTACTCAAGTTTTTTGTGGGTGAAATCATTATGTCCTGTGGTATCTGCTCTAAAAATACTGAGTAAAAAAGTGTGACGGATAGATGAAACCAGATCGACAAAGTGTGGATTATTGTTGAAACTAAGTAATGAGGGTGGGGAGCTCATTATATTCTCTTTCTTTTTTAAATGTCAAAAAGTTCTAGAATATAATTATAACTACATAATATTTATTTATAACATGTATACATCATATACAATATTATATTTAATAATATAGGTATATGTGTATGATTATTATTACATATAATAATAAATTGTAATGATTTTTAATGCCTCAGAAGCTGTTTTTATTTTTAATGCCCAGGGAAGGTAACACACGACTGGTTTATCAGGTGAAGGTGCGTGAAACCTTAGAAGGCAGAGTCCAAAGGGAATGGAAAGAACTCTGACAAGAAGCACACCCACTCCTGTGGGTAACAGGTGGGCCCTGGGCTTCTGGTGAGGAGTGCAGGCAGGCAGGCCAGGGCCAACTCAAAGGCCCTAGATTCCTGAGGAGGGGGGTTGGCAGGGCCTGAAATCATCTGAAGAAGGCCGGGAGACAGGGGCTCTTCTTCTCCAGCACCTGGCATCCCCGTCTGTCCTGAAACCCCACCCATGGAGCTGTCCTCTGCCGCTGCCCTCTCCTTGGAAGAATGGCATTAATGATTGATAATGCTTAGCAGATTACCCTCAAAGGGACATTGACTTCTGAGCTCAGCATAAGCCTGACTTAGCTCAAAATAACAAACCTGCAATGACTCGAGTCAGAATGTGCAGCTGGTCTGCCTGGGGCCAGCCTGCTCCGTGTCCAGGCGGACCTCACAGGTGGGCCCCGCAGTCCAGCTCCGGTCTGTTGCAGCTCTGTCTGGAGGCACCAGCCCCAAAGCTCATGAGAGGGGAAGAATAATCACAGTTAAAGTTTGTTCATTGATGACGAGCTATAACCGGCGAGGACCAGATATCTGTGGCCGCTGAGCAGCTCCCCGTGGGGACCAGCCCCCAGGGAGAGGAGACGAGTTTGGAAGGTGGTGGTGCCTCTTTTCATCAGGCCTTGATGCTTCCTGATACACCTGTCTCCACCAGAAGGAAAACCATCCCCTCCCTGCCTGGGACTTTCTTTTTGGTATTAGCAGGACAGGGCCAAAAATGCAGACATTGTGCCCTGATTTCACCTGTTGTAGGAAAACCCAACTGACCATTTAACACTCTTCTTCCTTCCTTTTTTTTTTTTTTTAAGATTTTATTTATTTATTTAAGAGACAGAGCAGAGGGGGAGGCAGAGGGAGGGGGAAAGAATCTCAGACTCCATGCTGAGCCCGACACGGGACTCGAACTTACAACCCTGAGATCATGACCTGAGCCAAAACCAAGAGTCAGACGCTTCACCAAGTGAGCCACCCAGGTGCCCCAATACTCTCCCTCTCTCCATTCCCTTATTCAGGTTACCATGGAATCATTCCAGCTCTTTAGAGTAACTCTTCATTGTTATTTTATGTTACAAATCAGCTCTCAGAGGGCAAACCTATTTCCCCTTCCCAATTTCTGACGGGATCACTCAGGTTGGCCCTTCAGGGTCTAGACAAGGATGATAATAAAAGTTCGCTTCATGCCGCTGGGGAGTGTGCAGCCTAGCTGTAAGGAGCGTGGCTTCTGGGGGTGCGCAGGGTCTGTGTGGCAACCCTATCCCGGCTCCTGACCGATTGTGTGACCTTGAGCAAATAGCTTCTCCGAGCCTCAGTTTCTTATACACGCAGGCTCTGGACATTCCTGTGACAACCAATTGTATATAAATAACACCTGGTTCCACGCCTGGCCGCAGGCAGGTGCCTGATGAATGACGGCCCGAGCTGCTGTGTTACTATCATGGCTGTTCTGCAGTGCGGAGCTGGCCCTGACTAAATGAGTTTTGCTTCCACGGTTTCAACTAAATGCCCAAACCAGGAGGCTTAGATCTGCTCCTACACCCCTGATGCAAATCCAGGGTGTTTCTAGATAGAATCTGAAGTGGGACCGGGCTGTGGAACAGAGGCTAATCCCATCAACGGGGTATCTCTGACACCCCCACTGTGCTCCAGTCTCGGATCTAACAACTCCATGGGGCTGCAGGGTGGGGGAGTGGAACTGGTCACCTCGCCCGCAGTAGCCACTCACTCACGTAGAGTTAGCCCGTATTCCGCAGGGCTCTGCTTCTCCGCCCTGGGCATCCCTGTCTGTCCTACGGCCGCACCTGTGGAGCTGTCCTCTGCGGCAGCCCTCTCCTTGGGAGAACGCTTATTAATGCCTGATAATGCTTAGCAGATTACCCTCAAGGGGACATTCACTTTCGAGCTCAGCAGAAAGCCTAACTTAGCCCAAAATAACAAATCTGCCATGACTAGAGTCAGAATCTTCAAGCGCCTGGCACCTAGTAGGTGCTCAAGAAATACATAAATGATGAATGGAGGGAATTTCAGGCATTGTAGCGGATTGCTCAGTGGCATCCTTTAGGCCTGGGGACTTTCCTAGGACCATTCCAATCTCCCCCGGAGGGTGGTTTCCTGTTCCAGTTACTCAGAAGGTCAGCCCTTCGGAAGGGCACCAGACTTTGAGTTCTTTAAGGCTTGAGACTGATTACAGTCTGAGCTCGCGGAGTTTTCTCGCTTTCACCGAGCGTTAGCTGTGTCAAAGCTTCGCGTGGGCGGCCGGGGTCCCAGTGGGAGTGATAGAAAGCTCACCCCTTGAGTCATTTCAACCTGGGCTGCCCAGGCCTTGAAAAAATGCCCTTGAGGCTGATCCTGAAGTGCCTGAGGAGAAGTTAAATGGCTTTAATAGATCCTGGCAGCTTCAGAAGGACTAATGGCTCAGCGTTAATTGGGTACAAAGAGTGAAGATGAATCTCTGGAAAGGTATTTCAGCTCTGCCCATTCAGCCAGCGCTGGCTTCTCCGCATCCCTTCGGGCGACCCCCCAGCCCACGATGCCCATTATTCACAAAGTGCGAGCGCTCCGGGTTTGCAGCAGCCTTCATCCGCCCCACACTCCTGTGTGTCTCCTCCGCAGACATCCTCTGAGTACCTACCATGTGCCAGGCACCGTGCCCGGGGCGAGAGGTAGACGCCGTTACCGCCCCTGTCCCCGTGAACCTCTATTTTGGAAGGCAGAGGATGAAAATTAGAAACGAGGCTGGTGCCTCATTTGCCTTTATTGGAGGAGATTCGAGGAAGAAGCCAAGAACAAGGTGTGGCTCTGCCCAAGCTGGCAGGTGGCAGCAAGTCTTCCCAGGGGCGTGGGGACTGCAGGAGCGTGCCAGGCCTCGGAGCTGGGCAGACAGGCAGGCAGGCACTCCTGGCGCAGGGAGCCAAGTGCTCGTAGGGTGGGGGGGGGGAGCGCGTGACTGACGCAGGGTCGCCCACAGCAGCCAGAGGGAGGGAGGGGGTGCTGGAAAGGTGGGTAGGAGCCCTGCAGAGGAGTCTCTGCTGTGACTGTGTGGCGCTGAAGGGTTGGATCGAAGTTGTAACAAGTGTGGCTCGGTGTTATATGCAAAAGGCACCGACCAGAGAGCGCAAAACGCCTGTGAGAGGGGATGAGCTCACCAGCAGGGCAACCTCTTCTGAGAGTCAAAGACGAGAAGCAGGGTCCAAAGCAGTGTTTAAATTCTTGCTGCTCTCTCTAGCAGCAGCGGGATATTGCACCGCTCACTTCACCTTGCTGAGCAACTTCCGGGGAGGGGGGAGAACAAATGATAAGATGCATAAAAAAAAGTATCTTCCACCCTGATTGCAAGTGACCGAAAGCCTCTTTGAACTAGCTCAGGTTAAAAAGAAGAATTTTTAGGAAATCTCATGTATCCTCAGGGCAGGAATTCTTGCTGCTGGAGGCTGTCTCTCCACCCCTCTCATTTCTGCTCCCATCTGAACACGTGCGTTCTTCAGCTCGCCTTCAACTCGCCTTCCTCCGTGTGGCTGCCCACGTGCCAGCGGTGCTAGCCAGCGGCTGCACCACGTGCCAGATCGCAGACCTTCCCCATCAGAAACGTCGGCATCTCTTCTTTTCCTTCCGGTTGGACAAATCCTGGAACTTTGACTGACCGAGCTGGAGCAGGGTGCCCTTCTCCTGATGAGTCAACAGGGACGAGGAACGAGATACTGTGATTGGCCCCGTATGGGTCCTGCGGCCCCTCTTCAGCCGTAGCTCCCATTCAAAACGCAGGGTTGTAGTGTGGGGAAGCGCATTTGCTGAAAGTAAGGGTGCAAGGAGGCGCAACGACCGGAAAGAAGAGCGAGGCCGAGCAGAGAAAGCATTCGACCGGCATCACAAAATACTCTGTAGATGGAAAACAACTTGTGAATACAAGGTATTGCTCCCTCTTTGAGGTGGTACTTCTTTGGATTCATCTCCCTGGTTCCGGTGTGCAGAGGAGTTACTGACCTCGTGGGGCCTTCCTAAAAACTGGCATATTGAGCTAGCGGATCGCTAGCAGACAGCATACACGCAGCGAAGTCAAACTCGATCAGGTGTTAGGTCTGAAGTCCACATGTGCCGCAGAAATCTCATGTAATCAATATAACCCTTGAAACCTCCCCAGGGAGACACCATGTTGAAAAACCACATACCATCTCTCAGTAAGTTCGACAGAACCGTTTTTCCTCCAAGTTGGAACAGATCACTGTTTCCTTTGGTCAGACACCAGATGAAGCAGTTGGTTTCATTTAAGAGTGATCTTTATGAAAAACTGCATTAACATCAGAATCCGTTCCGCGTGGGGAGGTGCTCAGGAGGAGGGGGGCAGATTGCCCTCTCTTGTCTCAGGCGCACTGGGGGGTGTGGTGGGTGCCATTGCGTGGCAGGTGGAGTTATTCTCTTTCTCTTACTGACAATTGCTGTGAACAAATACAGTTGAAATTGCATGTATCAAATGAGAATCTCGCGTCACTTTCTCATGCGAATTTATTGTATATGCTGGTATTCATCCACTAGGATGTGCATTCAGAGAGTTAGGAAGCCTGGCTGCCCTGTTCACAGCAGACTCGCCAGTACCTGGCACCGTGCTTGGCACAGAGAGGGCTCTCGGTAATTACGTGCTGAAGGAATGGTTGCCGTGCTCAAGGCATCATACTTGGTCCTGAAGGGGTGAGATAAGGAGACCAGTGACAGCAGAAGTGGTCAGTGTAAGAAGACAGTAAGCTGGGAGATGCTTAAGAAGACAGGAGAAGACAACAGTACCAAGCAGGAGGAGCTAGCTGTCGGTGAATAAGAGAAGAAAAAGTTCTGGGGGACTCTTAGAGGAAGCGGGACCTAACTCTAGAATAGTCTTCCTGCCTTTTCCTCTGAACTCCATCCTTTTTGCTTCTCCATTCTTCCAGAGAAGTCCCCACTTTTCTGCAGCCCAGAGCAAGTTCAAACCCAAGGATTTACTTCAAATACCTGCTGGTCTTGGAGCCCGCTTCCTAGGGACTTCCCTGCTCAGAGATGTGCCTGGGGCAGGGAGGAATTCTAATACCAAAGCTGATAGCAGGTTTCTCTTGTCTGAGCTTGGGGAAGTCTGACATTGTAAAGACTGGTCACGACAATTAGGTATTGACTTGGTGACCTCCTAGGGGAAGGGGTCTTCCATTCTGTTTGCCCCCCACGGCCTCCCAGCTTTGTGGAGTAGAACCATGGGCTGCCCTAATTCCAGAGCAGATCTGTGGGCAACCCCACCTCTGTTCTCACAAACCTGTTCGTCAGAGGAGAGACTCCCTCTTCTGTCCTCATGTGCAAGAGAGGGAAAAGGGGTGCTCTGCCCTGCCTCTGGTCTGGGAAGCTTTAGCTTCATGTCCTGATGCGGCCGTGTGCCTGGGATCTCTGGTGAGCTCAGGGCAGCCACAGCACAGAGGTAAGCAGCTCACTACTTACCTCCCACACGGAATACAAACTTAATTTCATGTTACTACAGAAAAATGAGAAAGTATGCATTAGACGGGGCGCCTGGGTGGCTCAGCTGGTTAGGTGTCTGACTCTTGGTTGCTGCTCAGATCACGATCTCCCGGGTTGTGAGATTGAGCCCCGCGTGGGGCTCTACTCTCAGCACAGTTTGCTTGAAGATTCTCTCCCTCTGCCCCTCCCCCCATGATCTCGCTCTCTCTCTCTCTCTCAAATAAATAAATAAATATTGAGGAGGGGAAAAAAAGAAAGTATGCACTGGATATAGGCGATATTCTTCCAGACTTAAAATTCTCCATGTATTTATAAATATACATACAAATACAAAAATAGGATCATATTTTCATTTTGTAACCTGCTTTTTTCATTTTTACTATATCATGAACATCTTTCAATGTTAAGAAATACAAATTAGCAACATTTATCTTTATGGCTACATAATGTTGTGCCGTAATTTATTTAATAGCACCCTATCATTGAGCATCTGTTGTTTGCCACTTTTTGCTATTATTATAGGCCACACTGTGATAAAGACTTTTTGTACATACACACTTATTTGATAATTTCCTTAAGAGAAGTTCCTAGAAGTAAGATTACAGAATCAAAGGGTATGTACATCTTAATGTTGGATCAATTTACATCCTATCAGCAGTGGGTGAGGTACCAATGGGTACATACATTGTTTTTTGTCTTTACCACTCTGAGATCTTTGTCTTATTTTAATATTACTTTTTTTCATTTAAATTCAATTAACCAATGTATAGTACATCATTAGTTTCAGATGTAGAGTTCAATAATTTATTAGTTGCATATAATACCCAGTGCTCAACATATCACGTGCCCTCCTTAATGCCTGTCACCCAGCTACCCCCACCACCACCTCCCTTCCAGCAACACTCAGTAATTTTAATTTTTGATTTCTAGTCATTTTGGCCATTTTAAAAAAGATTTATTTATTTGAGAGAGAGAGAGCATGAAAGAGCAGAGTGGAGAGCAAAGGTAGAGGGAGAGAAAATCCCAAGCAGACTCTGTGCTGAGCATGGAGCCCAACACGGGGCTCGATCTCACAACACTGAGATCATGTCTGAGCCGAAACCAAGAGCCGGATGGCCAGCCCACTGTGTCACCCAGGTGCCCCCATTTTGACCATTTAAAAAATAAATATTTAATGTCTCTTTAAATTTCTTCTTTTGTAATTGCCAATTTGTGGGACATTTTTTTTTTAACATGAAGCAAAATCACTTCAATTCACAAATTCAAACAATTTGAATCATGTTCATTTTACTACTTTCTACCTTCTCTTTTTTTCTGTCTTTTCTACCTTTTCTGGATCTGACCTATGTTCCCCCTACTCAACCCTCACCTTTGCACATTCTACCATTGGGTTCTGCTCCCCTGGCCTGTCTCTGCTGTGGTCTGTGGCCAGCATGACACTCCCACCCCCCCGTTGACACAGAAATTCCTCAGGACAGGATTTGGTCCATATTTCCATCTTATAAACACAGGCAATGAGCCAGAGACTGGGCTGAGATCTGAGAGGTTAAAAATAAATGAAACACAGTTACTGTTCTCCAGAGCTGATCATCTATCTGTACTAGACTCAGACATAGCTTTAGTCACTCATGCAAGGCAGACTCTGAGATACACACTAATGGAAGTGAAATGGGTCTGGAGGGGGAGATAATAATTCTAACTCTTGGATCTCAGATGATTTCTTAAAGAAATTGAGGTTTGAGAGGGAAAGGCATTTCAGGCAGAACGAACAGTATCAGTCAGAGGAAGGCAATTCGATATCGGGACGCCCAGGTGTCTCCTTTGGCTCAGGTCACGATCCCAGGGTCCTGGGATCGAGGCCCGCATCAGGCTCCGTGCTCAGCAGGAAACCTGTTTATCCCTCTGCCTCCAGCTCCCCTTGCTTGTGCGCGCATGCTCTCTCACTCTGTCAAGTAAATAAATACAATCTCTTAAAATATCTAAATAAACACTACCCCTGAAACTAGTAATACACTGTATGTACTTAGTAAGGACCATGTGCCAGGCTGACAGCTGGTATTGCTAATTCTTCCAACACTAGTTTACAGCTGAGGAAAGGAAAGCATAGCGAGGCTGAACAACCAGCTGAGGCTAATGGCTTGTGTCAGAATGGAGATTTGGACCCAGGTCAGCGGGCAGTTGCTTCTTGCCTTCTAATGCTGTTTGAGCACAAGTTGTAGGGCAGAGAGTATGCAGAGCACAGGATTCTTGGGGTCTTGGGGCTGGGGAGGCAGGACTGGTGTACAGGGCCAAACAGCAGAGAGCTGTGAATGCGCTAGCTAGCAACTACTGTCCCTACCATCCTGCAGGTCTCAATTCAGGCCTCACGTCCCCCAGGAAGCCTTCCCTGACTTCCTCTAGTCACTTCAATGTCCACCCTCACCAACTCCCACTTGTAGGCGTGACCCTGTGCCCTCCTTTCCCATGGACTTATTCATTGTATATGAATTGTCTACTCATTGGTTTCTGCTGGACAGAAAGTTCCTTGAGGGTGGGGCCATATCTGATTGTCTTTGCATTCCCAGTTTGTGAGTGAGAGAATGAGAGTCAATGGGGCACTGGGTGTGGAGGAGAGGGCATGAATAGGTTCAAGGCAGCCTGGCAGGATTTGGCAGCAGGCGATGGGGCTGAGGGCAAGGAGGAAAGGAAACTGAGGATTTAGCCTGTCTGCGAAGAGGTGGGGGAAGCAGTGGTCTCTCCCTTCCCACAGGAATGGGGGGGGTGCAGGGAGTGGGGAGAAAACATGGCTTTATTTTATTTATTTTTTATTTTTTTAATAAGATTATTTATTTGAGAGAGCGTGCACGAGCAGGGGGGAGGGGCAGTGGGAGAGGGAGAAGCAGACTCCCCGAGGAGCAGGGAACCCGACACAGGACTCGATCCCAGGACCCTGGGATCATGACCTGAGCTGAAGGCAGACGCTTGACAGATGGAGCCACCCAGGCGCCCAGAGCTGGCATTTAAAATTCACAGAGTATAATCCTGGCAGGGCCGGTGCTAAAGGTAACCTTGGCTCTGGTCTGAGACTGTATGGGTCCAAATTCCAGCTCCACCACCTGACCCCCTCAGAACCTGTGGCAACTTAAAGAACGGTGGCTCAGTTTTGCTCGCTGGTAAAATGGGGCTATGAGTCTGACTGAGCTCGAAGCCTGAGGCTGTGCCAAGGCTAACATCACTGTCCCCTCTTTTACTGGGCATCTCCTAGCTTCTTCAAGGCTCTGCCTCAAATGCTGAGCATGAAGCATGTGAGCATTTCTCCTGGGAGCATGAACTAGCCCAGCCCGAGGCTGAGCTGGTATCAGTAAGCGATCTGTAGCCGAGTTTTGGTTTGTTTGTTCAAGGTTTTGGGCTCTGGGGTCACAGGACCTGGGTCAGACTTATTAGCTCCAAACTTACTAGCTGTGGAATCTTGACTTTCTTGCCTAACCCCTCTGTGCTTCAGACTCTTCTCCTATAAAACAGGGATAATAGTAACAGGATGTGTGTCTCGTAGGGTTGTTTGGGAGAGTTAAGTGAGATAGGATGTGGCTTCTCATCAGACACAATAACTTCCAAATTGCTCATCACGGCCTGCGAGTTCCCATGTGCTCTGACTTCTTTGCACGAATCCGATGGCCACCACCCCCGCTCCCGCCCCTACACCCATCCCAACCCCACAGTACTCTTGCTGCTCTCTGAGCTTGCTCTCATCTTGGGGCCTGTGCACTGCTGGCCCCATGGCCGGAGCCATTCTCCCTTTGGGTCTTTGCCAATCTTTCTCCCTCCCTTCATTCAGGTCTGCTCAATGTCACCTCCTCAGAGCAGTCTCCCAGGATCTCCCTGCTCCACTAGCTTCCCTCCAGCCCTATTCCTTACTTTGTTTTCTTGATCAGCCCTTACCTGAAGTCATATTCACATCTATCTGTGTGTTGTCTCTCCCTCCTGGAATGTAAGCTTCATGAGCAGGGGGACCTCGCCTGCCTCGTTCACTGATGTGACCCACTGCCTGCAAAAGCAACCGGCACAGATTATAACCAATATTCATGAAAGGAGAGAATAAACAAATTTCTTAGAGCTTACCTGACACACTCAGGACCCATTAAATGTTGGCTCTTGTGATTCTCAACGTTATCATTATTACCGTGGAAAGGCAGAGTTACTTGGGTTAGGTCATGAGCTCCGGAGTAGAGTGCCTGGGTTTGAATCCCGGCTCTGCCCCTTTGTAGTGTATAGGGTAGGCTATGGTGTACCGCACAGCCCCCGGGCCTCGCCTCCACTGTGGTGACGAGCAAATGGGTCGATCTGTGGGGAACACTAGGGCCAGGGCAGAGGAAGCCCACCATGTCCGTGTTGGTCATCCTTAGGATGGTATGTGTGGCTGCACTTAGCCATAGTCCACCAAAACACTCAGGATTCCAGAAGCACGGATGCCAAATTACGTTTCTCCCCTCTTCTACACTTCATGCTTTGTTTTTGCTTTTTCAAAAATTTGAGGTCAAATTCAGGTAATGTAAAACCAACCATATTAAAATGAACAATTCAGTGGGACTTAGTACATTCACAGAGTTGTGCAAGTATCACCTCTATATAGTTTGAAAAATAGTTTCATTAGCCCGAAAAGAAACCCTGTAATTCATTAAGTAGTCACTCTCCAGGCCCCTCTCCCCAAGTCCCTAGAAACCACTCCCTGTTTTTATAATTTGACCTATTCTGGAGAAAGCATGTAAATGGAATCAGAGAACATAGGACCTTTTGCATTTCAGTTTCTTTCATTTAGTGCTTTCAAGGTCCTCCCACGTTGTATCAACCATGTATCGGTGGTTTATTTGTTTTTATAGCTGAATAATATTCCATTGTAAGAATATAAGCATTTTATTTATTCATCTGTTGATGGACATTTGAATTGTTTCCATCTTTTGGCTACCTTAAACAGAGCATCTCTGAACATTTATGTATAAGTATCTGTTCGAATCACTATAAAAGGAAAGAGCTGGGATTCAGTTCCTTTGGGTGTGTACCTAGGAGTGGAATTGCTGGGCCATATGGTAACTTTCTATCTAACTTTCTGAAGGATTGCCAGACTGTTTTTCATTGCGGCCGCACCATTGTATGTTCCCACATCGGTGCATGAGGCTTCTCATTTCCCCACGTCCTCGCCAACACTTATTTTCTGTCTTTCTGATTCTAGCCGTCCTAGAGGGTGTGAAGTGGAATCTCATCCTGGTTTTGATTTGCATTTCCCCAATGACTAATGACATTGAGCATCTTTTCCTTCCCTGGATGTTATTGAACCAGAGGCGGGACTTGGTTGGATCGCCTCGGCTGGGCTTGTACTTCACAGGAAGATGCTTCCAGAGAATGTGGTTCCTCCCCTCGGGACTGGGGTTCCCTCCCCGGGCTGTGGGGTTGGCTTCCTGCATCCTGTTTGACATCCCTGAGTGCCTGGGGAGTCGGAGCCCACCTTCCTCTGTTAAACAGAGACATCGGACCCTGACTCAGAGTGAGAACCAGTGAGAAAGGGGAGCGGCCGGCAGTGTCGACTCTGAGACTGGCTTCCAGGTGTTTCAGTCCTGGCTCTGCACCGCGGTGGATGTGACCTTGGGCTAAATGAGTCAATGTCTCTGTGCCTTCGTTTCTTGTCTGTGACTGAGTTTATTAATAGTAACTGCCTCACAGGGTAGCTGTGAAGATTAGATGAGTTAATAATGAAAGCCAGCACACAGTGAGTGTCTGCTATTATTATCTCGGCGTTCTGCATTTCGGCTTCAGCCGGACGCGGGCTCACGTTTGTTCCGCTCTGCTCACCAGCCTCCTCCGTGTTCTTTATGGACCGTCTTCCACTTGAACTACATAAGCTCTCTCTCATCTGTTATTTGTCTGCCTCACCCTTCAAAGCAAAAGGAGCCTGGTCTCAGTTAATAGCTCCTCTTGGGTCCAAGCAAGACTTGGATGAAACCCTTTACAGTCTGTGTATCTCTGATCATCAGACTCCGGGCCAGGAATGGAAGAAGGAGAATCTGAAAAGCCAGCTTAGTGCCCCGGACCACCGCTGCCTGGGCACCGCAGGCAGAAGGAAGACCTGCCTCTCCTTCCACTGCGGGCCTCCCCACACCTCTGAGTCCTGCCCTGTCCCACTGGGGGACCTCAGTCCTTTTGGCATGAGGCTCAGCCAACCTAAGCCCAACACTCCAGAAAATGCTTCCGGGGAAATCCCCCTGGAACTTTTCCTCAGAATGGCTTCCTCTGCCTTATCCGCGACCCTTTCAGCTCCCTTGATTTTCTCCTGCTCTCACTTCAAGTCTTAAAAAGTATGAAGTCTTGGCAGGAAATCTTACTTTGGGGGTGAGAAGAATGTCACCTTGAACTACTTTATCCATTTTAAAGCCTTTCTTCCAGCCCCACTGAGCGAAAGCTGTTTTAGGTGGTGGAAGACATTCTCGCCTGACAGGAATGGGGACCTGAGCGCAGGGTCCCCCGTCCTGGGCTAAAGGGCGCATCTGGGCGCTCCCTAGAAGCCATTCATGCTCATGGCGGGACCGCTTCCCCATTAAGGGATAACCCCTTCATCCAGCTGCAGGAACTCTAGGCAGGTCCTGAGAACAAGGGCTCGGGCCCGAATCCCAGCTGCATACTTGTGGCTGAGCCCTCATCTGCATGGTGGATGAATGAATGTGTCCTGTGATCAGCATGGCGCCACCCTGGCTTTGACTGGCTTTGTGAAATCCTTTGAAGAAGCCTGTGCCAACAACTGACCCACTAGAATGCAGCCCAGGTTCTTAATTCAATGGATATGTATGGAAATCCAGCCTGGAGAACTCAAGCCCAAGGTAGAAAGGTGCCTGGCACGTCCAGGGCAGACCCAAGATTAGCATGGTACCCCCTACTCTACTCTCTGAGAAGTTCCAGAACTTTTTCCTGGGGTGTTCAGCAGTGTCTATGCATCTCCAGTTCAGTAAATGGAGGGTGGGGTTTGCAAAGATTGGAAACGCTAGTTTCCCAGAGCTGCAAAGTCAAGTTCTTCTCCTAGGCCTCACCTCCAGCTACCTATTGGTTCAAACAAATGGATTATTCAGCCTGCTAACCACTGCTCTTCTCATGTTGTCTACAAAAATTACCAATGAGGGGCTGCAGTTAAAGGTGGGACAGGTGGGTCCCATCACCCAGGGGCTTCAATACAGAATATTGTGCTGTTGTGTAATATTCCATTATATATATTTTATAAATATATTTTTTCACTCGACTGGTTATAGGTATTATTTTTGTTTCTAGTTTTTGCCTATCCAACTGATGCTTTCTTGAACCACATTCTAAGCAAGAATCATGTGTTGCACATCTCTTTATATTATCTTTATATTATCTTATCTTTATATTATCTTATATTATCTTATATTATCTTAACCTAGAATAGCACTTCACCTTTATCCTGACTTTCATGAGCTAATCTGCTTCCAGTGGTTAGGTCAGTTGTCTTGAATAATGTCCCAAATTCTGAATTTGTCTGAATTCATCCTTTTTCTGTATGACATCATTTTAATGTTTCTTTCTCTCTGGTTTTCTTGTAAAAGAGAAGCTAGGTCAAGAGACTTACTTAAATATTCTGGACAAAAATGCTTCATAGGTGATGCTGTATACTGCATATGTTTATCACATTAGGAGACGTGTAATATCAGGTGGTCCTATTACAACTTGGTTAAGGCAGCAGTGTGCTTGGTGACTGGAGCGCAGCAAACACGAAACAAATATTGTGTTTGATTAACCCCATTTTACCGATGAGGAAATTAAGACTCGTATATTTTTGACTAACATTCTCAGATAGCCTCGCTAACGAGTGACAAAACTGGGACTCAAACCCAGGCTTTCTGACTCCAAATCCAGTCAGCTTTCCCTTGACAATCCAAATTCCCAGCTTTTTAGAGCTAAAAGGCACTTACAAGTCATTCATTCACTTATTAGTTCATTCAGTAAATAATTAATGAAAGTTTACTATGAGGTGTTCAGGCACTGTCCCAGACACCAGGGATACTTCGGTGACCAAACAAATCCTCAGGGAGCTTACATTGTAGCACGGTGAGATGGGCAGTAAACACAAGCAATAAGTAAAATCATAGAAGATGTTACGTGATTTAGAGGAAAATAAAGCAGCAACAGGGGGATGGGGTGGGTCCAACTGAGAAGGTGACTTTTCAGATTTATTTTGTTTTATATGAGAGAGTGAGAGAGAAAGCACACATTCTCAAGTAGAGAGAGGGGCAGAGGGAGAGAATCTCAAGCAGACTCCCTGCTGAGTGCAGAGCCTGATGCAGGGATTGATCCTAAGACCTATGAGAGCATGACCTGAGCTGAATGAGAAGGTGACTTTTCAGCAAAGACTTGCAGGAGGAGGGAGAGTGCGCCATGTAAAAATCTGGGCAGTAGACTGTTCTAAACAAAGGAAACAGCCAGTGCAAAGGCCCCGAGGGAAACACACGGTAGACATACCCAAGGAGGTAATTGAGGACTATTCCCTCCAGCCCCCAACCCTGAGCCTATCCAACAGAGGTACTCCATCACAGCTATTCAATGGACATATATGTAGATATATAAATAGATCCCTTTGCTCCTTTAATAGTCCATGTATGGGTCTCCACTCAAACACCTGTAGATGTATTTGCGTGTCCCACTTGCCAACCAAAAGGTCCCCTGACATCCAATCACAGAGTGTGATTCTCCCACATGATGACCAAAGAGGAAAAGAAGGAAGAGAACGCCACGTCACAGAAAGCCAAAGGAGGTGGGCACAGTTTTGGAGGTTGAAAGGTCAGAGCTTTGGAGCCAATGGCATCTTGAGATAAAGTGTCATGATATGGTTGAAATGGTTCTGTATAGATAGACAGACAGACAGATAGACAGACGTAAATAAAACCAGTATGAAAAAAGTTTACAACTCTTGAAACTAGGTATATGGATGTTCAATGTACTATATGTTTTTCAACTTTCTGTGTAATTAGAATTTTTCATAATAAAAAGATAGCAAAGAGATTCTAGGGAGCTTCTGTGTTTATGCAGTGGCAGGGGTTAGAGAGAGGAACATTTTGCACAAATATCAGCACGTTCCGGTGTCTCTACATGTTGTCCCTCTCACCGCATGGCCCTGGGCAGCCCCTTCACCACTTCTGTAAAACGCTACAGCCAGTGTGAATTGACCTCTGTAATGTCCTTGAGGGGAGTTTCATGTGTAGAAGAGACACCATCTGTAGATACATTTAAAAAATTATACTTAATTTATTTAAGCAATACATTGAAAAAACCCCTAATTTCCCTTAGGTTTTTGAGTTCAACTGACAACTTTCATTATTTTACTTATAAATCTAGTTAATTTTAATAGTCACTCTTAAAGGGGCTTTTTTTCATTTGGCTAATTAAATCCCCTTACATACTTTAAATTGGATTTATAAATTTAATATATTTGGTTTTATTTATAAGCACTTCAAATACCTAACAATCAGAACATTCCCAAATTCTAAAACAATTCTATTAAGTGTAATAAATTAAACTTAAAAATATAGTATGTCTCAAGTTCTCATAAACATTCCAATATTGTTTACAAACCCAGTAAAATCACAAATCTAAACAATTACTCAATTCCCCATTTTAAGTCGGAATCATGGGGCTGATAGATTAGATTCTTTAATGCCAGCTCCTCTTAAGCATTACAAACACTCAAAATGCCCAGTATACACAAGTTGTTGCAAAACCTTAACAGAAAAGCAGTAATACTTAATTTGAACCCTTCCCAAGGTCAAAAGACAAGGTCGAAAGAAGCAGTAAAGTTGAACTAAGCAAGTTGTAGTTGGCGTTCCAGCAGCTTGAGCTGATACAGCAAAAAGGGATTTTTCTGTGGCTACAGGATCCAGCTTTCCTTATGACACGTACCTACAAGTTGAACTGCCTTCAGCAGGAACTCCGTGCTTTTAGAGGGGTTGGAATCGCCGGGGTTCAAGGTAAAGGGTCGCCCCAGTTTCTCACCTGGTCTGAGTCTGCAATGCCCTCTGCCCAGGTTGTTCCACCTTATTTATTTAATGCCTGATTCTGTTCAGCACCCCCCACCCCCATATATTCTTCTGGCCTAGTAGCACCACACCCTTAGAGCTATTTAATGACACCTAGTTGGATTCTGTGTTTCTTCAATGGCGTCGTCTAGCTCCACGTGTGGCCCACAGTGGTCATGGTGGAGACTGACTGGGGCCCTGTTCCCACTTATGGCCACAGGTAAGGTGGCAAAAAGCCATACAATGTCCCTGGAAGAGGGACCCAGGCCTCTTCTACACTCAAATCCTAAAACACTGTCTTAACTGTTACCAGTTCCCCCAGAACCCTCATGGGGGAGGAGATGGAGGGACTCTTTATCCAGGGACCACCCAATCAATATTCTCTGTCATGGCTTCTCATCCATCTTTCTCCTACAGGCCCCCCCCAGGCCTGGGAGTTTTTTCCTGGTGTAAGGGTAGGTGGGATCGCTTTACCCTCTTAAACCCCCTGATCCCAAAAACTTAGTCTATGCCTCTCTGTTCCTCTAAGGGATTTTTTTTTAGGTTTGTAGGGTTTTAGAAGGCAAATACAGAAAGAGATCCATGCTTTTCTTTTCTTTTCTTTTTTATTCACCTTTGACTTTCAGAAAACGGAAGTATTTCAAGCATGCAAAATAGAATAAAAGGCAATTTAGAGAACATCCTTGTGTCTACCCCCTGTCTGTTAGAGCTTAGGGCTTTTCCATACTTCATTCAGATATAGAGACTTAGAAGGAAACAAAAACATGATACAGTTGAAGCCCCTGTATCCTCAGACCCTATTCTTTTTCCTTCCCTGAGATGAGCACCATCTGGAACTTGGTGCTTAACATTTTGTGTATGTTTTTACGCCTTTATTTAATACGTGCCCCATACGCGAGCTTGAAATTGTTTTTCATACTTTTGAACTGCAAATAAATGACATCAAATAATGTGTCTTCCTGCAATTTACTTTTTGTATTCAACAGTGGAATTTGAGGTGTATCCTTGTGGGTGCAGGACAGCAGTACTTCATTCTTTTTTTCTCTGCTTTGTAATAATCCACTGAACGAACATATCACAATGTGTCCACTCTCCTCTTGATAGACATTTTGGTTGCTTCTAATTGGTCATACAAACATCCTACAATGGGCATTCTTGTTCTGACCCTCTTGTGAACCCGTGTAAGCATTTCTCTAGGCTTTCTATCTAGGGTGGGGGTTGTGGGGTAATGCCGCGGGTATGACTTTGGTTTTGCCAGATGTATCGGAAGTTGTGCCCCCGCCACCAGCAGTTATGAGAGTTCCTGTTGCTCCGCACCCTGGACAACCATCTGTAGTGTCAGATTTGTTTCCTTTTTGCCAATCGGATAGACATGAAAGTGGTACCTCTTTGTGGTTTAAATCGCTTTTCCCTGATTACCAGTGAGACCGAGGGTTTGTTTACAGACTCTTGACGGAAGGTATTCTAGTCTGTGGCCTCCTTCCCCTGTGGCTGCAGGAAGATCCAATCACCACGGCCACCATGTTGCCTCTTGCATCTATCCCCACCTCACCAGCTTACACTGATCCCACCAGCGAAGCTTCATTCTCCCGATCCTCCATAGCCAACCTGGGAGTTTTAGGTGAGGCTCATTTACCTGGGCTATCCTTGACCCTGAAGGCTTGGTACTTGTATGGAAAGTCCTTTTATGTCCAACCAGTGTGTTTTGTTTGGGTACCAGTACCAGGCCAGAGCTACGTTTGTGGAATGAACGCTGCAAACCTGGACACTCTGTCTCTAGATTTATGGTGACTTCCTCTCTCTAAAAGCCAGGATTCCAAGCTCACCAGACTTTCGGTATTTCCTGAGGAAACTCAGACTTCCACGAAACTCTAATTAGTAAACGCCATCACAGCTTCATTCCTATTGATTTCATGCCTTCCCCTCCCCCCTGAGCAGGACCATTTTATTCACAAAGAAACAGAATGGTATTAGAATGTCTACTATTTCTCTTTTATCTTAATGTATAAAGAACACTGATGCCACACGAGTGAAGGAATCTGGCTGGCCTCTGGTCTCCCAATAGGGCCCAAGGACTCCATCAGGTGTCCCAGCCAGCTCCTTGCTTGTGGAATTGAAATTGAGCCCCAGCAAATGTGAAATGATGGTATGTTGTGGACCTTTGTAATAGTGCATGAATTTTGCACAAGTGAATGGAAAACTTGGATGTTAAAAGTTTATTAAGCACAGTCATTTATTCTTTTAAAAAATATATAATTTACATGCCATACAATTCACCCATTTAAAATGTATAATTCCATGGTTTTTAGTATATTCACAGAGTTGTGCGGCCATCGCCACAGTCAATTTAAGAACATTTTCATCATCCCCAAAGAAACCCCCACCCCTTTAGCTATCACACCCCCATTCCCCACCCCTACCCCCAGTCTTGAGCAACTGCTGATCGACTGTCTTTACAGCTTTGTCTATTCTAGACATTTCATCATACAACTGGTCCTCTGTGATGCCTTCCTCCCCACAGCACGTGGTTTTCCAAGCTCACGCATGCCACGGCTCGTACGAGCACATATTCACCTATGGAGGGACGTCTGTGATGTTTCCACCCTTGACGACTGTGAACAGTAGTGCTGTGACATTCGGGTGTAAGTTTTTGTCTGAATACCTACTTCTAATTCCTCTGCGTATACACCTAGAAGTGCAATTGCTGGGTCCCTTTTTGAGGAAACGCCACAGTGTTCCGCGGCAGCTGCCCCATGTGACAGCCCCAACAGCAATGTATGAGGGCGCCAGTGTCCCACACCCTCACCAACATTTATGTTCTGCTGAAAGAAGTCTCACAGACACCTGGTTGATGTGAGGTGCTATCTTCTGATTTTCACTGGCGTTTCCCTAATAGCTGATGATGACGAGAACCCTTCCCCGTGCTGTTGGCCCTTTGTAGATCTTCGGAAAAGTGGCTTTTCCAGTTCTTTGCTCACTTTTTATTTTTTATTTGTTTTTATGTTTTTCGTTTTTACTGAAACTCCAGTGAGTTAACGTGCAGGGAAATGTTAGTTTCACGTGTACAATTTAGCGATTCAGCACTTCCATACAACACCCGGTGCTCATCACAAGTGCCCTCCTTCGGCCCCATCCCCGTCCCCCACCCACCTCCCTCTGGTAGCCATCGCTTCGTTCTCTGTAGTTAAAAATACGTTTTGGGGGGATGCCTGGGTGGCTCAGTTGGCTAAGTGTCTGCCTCCGGCTCAGGTCATGATCCTGGGGTCCTGGGATCAAGCTCCTTGCTCACCAGGGGGCCTGCTTCTCCCTCTCCCTCTGCCTGCCACTCCCCTTGCTTGTGCTCTCTCTCTCTCTCTCAAATAAATGAATAAAACCTTAAAAAAAAAAAAAAGGCTGCTTCTTGGTCTTCCTCTCCTCCCCCCCCATGATAGTTTGTTTTGTTTCTTAAATCCCACATATGAGTGAAATCATATGGTGTTTGTCTTTCTCTGACTTATTTCACTTAGCATTATACCCTCTAGCTCCATCCACGTTGTTGCCCATGGCAAGATTTCATTTTTTTTATGGCTGAGTAATAGTCCAGTGTGTGTGTGTGTGTGTGTGTGTGCCCATGTGTGTATTTCACAACTTTACCCCATGATCCAGCAATTGCACTACTAGGTATTTACCCAAAGAATACAAGAATGCTAATTCTAGGGGACACATGCTCTCCAATGTTTGCAGCAGCATTAGCAACAATAGCCAAAGTATGGAAAGAGCCCCAGAGTCCATCAACTGATGAATGGATGAAGGAGATACACACACACACACACACACACACACACACACACACACACACACACAATGGGATATTGCTCATGTTTTAATTGGACTGGTTGGCTTTTTATTATTGAGTTGCATTCATTCTTTCAATAAACATTTTCTTTCTTTCTTTTTTTAAGATTTAATTTATTTATTTGACAGAGACAGCCAGTGAGAGAGGGAACACAAGCAGGGGGAGTGGGAGAGGAAGAAGCAGGCTCCCAGTGGAGGAGCCTGATGTGGGGCTCGATCCCATAACACCGGGATCACGCCCTGAGCCGAAGGCAGACGCCTAATGACTGCGCCACCCAGGCGCCCCTCAATAAACATTTTCTGAGCACAAATTGTGCACTAGGTATGAGGTAACGGCATTCAGGAAGAGAGCTACAGAGACAGATAAGGTAAGATCCCCGCTCTGCAGTTGCTCTCAGGAGGGATGTGAACGGTGAGTGCCCCTAGCAAGGACTCAGGCCTCTGAGAGTTCAGTAGAGGGAAGGAGACTGCGCTTCTGGGGGGGCAACGCTGGGGCCCCTGGGGGGAGTAAGACCCGAGGCAGGCCCAGGAGAAAGGGGGGTGAGTGAGCTCAGGAGCTGATGTCATGGGTGGGAAAACAGCAGGAATGGCCTGGCCAGAGCTCAAAGATCTCCAGGGAGAGAGTAAATCCAGGACAACATTGGGAACGGAGGTGGGCAAGGCATGTGAGTGTGAGGAAAGTGCATGGACGAGATGAAGCCCAATCCACAATTGACAAGGTCGAGCAAGAGGACAAGGAGGAGGAGGAGGAAGAATGGGAGGTTGCACCCAGAGATTCTCACCGTGTGGAACCGCAGTAGCGATCTGGCTAGAAAGGCCCCTGGATGCAGCAACAGGGGGTTGTGCCAATTTGTTGTCAGGCTGGTATGGACTCAGGTGTGGGAGGGGCTGAGAAAAGGCAGCATGAAGACCTGGGAGCCCAGAACAGTCCTTTTCCTTACTAGGTGATATCTGTGTCTGCACCAGAGTCTGGGACTACCAGTAACTTGCCCCCTGCCCTCGGGGTCTCCGTTCAGTTTATCTGAGCCCACAGACAGCAATGTGGACTGCCCTGTAGGCTGTCAGTTTCCCCCCACCCCCAGGGCCTCAGCCTCGTGGCTTCTTGCCTTACCTCTCAGGTCGTTTACAACTGAGGTGAAGGATCATTCTGACCTCCCTTACTTTCCACCCCAGTCCAGCTAGAGAGCTGGTTCCCCACTGGATCCACTCCTTCCTTTGCTACAGCAGGAAGACAAGTGTCCAGTGCATTCACTCATGGGTCCTGAATGCCTCCTGGGTGCCAAGCCGTCCAGGGGGAGGGAAGAAACCGAGAAGCAAGCCTGATTCAAGGAGAGCACCTGGTCCAGCCTGGATCAAACACACCATGAAGTGTAAACAGCAGCTGCATTCCCAGCATTGCTCAGAACCGAGTACCGCTCGGGACGAAGGAGTGTTAATAGTGACTGGGAACAGTCTGTGGCCACAGAGCACTTTACTAGTGACATCTCAACGCGGGGCTGGATCCCAGGACCCTGGGATCATGACCTGAGCTGAAGGCAGACGCTTAACTGACTGAGCCACCCAGGCGCCCCTCTAGGTTTTGTTTTTTTGTTTTTTTTTAATTGTGGTGAAATACACATAACATAAAATTTACCATCTTGACCATTTTTAAGCACACAATTCAATAGTGTTAAGTATATTCGTGTTGTTGTACACCCAGTCTCTAGAAAATTTTTGTTTTACAAAACTGAAACTCTGTACACATTAAACAATACTTCCCCATTGCTCCCCACCCCTACCGTCCCCCCATCCCCCCAGCAGCCACCATTCTACTTTCTGTTGCTATAAATGTGACTGCTCTGGGTACCTCATAAGAATGGAATCATATTTGTCCTTTTGTGACTGGTTTATTTCACTTAGTATAACGTCCTCAAGATTCATTCATGTTATATCACGTGTCAGAATTTCCTTCCTTTTTAAGGCTGAATAATATTCCATTGCATGTCAATACCAGCCTGTGTTTATCCATTCTTCTGTCCATGGGCATTTGTGTCGCTCCTACTCTTTGACTGTTGTAAATAGTGCTGCTGTAAACAAGGGAGTGCAACTATCTTGAGGTATTTGTACCCGTTCTGTTGCGCATCTACGCAGAAGTGGAATTGTTGGATCATGTGGTAATTCGATGTTTAATTTTTTTAAAGGACTGCCATTCTGTTTTTCAGAGTGGCTGCTCCATTTTATATTTCTACAGTGCACAAGGGTTCTCGTCTTTCAAATAACTGTTCTTTTAAGACTGGGGTCTGTTCTCTAAACAGATATCACTTGGAGTTGGAAATAGAAAACCTTTTTCTCTTCTTTTTTTATCTCCCTGCCTCCCCAATTTTCCACTGTATAACTGGTTTGATTTCAAATGAATCTGATTTTACGGATCGGATACAATAAGAAAATACCGGAAACCCTAGGGCTCATTGAGAAATCAATGTCAGCCTCCATGCCTCCGCTGTCGGGGAGAGCCCTGTGAATCCTGCCATTTTGTGCATTTTTCTCTAGTCCTCTTCCATAACCTCATCCTTTCCTCTTTAGCGGACATTTAACTGATTTTTAAAATTACCTGACTTTTTTTCCCTCTCATACATAAAATACTACGTCTTCCCTCCTAAGAGAAATCATTTCAAATTGATAGTTCTTCGTGGAGAATAGACCAAAAGTGGCCAAATTGCACAAACTTCTTACCGTGTGGCTCACTGAGCTGAAACCTAGAGGCAGGCATGAAACTTGTTCCCAAACGCTGGGTCCCAGAGAGGGGAGCCTGGCCGACCCCCTTCTCCAGAACGCACTCTCCTGCATCTGCAGCAGGTAAGGGGGAATTGTTCCTGGGCTTTCAGCTGGCTGTGGGGATGTCTTCGGGGACAGACTCCAGGCGGTGGTGGAGCAGGAAGTCGGAGCAGCTGGAGGAACTGTGGTTAGGGAATCTCCCCCGGGGCCGGCAGCTTTTGCTCCATCTAGCTCCTTCCGTGACAGCCGTATTCATTTCTTCACTCCCTGGCCAGGCTCTGCAGTCCGCGAGGGCCTCCCTCTGCTTCAGGAATGCTGAGGGCAGAGCATTGGGCTCCAGGGGCCGTCATGAGAAAGACATCTTAGGTCCACTTCCAGGGATATTGCAAAGACCCTTTAGCATCCATCCTGCAGTAAATCCCTAAATCTGACAGTGCCATTGCCAAGGTCAGAGCAAAGGGATAGAAATTAAAAGGCAGCTTCTGGACAATAGGGACTTCTATTTGTTTTATTATTTTATTTTATTTTATTTTATTTATTTTATTTTCCCCAAAGGACAAGCTTTCCATTGTCAATTGGGCCAGAAGAAAATGGTGTTACAGGGGTCTAATTAAAGTGCTCTGTGTCTGCCTCAATGCCCATCCTTTTCAGGACCCAGCTAAGGTTTGTTGTCTCTCTCTCTCTCTCTCTAAGACTGGCCAGATATCCTGAAGGGCTGGAGGACCAGCATCTGTGGGGTGCCTTACAAACTCTTCTGGTCTTCAGTCACCTCTGTGCACAGGTGAGGTTGATCAGAGAAAAGACTTGAAGGGCACATAAATGGAAATTTCCTCTGTCCTCGCAGTTCCTTCAGAAGCAATGGGACAGGGAAAACAAAATCCTTTCATGTACAGAAGACTTGGGGAAGTCCTATTTCACAGGTGAGACCAGCAGGTATTATGTGATGAGCACAAGGGTCATCCAGGTCAACATTTATTAAGCATCTACAGCATGCTTAGCATTATATGAGGGGGCAGGACTGGAACCACATGGGATGAATGAAACAGGACACTCAGGGCGCCTGGGTGGCTCAGTCATTAAGCGTCTGCCTTCGGCTCAGGGTGTGATCCCAGGGTCCTGGGATCGAGCCCCGCATCGGCCTCCCTGCTCCGCTGGGAGCCTGCTTCTTCCTCTCCCACTCCCTCTGCTTTTGTTCCCTCTCTCGCTGGCTGTCTCTCTCTCTATGAAGAAAAAAAGAAAAAAGAGAAAGAAAAAAAAAAGAAACAGGACACTTGTCCTCAGATGTACAAATAAGTCATTGCAGCACAGTAGGTGTTTGTGATATAATAAAAAATATGTATATTTGGTCTTTGCCCCAGTTCCCGGCATAGATCTCCTAAAACCTTTGGAATTTCCTGAGCAATGGGAGTGTCTTCTGTTATTCATAAAAGCCTTTTCCCACCATACCTAAGTTCCTGCTATGAGATGACACAGGGTGGGCATGCAGTTAGTTTCAAGGGAGGGGCTGGCCACACTTAGAGGCTTGGAATTTTCTACCACCCCTCCTCTTAACTTCCAGGATAGGAGGAGGGGATAGAGATTGAGTTCATTCACCAGTGGCCAGTGGTGGCCGATCAAGCAAGCCTAAATAATAAAACCACCCTAACAACTCTAGACCTATGAGATTTGGAGAGCCTGCGGGCAGGTGAAGACATTAAGGCGCTGGGAGGGTGGTGTGTCCCCACGGGGCGTGGAAACTGTGTGCCAGCTCCCCTACTCCCCCCTTGACCTATGTACCTCTTCATTGGGTGAGTCATGTGTATTACAAACTGTAATCGTAAGTATAGTGTTTACCTGAGTTCTGCGCTGTTCTAGCAAATTATCACACCTAAGGTGGGGGTCGTGGAAACCCCTCAATTTCTAGTCAGCTGGGCAGATGTGTGGGTAGCCTGGGGCCCCCATTAGCAGTTGGCGTCTGAAGTAGGGGCAGTCTTACTAGGACCCAGCCCTTAACCTGCTGGGTCTGTACTGACTCTGAGTAGTGTCGGAATGGAACTGAATCGTAGGACACCCAGCCAGTGTCAGAGAATTGAGGATTGTTGGAAAAACCAAGCAGGCCCATCCACTCCGATATCAGTACTGCCCTCCGCCGCCGCCACGGCCATCATTACCGTCTGGCTCAACTGTTCAGTGGGGAAAGGCCCTTGTTTAGGTCAAAGATGGCTGAGTAACAGCAGGTCCGTGTGATTCAACCCCATGCTGTTGCTTTGTGCTTTCTGTGCGTCCTCTCATATATCCCTCACAATACCCTTGAGATGCGAGTCCTGCTGTCCTGGCCAGGTTACATGCCGGGACTTCTGGACGCCTGGCTGCAGGCCCTGGGTGTGTGGTGCCCAGGGCTGCCTTGATACAGTATCGCAAACTGGGTGGTTAAAACAACAGAAACTTACTGTCTCACAGCTGGAAATCCGGAGTCAAGGCGTCCACAGGGTTGATTCCTTTTTGGAGGCCCTGAGAGAGAATTTGCTCCTCGCTTCCTCCTTGCAGGCACCCCTTGGTGCCCCTTGGCTTGTGGCTGTGTCACTCCAGTCTCTACCTCTCTCTCTATGTGGTGTTCTCCCTGTGTGTCTGCTCTCTTAGATGGATGCCAGGGGCTGGACGTAGGACCCATCGTGATTACACAGCAAAGGCCCTATTTCCAAATAGGGTCACATTGACAGGAACGGGGAAGGGAGGTTAGGACATCGATGTTACCTCTTCAAGGAGGACGTGATTCACTCCACAACACTGAGCTCTCAAACGGGGTCTCTACAGCTGGGCGACGCTATGTGCTGGTGTTGGGGCCAAGACCCCCACCTGCCCGCTGGCCCCTTGGACCACTCAGGCTGTGCACAGAGCCAGGCTGGCCAGGGCCAGGATGGAGGAGGCCGGCACCTCCACTGGGGGGGAGGGGAGGCCTGCCGGGTGGCGTCCAGGTGGACCACCCAGGACGTGTGGGCAAGGCAAGGGGGCATTTTTCATGGCTGCTGTGAACACACATCTCCCTGCAGCATGGTTTAAATCACCTTGACAGGAAAACCTCAAACTTAGAATCTGGGCTGAAGATGCTTTGTTTTTCTTGCTAATCAATGCTCTTGCTTTTGGCTAGTGGTTAGAAAGGTTTCAACAGTTACAGCTAGAAAGCTTGTCAGAAGCTCCTGGAAGACACCATGTAAATGCTCTGCAGAAAAGGAGCAAGGGAGATGAGAAATAATTGCTCAGTGAGTAGGATTCTGGATGATGCCAAGTGCACATTCCCAACACTTCCCTGAAAAGATAGTCAAGAAAGCAGTTAAGTGCTCTGAAATACCGAGTGTGACGTAGGAACCGCAAACACTAGAAGAGTCGGCATAAAGAACACCTAGAACTGTGGTCGCCCACACGCCTCTGTCTGGTCATTCCCAGGGAGAGCCAGGGAGAGCAGAGGATGTCCATGGGGACCCAGGGACGTGCCTGGAGCGGTGCTCAGCTTGTGCTGAGTTCAATACTTGGGGCAAGCTGATAGCTGACGGTTGAGCCGTCGGATAGACTGGTCCTGTCCCATCTTCTTGGCAAGTAAAAAGAGTTCATTTGAGCTAACATGTATCCATTCGAAGATACTTGAAATGTACTTTGTTTTGCCTCTAGGGTTCTCATGAAACATTGCCTGCACATTTAAGCAAGTCATGCTTCTGAGGCCAAGCAAACAAAATGGCCAAACAACGGTGTCCGGGTTTCACAGAGGAAGAAACTTTCCTTTGGTCATTTAAACAATGGATTCAGTTACTAGAAACCCGAGTGCACGTTTAAAGACTCCATGTGCTATCTGTTAACACTGCCCTTCACCTTTTGGGCCTCTGCCCCAGGGCTGGCTACACAGATGCTTTTTTCTTGGGCCAGACTGAGGCTTCTGAAGGGTGACTCAGGCTGGAGATTAGGTCCAGGCAGAGGAGATAATTGTTTCTAGTCTGGTTTCTTCGAACTTTTTTCCGACGTCACCTTTTATGCCTCTTCCTTAGGCAGCTCGCTCATGTTCCCCAGGCTGTGGGCCCTGGCCCTTCTCCCCTCCCAGACCTACTGCATGGTACAGCTTCCTCGCAGAGGACTCCAGAAGCCCAGCACCAGCCTCCTTCCCGAGGACCAGATCAAGATGTCCACCTGTCTGCCAGGGCCCTGTCACCCAGTGTCTCCAAGGCAACGCTTCTACGATCAGGTTCACCATCTGTTCTGCGGCTGCTGCTGAAACATAGCCTGGCTTGTGCTGAGCCATTCTTCAGTCATGAAGCTCAAGAGTGGAGTCTCCTGGGCCATCAGTAGTTAAGCCTTAGCGTTCTCGCTCCAGCCTCTGGCAGCCACCTCTTCCTCTTCCAGCTCACCACTTCTTAGCCTGACTTTTGCAAGAGCCCCCCTCCTAACTGGTCTCGCAGCTTCCTGTATTCCAGAAGTCTTTCTAGCCACTGAATTGATTCTATTAACGTCACAACTCTGCTCAGGTCCTTTCCTGCTTAAAAAAAACATCCTAGGGCTTCTCTCTTCGCCATCCTCAGCCTGGAATGAGGCTATATTCAAGATGGGACCCACTTAGGGATCGCATAGCGTTCTCCTCGTGTGTCCTTTTTCAGGCACAATGAGTATAATCTTTCCTTTTCAACCTCTGAGCCCTTCCTGACCTTCAGTTCCCTGGAATGCCAAGCTCCCATTCTCATCTCCATCTGCTATATCCCCAATCTTCAAGGCTTCTCTCAGATGCCACCTTGCTGAGACGGCGTCCCACTCCGAGGCTTCATTTGTGGCATGCTCACATAGTTACTGGTATTTGAACGTGTGAGTCAACTGCAAGCTACCTGAACTCCTGGGATAGGCCCTCGGGTTTAGGAGATGCCTCGTGTACTTGTTTAACTGCGGGAGGATGCTGACTCTGCTCCTGACCCCTGGCCCCCTGGCCCCACGTCCCAGCCTTTCTGGCCCATCACAGCCTCGCTTTCACTCCTCTTCTTTTTAATCAGACACAGGCAATAAATTTGGCATGGAAAGCACTACCCTCCTCCCCCTAACCCCACTGATTTTAAATTTTGTTGGAGGCAAAAGCAAATTTCCAAGATTCAGATCAACACCAATTTAGAATTATTTCTGCCAGTTGGAAAAGAAAACTTTGAAAACGACATTTGACTTTTTTTTTTTTTTAACTTGGGAAAAATTTGAAAGCTATAGCCTTTCAAGGAAACAGGATACTTAACACACACACACACACACACACACACACACACACACACACCCAGCCTGGCTTTATGTAGTTCAGTCCTGTCAAGCTAATCTAATCTCTTGTGACAGAGCAGCCGACCTGGTAGATCAAGGGGGAAACAATAGTTGGAATTCATCTTTGCTGGCTTCGCAACTTTTGATTCCACTCAATATGATTATCATTAAACTGGTTGAAAGGTTTGGGGGGTTGTGGGGAGGAGGGCACAAATCTGTTATAGCCGAGGGACAGAAGTGCTCCCTGGATGCCAGCCTTGAGCCCAGTGGCCCTGAATGTTGGCCTGAATGGGCCAGATGACAAAAAAGAGAACACGGGGTCAGCATGAATGACGAGATGGGGTGGGGTGGGGGTGTAGATTATTAATCAGCAAGAAAAGTCACTTCGGCAATTACCTATATGATCAACACTAGTATGTAGGTTGGACTAGGGGAGAGTTCACGCTTGGAGGAAACAGCAATCATTGTCAAAGTAGAATTATACTAAGAATGTGATACCAGGATGAACAAATGCAACATGTAGGAATCTTGCAGTCCTAAACTTGCACTAAATCTGTCTCCTTCCAACTCCACAGCTAAAGATGGGAAAGATTATTTGGGCAGGATTCGAGGGGGAGCCACAGAACTAATTAAACGAGGCCTGGACTAGGGATTTGAAGATTTCCACAATAAAGTTCAGTGAATCAGGTTTATTGAACTTAGAGATGGGCAAGCTTATAAGGTCAGTACCAAATGAAAATAGAAATCGGTTTAAATTATAACAGGTGAGAATAAAATTAAAAGTAAAGATGACTTTCCTTGGTCTTAAGATCAATAAATGAGTCGTGAAAGCAGCACAGATTTCTCTAGGATGGTCTGAGCGTGCTCTGGGCTCACCGAGAGGCGGAACTGCGTAAACTCGGATAATGTCTGTCTGTCCGTCCACCCCATGGTGTTATGAAGCAATACTTCAAAATACTTCTTGCAATCCCAAACTGAAAATCAAGAGGCAACCAGTGCCTCAATTATTAAAATAGCCTCAGACTTGGTTATCATTTCTCTTTTTAGAGAAATTCAAACATAAACGAAGTGATTCCTTAAGACCAGCGTTGGGGACACTCGCAGTGAGCAGGACTTTCCCATATGTGGCTACAGGGCTGATTTGGTCTGTGGGGGCAAACTAATGGAGGTAATGAGATGTTACTTTTCCACTTTCAGGATAAACAAGCCCCTGATAAAGTAACTCATTTAAGTGGACAGTAGCAATGGAAATTTGAATATATGGCACCCTAAGTTGTTAATGGCTATTCCTGATCATTACCCCCATTCATTTTTTTCTGTAAGGTGTGATATGAAAAAAAGGGGAACACAGTGATTCTCTCTACAATATTGCTGATCACTAATAATCACACAGTCAGTGGCATGTAAGTTAATTCTTTAAATTTAATCAGTCCTTTATAAAACTTCCCAATTAATTAGTAAAAGATGGCTTATTTTAATAGCCTTAAACATCGGTTGCTATTTAAACAAGACATTCTAAAAAAAAAAAAAAAAGCAATCACATAATAGTTTATAGTAATTTACAAGTGGATGGTATACATTTAGATACAGAGGTAGAAGTCCACTTTAACAACATTTCACTAATACACATTTACCAAATTCAAGGCACAAAGTAGTTTGCTTTACAAAAAAATACTGTAAAACTGTCAATTGCTGTTCTACAATGTGAATAAAACTTTCAAAAGAATCTTCACGCCCTTCCGTACGTGCTCCATAGAATATGACCCCCACTGATCATAGTTGGACGCCCTTCCGTCCAT
Organism: Ursus americanus; assembly: GCF_024610735.1. NCBI lineage: Eukaryota > Metazoa > Chordata > Mammalia > Carnivora > Ursidae > Ursus > Ursus americanus. The sequence continues at coordinate 57,468,545 of NC_142135.1, forward strand.
GCTCCATAGAGTATGATCCCCCCACTGATCATAGTTGGCACAGAAATGGGGACTTTTTTTTAATGCATAAGTTCCCACTTTTAGAAACCGTTCCTTTGCAGAGCTGCTGCTATGTATCTAGATAAAAGTCCATCCAAAGAAATGAAACACAGCAACTTCCTGAGGAAAGGGCACTTTCTGTATGCGGCAAAATTCACAGGTAGAAAATGTATGACCTTTGCGGATAACTAGGTCTCCAGAGGAATAGAGCCTTAAGGAAAGATTTCAGAGACAAAATTAAAAATTCGGCTACCACTTCAGTCCTTATGACTTTAAGAAAGAGACCTGATCCCCGTTACCGTAACAATCAAACATCATTGACTTCGAATTGATAGAGATTTCAAAATTCCTTTTTAAAAAGAGCTGTACACACAGACACCACGAACAGCCACACAGGCTTTGCAAACCGAAACTTAGAGAACATGAGAAAATATAGCACTATCAGTCCTTGAAGTTGCAAGGGTGTCAATTGGCTAGAGTTCAATTACAAGAATTAATAAACTCTATGGAGATTTAAAAAAAAAAAAAAACACCACCACACAGGTGAAACACACTGTCATTTTCATCTCTAGACTTTCTGCTCTTTAAGAAAAATAATGATAGCCTGGAGACATCACACAGTGCTTGTCTAAAAGATCTGACTGGTTTTAGGGTTCTGCCTCAAAGGACCCTATTGGCAACAACGTATGCTCACTTTTGCTGATCACATGTTCCAAGTATTCTAGTCGGTTAATTTGCACTTTATTTATTTTTTGAAAGTTGATTAAAAAAAAAGTCAACATGGGTTTAGAATCCAGAGACTGTCAGTAATGCTGATGTGGATCGGACTGAAACACCTTGATCGTCTTCTGATAGAAATGATATTCCGTACACAAAAGATCCTTAGATGCCATTTTTCGCTTCATTATTGTTTGTGGCTTGTTTTCTTTGAGCGATAAACGGGTACATACACTTGTCTGCTCCCAGGAACCGATACATGCACACAACCGCTTCGAAAGGGAGGATGCTGCAAAAGAAAGGGGTCTGTCAACAAGTGCGTGCCGGCTCGCGGCAGGTTCCGGGGTGGGCACAGGAGACCCGACCCAGGGGGGAACCCACAGTTACCTCTTCATGAAAGTCACGATGTACATGAGGCGGGGGGTGCAGATCATGGGCTGGTCGGTGAGGATGGCCTTCATGGCCTGCTTCACACAGTAATCAGGCTTCAGAGGGGGTAGAAAAGGCTCAATTTCTTTCCTGAAAGTTAAATATTCAAAAAATGAAATGAATTAACACAAAGTAGGGAAGACTGGAAGTACACATCCAAACATTAACAGTGAGGTTATCTAAGTGTCAGGATCTTAGGTCCATTTTGTTTTCTGCACTGTGTTTTTCTGTATATCCAAATTTTCCTACTATGAATACATTTTATTTGCATGGTCTAGAAAACAGGTTAAAAAAAAAAGCAAAACTGGTCTGCTTTTCCGTAAAGTAAGACAATGTTTTTAAAATGCCTTAAAATGTATTTCATATTATTTCTCTTTTTTTTCCAATAGAAAAAGAAGAGGGCGTTTGGCATAACAAACACTAAACCCAAACACGACGCCAAACTTTTAGTGCTAAGTGTTGTTACAATGATGGTGTATAACACTGGCATAACTTTTCTGAGTGAAATAAGTCAGCTATATACTTTCCTGGATGCCCCAAGAGGTATTTTCTCTCGGGGGTCTCTGAAACGAAGTGTACAGAGACATTCTACCTTCAGCTGAATTCATTACATGACACGGTGAAATAACCTAATAGTGTAATTTATTCCTTTCACTTTTCATTGTCCCACCACAGCTTTGGACACCTGCCATGATACTAAATAGGAAACAGCTAAATAGGAAACAGGGCTCCTTAGACCCTAGGCAATTGGTTCCTAAGTATGTAAGATGAAAGAAACAAAACAACACACACACACACACACACACACACACACACACACACACACACACAATCGGGAAAAGAGGCAGAGCTTGAGTCGGTTCCCAGTCCAGACCTGGAGTCAGCCGGAGATTGGAATGACTCAAATCGAGCTCCACCTCCTTCACAGTGTGGCCAGCTTCAGGATGTGTTAAGAACGGCTCTGACCAACACGGAACTGGTTCGGTTATCTTCCTTTGCCTTTCAAATTCATCCAAGCAAAGATCTCAAAGTAAGCATGTCTTCACAAGTATCCTTTTAATGATTCGAGGTTTTGTTTACTCTGCTAGTTCAAGTCAGACGTGACCTGACATTTATATTCCCATATGCCTCCTTTCAAAGTGTGTGGGTATTTTATTTCGTTTTTAGTAAATCTAAATAGTTCTTCTCATTCTGTTACACTGAATCTACCTACATATACTCTCTGCAGAAAGAAAGCTCTGAAATCTGGAGGGCAATTCAAAGGTCTTTTTAGAAGAAAGGCTTACTCTTTTGTGACAGTCACATTGTTTCATATCCAAATCAAAGTCACATTCATTTACCAACACTAGTACTGAAGAAACAAAATAACTCCTAAGGAAGTAGCTTCTAAGGAAAACCCTGGATATTTACGTTTCCTTCTTGAAGGTGCAGAGAGGCCAATTTCCTTTCTGAGGCTTCTAGTTTGACTTCCTCACATTAGGATCAGTGTGGTGCCAGACCCTCACTCGTTAATCTTACCTGAATTTTACAAACCTTGACCAATGAAATGACAGGTTTAATTGTCAAATGATAGTTAAAGTGCAAGATCCAAGTCTATATATTCCCCCAATATGGAAAGATAATTTCTCAAACAGCTTTTTAGAGTAATAAGACGGGTTCTCACTGACCTGATTCGGCAGCCTCGGAACATGCCCGTGTCTACAAGGTAAGGGCAAACCAATGTTGTTTTAATTCCATCCTTCTCAGCAGCCTTTAACTCATGGCTCAGGGATTCGTGAAAACCCACCACTCCAAATTTACTGGCACAATAATCCTGAGTTAGATGGGGAGAGAGAAGAAACACTAAGTATGCGCACAGATCCCCCACCAAACGAACAAACCCAAGCTTCCCTGATCCTATTACTTTGGTTACATGTTTGATACAGAAGGTTACAGGTGACTAAGCAAAGAAAAGGAAAGCATTTTCAAAGACAGATATCTGATGTGGTTCAGTGCAGAAATAATATTTTCAAAGCAACAGCAGAAACAGACGAACACTTTTTGCCACATCGACCAAGTATCATATTACTTTGGGGAAGTTACCACAAAGGATTCTGTAAAAGCTAACAAGCTGGAGCTAAAAATGGAGAGCGGTTTACTTTGAAGCATCTGGAAAATTTACAAATGGTCTCTTGTTCAGTAGAGGAGAATGAAAATCCAGTTTATTTAATTAGTGCTAGGAGAGGAAAGGTGAATCTAGCTTAGGTTTTCAGTTGTTATGATCCGATTTTCTCTTTAGGGTAAAGTGGTAATGGTAAGTATACCTTGTAAACTTAAGCCACACCTTAATCTAAGAACACATGGTACAGAAAGTTTTTATCCCTGACCCCACTTTAAATATAGGAATGGAAATGCAGAATGTGGACGCCATCTATTCTGTGTCCTTTTGTGTATTTGTGCAGGGAGAGGTTTTCAATTTTATACTCGAGGCACCCAGAGGACAAACAGAACAATATACTTGTACATGCTTTATTATTTGAATGTGGTGAAGAATGGGGTTTGATTAAGCCCGGTGCTGCTAACTTTAACAATGCAAGACACCTCACATCCACCATAACCATCTCCTCTGATGAGCTGATACAAGATAGTTCACTTTTGGCAAGTCAACCCCAACAGGACGTCAACCTTTGGCCTCACGTAACTGTCTCCCGTGGTACTGCCACTTTCCTCCACAGTTTCATTCTTGACCCTGTGCCTCCCCGCCATCATCAAGCAAGACTGCTCATGCAAATGGGGCCTACCGAGGACTGGCAGTCCACCTGCTTTCCCTGCTGCTGCGGCTTTGTCGAACTAGCGTAAGGGATTTTATGGCAGAAGATATTAGAATTGTACTTCAGCAGCAGGCCCTGGTTACTGTAGAACATTCCACACACAGCACACAGGTAGCGTAGGATACTTTCATGAATGTAAGGGCAGCAGGCACTCTTCGCGAGATTTTAGTATGCTTGTCATGAGACAAACCGATCGAATGAAGGAAATGCTTTATATCTCACAAACCTCAACTCCAGCAGTACTGAACAACCCCAAGGAACTTGCAACTGTCACAATATGACCATGATTGATCTCCAGCATGGTAGGAAGGAAAGCCTTCGTGGTCTGAAAGAAAAGTAAGATTCAAGCTTTAGAACGGACACTGTGAATTTCATTTAAAAGCCAATCCTACATAACGTTTTAGCCACATAATAAAATCAGTTTTACCCACATAATGTTCCATTTTCCAATTTGTTTAAAGATCTTACACATTTACTAAAAGAGAAGACCCTTGGAGTGTCTGGTTAGCATAACACCGTATCATTGGTATGGCAGGCCTATTAGAAGCCGTGACCAACAAGACTGTAACACAAGAGCTTTTGGGGACAATCGCCAGAGATGAAAAGAAAGCCATTAGTCGAAGGCTCTTTATCACCTTTCAAGTGATAGTTATCTGCTAATCTAAACTACTCCCAGGTCAGGGATCTTTTCATGCTCAGGACATTTTAACACAGCTATCTCACGGTCTGTGAGGGACCTCCAGCTTACCGGCGAGTAAGTGCCCCGTACTAATGTCTACCTTATGGCTCTGTCTAAACAGTAGGAGACCCACGAATGAAGAGATATTCCAGCATCATCTTCCAGCATCCAAAGCTTTACCGAAGTGTACTAACAGGAGCTAAACTATTTCAGGATGTAAAAATGCAGGATAAAAGTACAGGCTCATTATAATGAGAAATGTGTCCTATGCTGACAGGAACTTGTAGCATTTGGAATGACCACACTCCCCTGTGGGGCTTACAGGGCAGTGACTTTCCCACAGAAGCAGGTGACCGGCCACTCAGTGTAGCTGAGCACATGGCAGAAGTTGCAGGGCAATAGACCCAGGCACTGATTTCTTATTCACTAAACTCTTTCTTCCCCCTCTCGCTCTTTTGCCTTCAAGACACAAGGCTGTATTTAAAAAAAAAAAAAAAAAAAAATTACTTCAAATTGCTTAAGATGATCTATTAACTACTCTACCAGGCTCCCAACAGTTTTATAACCTGCTTCTTAAAAGAGAGCAGCAAAGAGCAATCTGTCTGCTGTTGAGTTATATCCCATTGCCAACACAGCTTCCTCATGATTTATGAAGTTAAAAAAACCCAAACAATACACAGGAACTTCAAGAAGACTTGCATGCCCTTCTCTGAGGATTTTCTGGTTAAGGGATCACTGAATTTTTGCATAAATATCTGATTTGTTACAATAACTTTTGCATGTACAAGATCAAAAACAGTCATTCCATTTATTTTGAAGTTTCTCTGTGTTCCAATCCATGATGCACATAGTTGCCAGATGAATGTCTGTGGAGTATCCCAAGGTCTTCCCCAGTCTGACCCCCGATCATCATGCACCCCCCCCCAATTCCTACCTCATCTGTCTGGACCTCCTCACTGTGGTTACCCAGAACATACTTCTTCTCACCTGTGAGGTGTTACCCCTGAACTCTTCTCTTCTCTGACAATCTACTCCCAATGCCCTCCTATGTAATTCAAAGTATAATATTAATCACATGTTTACAAAGCCTCTTGTGCTTGTCAACGTGCTTATGTCACAGGGAGCTTCCAAATAATTCTCTACTGAAGGTATCGAGCCTTTAAGTAATTCTACACCTTGACTTTGTTCATATTTCTTTAAGACATATGGTCAGTACCATTCACTGTAACATATAATTACGTGTTTTGTGGTATTTTGATTTTGATTGTTTTATATTTATTTGCCTGGCTGCCTCAGACTAAGCTGGAAGATACTGATTATTCTTTCAAAGATTACGGGAGAACTACTACCCTGTGATGGACACTGTGGAGGCGAGAGTGTCAACAACATTCCCTGTGAACTTCGGAGACCTGCCTTACTGCCAGATGGCAGAGAGACACACGTTTCAGCCGGATTTTACTTCTTTGCAACAGTAAGTGGGAATGGTTAGGGTCATTAGGGTAGTAATTATTATTTTGGTGTGCTTGGTAGTCAAAAAAGGCAAGACCCAGAACTTCAGGTCATTATATGTTCAATTTTAAGCTCTACAGCTTATATATGGATATCATATCACAGAACTGCGATAAAGTAACATCATAAAGAAGGATATATATTCCAATCTAAATAAGAAAACATATCCTTAAGTAATCAAGTCTCTAAGTTCTTTTAAATATCTAGTTATGATTAATTGTTCCCAGATGAGCTAAAAAAGTATAAAACGCATTCTTGATGCGACTCAGAGATCATTTCTCAGCATTAAATGTTTGCCTAGTCTTGGAAGACAGGGATAGATTTAGTACAAAGGATCCTACTCTTAAGTTCTTAAGAGGGGAGTCTCAATACTAAGTCCCAAGAAATTACACACAATATAGAGCACCAGTAAGAATTTGCTGTTTAATTACCCGGCGAATCCGAATCCCTGACCCTGCCTGTTCACATCGCCAGTGACCACTCACTCTGGCTGGCGGCTGGCCCTGGCTGGAAACGCACGAACACCGAGCAAGTTAGCGCTAATGACTTCCCCGGACTCGTGTGCGATGCTGTTGCCTGCAGGTGTGAAATGACTAATCCAGACCCCCAGCACCACATAAAGGTAGGTGATAGAAGATTAACAAGTTCCTAACTGTTTTTTAAGTTTAATTTGTTGCATGGTTCTGAAACTGATTAATGACCCCTCCCCTTTTCCTGAAATTAGTCTGTGGTATTAACTTACTTCTTCAACGATTATTTTTTGAACATCTATTACATGCAGGCACTGTGTTATGATCTGGCTAAGCAATGACGGCTACAATGGGAGCTGGTTCTGTGCCTGTCTCTAAGCAGAATTTACACTTACCAGCACTTAACTGTGTTAAATCAGTACATCAAGTGTAACAGTTATACACACGGTACTGTGGCTGCAAATTCTAAAACATGTGACTCGGGCCTGCTTTCCTCACCTCCCACCCTCCCACCAAGTAGTTTGGAGGGACATTTAAGCTACTGGTTTTGTATTTAAAAGAAAAAAAAAAAAAGAGAGAGAAAGAACCCAAATATGGCTAAGTGACCAAAATCTTCTCCAATCGTGGGTTGTACTTCACTTTGAGTAACTAGTAAAGTGTGACACGGGCTTGTTTTAATATAAAGCTTTCTTTAGAGAGGGAGAGTTTAAAAAAAAAAAAAAGTAGTGGCAGATCAGCGTCTAGTTTAGAATATGTGATTTCTTTGCCTAATCAGGGACAAACACAGCCTCTGTATAAATGAAATCCAGTGTATCATCGCATTTTCTACATCCTAAGACAAAGGCCCATATTCTTTATTTAAGAAGTGCACTAATCATAGGTCTAATACTACAATTACAACAACCGCTATCAATGTTGGGCACAACAAACAAGGTTCAGGAAACTGGGAGGTGAAAAAAGCTATCGAAGGCCAGGGTCAGCCTGGGAACGGAGACTTGTTGTCTTCCAAAGCTGGGGTCAAACACTCAGCTCCTACTGTGTGCCAGGCAAAGGCAAGCCTGGGATATGAGCATTCACATCAGGACCATTCAGGTTTCTTTTTAAACTTGGGTTTTCAGGGCTTACCCTGGAGCCTGATCCACGTGACTGAACACGAAGGCTGTTAATCATTTCCTTTGCTGCCTGAATGGAGGCGAGCAATTACTGCTCACGCCTTATTCCCACAACCCCCAGTCCTGCCTTATGTCTGGGGCACATTACCAAATAAACTTTGATCCACACTAATTCTATCCCTTACTTTACAGGAAAAATGCTACAAATCGGTGGCTAGAAAGCATCATATTTTCAAGAATTCTCCCAAGTAACCTGACTAGTTTTCTTTTCTAATTACTCTTGCCCTCAACAGTCTGGTAGACGACATCTGAGATACAGCATATTCCGTCCCTGACACAGTTTGACAGCACAAAGAAATCTGGCACTTTGCAATGAATTATTAATGCGCACAAATATTGTAGCGTGTACGAGATGGAGACCAGCGAAAGGTGAAGTGCTAGTTGCCATGACACCAGTCAGTTCAAGCTAAGGTTCGTGATCTTTAACTTTGTCTCAAAGAGTCATTAAAAGAACATCAAGGGCAAATCTAAGAGCACATCCAAATGGCTTAAGTATAAATTCACGCGTGTGCTGCCATCAGTGAATCTGGAGGGGCACCTCAGATAACTCAGCGAACACCTGGACGGCTGTGTTATCTCCACTGTAAGGATGGATTACTTGGATCACAAGTGACCACCTAGTACAAGGATCTCTAAAGTGCAGAGTTAGTTGGTGCCAAGGGTGGCTGGCAAGGTTAGCTAGATGCTTAACCTAAGGCAGAGAACTGCACTCCATCGCTATGTCCTTTTGTTCAAATGTCTATGAAACAGAGGCGGCCTCGTAGTTCTTCATCAGAAACAATGGCTGACTCTTGATCTACAGGATCTGAGAGTCAGCAACCCATATGCACGAATTGGTATGGTCAGTGGGAGAATTTAAAGTTGGAATGAACCTAGGGATCACTTTATCTGCAAAAAGAAAGCACTCTTAATAATGAACTCTGGCTAAAAAGTGTGGAGATAGACCTTTGCATACCCATGAGTAATTTTATCACAAGACTCCAATACCGTAATCGGCCACCAGCTGACAGGGTTGCTATGTGACTAAAAAGAAAAAAAGAAGGAGGGGGGGAAGGACATTGAAACGGACCCTGACATTCTTATGAAACATACTTAAGTCTAATGTCGCTATAGCTCGTCAGGGTTCCTCTTCAAAGCCCTGGGCACTTTGAAAGATAACTGTAAAGGTCATATTTATAATATAAACAAGAATTTCTTAAACAGAAGTGTGACTGGACATAGACATGACATGTCCTATCTTGAGAAATCTTTGAAAGTTAGGTTTACGCCAAATTAACTTCCAACAGTTCTAACCCTCCAGATCATTCTTGGTGCTCTTAATGACACACTGGGACGCAGGGCCTGCAGCTGCACTGTCAGGGCAAATTAGCCTAAACTTAAACAAAAGAGAATGTGAAGAAATGTGGTATCCGGCAAAGTCTGGCTTTTGAAATTTTCGAGACTGATGACATTTTAAAGGTGTAGCTAAAACACCCAGAATGTGTTCTCTGTATTTGTAAGCGATTCCAGGTTAATGGACACCAAGGAAAAAGTTAATTTCTCGCAGAAGGAAAAGGCCACATGCTGTATTTTTGTGTGTTTGCGTATCTTATGGTCAATTCCGAAAAAGGCATCTTTTAAAAAGAATCCTTTTAAAATGTTTACCTCTCATTTGAACACCCAAGAAACAGGAGACTTTCATTTCTAAGGAGGGCCATAAATCATATTATGATGGGAAAAGGATTAATACCATCAGCACATGTATAATAGTTTTCTGATGTGTAAGAATTTTCGGAATCTCCAAATAACTGCAGCATATAAACAATTTGAGGGAAAAAAATGTCAATCAAGACTCCATTGAACAAAAAACATCTAACTGGATATCCTTATAGTACTCCCTCCAAGTGGTTCAACAATTCTATTTGGTGTTTTGCTCCTTCTGCCTCTGTTGCTACCAGAATAACTTATCTTTATCAGAATCACAAAGGAACATACTGCTTATTTACAAGGCTAAAATGACATCTGGTGGCACTCTTCTCTGAACACTCAGTCCCTGCTCCTGGAAAACTGTGATTCAATAGTACAAACTATTGAAAGCGCTGTGCAAATACAGCGAACGGTGGGGAAAAGGCTAATAGGATAAATCATTAGCATGTCTAAAGATGGAAAAATGGTGACAGACCCCAAGCTAACCTGGGAAAGGAACATACGGTTAAATAAATACTCTTAATTCTGTAGATCTAAAGCCTATCTGCTTAGTAAACATACTGACTGCCAAATTTTAAGAAGTTTCACTTTGATCACAGAATGTGATGGCTGAAATTTTTCATACAAAATTATCTTTAATTAGGAAGTAAAAACTAAATCTATACTTGCTAGCAATTTATTGACTTTAAATATTTTAGTTGCATTTGACAGCACAAATTCTGAATTTCATGTAACTGAACGACAGCTTTTTTTTCTTCCTTTCCTAGTGGGGTGTGTTTGTAGAGACAGAAAAGTCTCCCGACAAACTGTGCAACAGAGCCCCAAGATAGTGAAGCCTGGAACTGCTCCCTCAGACGTCACAAAATGCTCACCAAAGTCTCTTATCAGATCGACACAAACTGCTCTGTCTTTAGCCATAGAGGAGAGACTACAGAGTGTGTCCTAACTATTGAATTCTGACCAATGTGATATCTACCATCCTTTTATTACTTTGAAGCTACAGGGATTAGTTTAACATTTGAAGGCATCAGCAGTTAATGCTTAACACACATGCACTAGTCCACTCCTACAGTTGCCCTGCAACCAAGAAGCTAATAAAAGAGCGAGGCTTTTCAAATGAACACCTAGATGATGACACCATTAATTATTCAGCAAAAATAAATGCTTCATTAACTTGCCTTCCCACTGCTAAAGCATGGGATGAATCTAGCCCAAGGCAGCGACTCAGACATCGACATTCCCTTGCGTTTTAGGGTTTGCTATGCAGAAATACCGGAAAGGAGGTGACTTAAAACTCAATCTGTCTGGAAAGTACACTGGTCTTTGGAGTCCAAAAACCACATGGTCCCAGCTGCCAATCAATCAACTAACCATCCTTGTTACTTGACCTCTTTGAATCTTGATTTTAATTCATTTGTGAGACAAAAAGAGGAGGTTCTCTAAGGTTTCATTGTTCAGAAATGTTACGACGACTTATGTCCAATAATTCTTTCTTCGATTCCTACCACGCGTTGGAAATACAAGTTGTAACACTGAGGTGAACCTTGCATAAGACTCTCGTAAATGACTCAGCAAGGTATCAGCTCCATTAGTGCAGAGGCCAGCAGCTGGTGAACAGTAAAAATCTGTTCATTAAATATTTATATGATGTCATGACTGTGCCTTTTAAAATAATGTAACTCGAATTCATGCCTCTTACATATTAACAAAATTACACATTCTCCGCAAAATATCGCTTTTCTGTGTTTTAGTTGAGTTCATGGAAGCTCAGGATGCTCAAAGAAACTGAATGATGAACGCAGTTTCTGAAGTGCTGTGTTCCCGGACCCTCCCCCTGGCTGAGTCCTAGGTGATCAAAGGAGTGCTCCATGACGTCCTTCAAGCTCAGGCCCCTTTCCCTATTTAATAATGCTTTATAGAATAATGAAAATAACCCACAAAATTGCAGCCGAATAGTCTGCTAAGCAACACATTGTCATTAATCCCTTTGCTTTGCCCCAAACTCAAATCACATCTCAGAAACTGTAATAAAGACAGATCTTCCAAAGGGCAGAGGCTCCGGTTCTGCTCTAGTGACTAGTAACCACTTCCATGAGGCCTAAACACGGCACACAAGCTCAGCCACTGCTCAGGCCACCCGAAGGGGCAGGGCTCCTCTGTTCCTCCTGCCCCCATTCCAACAGCGTGGCCCAGCAACGTCCTCACGATCACTTTCCATCGTCCTTTGTATTTCCTATGTCTAAATAGTTTAAATTCTCCCTTGCTTCCTAGTTTGCTTACTGTGGAGTCTTTAAAAAGATTAAAATCTTTACCTAAATGAAAGATAAATATAATCAAGAAGTTACTCCTAATAAAATAAAAGTTATTTTATTCTTAAGCTTGCACGGTAGCAACACACAATTTACTCCTATGAGGGAGTCTAAGGGGTACCCGTATTGTATCAGGCACTGTTAAAGAGAAAACTTTGTGAACCTCTGAAAGAACGTGCACAGGAGCAAATCAAGTTCCAGACAGTCCAGTGATGATTTTTTCTAAGCTTCAGTTCTCGTAGCGTAATGACATTTTTCAAAGTTCGGAAGGCATCCTGGACTTTAAAAAAAAAACAACTCACAACTTAAATTTGGGCTCAAAAGCCCATCAGTTTTAGTTTATATGTCCATACCTTCAAACTACCACTCCACTACTAAATTAAGAAATATCTTCAAGGACAATAATTGCTTATCCAGCAACTGGTCTGGTATATTCTAGCTTCCTCACAGGAGAACAGTACTACAGTGGAATAGAAGACAGCAGTAATCATTTATCAATCACAGTTCTGGCTAAACCACCCCAAACATTACTAAGTTGTGAAAACCAAAAAGGAAGGCTTCCCCTTAGGTATCTCAAGTGTATGAGACACCACACCCTCCATTATCCAATACTGGAAGCCCACAATGCCCAGGGGCCAGGAGTGGAGGAAGGGGATATACACAACAGGCGAGGTGGTAACTTCCTTCCTGGGTGGGAAGAATGTAGCTCTTCACTGCAGGGTCTTGACTTTGTTTCATGACGCGCGTATGGCTTTGGAAACCCCACCCTGGGCACAGCCACCAAAGGGAAGAGTGAGCAAGATAGCACCTGCTCGCTTCCTTTTAGATACTGGACTGGAATCCAAATAAACAAAATAATATAATAAACCTAGACGAGGATTGGAACACAGAGTGTGTGGTCTGGCATTTTTCTTGTCTACGAGATTCCTAAAGGGCTGATCAGCTCAGGAAAGAAAAACAAAAAGGCAGCAGGGAGGAGAATATTGAAAAAGTGGAAAGGAAAATGCATATTCAAGACCAGTTCCTCTTCAAACTTTGATGTGCCAAAGAATCACCTGGGATCTGGAATCAAATACAGATTCTGATGCAGCAGGTCTGGGAGAGGGCCTGCGAGTCTGCTTTTCTAACGTGTAGCTTGCCGGGTGACGCTGTTGCTGCTGCTGCCCGGGACCGCGGGCTGAGCACAAGGTTCTAGGGTGAGCTGGGAAATCTGTTTACTTTAAACCTCAAGCGGCTGCAGATCAATTTCTCCTAGAAACTCAGCAAAACTGCGAGATTTCACTACCCTCTAGCCTACCCGTGTTCTCTGAACCAGGATGTTGGGGGTTGGGAAGCCCCACTCTCCACACCCTTTCCTCAGCAAAGTTTATAAGGGCTGGTTCAAAGCAACGTCAAGCTTGCCCAGAGCCATCTATAGACAGCTATGAGAATTTATGGACAGGTTCTCTGTATATTCGCCCTGGATCCATTTTTAGCACTAGCAAGCCTCTCTGCTGTGGTTTGAATGCTTACGTCCCCCAAATTCACGTGGAAATCTAATGCTTATCGTGATGGTGTTAGAGGTGGGACCTTAGGGAGCCCTCAGGAATGGGATCAGTGCCCTTCTAACAGAGGCCCCAGAGAGGTCCCTCACCCCTTCCGCCAGGTGAGGTTTCAGCAGACAGCAGCCTACCAACCAAGTGGGTCCTCACCAGACACCGAATCTGCTCGCACCCTCATCTTCTTGGACTTCCAACCTCCAGAACAGCGAAATAGAAATTTCTGTTGTCTGTAACCCACCCAGTGTATGGCATTCTGTTCTAGCAAAGCAAATGGACCAAGACACCCCGATAGCCATTAGAACAAGCTCACAGACGCAGCCCGAGAAGGCTTCAAAGTCCTCTCCCCACATCCACAGAGGCTTTGAAGGCTCAGTTTTCAAGACAAGGGCTTTCAGCCTCAGCCTTTACCTGTTCTGTTTTTCTCATTTGCCTTTCTGAAGCTTTTATGCTTTGGTAAGCCTGTGAGGAGGAAACCATACCTAGGAAAAAATTAGCCCTTTACAAATCAGATGCTTGGGCCATAAGTTTAGACACCATTGACTGGGCAAAACTGCATCATTTTGAAAATCCATGATTAGCATTTCCAAAGACAAAGCTTATGGAGTTATCTGGAATTCTAATCCCATAAGATTATTATGTAACAGAATAAAGGTTTTACATTTTCTAGGAGATGAGCTTTAAAATAAATAACAAAAAACTAAAAACTAAAACCATCCTGTTACTGACATTTTGGTACAAAGTATTTATAGAACTTTGTGCAGCCAATCCTTGTTGAAGTACCCTCTCTATTCCCTACTTTTTGTGTCCAGCTGGTCAGTGTTGACATGTGAACTAGAAGAAGCAAGGAAGCTAAGTGACCAAGGATATCCTAAAGCCTTCTCAATGAAGTAACTATCTCAGATGTGAACCATGGAAAATTACAGAAAAAGCATGGAAAAACACATGAATTGGCCTTCAGTAATAAAATTCTAATGTGGTATTGGTTCTTTAGAATTTTACATTCTTGTCTAATTTATGGAGCAAACTTTCTGGTGATATTAAGCTAGGGTTCATTAGTCATTGCTAAATGAACTATGCTAGTTAAAAAAAAAAAAAAAATCAACATTTGAAGGTGGATTCTTTCATTATACCAAAGGGCAAAAGCATAAGTGACTCATAGGAAAATCTAGTAGGAGCTTTGAACATGTAGCCCAGGTGAGTATTTGTAGAGATTCTAAACTGAAGTCCTAGGATGATGGACTGGGTCCTAGCTTCTTCTTTCCCCAGGGGTGACCTTAGGCAATTCCTATAACCTCTCTTGTTTGTTTCCTCATCCATAAAAATGGGGATAATGGCTCTACTTAATTCAGAGTTGCTTTGAGGCTCAAATGAGAAAAGAGTGTTTATGAAAGGGTCTGTAAAATTTAAGTGCTATATAAAAGTATGGTAAATGCACTCCAGGCTCATTAAGCATATATTTATAGGCTCTTTTGGTTATAAGTGCTATCTATTTTTGGTTATGTTGTTTCTTCAAGTTCCTGCAGTTCCTGGTTCTTCCTTTGTATGGCTCCCAGGCCTCCCTGCCCTCCTGGCAGCGCCAGGCCACACTTCCGGCAGAAACCCACCAGCTGACCACCAGAAGCAGCCTCAAAACCAGACTGCTGAGCAGCTGCTTCCGCGGCCTGAGCCCTTTCATCCAGAATCCTAGACGAAGCTGGGAAACAACAACGCTTTCCAGTAACACCTCTTCTCTAATCCTTTCCTTTAGTCCTCTTTTACTAGGAGCAGAAAACAATGGTTTTAAAATATAAATCATAACGCTCGACAGAGAAGAGTCCAGCAGATGTAAAAATACTGCAAGTTAGTACAGAACTGTTTTAAGGTAATTTATTATACCTGATGTTTCTTTTTTCCAAGAGACTGTAGAACTATCCCATTTTAAAAAATCCTTGAGAAATCAGTAGGGGGCAGTATGTTAAGTGCAATTTGCAGGTGGGAAAATTCAGGCTTTGAATTTTAAGTTTCACTTGTCCTCAAAATACCCATGTGCTTACATAAGTTACACCACAAATATTTTCCCAGTTACACTGATTTGGGAAGTGTTATTTTGAGCCCCATTGTTTAGAATAACACTAAGAAGCTGAACCTTGTTAATATTTAAAAATTCCAGTACTAAGCTATTTGAAAGAAAGGCAAGAAATTCACATTTTACGCAAGCAGCAAATGAGAACCACCACGGTTTCCCCAAACCTATAAACCAAAAACCCCAAACCAAAAACACAAAAACAAAACAAAACAAAAAACACACAATGACAACAACAAAAAACAACCTTCACAATGTTAACACAGTTGCCGTCTTTCACACATAACTTTGCGTGATCTTTGAAAGTTTCAGAGACCAAGTAATGTTTTGTTTCCAAATGTGAATTCATTGTAAGTGGCTTGTCAGTTGGGCTAATTTGACAGCACTCAAGGTTGCGGCAGTAATTGCCCTCACTTGTTAAATATTCTAGCAGCATTTGCTGCAGTGTTGAAAGTTTTATGATCATTATGAGAGGATATTCCATTTTTCCCCGCGGTTCACTTAATTTTAGTTTCAGAGCATTTAGGAAAATGGTCCCTGACAGGTGTGAACTTGAGTTTTAAGAGAATTGACAAATAAAGTAAAAAGAAAAAGGAATTCAAGAATGGGCCATGCTGGGTAAGATCAAGTAAAAGATGTTAGCATTCCTCTTGTTGAAAGGCATACCCTCCAGTGCTGGAATGGTGTAAGCCTGCACACCCAGGCGGACGGGGACTGACTGGCTGGCCAAATGTGTTAGGGTAATCGTGATGAAATCCCAAGGCCATGCTCTGACAACCTGTACTCTGCACAATGGTATCTTAACAGTGTTAGGTCACAACACAGGGAAGTTCTCTAAGGCTGCCCTACTACAAGGACTAGCTGTATGCTCTACCTGTCCACTCTGTATTTTCAAAGAAGGAATTACAAGATTCCATCCTCTGGGTTATTTTCCCATTATGCTTACAAGAGGTTGCAGCCTAAAAGGAATTTCTTAGGTCAGTTAATAGAAACTATAAGAAAGTGTTAGTTCTGTGAATAGCTAACTCCTATAGTAACTTCTGAGATTAAAAAAAAAAAAATCACTAATTAATCCAAGAGAGATTAACACATTTTAATCTGGTCCCCGGAGTTCCAGGCTCAAAACATTGGATTTAACTCATTCAGTTGATACAGGGAGTAGTTCCCTATTTCTTAAGGACTATCAGAGTTTGTCATACTCCAAAGATTAGCTACAAAAGGCCCTTTATCTTGGGAAAATTACTGCTTGCGAGTACAGAAGGAAATAAGATACACATCCACCCTGCCAGGACACCCCCTAGTGGAAATTCAGCATAGTACAATTTGGGGTTCCAAAAACATCCCGGGTATTTAGGACTTAACACAGTGGCTCAAATGGGCTTTTTCCAGTCTGTTGGCTGTAACTGCACCATAGTCACGAGCTTATTATTCATTGAGCATTCCAAAACGAGCAAACGTGTCATCTACACATCTATCCGTATAGGCAGGTATCTGGGTTAAATGGAGGCAAACTGGCTACTACTTATCATAACTGAATGAGGCTTAATTTTAGTTTCTGAAAGAAATAGAACAGAAAGTTTAGACGAGTCTGCTATTAATATTCCTTAACTGAAGGAACTTAAAAGCAAAGGGTTTTCCTACTTTATTTTTATTTTTTTTAATTTAAATTTTAGCTAATGAACATACAAGGGGCTTCCTACTTCAAAAAATTATTCTAAGTCCCAAATGAGGTTATTAAACTTCTTGGAAAGAATTTTATTCAAGTTAACTAAAGTCAATTCACTAGAATTTGCCAGAGATCTTAAAAATCTGAAAAATGGTTAGGGTAAAAAAAAATTTAAGGGCAGAGACTAAATCGGGAGAATGTGAGCAGTTAAGTATTTGGCCATAGGGCTAGCCCCTGTGACCCAATCCTGCAAGGAATGGCTAAGGACCCCACCAGGGCAACACTCCTTCATTCAGCCTTTCTGAAAAAGCTATTCAATCAGTGTTAGCGTCAGCACAGGTTAAAGAATGCTTTCACTTTGACGTGTCCTATAGATTAATTTCTACTATGTTATCTACAGATACTGGATAAAGTCCTAGATGCAGAAATAACAAGGGAGAAAAGAACAAACACCAACTTTGCTTCTAGGAATCGAGATAAATAGCACATAACCAAACAAGAGTAGGCCATTCCCTGAACTGGGAATTTTAAACTACTCTACAAGGACCACCCCTTCAATCTGTAAAGATACTATTAAGTCAACATAAAAGTATTTTGAATATTTTTTTCCCTCCCAGAAGTGGTAGATATATTTTGTTTAAACTATTCTGAGACAGGTCTCAGATGGCAGAAGAGCTGAGTGCACAGGGCTCCATCAGGGCACAGTGAGGTGTCCAGCCCAGCGGGAGTTTGGGGTTGACCAGGAGATATAATAGGCAATGAGTTTGGAAGGCAGGTGGAAATCAGCTTTAGAAGATCTAAGCTGCCATGCTAATGAGCCTAGACTTCATGCTGTGAACAATACGGTCACCCAAAGGTTTGGAGTAGGTTCTTATCAGCATAATCCATAAGCACACACACAATAAATTCGAGTCTGCTTAGATACCATAGGTTGAAGAACGAAAGCTGGGAATGGGGAAAGAAGTTCAGAGACTCTTTCCAAAGTCCAGGCCAGAGATGATGGAAGCACAGGGGAGGACAGAGGACTGGGAAGGAGGGGATCAAAGTACACGGTAGCAACAGAACAGTCAGGACCTACGAATGTGGGCAGGATGTAGAATTAAAGATACTGCTGATGTTCCCAAGCCTGGTACTGGCCATACCAGGGGATTCAAGAAGGGGCAAAAAGGAGTTAGCTCAGTTTTGAGACTTGTTGATTGCAGGGAATGAGTGGAACAGCCAAGACAGTTGTGTGCACTTGGAAACTGTCTCAGAAATCAGATGAAGCCACTGAAATAAACAGATGACCCCACCAGAGGTACGCAGTGGGAAGAGGTTTGTGCATGTAGTACTAGTCATTACATCTCAGAAGCAGGGAGGCCAAGAGGACTGGGAAGACAGAAGAGAAGCGGGAGAAAGTGGGCTTATCATGGAAACTAAAGATTGGAGTTTCAGAGATGGTTAACAGGATCACATTTTGTAGAAAGATCAAGCTGCACATTGGATTTGGCAATGAGGGGGGCACTGCTATTTCTTCATATGATCTTGGTTACTGAGCAATGTTTTCTGAACAACTGAGGTAACCAGACACACATTCAAACACATATCAAAGATGTTGCAAGGATCTTTATAGGATGGTGCCCTGCTCATACCAGTTATGTAAAGTGACATTTTATCATGTCATAGATGCTGATTTCTAGTAGCAAGAGAAACAATTTGGGCCTACCATGTAACATACCAAATATAGAAACTTGATTAAGGGGCAGATGATTTTATTTTGTGTTAGGAAACAAAGCTATGAGAAGACCCTGTTAGGGACACGGTCCCAAGTATCTGAATGGTTGCAACCTGAGAGATGTTTTTAAATGGGACCATCAAGAATTAATAAGATAAAGTATGCTTGCCCCTTGTCAATTTACAGTTCAGCTCAAGACCTAAAAAATCTTTCTAAAGCTCAAACATTTGAATTTTATGCATATGATATTTATTTAACAACAGAAGCCAGTTCTAGTATAGACTTAAAAACTGGCCGTGAATTCCAACTTTTTAGTTATCCTAAGTTACCCTAAGATAGGAAAATAATACCTTATAAAATATATGGTATAACAATATTATGGTTTGAAGGAGTAAGTACTGGCCAAGTAGTTTTATATGAATACTTTAGAAATGATGTTTTTTTTTTTTTAATTCTAAATCTAAGAGGCCTTGAACAAAACTAGGTTTCTCTAACCAGAGAACAATACAGCATTTGAGATTAAAAACCAGTAAATCACATAGGAACTTAAACATTAATGATTAGGGACCATTCATGAGATATTAGGTACTACCATAGCACTAATGTCTTTAAGTGCTACATTACTCAGATCTAGCTGGTGGGCTTTTACTTTTCCTGGATGGATTTTAACTAAATAGACTTTAGACATTTGGATATAGATAAATGCCTAATTCAGTAATTAGTATTTTAAAACTGTGAAACCTTTTAAGTTAAGTGGTCTATTAATTAACTACCAATTATCTTGTCTGACTACCATATCAATAGAAGTAAATTACCGACTAGCTATTTGACAGATTTAGCCCTTTACCATGCAAAATTTCTTCAGAACATAAAAGGCCTGGAGTTAAATGCTTTTGCTTCCCCCTTTTGGTTAATCAGGGATCAATTTGCTGCTCACGTATAAAGGCCAAATGCAGCTCTTTGGTCAAAAAGGATCTACAGATAAACTCTATCTTGTGAAAATGGCAAGCTAAGACTCTACTCCTCTTAAAATAAGAAGTGAAGCAATGTTAATGTTTTGGGGAAAATACAGGTTTGCAATTCCTGTGTGGAGGCAACTTGCCATGTTTCAAAGGAGAGGAGCGAGGTTAATTTCAAGCTCTTGTAGCGCACAGAGCCACAGAGAGCACCTAAGTAAATGGTTGCTATGATTATGCCAACATTAAAGTGCATCGTGTTGCATACATTCTCCTTGGTCTTGTGCTAACCCTGACGTGAATGTTGCACAACAGATTATACTGACTAGGGCCTACTCCAAACCTACCACTTCTTGACTGGCCACCAAGAGAAGATTCCTAGGAGAGCTGCTGGTGATAGCAGACCAAAGGGCTCTGTAGAATAATACTGAGCACAGCAAAAACTTTCAATGTGCAGGGAAATAAACAGTATGAGGTTAAGAATCAAGGAGGGAATTGCAGTGGGAATCCTCTCCTTGAGGCCCAGCCACTGGGAGGAATGAATGGTTACCATACGTTCGATCTGAGCTTGATTCCAACTGGGTTATCAACACCGGCCTTCTCAAAGTCGCTAGCCTCACACCAATGAGCAGAGTTAATACACTACAGTAAATGTGAGCACACGGGTGGGGCAGGGAGAATGGAAAAGGTGTGTAGCAAAACAAAAGGAGATACAAACCATTATGAATGTGAGCCAGCCCCACTCTGAGATCTCCGCAATCTTGCACAGCATGAGTTAGTTCGCCATAAGGCTTACCTTTTGAAATGTCAGAAGGCGGGCCCCTGTGAGCATCCTCTGAGTACGCGATCTTCTGAATCTTTAAGCAGAAGTCTAGCCTATATTCTCAAACATTTATCGAGTGTTCATGGAGTCTTAGGAATGGAGTTCTATTCCAAGCAGGGGAAAACAAGTAGGAAGGATAGAACAAACTACCTTCAGACAGCTTGCCATCTATTTTGGAATTTCAGGGCACAATGCATAAAAAAATTATGCCAAAGAGCACATACTTTGCCACAAGGGGTGAGAATGAACAGATGCTGCAAGAGATTAATGGCAAGAAGAGAGAAAGCTTTAGACAAGCCGTTTAACCGCAGCTTCGTCAGAAAACAAGGGTTGGGACAAGATGATCTCTAAGGATCCTTGCAGCTCTAATACGCAAAAATGCCAGCAAAGGGCTGGAGTGGGGAGGGAAGACTATATTAGGAACTTGTGCTAGGCCTTAAAAGGTACGGGAGTGGAGGAAGAGGGTGTTGAAGGCAGAGGCAGTAGTAGAAGGGTTTGGACGTAGGAGCGCCCACAGCTTCTCAGTGGAAGTTCACATCGTTTTCTATTTCACTGCATAGAACTTCAATGCTGGGTCAGGATCAACATACCATTCAGTATTTTATGAAAACAGACAGCAACTGCTACTTACACGTATGGCTCCAGACTATCCATTCAAATGACTAAATGACTCTTTGCTCCGCTGATCTATTTTTTAAATAAAATGTATGGGGCAACATCTTCTCCCCACCCAGATACAGTAAAAAGACACACTGGTTATTTTCTCTGGAAGGAAAACAGCACATGCCAATATATCTTTAGACAGTTGTCACAAACATTTTTGCCTAAGAGGACTACTGGAAGGGAAGCTGAATTCAGGTAGCTCTTACATCATTTAACACCCCCCTCCCCTGCCAAATCGCTGTAAAAATTATAGTAAGTCTTCTTCTAAATTTTAGTTGCTAGGTCTCAACTTCTTAAAGGGTTTGTAAGGCTCGGCAAGAAGTCAGAAATTCCATCTCTAAAATGAATTTTCTGACTCAGTATTGAAAATAAATTCTTAAGTTTAGATGCTTAGGGGAAAAACAGCTGGAGAATTCAGGAGCCTCCCATATTTTAATATGAAGTGACGTCATTACTGTCAAGGCTTCCAAGAACTCCCTAAATTGTGTAGTTAAGCAACATCTCAAAGCAAAGTAACGACTCTGGGAAGGTGGTATGTTCCTCCTTAGTATACAGATTCAATTCCACAATAATTTTTTCTATTGGAGATATGATTCCATTTTCTCCTTAGGTTAGAAAGTAGTCTAATGTTAAGGTACAGTTTATCAATTAATACACACTTTCAAAGCCAAAGCTATGGATTATCTGTGCTTAACACATTATTAATTAGCTCTCATTTCATAGAATATCTAGCAAAAAGAGGCTGCTTTCTTCTTAAAAGTATTTAACTGCAGACTGTATAGGGTTTCTTTAAAAGTGTGGTTACATTTGAAATTTTACAATTCAGCAAAAAAATCATGCAGAGAAAGTAGGCAAGCTGGCTAAACTTTAGAGCATCGTGTAGGTAAAAGTTTACAGTTCAGAAACCAAGATCATCTCAATCAAAGGTTACTGGAAAAAAAAACAGACCCGGTGTTGGTGGTTCACAACCAGCCTGCCAACGGCTGTGTATCTATTTAAGGATGATGAATTGACTGAAATCAGCTGGAGTTTCTAAGGCAGCTTCATCCTTAACCATTCTACTATGCAAACTACAAGTCTACCTGCAATTCACATGTCTTATTTCAAATGGTGATTGTTTGTTTTATTCAGAATTATAAATACATAAGATTCTTGATATACCATATTGCCAAGTTTATTCATTTGTACCAGCCTTTACTCACCTGACCCACCCCTTGCCACTTGCCACTTGTTCTTACGGACCCCACGGCAACAAGAACATTTATTCAGTTCCCCACCCCCACTGCACACAACACACACACACATTCTCTCTCTCTCTCTCTCTCACACACACACACACACCTATGCACACGCCCACACGCACAAGCGCACTTAAATCCCCCCAAACTGTATTTGGCAATCTCTGCACTCATTTAAAACATCCATATGACTTAGCTCATATCACTTGTGTGTTCATTTCTAGAGGTTTGGAATTGAAATAAAGCTCATGTTTTAAAATAAAACATTAAAGTAAGCTTCTTTCAGGATCAGAGAAACGGTTTGATGTTCAAGGAACAACATTTGAATAAGTACTTGTAAAGCCAGATTAAGTTTTTAAGCAGTTGCTAAAAAATTAATGAGGTTTAATGTGACCTATTTAGAAGAAACAGTTCTTTGTTGTGTTCCATTAGAAGGCTAATCCACCTATGGAAAATACAAAAAACAAAAATCCTATCTCCTTACCCTTTCTTTATTGGCTCTTACCTGTCTACAAAAGTAAAGGGGAATTACTGTGGAGGAAGAAGAGAATAAAGAAGGTCAACAGCGTACAGGTATAGAGGAGAGCTTCACACCTACCATTATTGAAGTTTAGCTGAAAAACTAGGATTCGTTTGGTCCCCAGAGCTAGAAGGCCCTCCTTCCCTCTCATCCTTAGATGCTGTAGTAGCTCTGATGGTTAGAAGCTGATGTGGTGTAAGTCCTGGTTCCGTAAGTGTCACCGTTCTCCTGCCTCTTATATAGTGACTCTGTGGTCCTAGCAAGGTGACCTCTATTCTCCTAGGAGAGGCACCTTGTAAGCTGAGAAAGTTCTGAGATGTACTCCATCAGGACAATACCACAGACCCTGTGGATGGTCAATGGATGTTAAGTGACTGCCAGGGTGGCCTGACCACTCCCAGTGGACCACAAATGCTGATCTCAGAATCTCTGGCACTTTCTAAAATGTGGCTGAGCAGTAATTTGGAAGCCTAAACTCTGACTTCAGGAATTCATAAGAACGACCAATGTTTTACAAACTCAACAGAAAGTAAAATAAACAAACCCAGGATTTTATGCTCCCTCTTGTTATTTTTATGGCAATCTTTCAAAACTAGTTCAAAATGTTCAGTCCTTTACCCTCTTCAGAAAGACTGCATGGGACGGGGTAGAAAATAATTATTTGATAGTAACTGGCAATACAGTGTAATTCACCACGGGGAAATAACAAATTAGAAGGAAGCTTTGTGGTGAAACAGTACAGGTGTCTTTCAGGCTGGTACTGAATTCTGGCTCCTTCCCAACCTTCTCATTGAGGAGGGCCTAGTAATAAAAACAAGGATGTTTATATTTACCCAGAAGTGTGCGTGGCAATTGACCATCATGGTTCTCTCAATGAGCTCATCGGGACATTCCAGAAGGTGATGCCCAGAGACCACGCCGGCATTATTGACCAGGACTGAGACCTCGCCGACCTCCTTGCGGACCCTTTCTGCCGTCAAGTAGACATTTTCCCTCTTTCCCACATCACAGGTGTAGGTAAAAACCTGCAAGTTACAGTGGGGCAGAATTTCTTCCTCACCATTCCCAGCTGTCCTCAGAAGTCCAGATGAAGGGGGAAAAAAATGGAACAGAGAAGGGGGTGGGGGGTGCAAAACGTGAGTCACAGGGCAATCAGTAGGACAAAGATCACACAAAACAAAAATACTACAGTGAGCTTCAAATTTCTAACACCCCGAGGCTTGCCAATGACTGAACTTACAGCTGCCTTCCTCCCCCCAAAGTCTTTGGGAATTACAGCAATTTACTGGCTAACTTTGCTTAGGGGAAAATCATGTAATTGTGACAAGCCCGATACAAGTCAGACCTCATGGGATCAGCTTCCTGGAGCTAAAGACACCTGGAAAGAACTGATCTCAGCCCAGAGAGTAACACCCCCTCCTCCCAAACACAAACACTACACACTCCTCTTTTTTGAGGAACAGTGGCCAGAACCGGATTTTACCCTTTTAGTACCCGCACCTTCAAAATGGAAACTCTCCTTAAGGCTCACAAAGCAAAACTGTAGTTAACAATTCGAAGTCACCCGAAGCCAAGAAATGAACCTAAAGTTTCTCATGAAGAATGAAGATCACTGGTTTGTTCTAACTGGAATAGCTGAGCTCTCCTAAGAAGCAGCTCAGATAAATCAAACTAACAGGTCAATATGCAATTTTACCACATAAGATCTCAATTTAAAAACCAAAATTCTCTTTCCTGGTTTTCAAACAGATTTCTCTTTTAGGTTTTGGCAGGGAGCGCAAAAATCTGTATTTGCTACCCCTCCATACCACTGTTGAAAATGTAACATTTTTGACCTTTGATTTTCTGACCTAAAAGGCAGGTGCCAATAGTTTTGCTGAAAAATGATCGATATGGGGGAGGGGTGGTGTCCAAGATAATCTTCTCCATATATGTTTTCTCTGGAAATGAAAAATTTTATCAAAATGTAAGAGCCATTATCAAATTTCCTAGACCAATATTTATGGTTGGTTATAGTCTCTGCTTTGGTTTTAAAAAAAGAAATCTCAGATCCACATTATTTAATAAATATACTGTGAAGCAGATTTCCTGAGGTTATCAAAAACATGAAATAAATTTACGAGGCTTAAATCTTTCAAGCGCTTTGAAAGAGGTAGGACATCTTTCAATCAGGCTGACTATATAACTAAAGCACTTACTTGTCTCTGGTGAAACAATGTTAATTATTTTCTTGTGGCTAAAGTTACAGTGAAATCATCAATGCTGCCCGAGCCTCAGCGGTTCAGACCACAGTAACATAGATACATGCATCAGTCCAGTGTGAGAACAACTTCCCACACACTTTAGTCCCCCATCGCAAACGCGACTGAGCCATTTCTTTAGGATTCAAACCGGTGCTAGCAAGTTCCCTCTGCCTTCCCTATCCTCAGAGGGTTTAGGAAACCCGACATTCGTCCCCAAAGAGACAGGACCTCCGTAAAGACGAGGGTTCGGCACACCTTCCCCCTTCTAAAACAGAGGCGACCGTGTTCCTTTCTCAGGGGGCAAATTCCACTCGCAGGAGACGAGGGGGTGGTTCTCTTCCTCGAGAGCCGGGCTGACCAGGGCAAGTGGGGGTTCGGGCCCTCTCGGGGACGGCTCGGGGGTGGGGAGAGGCTGGATCCGGCGCAGGTCCGAGTTACCTTGCAGCGCCGCCGCGTCGGCCGCCTCCAGGTCGCGGTAGATGTGGCGCACCATGCCCGCCGTCTCCTCGTTGCTCTGCGTGTTGATGTCCCAGAGCACCAGCAGCGCCCGGCGCCGGGCGAACTCCAGCGCGAAGAGGCGGCCCAGGCCGCTGCCGGCTCCCGTGATGAGGCACACCTGGCCCGCCACGCTCTTCTCCTTGGGCCGCACCAGCCAGCGCGCCGCGGCCAGCACGAACGCCCAGAGCACTTTGAAAGTGACCACGAAGAACTCTACCACGATGTTCATCGCGACGCCCGGAACCCCGCACGAGTCCAGCGTCCGCACCCACCCCGCGCAGGGCAGTCCGGCTCCCGGCCCCCGGGGCGTTTTTCAGAGCCGCCGAGACCCGAAGGCTGCGCCCCGCGCCCTCCCTCGAGGTGCCCTCCGGGCTGGAGTGCGCGGCGCCGCTCCCTGCTTGCGCGGGGCCACTCCCGCCCGGGGTCGGCGCGGTGGCCCCGGGGCTGTGCCCGCCGCGGCAGCCGCCGGGCTCGGCGCCTCCTGCCGGCGGCCGCCCGCCCGTCCCGCAGCGCCCGCCCGGCCGGCCGGTCGGTCCCGCTGCAGCGGCGGTGACAGCCGCGAGTTAGGCAGCGCGCGCTGCCCTCATGGCCAAGCCGCCGCTGCCCGAGCGTCCCCGGAGCCGGCGCGGCGGCTCCCTCTCACCCCGGGGGAGGGGCGCGCAGCGGAGACAGCACGGGCCCGTCGGCCGCCGCGGGAGTTGACAACTTGACCCAAGTTGCGAAAGGGTGGGAGAGTGGGGTGCGGGGCAGCGGGAGCGCCGGGAAGGGGCGACTCGCTCGGCGCAGTCGAGCGCTGCCCAACGGCTTGCAGCTGCCCCCGCGGTCTCGTGTCCCCTGCCCTGCACTCCCCACGGCTGTCACTTGGGCACTGGGCTCCGCAGCGCAGCGCCGCTTGCAAGTCGGAGCGCTCCCAGCCGCCTCTGAGCGGGCTCCACGCTCTGCGCTATATAACCCTCGACCGGGAAGAGCCGGCGGCGGCATCGGCCCTCCCTCCGCTCGGCCCTCCCCGCCCCCGGGCGCACCCCGCCCCCGGCCCAGCCCCCAGCCCGCCCGCCGTCCGCCGAACCGCGGCGGGGCAGCCCCTCTCACATGGCCGTGGCCGCAGCCTCCAGCCCTCGTCGCACCTCCCTTCACAGCTCACGCCCCCTGCCGTGGGGTGTCCCGGACTCCGCCTGCGAGGCCTGGCGGTCTGCAGTGCCCGGGCCATCCTCCTTCTGCCGTCGAGTCCTCGCTAGTCCCTATCTCGCCGCTTTCGTTAAGCATGGGACTCTGGACGGCCCCTCCTGCGATCAGGCGCTGAGGAAGACAGCCCTGCAGGCTGGAGGAGCCCAGAGAAGGACCTCGGCAGCGCGGCAGTAGGGTGCCGATTTCTGGCTAGGGCTGGCAGAGAGCCGAGAAGGCCGTCAAAAGCCGGGTCTTGGCAGCAACTTAGAATCGCAGCTAGCCCTCTGGGACGTGGGCCGAAGGGCTCTCGTTTTCCCCGGCTGAAATCACCACCGCAGTGGTTGCCTACAGTCCCAGTCAAGCGTTGCCCTCCCTCCGGGCGGGCAATGAAAGTGCTGCATGCCGGGATTTGTAGTTCGCGCCAGTGCGGCGTGTCAATTGCGAGCATTACTGGGTGGAATTCGAGAAGTACCCTGTCAATGCAGCCTAGGGACTAGGACCCCGAGTAGTCAAGGTGTCAGCACTCTTTGCTTTTGTGATACTGATTAAAGACTCTTAATTAATGCATGCATTTTTCTCATACGAATTTTACCCGAAACTTGGTCATAATGGGCAGAATCAGGCAGTACTTAATTTTGCGTCCGCAAGACGAGTTCTCAGTTCGGAGTTCTTTTCTGGCTTATCCTGGGACACCTATGAGTTGTGGGGCTTCGCTCTTGTCGTCTTTAAGTGGACAGCGCGCATGCGCTAACTTCCTCTTTTTCCGGCTGGAACCATGGAGGGTGCAGAGTAAGTTGCTCTTCGTCCGCTTGAGAATCCTTCTCCATCTGCGAAGCCAGAGATCCTTTGTCTCACTTTCCCTCTATCCGGCGGTAGCCTGTACCTTTACCCATTTGTCTGTGTGTTTGTGACGCTCTGTGACACTGGTGGGGGCGCCAGGCTAAGATGGGATGCAGGCGGCCTTGGGGCGGAGGTTTTGGAGAGGAACCGGGAACGAGGTGTGAGAGCCGAATATGTGCGGGACCGGTGGGTATTCCTGTCTTTCAAGGGAGGCGCAGAATGTTTCAGTTGGGTTCATTCTTAGTTGGTATTTTTCCAGTCGTCCCTGTCGTCAGGCCTTTGCTTTTAGCATGTGGAACTTAAGACCTGAATCAGGGTGGTAGTTTATTTTTTTACTGAGAATCCTAAACCCCCTTACACTCAGCCTCCCTCAGTCTAGGGATGGTGTCTTCCAGCAGTTTCCCAGTCTATACGTTTTGTTAACTTTGCTGTAGATGTTTTAATTATCGGAGCCCGGAGCTGATCGTGCGTTAGATGTGAATTTATTGTAGTCTCTGACTGCTATTTAAGTGAAGGGGTCCGTGTTAAAAAGCGAGGATTCCTGGCATAGAAACCCCCTACAATCTGCGCCTTCCACCACAGCATGCTAGAGCAGCTAAAGATACAAATGTTTAGAGCCAGTGGTAACAGTACTGCTAAATGACCAAGCGTGCTCAGTACAGGTTAGAAGTAATGTGGTTCTGTGTGCTATTTGAACCATTAATAAAGTTCTGTTCACTAATGTCAGAGAGAAGAAAAAGAAGGTTCCTGCTGTGCCAGAAACCCTTAAGAAGAAGCGAAGGAATTTCGCAGAATTGAAGATTAAGCGTCTGAGAAAGAAGTTTGCTCAAAAGATGGTAAGTAAACTTTTGAGGCACTTTCCAAAGGCCTTGTGGCTGGATTGGAAAATAGGTGTTCTTTCTCAGCAAGACTTGTTTACTTCACCCACTGTGCCAGTGAGCTTGGTTATTAGCTCTTTAAAGTGATATTAAATGAAGGTAGTATCTGCACGTTGAAATATTAATGCATGCTGTGTCAAGGAAAAAGTTTCAAGGGAACTTTTTTTTGTTTTAAATAGAATTGGTGTTGCTAATTGTGCTTGGGACCTAAAAATCAGATGAATAACTGGCATTGGTTTTCAGCTTCGAAAGGCAAGGAGGAAGCTTATCTATGAAAAAGCTAAGCATTACCACAAGGAATATAGGCAGATGTACAGAACTGAAATTCGAATGGCGAGGATGGCAAGAAAAGCTGGCAACTTTTACGTACCTGCAGAACCCAAATTGGCGTTTGTGATCAGGATCAGAGGGTAAGTTCAGTTTTAACTGCATTCTGGTTTTGAAGGGAAAGCTACATGGTCTCAGCAAGACTTCGCATTGCTTCTGGGGGTTTTGCTTCTGAAACACTGGAATAAAGATATTTGGGGCATAGCCAGAACATGGAGGGTGGTGTTTTCATGGTTTCGTTGCAAGTCCTGTGCCCAAAGCCCCTATCCATTCTCTAATTGAGTATTTGAATTTTAATTCAGTGTCCTGGAGATTATCTTCAAAAGAAGCTAAAGTGTAGGCTCATAAGTGCTCTTACAAAGATGCATACAAAACAAGGAGGTGGTAAAAGGGCCAGTGAATAAGACAGCAAGTTGCCAGTGTACAGAACACAGATGTAGCTATGGTCAAAGCAAGAGCAGCTAAACCAACCCAGAAACCCACAGAAATTCTGTCTTTACTTAAGCTAATAGAAATAGATTCCAATGTTGAATTGTTACTCAGAACATTTGTTATACAAGGTATTCAGACCACAATACGCTGAAATTGGTCCCTAGGAAAGAACTCCTTACAGAAAATGTGCTATATTGTGTTGCACCAACTCAGAAGCAATGAGTTTTTTAGGGTAAAATCAAGTCTTTGTAGTTTTTAATTTTAAATATATAACTGGCAAAAGTTTTACAAATGGCAGGTATTTGAGAACCAGCCTATTGAAAATGAATTAAAGTATCACTTCATAATTAAATTTCACACATTGAAAGGGCATTGCTACAAACTGCAGGACATAGTTAAATCTGGACAGCATTAGATAAGACATGTCATTGGCTTTGAAAATCAAACTTCATAAGTAAAGTAAATGCTCAAGAGGTAAAAAAAAAAAAAAAAAAGGGCGGGGGGGTCCAGGAAGTTGTAAATGTTAAAGTATCTAACTAAAGGAAAAATGCCAGTGGTCTTTGTAACATGAGAAGATTCCTCTTTATTTAGGTGGGACTTGTGTTGTACAAAATTTGTAATGGTTAGTTTTTTATTCTTAATAAAAATTCTGATAAACCTAAGTGAATTTTGTCTTTTTTTTTCCACTGCAGTATCAATGGTGTGAGCCCAAAGGTTCGAAAGGTGTTGCAGCTCCTTCGCCTTCGCCAGATCTTCAATGGCACCTTTGTTAAGCTCAACAAGGCTTCAGTTAACATGCTAAGAATTGTGGAACCATATATAGCATGGGGGTAAGTATGTCCTTTCCTAAGAGTTCTTTTGAACTGGCTGTTAGCAAGATGGATTTTAGGTTTTCTGATGATGCTAACCCTATTGTTCAGTCATTTATGACTTTTTTTTTTCCTATTTCAGGTACCCAAACCTGAAGTCGGTGAATGAATTGATCTACAAGCGTGGTTATGGCAAAATCAACAAGAAGCGAATTGCCCTGACAGATAACACATTGATTGCCCGATCTCTTGGTAGGTTCTAATTTAATATTAGACAAAGTTGACATTGTCTGGCATCTTGTGGCCTTACATTCATTTTATGAATCCTCCCATATTCTCTACAATGCACAAATCTTTGGAGAATATAAGTTATGATTTCATTGGCTCAAGCCTCATCTTTTATATACAGCTGTGAATTTCCCTCTTTGTTGCTTTACTCTTGATTTAAAGTCTCACATCCTGGGGCGCCTGGGTAATGCAGTCGTTAAGTCTGCCTTCGGCTTGGCTGGGATCGAGCCCCACATCAGGCTCCTCTGCTGGGAGCCTGCTTCTTCCTCTCCCACTCCTCCTGCTTGTGTTCCCTCTCTCGCTCGCTGTTTCTCTCTGTCAAATACATAAATAAAATTAAAAAAAAAATAGTAAAGTCTCACAGCCTGTAATTATCCTTGCTGAATATCCTAAAATCTGTAAAAACAGCTAATGATTTTAATTATCTTCCAATACTCAGGTAAATATGGCATCATCTGCATGGAGGATCTGATTCATGAGATCTACACTGTTGGAAAACGTTTCAAAGAAGCAAACAACTTTTTATGGCCCTTCAAATTATCTTCTCCACGAGGGGGAATGAAGAAAAAGACCACCCATTTTGTAGAAGGTGGAGATGCTGGCAACAGGGAAGACCAGATCAATAGGCTTATTAGAAGGATGAACTAAGGTGAGCAGCTAAGTCTCGATATTAAGTTTGCTTAATAATAAAAGTGGTGGTAATCTCATACTTTTGGGTAAATATTGATAAGGGTTGGGTTGGGTTCTAATATTTTTAATGGGGGAAAAGCTAGTCATCTTATCTGATTACAGCTGGTTTGATTACTCCTTTTGAGGACATTTATGGAGGAAAGAAAGAAAAAAGGATGGGGTTTTTTCTTAAGAATGGAAACTGAAGTACTTTCTTAGAATTTCTTGATTTATGTTAATTGTAATCTATTAAGGTGGTTTCTTTAATGACTTTTTTTTCCCCCCCTTTTCAGGTATCTACCATGATAATTTTTGTAATCTGGTCTGCTAATAAATGACTACTCTCATGGAAATCTGTTGTCTTGGTGACTTTTTGCTATCCTGACTTTGTTGTCCCTTAACTATTAAAGCAAATCTTGGTGTGTGATAAAATTAAAAGTCATCAGTTTTTGCATGCAAAACCAGGGTCTAGTTTGTATCTTGGTGGAAAACATTCCTTGGGTTTACTAAAGACTCTTCTGTACAAATAATATGTCTTAATCTTTTACTTTTGAATTGTGCCACTGAGTTAGCCAAGATGAGTCTGTTCTAAGAAAGCCTTTTCATAGGCCTTTGTGCGTGATTTATAGGGAAGGTAATAAAAACTCAATTTACAAATAAAAAATACTGTTGCTGAAATTGTATCCTCTCTGAGGCTTTGGCTTTTCTATAAAGTACTGTGTGAACATGTTTTCCTTTTGCATTCCATTTTTGTTTTTTTCTTGTTTGGCAACTTCTGTACATATTTGGGTGAGATTTTAATAATTTCATTATACATTGTGTATGTTATAAAGGAAGAAATGAAGTTGGTGCCCGTAGCTGCAAGTTGTTTTGGAGTACCTACAGCACTAGTGAGCAAAAACATGAAAAGTTATGTTATTTTATAAATAACATTCCTGTGTATTGTATGTATCTCACTTATATTAGTGAACTGATAGTTTTCAGCATAGAACATAATACGAAGTATATGTAAAAAGTTCTTGTAGTCCTCCTTGATTATGCCAGTGGTGTGATGCAGTATGAAACAGGTACCCTGTTAATTTTGACACTTGAGCACCAGAAACATTACTAGTTAATATTTGAAAGCTGCTAGACAGATACATTTAATGATTTCTTTAAATTCTGTAGTCTTAGAAACTACCTGGATTAGTGAGTTTATGGTTAATGAATTCTGGAAATTTAGAAGGTTCTTTAGTTTGCAAACTCAGTGTTACATGTTTCACACTGTGCCAGTGTTAGGCAAGAAATTTGGTGTTTTAGTAAATGCCCACTATCAGTAGTTAGTGGTACATTTGTTTATAGCCCATGACTGGGCACATTACCCAAAGAAGCAAAGCTTTTGAAGCTGGTGAGGGATAGGAACATCTGTGGGAATATGTAGGATAACAGTGTATTGGTAGTACATGTCCTCTGTGGACATGTTTCTGTTTTCAGTCTGGGAAGTTCAATTCTCCATATAAATTACGTTCCAAGTGTGGCCAGAGGCCGAAAGAATGAGGAAACGCGTGAGAGTTTGGGAGTAGGGAGGAGTTGCAGACATAATACTGCCGTAGAAAAGTCTAAAGCGCTTGCGTCAGAATAAAGGAACATAGGCAAGTTTGAAAGAGTGGAAACAGAGGAAGGCATGTTGTCAGGGTGATAATTTCTGCTGTTGGTTCCTAGAGAGTAAGGTAGGGTTATTGGTCTGGCTTCACAGGATTGTGAGGAATAAAGGGGGTATGAAAAATTTTTGTGAACTGTTAGAATCTATTGAAATTCAGGTTAACACCGTGTTTAGAAAACCTACCTCCTAAAAGGTGGTGTCACCTATATGGGACTCCCCTAGAAGGCTAACCAACTTTTGAAAGTCTGGGCCCCACCCAGCTGCTTCTACAAAAATTCACCTCACATATGTAAATTGACATTTGTGCCCTTCAACCTTCCAGCATTGTAAGATCTTACACCACCCCGGTTTTCAAGTCATTAAGCTTAGTTGTTGCATTCACTGATCTTTAGCAGGTGTTACCTCATATTGCTTATCTTTGAAACTTCCTTTGTGGTAGGTTATATTGAATGCTGGCTCTGGAGCCAAAATGGGTCTGTATCCACCCTTCACTTAATAGCATGGGCCAATGAATTTATCAGCAAAATGGGGAACACAGTCGTGCCTAATCTAGGATTTTGATGAAGATGTCAGGTGTTTAGAGCAGTTCTGGCTCAAAAGTACTAAGTAAATACTATTTACTATATATTGTAACTTGAGCACCTAGCAGGGTCATACAAAGGAAAAGAGCCTATACTTTCATGTGTCAATCTATTGGTAAGCTAGACATAATACAAATAGTGTGATATGTGCTACAGGGATGTCTTAGGATGTGTCAGCTTTTTGGGGTGTCTGAGAACCACCTGTAAAGGAGGACTGACAACATTCTGCCCCCAATACTCTACAGATTTGGTATCAAACCAGCCAAAACACTGCTTTCATACAGATGTCTCCCTTCGCTTGGGTAAAACTTATCAAGGCCAGCTTTTTAATCATTTCAACCTAGTACTTGATATAAAGTAGGCACTAAGTTTTTGTTTTCTATTGCTGTTGTAACAAATTACAAACGTGAGTGACTTAAAACTCAGATTTATTGTCTTTAACAATTTCAGAGGTAAGAAGTCCAAAATTGGTTTCCCAGAGCTAATTCAGGGTGTCATCATTCCTGCCTCCCCTCTGACGGCTCTAGAGGAGAATCCATTTTCTTGTTTGTTTTTTCCAGTTTCTAGACCACTTGCATTTCTTGGCTTATAGCCCCTTCTTCCATCTTCAAAGTTATAAGGACCCTTGTGATCAAATTGAGCCACCCAGATAATCCAGGATAATCTCCCCATCTCAAATTCCTTAATTTAAGTACATCAGCAAAGTCCCTACATTAGGCAACATATTCCAGGAATTATGGTAGGGAAATGTTTGGGAGGGCCATTCTTTGATCTTTATAGTTCCCAGCTATGTTTGTTCTCGAAAATGAGAAGCTTCTAATGTAGGGTCTTGGCTCTTGCAATCTTGTGTCTGGAACAGTTGGCCCTCAAGTCTGTGTATTTCATTTTTTAATTCTGGAAAAGGGTCTTCTTTAATATAACCCTGTATTTTGCCCAGCATCTCTTACTCCCTGAAATACCTTTTCCATTTATTCTTGTTTTTCACAGCCACTCCTCATGGGTTTGAGAATATGTACTGAAACCACTATAAGGTTTGAGTGTTTGCACTTAGAATAATGCCTGGTGCATTGCAGTCCTTTTGCTTTTTTGATTGAGTGAATCAAGCCTCTTAAGAGCAAAAGGAATTTAAAATTTTGATTTTCCAGTTGCTGGTACGTTGTCTTTGGTGAATGGTGAGAGGAGTTGGGGCCTGCACTGTGGGTTCATGGAGATTTTATGTATGTATGTATACACACATACATTACCATAAAGGACTAAAAAATGAGTTTTATTGTGTAGGGATTTATTATGTAAAATAGAACAGCATGTTAGGGGAATATAGGAGATGGTTCATGCTGTGCAGATTGGGAAGTTTCACAAAGGAGGTAGAATTTGGACAACTGGTGATATAACAGCAGGAGTCAAGAGTTGGGAGGCGGTGGCAGTGGCAGATGTGATAGCCAGAGGATATGATAGCAGACTCAAAAGCAGACCATTTAATAATAAACATTGGATCACGTATTGACTGCTAGTGTACACTTAATCTACATAATCCTTGGTCTGTTCTCCACTTTGAGTGCAATCCCAGAACCGATTAATTGAGGGGATGGGTCCCAGGCCTTTCTCTTTAAATTCTCAGTGTCATTTTTAATGTGCAGCCTATTCTATTAGGCAAGTATACCATTATACCCACATTTTAGATGAGGGGTTAACTTTCCCTCCCCCAGAATCACACAAGTAAGTGGTGGGGCAAGTATTAGGTTCCAGGTCTAATTTGAGTTTTCTTAACCAGAGCAACTAGGAAATATAAGTATGGAGCTTGATGAAAACAGAAAAGTGGTGTGTTTGAGAGCAGCTTCAGTTTTGTCGGATCTGAAACCATCTGTTACTAGGGCTAAACTTGCAGCCCTATATGGGGTCATGAAATGGAGGCAGAGGGTTTAGAACGTAATTTGGCAAAAGTATAGATGGCAAGGTCCTACAGCGCAAGTCAGGGTGCTAGGCTTCTTTACTGGGGAGGGGACACGCACCTAACCTTTCACCAAAGAACCCAGACAAAGGAGGCATAGAACATGGAATTCGGGCGGGCATGCTGAGGGAACTCGGGGATGACTATGTCACTTAACCTAAGATTGGGATAGGCAGGTATTGCTCGGCTGTTTGAAAGTTCCAGACTCATCAGTACTCTGGAGAGCCTGCCTGGTTAGTTTGAACCTTAAAAATGCAACCCAGAGAATTAAACATCAGCCTTGTCTAACTGCCCACTACCCACCCTACAGGCGCATGGCGCAACTTTCATGCCCCACTGAAATTGTGCCACGTCTGACTCCCGTGCACCCAGCCTCATTTCAGCACCCTCCCGCTCCCCACCCCCCGCCACGTAGCAGTGACCCCAAAGGTGGTGGCATCTGTAGTAGTTATCGAGTGAGTCCTGAACGGCCTTCTAGCCTCCCAATCGGTTTCCTGGCGCGGCACCGTAACCGTCAGTCCCTGTTATGGGAAGACCGCGGCAGGTGACCGCGCGCGGAAGGCGGCCCGGAAGCTCCCGGCGCCTGGCAACCGGCGCGCGTCGGGCGGGCGGGGCTGCAGCCACCGGAGCCGCTCGCCGGGCCGGGCGGGGCTGAGCGGCGGGCGCGCCGCGCTCCCGAGTGTCGCCGGGCTGCCGGCAGCCGAGCATGTTCGCCCCGAGAGCGGCGCCCGTTCGAGCGCCGGGCCGCCCTCCCTGCCCCAACGCCGTGGGCAACCCCGCGCCCGGTCCAAGCTGGGCCAGGGGCTCGGCTCCGCTGCGGGCCGCCGCTGGCACCCGCGCTGTCCGCTGCCCCCGTTGACCCCGCTGCCGGAGCCTCAGACCTGGGCACCACCGCCGCGGTCCAGGCACGCGAAGAAGCCCCTCTCCTCCGCGGTGGAGCTGCGGGGACAG
This sequence comes from Ursus americanus, assembly GCF_024610735.1. NCBI lineage: Eukaryota > Metazoa > Chordata > Mammalia > Carnivora > Ursidae > Ursus > Ursus americanus. The sequence goes on from NC_142135.1 coordinate 57,504,818, forward strand.
TGAGTGTGGGTGGTCTCTGGAGGACCCCCGGCCTAGCGGGAGCGGAGGCGGTAGCGTGGCGTGGGGGGCCAGGGGCCCTTGCAGGGGCAGGGCTGAAGGGGACGTGGGGCCCAGAGGTCAGCTGGTCAGGCAGGGTAAACTAACCCAGTGAGGCACATGGGTCACTCCAAGGATTCTCTTGACGCACTTTGAGGGGAGCTGGCGGGCAAGCAGGGGCTGAGGACTGGACCAAGGCTGCTGGCGGGGTCGGATGAAGCAGAGAGATGGGAACGAAACCCAAACCCGGGCAGGAGGACCTGCCTGCCAGATCTGTGTGTATCCGCACTCCCCAAGCTCGGTACAGGCTAGCATAGCACGCGCATCGCTGTGGCAAGTGGACACGCCCTTACAGGGTCTTCCTCCAACCTGCCCAGGCTTTCAACTGAAGGGGGTGTGGGGAATGTGTTTCCCCTCTGCTTTTGACTCCCACTGTACCTCACTCTTGCACACAGCCCTGTGGAGCAGGACTTGGGACGCTGACCGTGTTAATTCGCTCTGGCTCCGTTTTCACTGTCAGTTTTGCTTTGTGATTTACCTATGTCATTTCTGATTTACCTATAGTTTGTGTGTTTATTACTTTTTTCATGAGGGGTTACACATACTAGAAAAGATTTGTGTAATACAGGTAGTCCATTCTATTGTATGGGTCATTCTACCCCTACAACCTTTTTGGGGCCATAGACATGAAACCTGGAGCCTCTGTCTGGAGAAATGCAACTTTGCAACCATTTTCAGGGTACTGTACTGTCTGAAGCACACGAATCCCTGCTCTTCCATCTTCATTGGCTTTTTATCGACATTGTTAATGATGAGTTTAAATCCCCTGTTACAGTGGCATTTCTTTAAAAAATACTTCAGGGGCGCCTGGGTGGCACAGCGGTTAAGTGCCTGCCTTCGGCTCAGGGCATGATCCTGGTGTTCTGGGATCGAGCCCCGCATCGGGCTCCTCCGCTATGAGCCTGCTTCTTCCTCTCCCGCTCCCCCTGCTTGTGTTCCCTCTCTGGCTGGCTGTCTCTATCTCTGTCAAATAAATAAATAAAATCTTTAAAAAAAAATAAAAAATAAAAAATACTTCAGACATTCCTTTTTTTACATTTTTAAAATTACATCATAACACATTAGTAGTTCTCATTCAAACAGAAGTGTATAGAGTTAGACATGAAATGCTTCTCTTTACCTTTTTCTCCTTTCTAACACTTCTTAGAGTTAATTTTGTGTTTATCCTTCTAGTCTTTTTTCTTTTTCTTTTTCCTTTTTTGATCATCACAGGAATCATATCTGGATTCTTTTGAGAAATTCTTTTTCACTTAAAGAGATGTGACAAATTATTTCATATCAGTTTACTTAGGTCTGGATTGATATGGTAGATGTGTCATACAGATGTATGATCATATGGCATAGATGTAATTTATGTAACCATTCCTCAGTAAAATTGGTTCCAATTTTTCCTTATTAGAAACAATGCAACAATGAACATTCTTATACATGGGGACAGTTCTATAAAATGAAATCCCTGAAGTAGAATTGCTGGGTCAGATGTGTGTATGTTAAAATTTTTTTGGTAGAATTTTGCGTTCTGAGAAGTACATTTCCATCCACAGAACGTGTTGAGAAAAATCTGTGTTATTTTAAAACAATTAAAACAATAGCTTCCACTCACTGAATGTTTATTACATGTCCAGCACCGTGCTGAACACTTTACGTGCATTTTGAAATTGAATCCTCACTAACCCTATGAGAATCGGAGGCACTATTATTTTCTTCCTGACCCTATGGTTATGCTGCTATTGAAGGGCAGAATCAAGATTAGAATCCAGGCTCATTTTACTTTGATGAATAAAATGTGTTCTTTGTTGGGTGGGAGTTGCTGGTCAGTAGTTGACCGGGAGTTGTATATCATTGGGTTCTTTGGGGATTAAATGAGATTGTGCTTTTGGTGGTGCCGTGTTAATAGTAGCTCCTTCCTCTAGGAACTTCTATAGAATTGGACATGGTCCAGTGCTTCCTATGATTTTGATTCCTCTGTATTGTCTGCCTCTCCAGTCACCTCTCAACCTCTTCTTTATCTTCCTGCCTTGTGGACATCTTAAGGAAATCTGGTTTTCTTCCTCCTCTCAAGTCTTCTTTGGCAACTTTAATCCAGTCTCTGGCCTAAATTCTCACCAGTGGATAGATAACTTAAAATTTCTTCTCCCAACCGAAGCTCCGGTCCTCAATTCCTACAGCTTAGATCCGGGGTTATAGCTCTGCCTGGATGTCCTCCACTCATCTTATCTAAAACCAAGCTCTTCGTTGCTCTCCACCCCCAGACTAGCAATTTCTCTTTGACTGTAATTCATCATTCTCTCAGTCACCCTAGTTCACAGTCTCAGTCATCTTTGACTCCTTTTTCTTTGCCGAACCTCCTAAATTCAATCAACTGTTGTATTCTCACAGTTGCTACTCTACTTGAAGCACTCTGGACTATTACTATTATAGTAGCGTCTTAACTTGGTTCCAGCCTCTGCCAGATGGATCATTGTAAAGCATACCTGTGCATGGGCCACACCTCTGCTCAGAACCCATCAGTGCCTTCCTGTCGCTCAAAGAAGAAAGTGCAAACCACTTTGGCTGGCATTCGGATTTGCCTGTCATCTCACCCCAATGTGTCATTGTGTTCTCTCTCACAGCACCCTTATCTGAACAGGCTCCATTCTCCGTGGCATGTTTTACACCTCTGTCTTTTCCTGGAATGCCTATACCCGCATTTCTGCCTATCTAAATTCTATTTAAGTATCATTTTCTAGCTTCTTCCACGTCTTTTTTGAACTTCCATGTGAAAATAATATCTACCTTCTTTTAACTCTCTCTGTCTCCAAAGCAGATAGTCCTGGTCATCAGGCAGCTTTCTTCCAGTTGGTTGTAGGACCAGGCTGTACCATTCATTAGCGCTTCCCTATTATCTTACTGTAGCAAGGAGAAGAAGCTACGGAGAAAGCAGACCTGCTTCTTAAAGGCTTCCTGCAGAAAGCCTTACACATTACACTCACTCACGTTCCATCACAGGGAGATAGGCACTTCTTAGGAACAACTCTGTTCTCTGGAGGAGCAAGAATTTTAGTAAACATTCAGCCTACTGACTGTCACAGTCAGTTTCTACTTACGAAAACCTGTGTGACGTACCTTGAACATCCCTTCCTCAAAAACAAAAGCAAAACTCCTACTTCCCCAATCTGGCTAGGTTAACAAATGCTCTGTTGTACCACAGAATTGAAACATACCTTTATCACTAATATTTGTCATAATGAACTATAATTGTTTGTTTACTTTGTTGCCCCTAACATACTGTATGCTTTTCTATCTTCATCATTTTTGTATTTCAGCTCCTAGCACAACGACTGGCATTATGGATAAATAAGTAATTCGCTTTCTCAATGAATCCACAACTTGTCTTTACGTTCACTCGATAACTATTTTGCTTTAAACAAAGCTAAAAATAAAGATAATCTTACCACCTGCTCTTTGATGTTTGGTTTATTTCCAGCCTTTTTTCTTATCTGTTATAAAAAAATACAGGATTTGACATCCTTGAAGATAAATATTTGTATGTATCAATGATCTTTCCCTTTAGGATAAATACCTGGAAGTGAAATTGCTGGGTCAAAAGTATATAGAATTATTAGGACATATATATTGCTAGATTGCTTTCTGGACACATTATACTGATACATACACTGAAACCTTATGAGAGTGCCTATTTTCCTTGAACCTCATCTTCCATTGTCTAGTATTAAAGAAAAATCCTTGCCATTTTGATTGGCAAAAGTCATAGCTTGTTATATTATTTTGCTTTTATTTGAGAACTTGTAAGGATGAACTTTTACTGATCATTTGTATTTTTTTTCTGGAATGAATTATCTGTCCTTTAATAAATACATTTTCTATAAGGTTCATTCTCTTTTTTATTTTTAAGTATCTTTATATATAAAAGGAATTAAAGCTTCAGTTTTTTATGTCCTCATTTGAAAAGTCATGGGAACTTCTGGGTCATGTGGCAGAAGGAGCTGACACAGATGGAACTCCATTCTACTTCGGTATATTTCAGATGCCGGGTAAGATAAAATAAGATAATTAATGGAAATGTGGCTGAGCTAGGGACCAAGAGAAGGAAATCCCCAGGTGCCAGAAATGAAGGAACACTCACATAGGAAGCCACTGTTGAGCATCTGCCGAAAGCTGGAAGTCACAAAGGCGTACTGTTCCAGTTACTATGACTGCATCACAAATTTCTCCAAAACTCAGCCGTGGAAAACAACCATTTATTGTGCTCTGTGGGTCAGGAATTCGGACAGTGCACAGCAGGGCCAGCTTGGCTCTGCTTCGAGATGTCTGGGGCCTCAGATGGAAGAATCGTAAGCTTGGGGCTGGAATCACCTGCAGGCTCATTCATTCCCGTGTCTGGTGGTTGATGCTGGTTGTGGACTGAGACCTTAGCTGTGGATGTCGGCTGGAACCTATATATGTGGCTTCTTCCTGTCACCTGGCTTCCTCCCAAAATGATGGCTGGATTTCAAAGGTGAGTATCCCAAGAGAGAGCCAGTGAAAGTTGTATTGCCTTTTATGCCCTAGCCTTGGAAATCACAGTGTCACGTCTACGGTCCTTTATTTACTCAGGAAGCTAGTTTCAGAGAGGGGGACACAGACCTCACCTCTGGAAGGAGGAGTGTCAGTATCACATTGAAGGAAGAACATGTGGAATGGATACGTATTAGTGCATCTTTTGAAAAAGACAACCTTCTACAGACACGGAGATGATAACTAGAAAAATATCCCCCCATTGGCCTGAGGAGGCTGCAATGAAGCTTGCCATCCACTTGGACTATGGCAGGAAAAGAGTTGTGAAACCCAGCACATAGACTCTGCACAGCTTCATACCCATACAGCTCAAGTCTGGGGTCTGAATTCACATGACCAATGGTGCTCCAGGGACCACCATCCAAGAAACGGACATATTAACTGCTCTGGCACCTGTGAAACCCAGGGCCAGGCAGAGACTAATGGAAAAATCTGTGTAGCAAAGTTTCCAGAGCTCAGGGAGTACTGGACTCCCGTAGGTAGCAGTCTCCGTTAAGGACGAGCTCACGGTCAAAGTTTACAAGTTTTAACGGTCAAAGTTTACAAGTTTTATAAGGAAATGAACACAAGGAAGGAGACTTGGCAGATGCAGCAAGTGGGAGACGTGTACTGCAAAACTGAACAGGACATCATGGGAAAGTATTTAAACTTGTACTGTGCAAGCAGATGAAGGGCATGGAAAGCATAAGGCAAGAACTGGACAGTATGAAGAAAAACAGGAGAGGTCTAGGGGTGCACCTTTACCCTGAAAGGAAAAGAGGAAGAGAGGAAGAGGCATTGAGTCAAGCTGTACCTCTCGGACCAGCCATTAGCTGATTCTTGGCCTAGGGTAATAATCATGGTGATTATGATAATAATAGCAGCCATCATCTGTCTCTGTGTATAAAGCTCCCTGACTGCATGCCGTCTGAACTGAAGATTCTTGTTTGAGAATTAAAGCAGCAAACTAGGCATTTCGCTAGATGCTTGTCTTAAATCACCTTCAGACTTTATAATAACTCTGTAAGGCAGAGCTTATTAGTTCCCTAGGTAGGGAGACTGAGGCACAGAAGGGTTAACAAGCAAAGGAATGGGTGACAGGAATGGGGACGTAGCAAAGGGCTCCGTGATGTAAAGGGGATGGGATGTATTGTAGGGGCCATTGCTCCTATATTTCTTCATTTTTCAGTTCACAGTCTGGGGCGTTCTTAGGGACTGCTTCCATGTAATTCTTCCTGTGAATCGAATATTTAAACACAAACTGGCAAATTGACTGCTTATGAATTTTAGGAAATGGGAAGTCCCCTATGTCCAGATGGGAACTTTGCCTACAGTTTTTAGAATTGTTTTTCCTGATATTTTACATGCTTAGTTTTAATTTTGTTAGAGCTCAATTTTAATACTTCTTCAATTGCTTTCTTTTGTCCATTTCTCCTTTCCACTAAAAGAAGAGAATTTGATGAAATTAACACTCTTGTTGTTGTTCCTTATTGTATAATTTTAGAGGCAAACTATTTAATAACACTTCCCAGACCTCAGTTGTTTAATTAAAAAATTCCGAGATCAGTTCTCTTACAGGCCTATAAACCAGCAATTTCTGTTGTACTCAGGCATGAACACAACATTAATCTCCTTGTCCATCCCCGTCAGAGCTCTTGGGTGACCAGGTGCATTGTCAGTGAGCAGTCATATTTTGAAAGGAGTCTTTTCCCTGAGCAGGAGGTCTCAACAGCGGGCTTAAAATATTCAGTAAACCATGTTATAAACAGATGTGCTGTCATCCAGGCTTTGTGGTTTCACTTACAGAGCACAGGCACAGTAGATTTAGCATAAATCTGAAGGGCTCTAGGATTTCGGGGGATGGTCAAGGAGCATTGGCTTCCAATGAAAGTCACCAGCTGCATTAGCCCCAGAGAAGAGAGTCAGCCTGTCCTTTGAAGCTTTGATGCCAGGCACTGACTTCTCCTCTCTAGCTATGTGAGTCCCAGATGGCATCTTCTTCCAGTAGAAGGCTGATCCGTCTCCACTGAACATCTGTTGTTTAGTGTGGCCGCCCTGGTTAATTACTTTGGCTGGATCTTCTGGAGAACTTGCCACGGCCCCCACATCAGCATTTGCTGCTCTACCTTGCTCTCTGATGTTTGGTGATGGTTTCTTTCCTTAGTGCTCATGAACCAGCCTCCACCAGCTTTAAGATTTCTTCTGCAGCTTTCTCACCTCCCTCAGCCTTCATAGAATTGAAAAGAGTCAAGGCCTTGCTCTATATTTGGCTTAAGAGACTGCGGTGGCTGGTTTGATCTTCCATCCAGACCACTCAGACTTTCTCCGTATCAGCAGTAAGAATATTTCACTTTCGGGGCGCCTGGGTGGCACAGCGGTTAAGCGTCTGCCTTCAGCTCAGGGCGTGATCCTGGCGTTATGGGATCGAGCCCCACATCAGGCTCCTCCACTATGAGCCTGCTTCTTCCTCTCCCACTCCCCCTGCTTGTGTTCCCTCTCTGGCTGGCTGTCTCTATCTCTGTCGAATAAGTAAATAAAATCTTAAAAAAAAAAAAAAAAAAAAAAGAATATTTCACTTTCTTACCATTTGTGTGTTCACTGGAGACGCACTTTTAATTTCCTTCAAGAACTTTCCCTTGGCTAACTGTTTAGCACACGAGGACTAGCTTTCAGCCTGTCTCAGCTTTTGAATTGCCTTCCTTACTAAGTGTAATCATTTCTAGTGAGAGACATGTGACTCTTCTTTCCACTTGAACAATTAGAGGCCATTGTAGTGTTATTAATTGGCCTAATTTTGGTATTGTTGTGTCTCAGGGAATAGAGAGGCCCGGAGAGAGGGAGAGAGATGGAGGAACAGCTGGTCAGTGGAGCAGTGAGAACACACAAACACTTACTGATTAAGTTCGCTATCTTACATGGGTGCGCTTCACTGCACATCAAAACAGTTACAACAGTAACATCACAGATTACTTATCACAGATCACCGTGACAAATATAATGACAATGAAAAAGTTTGAAATATTGCAAGAATTAGCAAAATGTGACAGATGTGAAATGAGCAATGCTGTCAGAAAAATGACACCAAGAGACTTGCTGCACGCAGGGTTGCCACAAACCTTCAATTTGTAAAACAAAACAAAACTAAACTAAACAAAAAAAACCCCAACAGAAACAAAAAACCAAAAAACCCCAACAACAACAAAACGATCCGTGAAGTGCAATAAAGCAAAGCACAATAAAACAAGGTATGCCTGCACATGTATCTATTATACATATTTAATATATTTCAATTCATTGCAGTTAATGTTTTTATTAATGTTTATAACTCTCATTTTTGGTCAGTTCAGAGCCTTTTTAAGTTGATGGCTACCATGGTTATAGTCTTCGTTGATAGATTACTAGATCTCTGGAATGACAAAATATTCTAGGCTTATCTTGTGCATTTCCTTCCACAGACCTGGAATCAGCTATTTCTTGTTGGTTTTTGTGGTTTTCTTTCTTTTCTTTTTTTTTTTTTAAGTCACATTTTAGTTATTAGGTTTAGTAAAGAAACATTTTTTTTGTCTTTTTTCTTTTTTAGATGAAAGTCTTATACTTCCAATTCATAGTTAGGACTTAAAGGTCTTTGTTTACTCTTTATCGATGTGAAATCTGTGTCTTTTTCTCGCACTGAAAACCCTGGTTCCCACCAACACCAGTACAAATGTTCATTTACTCAACGAGCTATCTTGAACTGTACGGTAGATAGTATGTGTTCAGGACAGTGGAGCAGTGAGGTAGAGAAGGAGGCAGGGTCGCTGATATCTTAGCACCGGTCCTGAGGTGTCTGGCCAAGCTTTTTTTTGAGGGCAGATCTTCTTGTTTAAGTACATATTTTGGATTTTCTGTCCTTTGAAGCCCAAATAATGCAGGGAAATACCATGGATTTCCAATTTTTAAAGGATTAGTATATGGAAAATGCATTTCATACCAAAATCTTACTGAATTTAGTGTTGTCTTTGATACAGAAGACTTCTCAGAATACTTTTTTTTCTCCTTCAAATATTACAGAGAATATCGACAGTTATTATTGTGCTAAAGAATTGAGTGGGTCTCAATTGTTGTGCATTATCCTTTTTTTGATTTTAAGAAATTGGTTTTAAGAGAGTGAATAAATTTATTTAAATAGAATTTTAAAAATTATCTCCAGTACATTTTATATAGGCTATGATATAGTGTTATGTATTGAATTTTGCCTCCCCCCCACCCCAGTTCATATGTTGAAGTCCTAACCCCAACCTCAGAATGCGACCTTATTTGGAGGTAATCGAGTTAATAAGAGGTTATTAGGTCATTAGAGTGGGCCCTAATCTATTATGACCAGTAGCAAATTAAACCAAATACATAATTAATTATTCTTCTGTGTCGATATTTAGAATAAAAGTAATGGCTATCATGAAGACATGTTTATTTTCCATGGGGCATAGAAACTATCTTTTTTTTTTAGGCACAAATGCGTATTATCATGGTAATAATTCTAAAAAAATTTTTTTGGCAAGAACACTTAAGATGAGATTTACCCTCTTAACATTTACCCTCTTAGTATGTTTTTAGGTGTACAACACAGTATTGTCTATAGGTACAATATTGAACAGCAGATCTCTAGAACTTACTCATCTTGGAACTACACTCACTAATTAGCAACTCCCCATTTCCTCCTCTCTCCAGCCCCGGGAAACCACCATTTTGTGCTTCTATGAGTCTGACTATTTTAGATACCTCATATAAGTGGAATCTTCGTATTTGTCCTTCTGTGACTGGCTTATTTCACTCAGCATAGCGTCCTCAAGGTTCATCCGTGTCGTTACGTATTTCAGGATTGTGTTGTTTTTCTGTAGCTGATAAATATCACATTGTATATCTACACCACATTTTCGTTATTCATTCATCTGTCGATGGACATTTAGATTATTTTCACGTCTTGGCCATTGTGGAAAGTGCCGCAGTGAATATGGGAGTGCTAGTATCTCTTCGAGATTCTGATTTCAGTTCTTTTGGATAAATACCCAGAAGTGGGATTGCTGGATCAAATGGTAGTTCTATTTTTACTTATTTGAGGAACCTCCATACTTTTTTCCATAGTGCTGCACCATTTTGCATTTCTACTTATAGAAGAATTCCATTTTCTCTGCCCTCATCAACACTTGTCTTTAAAAAACTTTTTTATAATAGGGGCACCTGGATGGCTCAATCAGTTAAGCGTCTGCTTCGGCTCATGGTCCTGGGATCCAGCCCCACGTTGGGCTCCCTGCTCAGCAGGGGGTAGTCTGCTTCTCCCTCTCCCACTCTCCCTGTTTGTGCTGTCTCTCTCTGTCAAATAAATAAATAAAATCTTTTAAAAAATGTTTTTATAATAGCCATTATAACAGGTATGAGGTGATATCTCTCTGTAGTTTTGATTTGCATTGCATTGACAGTGACATTGAACATCTTTTTAAAAATTTTTTATTTAAATTCTAGTTAGTGAACATGCAGTGCAATATTGGTTTCAGGAGTAGAATTCAGTGATTCATCACTTACAAACAACACCCAGTGCCCATTACTTCAGGTGCCCTCCTTAATACCCATCACCCGTCTAGCCCATCCCCCATCCACTTCCCTCCATTACCCCTCAGTTTGTTCTCTGTCATTAAGTCTCTTATGGTTTGTTTCCCTCTCTCTTTTTTCCTCCCCTGCCTTGTTCATCTGTTTCATTTCTTAAATTCCACATATGAGTGAAATCATATGATGTTTCTCTTTCTCTGACTGACTGATTTTTCTTAGAATAACACACTCTAGCTCCAACCACATTGTTGCAGATGGTAGATTTCACTCTTTTGATGGCTGACTAATATTCCATTGTACATATATATATACCACATCTTCTTTATCCACTCATCAGTTGATGGACATTTGGGCTCTTGCCATAGTTTGGCTACCATTGATAATGCTGCTATAAACATCAGGGTGCATGTACCCCTTCGAATCTGTATTTTTTTTTTTTTTATCATTTGGGTAAATACCTAGTAGTGCAATTGCTGAATCATAGGGTAGTTGTATTTTTAACTCCTTAAACATATTTTTTAAACCAGGTTATAAGGGCTTTTTGTTTTGTTTCGTTTGTTGTTGTTTTGTTTTTTACTTTGGAGTTATATATTTCGGATATTAACTCCTTATCAGATATATGATTTGCAAATATTTTCCCCAGCTACAGGTTTCCTTTTCACTCTGTTGATTGTTTTCTTTGTGCAGAAGCTTTTTAGTTTGATGCAGGTCCCACTTGTCTATTTTTGCTTTTGTTTCCTGTGCTCTTGTTATCATATCCATAAAGTCATTGCAAGACCCATGTCATGAAGCTTTCCCCCTATGTTTTCTTATAGGAATTTTACAGTTTTAGGTCTTAGGCTTAAGTCTTTAAATCATTTTAAGTTGATTTTTGTGTATGGCGTAAGATAGGGTTCAGTGTCATTCTTTCACATGCGGATCTCTCGTTTTTCCAATGCTGTTTGTTGAAGAGACTATCCTTTCCCTATTGTTACTCCTCGGCATCCTTATCAAAGATCAGTTGACTGTATATATGTGGATTTATTTCTGGATTCTATTCCTCCAGTGGCTTATATGTGTGTGTTTATATCAGTATCATATTGTTTTGATTACCTTAGCTTTGTGATGTATTTTGAAATGAGCAAGTTGATGCCGTCAGTTTTGATCTTCTTTCTCAAGATTGTTTTGGCTATCTGGCTTTGTCAGTCCATATGAAGTTTTTAAAAAACTATTTCTGTAAAAAAAAAAAGTGCCATTGGGATTTTAATTGCATTGAGTCTGGAGATCATTTTCGATAGTATGGTTATTTTGACAAAATTAAGTTTTCTGATTTGTGAACATGAGATGTCTTTCCATTTGTGTCTTCTTTAATTTTTCATTGTGTTTTCCAGTGTAGAAGTTGTTCACTCCTTAGTTCAGTTTACTCCTAAGTATTTTATTCTTTTGTATTTTATGCTATTGTAAATTGGATTGTTTTCCTAATTTCCTTTTCAGATGGTTTATGGTTAGTGTATAAAAGTGCTAGTGATTTTTTGGTGGCGTCTGTAGGATTTTCTACATATTTAAGATCATGACATTTGTAAACAGTGACAGGTTTCCAGTCTGGATTCTTTTTCTTTCCTAATTGCTCTGGCTAGGACTTATAGTCGAATAGACGTGGTAAGAGTGGTCATCCTTGCCTTATTCCTCGTCTTAGAGGAAAAAATTTGATTCTTCACCCTTGACTGTGATGTTAACTGTGGGCTTTCCATGCCTTTATTATGTTGAGATAATTTCTCTCTATTCCTAGTTTGTTGAGAGTTTTTATCATGAAAGAGCATCGAATTTTATCAAATGCTTTTTCTGCATCTATTGAGATGATCATGTGACTTTTTAATCCTTTATTCTTTTAAAGTGGTATATCACATTAATTTTTGTGTATGGAGCCATCCTTGCATCCGAGAGATGAGTCCCATCTGGTCATTGTGTATAATGGTAATATATTTGAGAGAATCCTAAACATTTTACTGTCTGGTACACCATAACTTGCTGTTGAACTTCAAATTTTTTTATGTTGCTAAATATCTGTGACCTGGGACTTGAAAGAACTTATTAAAATATTTAAAGGAAAAAGGTTTTACTATTAATTTTAGCTATATTATTAAAGGCCACTTACTTTAAAATCCCAAGAATATGTATTTACATGTTATAAGTGAACTTTCCATGTAAGTCTATGTTAGTATTTAATCTGTATGATGGAAAATAAATTAGAAAAAATATTTATCTCTGAAATACCTTTTTTTTTGTATTTTGTGTCCTGAATTTGAAGCAGCATCTCACTTTCATCAGCGCTGTTGAAAGAAGAAGAAAAAATGCCAGTCCTGTCTCCTGAAATCAAATTGGATGCTTCTAATGTCACCAGAAAGTCCCTTGACAGTTGTTTTCTCTTTGAGAGCAGTTGGAGGAAAGCAGTTTTAGAAACACAAAAGATGAAGAAAGGTAACTTCATTTTTACAATTATTTTACTGAAGAAAATATAGAAATACTACCTTAAAGTTACACATGCACTTTTTTAAGCAGTCAGGAGACATCTTATAATTTCTGTAACATTTTTGGAAGGATAATATCCTAAGTTTATGGAAAATAAAAATGGAAGCAAATTAAACGTAATTTACTTAATGTAATTCTGTAACTCATGATGGAAACAAATTTTAAAGAACTACTTCTCTTGGTGTCAGTGCAGTACTATCTCTTTTGGGTCATACTACTTCTCACAAATTGTGTTTGTTTTTAAACAACTCAAGTTGGTTTTTAAGAAACCCAAATCTTTAACAGCATCTTTTTGTATTTATAATTCTAACCAAAATTTTATTTGTTGTGTGAGTTATGTGGCAAGTATCTTATATTCTACTGTTGCTCAATAAAGACTAATCTGAGAACTTTTGATATGTGTATGAATATATTAATAGCTTAATTTCAATTTATATTTCAAATTAGAAGTGTATTTCTTGTTTTTCCTGAATTCTGCCTTCAGCTTTATAAATAGAAATGTAATTCTTGAAAATAGTAAAATCCAAATTCCCCAACCCATTTCATCACTCCTGGTTTTGAGTGTGTTGCTCTGTTTTTTCAACTTTTTCGCTAGATTCCCATTAAAGATACTCAAAAGATATAAGCTTATCTGTCCTTTTACCCTCAAATCTAACTGCTAAAAAGAGAATTTTATGTTTTTTGATCAGGAGAAACTTTTTTTCCCCCGAAAGAAAAATCAAAGGTTGCAAAATAGCATTCGGAGCATTTATATACTATTTTTATTGTTGTGCTAGACTTGCTTAGTAGAGAAAGCTTAAAAACAATTCTCTACAGTTTAAAGATCACCCAAAACTTTAATTTCTTAATATGTTTTTGTCCATTTATTGCCTTCATTTTGAAGTTTTGTTTTGTTTTTAAGTAATTTGACAATCTCTGTCCAATTTTATGTGAGGTCAGTAGAGAAGCAATCTTGATGCTTCAATGTTAGTATTTATAGATTTGGTGTGAAAATTGCAGAGAGAAAATTATTATTTTTTAAAGATTTTATTTATTCACTTATTTCACAGAGAAAGAGAGAGAGAGAACAAGCAGGGAGAGCAGCAGAGAGAGAGGGAGAAGCAGACTCCCCACTGAACAGGGAGCCTGATGCAGGGCTGGATCCTGGGACCTTGGGATCATGACCTGAAGGCAGACACTTCCCCGACTGAACCACCCAGGCATCCCTGAGAAAATTAAAATCAATGCTTAAAAGTGCTTTTAAATTCTATTTCAATGTGACTGTCTCTAATATTCTGGAAATTCTAATTATATAAAATAATGAGGGCAGAAGGCAGTGACAACTGTGGGAGATCTGTGAAGCTGTCCTTTTTCTTTATCCTACTTCTTAATCAGCCCCGGAATCAACTCTTCCCTACAATCCCGATAGTAGGGATTGAAAGGTATTCTCTTAGGAAAGATACTGGATAAATTACAGTAGCTTTATTTTCTTTACTTAATGACTAATTGACCATTGTATTATGCATTTTAGTATGTGGTAAAAGAAGTTATATACATTTCATCAAGAAATAATACCATGCATTATGATACTATTTTTAATTAGAATACACCACAGCATTTGGTCTAGAAGAGTTCAGAGAGTGTGTCAAAATGCCATATTTACCAGGACTGCAGAGTTGCCCAAAAAGTCTAAGTTCAACTCCACTGGAAGTTCATCCAAGACTGCTGCATGCCCATACGGAGATGCCTCCCGTCAGGTAGACCATTGCTGTTCCGTCCTCTTGCCTTCGACATGTATCTGTAGGAATACTGCTAAAGGTAGAGGGTTTCCTGCCTAGTGAATTGAAGTCTTTCTTGCCCATTGATATTTTTTTCATAAAGGATCTCATGTTTTAATCTAGGTAGCAATTTTATTCGGTTTGACAAGTAGGCCCTTTTCTCAGTTTTCAAGGGACATTGGCAGAAAGGACTGAAGGACTTCCTTTTAAAAATATTTGTTGCCCTAGTGTAGATTGCCCATGAGAATATTGGAATTTTTAGCAATAAATAAATGAACTCTCTGCAATATTAACAGGTTTCTCTATGCTGAATGTAGTACCTTGGGTTTCGTTTCTAGTTTGACTGACGGAGTGTGAGGGGAGGTTCTAAATGAGATGACAGCCTGATGAAGACCTGCGCTGACTCTTGAACAAGGAGTCTGTCAGCCAGAAAAGTCCCACTCACTTTGAATATTGGTGTTTAAAAGCATTATTGTAATTACCTCCCTTTTTATAAATCAGACTGGCTGACATACCATTAAAAGAAAACCCCCTTCTCCAAAGGGGTCTGTAAATTAGTAAGACAGTCTCATATTCTATTTGGTGCCTGCTTTGGTTTATTTATTTATTCATCAGGTATTTTTTATTATTATTTATTCATCGGGTATTTATTGAATGTCCAGGACTTGTTCACTTTGCCAGCCTAAAAAAAAAAAAAAGTGATGCATTTATAGTAGTCTGAGTTGTTACTCTCCTTAGGGGAAAATTTATATTTTCATATTCCCTGAGCTTTAAAGTCAGCCAGTTACACAGAGCACACAAATATAGGAGTTTTAGAATATATTTATTGAGTTTTCCAGTAGTGTTACTTTTCTTGTTAATTACTCTTAAAATAAGTCTTGGTCATTTAAATAGAGAACTAGAATACACTAAAAATGAAAAATTGTGCATAATTTATGAAATCATGAAAACAGATAAGAACTTTGCAGAAAATTTGGAGAAAAAAGAAAAACAATATTTTGATAATTTACCCATTTTTATTGTTGAGTGTTTGTTCTCTTCTTCTTCATTTTTATGGACTTGTATTTTCGCTATAATTTTAGTGTATTTACAATTTTTTATTTTGCCTTTTTAACTTAGTATTACACATATTCATTTTTTCATGTCACTGCATAGTCTTCGAACAGTCTTTACTGGCTACATGGTATCTCGTTAATGGAGCCATAGTTTATTTAACCATTCCCTATCAATTTTAATATTATCTGAGGACAGATTTCCAAGCTATAAAAATATAAAATGCAAAATTACTCTTTCTTCTATGAGATTATAATGAAATAAGGCAGAATCAGGGATGGTGGAAGAGAGCGAGCGAGTTGCTAGTGAAGTAGATGGTAACAGGTACGGAGGAGGGACAGTAGGGATGTAGCAAGAACAGAGACAGATGGAAACATGAGTATATAAAACCCACTTAAGGACATGCTTACTGAGACACCCATGTCCCTAACACTCACCCCACTCATCATTTCCATCGGGCTTCTCAGGCCGTTTGAGGAAAGTGTAGGGCTGAGTCTGGCCATGGACTTGTCTCAGTACACACCAGTCTTATTATCCTTCTTTCAGTGCATATGCACATCTTTAAGAAACTGGAATCCCAGAAAGCACCCCCTGAATTAGCCCATTAATTAGACGATTTAAGAATACGTCTTAATCTTAAGTCCTCATTTTGCTTCCTACTATTTTCACTCTATTTCAGTTTTTATTTTCATTTGCAATTGTTTGTGAAATGATTCCTTGCCACTTTACATTGACTTGAGTGTGAATTAACCTGGGCAGTGAAGGATAATTTGAATATATTAAATTCATGTTATGACAAGTGTTGTTCATATACAAAGTGGAAGAGCAGTGGCTACGTGCCATAATGTTTATGAAGTGTTTGGCAAGTGTAAATGTTCCTTCTTTTCCCTGTCTTTGAAACAAGTGTCTTTATTTTAGCCAGTCTAGTGAGAACATGTCGAGTTGTGTACAAGTGTTTTATTCTCCTCTGCATATTGCACAGCGCCCCGGGAACGAACAGCCATGGCAAAGCAGGGAAGTAACGCATTTTTGTTTGTCTTGCGTACAGCCCCTTACCACCTTTTCCCTCTCCATGTGTGAATATTTGTTTTTAAAATGCCAATAAAAGTTTGTTTTTTCAAATTTCTTTTTTTTTTTTTTAGGTTTTTTTTTTTTTTTGACAGAGAGAGAGAGCACAAGCAGGGGGAGTGGCAGATAGAGGGAGAGGGAGAAGGAGGTTCCCAGCTGAGCAGGCAGCCTAACTCGGGGCTCGATCCCAGGACCCTGGGATCATGACCTGAACTGAAGGCAGACACTTAACTGACTGAGCCACCCAGGCGCCCCTCAAATTTCTTTAATTATACTCATATACTTTCAGTGACTCTCAAGGCACACTCTGGTAATATAACTGATAGTAGTAATCCCAGAGGTGAAGGGCACTTAAAAGTTCCAGCTGACTTCTAAAGTTTAATGTAGTTACAGGAAATTTGCAATTCTTATGGATTATCTCACCTACAGCAGGTCAGTCGTGACATACTTCCTCTAATAACCCACTTGGTATGTAGGTCTAGTCCAGTAGGAACAAAAGTTAATTAAGGCGAAATTCAGACTGTGGTGGTTAGTAGGTAAAATATGCACAAATAAGTGATAGTTGATATCTGGCATATGTAGGTACCCTCTTAATCTAATTTTGATTCCCTCCCTCTTAGCATTCCCTGAATCGTACTTAGAGAAAGTTAAGATAAAGCTAAATATGGGGAAAGTTGGACATGGTAGAATTTAACGAAAACTGAGATGTTGAGTTGCTCCTATCTGCTTCTGATTAGATTAGTTATGATGGAATGAGTTCACTTTCTTTAATGTTTGTTTACTTTCCATGTGATATCCTTCACCAAGTGACTTTTGCTGAAGCAACTTCTTGCCGCTTACTGTATTTTTTTTACGTTAATGTACCCTGGATTTATGTAAAAGTGATATTATGATGATATGTAATTTTAGGATAAGGAAGACTAAGGAGACCTGCACGGTGGTACCACTTCAGGAGAAACCAAAGGGTAAGTTGGCTTATTTTTCTTTCCTGCCACATGTATTCTTAGGTTGTCTCATACTTATTCTTTTTACCATCTTTTCTGTCTGCTGATTTAATTGCTTTGTTCTTTTTAATGCTTCTTTTAAGCTTTGTTTATTTTATAAATGTAGTGGATGCTATGTTCACTCTACACACACCTTTATTATTTCAGGACTTTGGGATAGACCCTCACCATCTCTCATGTGGGCCATTGCATGGCTTCCATACTAGTCTTGCTTTGAGCTTCTGACCTTTGAAATTTTTCAAAGCCATGGCAGCTTGATGCTGAGATGCTGAGTGTAGTTCAGGAAGGAGCTCGATGGTGCCTCTCTCACTGTTCAGGGTGCACCTACCTCTATAATGGCTGTCTGCAAAACAAAGAGCTCTATTTTCAGGTTTTACCTTTTTAAAATCAAAGTGAAAATCTTTATTGGATTTCTTTCAGTTAGCAAAAACAGGTACGGATGTAGGTCTTTATAGAAGTAAAGTGGTTTAACATGAACTTTTGAAAAGCTGGAATACCTATATTATATAGCTATGAAAAAGGAAATCTGTTGTTTATGACAATATGGTTAAACCCAGAAGGCATTATGCTTAGTAAAATAAGCCAGACAGAGAAAGACAGATGTGGCATGGAACTTTGTTCCTCATGGAATCAATCACTCATGTGTGGAATCTTTAAAAAAAAAAAAAAAGTTGAACATACAGAATAGAATGGTGGTTACCAGGGTTTTGCATGGGACAAATGGGGAGATGTTGGTACACAGTTACAGTTCTAAGATGAATAAGTTCTGGGGATCCAATGTACAGCATGGTGACTATGGTTAATAATACTGAATTATACACTGAAATCTGCTAAGAGAGTAGGCCTGAAGTGTTCTCATCGTCCCACATGAAAACGCAGTTCCTTCCTAGGAAAGGTAACTATATGGGGTGACGGATGTGTTAACTTAATTGTGGTAATCATTTCACAATATATATGTATATCAAGTCATCGTGTTGTATACTGTACATGTATGCAATTTTTATTTGTCAAATATACTGCAATGAAGTTGGGGGAGAAATGGAAAGCAGCAGATGATAGGATTCGTAAAATGAAAGATCATTAGAAAATACCCAATTAAAGTGAAAGGAGAAAAAAGATAATACAGAACAGAGTGTGCAAGTCATTATGTGACAAGGTAAACCTGCTTTACACATGTGTAATTCTAATTCCAGAATAAAAAGGGTAGGACAGAAACAATATTTACCTACTGGCTGATAAGTTCCCAATTTTGATGAAAAATACAAATCCGCAGATACAAGAAGTTCTGTGAGCCCTCAACAGGATAGAAACAAAGAAAACCACAGCTAGGCACATCATAATAAAAAGACTAAGTTAAAAAAACCCAAAAAACCAAAAAAACCACAGAACAAGAATACAGAGAAAAGATATGTTGCCTTCAGTGGTACAATGGTAAGACATACAAGTGACTTTTTAAATGTAGACAATGGAAGCATGAAGACAGTGGAATAGCATTTTCAAGGGCTAAAAGATAGTAACTGCCAAACTTGAATTGGATACCCAGTGAAGATATCCTTACAATTAAAAGTGAAACAAATACATTTTCATTCAAATAGAAGTTGAGAGAATTTATTGTCTGCAGAGCTTCACTAAAAAATATTAAGGAAGAAATGATACAAAAAGGAAGTCCAACAACTTGGAAGAGAATGAGAAGCAGTGGCAGTAGTATTATGAAGTTTAAAATCTATGTAGAAATAAAATACTTGACAATAGTCGCACAGACATAGGATGGGGCATATGTGGAGTTAAAATGTTGTAAGATACTTGCATTATCTGAAAAATGGTAAAATAACTAATTTAAAGTAGACTGTAATACGTCAAAGAGACGTGATATTCTGTATGGTAACCACTTAAAGAAAAATAAAATAATACAAGTAACAAGCTAATAGGGAAGATATAATAATGAGAAAATACTTGATCATTTCAAAGGAGGACAAGAAAGGAGGAAAAAAAGAAACCTAAAACATACAGGACAAATAGAAAACAATTAGCAAGATTGAAGATTTAAAATTAAACATTGTTATGTTAGATATAAGCAGAATAAATATTTCAATGAAAAAATAAAGTATCAGACTGAGAAAAATAACTATATGTTGCTTACAAGAGGCATATCTTCAATTTAAGGGCAAATAGAAAACAATTAGCAAGATTGAAGATTTAAAATTAAACATTGTTATGTTAGATATAAGCAGAATAAATATTTCAATGAAAAAATAAAAAGTATCAGACTGAGAAAAATAACTATATGTTGCTTACAAGAGGCATATCTTCAATTTAAGGGCAAGAAAGATCAAAAGTGCAAGGCTGGAAACTACAAGCCATGCGAACAGTAATAAAAAGAAAGACTGTGTAGCTACGCTAACATCAAACAAAACAGCAAGGCAAGAATTAGTATTTTAATATTGATTCAATCATTTTAATTTTAGGATTTTTAAGGCGTTCTAATTCTTCAATCAATTTTGGTAAGTTATATTTTCTAATTTTTTTTGCATTTTGTCTACGTTTTCAGATACAATGACATAAAGTTTTAGTTTTTGTTCTACCTGTACTTCTGTCCCTCTTCTTTTTTAAAAACAATTCTTTTCTTTTTTTTAATTTTTATTTATTTATTTGAGAGAGAGAGAGAGAGTGAGTGAGAAAGAGCACAATCAGGGTGAAGGGCAGAGGGAGAAGCAGACTCCCCGCTGAGCAGGGAGCCCGATGTAGGACTTGATCCCTGGACTCTGAGATCATGACGTGAGCCACCCAGATGCCCAAAGATTTTATTTTTAAGTAATCTCTACACCCGATGTGGGGCTCGAACTCACAACACTGAGATCAAGAGTCACATGCTCTACATGTCCCTCTTCTTTTAATGTTATTTATTTGTGCCTTCTGCCATTTTTTCTTGATTAATCTCACCAGAGACTTTTCTTCTTTATTATTCTCTTCAGTGAAGAACTTGTCTTTAAAAAAATCTTTCTTATTGTAAATTTGTTTTGTACTTCATTGATTTCTTCTCTTTCCTGTGTTAACTTTTCCTTTTACGTTCTTTGGGTTTATTATTTTCCTAGTGTATATCTTATACCTCACTTATTAATTTTCAAACCTTCTTTCTAACATAGGAATTTGGGGTATAAACCTCTCTGTGTATAACTTCTGCTGCATCTCACAAGTTTTGTAGTATTTTCTTTATCATTTAGTTATGAATATTTTAATGTTTATTATGATTTCTTTTTTGACTGTGAGTAATCTAGAATGTGTGTATAAATTTCTAACTGTTGGAGAATTTTAAATTTATCTTATTGTTAACAACTTCTAACTTAATTGCATTGGTTTGTATGGAGTTTTAAAGTTTTTTGAAGTTTTTTGACATTTGGTTAATAACTAGAATCTAGTCAATTTGTAGCCAGAGAGTTTTTTAAGTGTCAGGTTCATTGTACTGCTAAGAACAGGCATCCCGAGCATATTCTTCCCCGCTACCCTCTCTCTTTCTCTGAACTTCCTACTTATGTTATACACTCAAAGAGCAAAACAAACTAAAAATAACCACACTGGAGAATTGTAGATAGCTTTTTTGACACTTGACCATTTGAAATTAAATAATAGTATTTTTTAAAAAGATTTTATTTATTTATTTGACAGAGAGAGACAGCCAGCGAGAGAAGGAACACAAGCAGGGGGAGTGGGAGAGGAAGAAGCAGGCTCCCAGCGGAGGAGCCTGATGTGGGGCTTGATCCCAGGACTCTGGGATCATGCCCTGAGCTGAAGGCAGACGCTTAACGACTAAGCCACCTAGGCGCCCCTA
Organism: Ursus americanus; assembly: GCF_024610735.1. Lineage (NCBI taxonomy): Eukaryota > Metazoa > Chordata > Mammalia > Carnivora > Ursidae > Ursus > Ursus americanus. The sequence continues at coordinate 57,526,249 of NC_142135.1, forward strand.
AATAATAGTATTTTAAAACAGTTTGAATCAGTATATTATTTTCAAAGTTTTATATGTTTTGAAATAGGAGTATTTATATCTCTTTACATATTTAGGGCAATATGTAGTGATTGCATGGGAAATGAATTTGATGAATCTGGATTCATATCATTTGCCCTTGGGCAAAATTTTTAGCCCCACTAAATCTTTTTATATCTGTAGTCCCAGATAGTACCTTCCTACTTCATAGTGTTGTGTGGGTGAAATAAATGTAAGTACTTGGCACAGAGAGATCATTTGATATATGTTATCTATTACTATTATTACTACCGCTCTATGATAGAAACTTGAGTAATGCTTGTTCAGTTAGTGAATAATTCATTTTCCTTTACAATTTTACTGTTTTACTAAACTTAGCATTTATGAGAAATGGTACATTTGGAGAAAATAACTTGATGAGCATGTAAGGTATGAAACAAGTTATTTATGGAGACTGTGTCTTTTGCTTTGGAATAAAATCCACAGCCATCCCATGTTTTAAAAAGTACATTATAGACTCAAATTTAGTTTTATATAATTAAATACGAACATTATAGGTTTTTCCTAGTTACATTTGTAAAAAAGATTTATTTATTTATTAGGGAGACAGCATGAGTGGAGGGAGGGGGAGAGGGAGAGGGAGAGAGAATCTCAAGCAGAACCCCTCTCCCCCTGCTGAGTGGAGCCCTACACAGGGCTCGATCCCATGACCCTGAGATCATGACCTTAAACAAATCAAGAGTCAGACGCCCAACCGACTGACCATCCAGTTGCCCCTAGTTAAATATTTTTGAGATGACTTGACATCACAATCACTTTGGAAAGTAAATACTTTCTATTTCTACTTCAGTGAAAGTGATATATCAAGAACTAGCAGTGTTTAATGATAATTTGAGGAAGAAATATTTTGTTTGCCCTGTAGTTTAGAGAATATCATTTCAGCGTGCTTAATTTTAATAGCTGGTTTCTTTTCCTTCACAGGTTCTGGCTTCAGTGATCCTCTTGCTGGAGCATCATCTCAGTACTTACAGAGACTTTCCAAAATGGCCATATTGGAGTATGATACCATTCGTCAAGAAACTACTAGAAAATCCAAAAAGGGCAAGAAACGAGACCCTCGAGACTGCTGATAAGTATCACATGGTGTGATGCTTTTTTCACTGATGTCTAAGGTTTATATGTTTTTTCCTTTCTTTTTCTTATTTTGGTACGTGATATGATGTGCAATGATTTATAAAAATGGAAATGTAAATAGGAAATAAATATTTTATGTAATATACAGAATCATTTGCAATTTGTTAACATCTACAAAAAGACATTTAAGTTATGCTTTATGGAGACATGACATTAGAGAAATTACATTCCATGAATTTTATGCACATTGATTATGTCCTTGGATTCAATTTGGTACACGTGTTTTGAGAGCCTATCTGTACAGTGAATGACTTTGCTAGTTGCTGCAGAAGATTCAAGACAGAGCGAATCATTCTTGGGGTTAGAGATGCCCAATAAGAACCCTTCCTTTTCCCTGCTTGAGTTTGCAAACCGTTGTGAGATAAGTATTCAAGCAGATGAAAATATTAGCTTTGTTTACTGGTAAAACCTGGAAAGAAAATCCTGTCTTAGGTGTGTGGCAACAGTGGTCCCCCTAGTCCTGAACTTCAGAATTGGACAAATGGATACACTCAGGCTTTGCCGACAGGCTCACCCACCACATCAGGGCCTTTTCTGCCAAGTAGAGCAAGGCATCTCCACTGTGTAGACGGGAAGATCCCCAAGAGGAAAGATGGAGAGTTGCTCCATCTCTGTGGGGAGGAGGAGGGAAGGTCTAGGTCAAGAGGAAAAGCCCTCCTTCAGAAAGTCTTGAGGAGTGGGGGACAAGCATCCATCAGTACACCTCCTTGAGAAATGGAAGCAATCAAGGATACCAATGACTGATCCAGTGAATAGTGGGGTACAGGCCATAAGAGAACCACAAAGTGTCACAGAGGTTCAAAAACAGAGCAGTAACATCCAGCAGGGTGGTCAGAGAAAGCTTCACAGAAGGTAACAGTGTTTGAAATGAACTTAAAGACAGGAAAGATGGAAGGAGAGGGCATTTCTAGAAAGATGGAGTAACATAAGCAGAGACATGCTGTGCATTTGGGGATGATGCACCTGTCTGGGGCACTAGGGAGTATAGGGCAAGTGTCATAAGTTCACGTGCTTATAGGCACCCAGCCAGGACCAGATCGAGTGGTATAGCACCATTCAGATGAAGGCTGTGGTGACCCGGGGCATGTTTCTCCATTTAAAAGGCCACTCGCATGAGAAACAAACTGAGGGCTTCAGAGGGGAGGGGGGTGGGGGAATGGGATGGACTGGTGATGGGTAGTAAGGAGGGCACGTATTGCGTGGTGCACTGGGTGATATATGCAACTAATGAATCATCGAACTTTATATCAGAAACCAGGGATGTACTGTATGGTGACTAACATAATATAATAAAAAAAAACATTAAAATAAAATTAAAAATAAATAAATAAATAAATAAATGGCCACTCACTGCCTAGCATTGTGTCATGTGGCAATGTGGAAATGTGAACAACTAAGTGAAATAAGCAACTAATTCCAAATTTATGAAACTGTGTGTGGGTCAAAGAAAATTACACATGCAAACTAGATCTGCTTTTGTGGGGCCATTCATTTAGGCACACTCGGGGTCAAAAGAATCGAGGGCAGTAGGGCTCAAAAGATTACCCGATGCCAACTGGTAGGGAACCTCAGATGCCAAGCCCGAGTTTATATTTCCTCTGTTTCACAATAGCAGATTTTGAGAATGAAAGTCAATTATTGTGTTTGTGATTTAGGAAGGTTCATTCAGGTATAATGTGTAGGCCAGACTGTAAGCGGGTGGGGAGGTGCTGGAGGTAGGGAAAGCATTTAGGAGGTTGTTATAGAAATTGAGGTAAGAATCTCTCAGTAGAAAGGTAGAAATGGGAATGGGAAGGAGAGACAAGATAATTAAGACATGGTGGCAAAGGACTTCAGATTAACTGATTAGCATAAGATATCAGGAGAGGAGGAGTCAAAACCAGCTCATTTCCAAGTTTAGACATAAGATTCTCTGAAGGAGGTGCTATCTGGGGGGCATTAAGATAACGAATGCAACTTTGGGTATAGTCAGTTTGGGGTGCCATCAGGACAGAGAGGCCAAATAGGTAGGTGGGAACAGGTGTGTAGTTCTGGAAAAAGGTACTGATGAGAATTAGAATTTGGAGAAAATTTGCCTAGCAAAGCCTGTGTTTCCCTTGATAAAAAAGTAGAGAGAGAAGAGAGCCCAAATTCCTAAGCGATGGGAGGAAATAGGAAGAAGGCAAAAACAGATGCGGGAAAATGAACATGTTCCATGTCCTTGATGCTTTATATTACTGTGTAAGATACATTATGAACACGCATGTGTTTGTATGCATTATCACAATGCATTCGTTCCTGGAAGACAACCAAGTAAACAGACGTGGATATGTTTGTGCTTACATCTGAATTTCAACTGAGAAAGACTTAGATATTACCTGTACTTTTTCTGTCTTCTGACCAACTACTCCAAGTGTGGTCAGTGATTTGAGAAATGGGAAACAGGAGAAAAGCCACTCAAACAAAAATCTGATGAACTCTTATTTGGATGAGCACTTCTAAACATCTTTGATTATCAAATGGATTTCATTTATTCAGCTCCTAGTAAGTGCTCTCAACGTTTGATATTACTTTGCAAACGTTATGAAAACCCTAAAACGTAAGTAAGTGATGTTTTTCCTGTTTTATAACTGAAGTAAATAAAGGGTTTTTGTTTTTCACTGGGTCTCTAGCTAGAAAACAGGAGAGCTAGAATTCTAACCTACTAGGATTCAAAGCCCATATACATACACTTAATGGAATGATAATTTTTTAAAAACTTTAATTGATACATCATGATTTAGTTACTTAAAATGTAGAGGAAGACAGTCCTTGCCCAGAGAAAAATATCTCCCGATCTTGAGCTGAGTTTCTAAGTTATGACACCAACACATCCTACAGCATTTATATTAAAGGAGTGGAAAATCCCCACCCCCATCTCCCCCATGAAAGAGTTCAACCCAAGTCAATGCAAGAAAGGAGTGGAATGGTTATTTCTTTTTAATAAAGATACGAGATATACTGACAATAATTAATCACTTTTTAAGCCTTGGATTGAATTTAATTTAACTTATGTTTTTCATTAAATTTTTAAAAAGAGAAAAAGCCGCACAGGCTCTACTTCCTTACATTGCATATGCTGTGTTTGTTCCTCGTGAACAGGATGCACTTAGTACCCAGAAGTCTCAAATAACCCCCAACTGAGATAAACCCAAGGTTGTAGAGATAAGTATATCTTCTGATATCATAGCTACCATGGATGTTAAATTTATGTTTGAGTTGAAGATGATCTTGCCAGAAATGACCTTTTTGCATTTGTGACTTGGAAAGCCCTCCAGTGTAAGCAATATCAATCATACTCTTGGGAAACTGTACCTTATGGTAAATATTTAGGATGGGAAGATAGAGTCTTGATTTTCGGGTGAGAAAACAGTTCTTGACAAAGAATAATTGCTTCAGTGAAGGACAAATCATTAGCCAATGATAGTTTCAAAGAAATTTCCTGAAAAGACCAGACATACTGACTTTTCTCTAATTCTATGCTCATTAAGCACTCCTCTAATATGTAGTTTAGAGTCCTGAGTAAATACGGTCACTGAAAAGTAGGTGCCTTCTCTGGATGACATATCTTAGATTTAGGAATGGGTGTGTTAATTAATGTGTTGCAGTTCTTTTTTTCTTTTTTTAAGGATTTTATTTATTTATTTGACAAAGAGAGACAGCCAGCCAGAGAGGGAACACAAGCAGGGGGAGTGGGAGAGGAAGAAGCAGGCTCATAGCGGAGGAGCCCGATGCGGGGCTCGATCCCATAACGCCGGGATCACGCCGTGAGCCGAAGGCAGACGCTTAACCGCTGTGCCACCCAGGCGCCCCTGTGTTGCAGTTCTGATTGACAGTCTCTGTGACTTTGGTTGGTGTGAGCTGGCGCACAGGTTCTGATCATCCTGGCCTAATTAATGAAGTGAGGATTTGGGTTTTGTTTTTTTACTAGAAAAATCACTTCAGTATTTTTGGAAGAATAATTTACATTTTCAGGAATTTCAACAGTGCAGAAGAAGAAAATTCAAAAAGTACCTCAGCTCTCACCACTCATAAATAACATCAGGTGAACATCTTTCTCTGTACATTTGCAGGTAGATACAGTTATTTTAATGCGATCATTCTATGCAGGCTATATCAAGGTTAGTCAACTTAATTTTACTCAGATATAAGAAAAATAAACTTAAATGCAACTGAAGACATTGCTAAAATCCAAATGTTATTAATTTTAATGTAGTCTATTAATCTATATTTAGATCCATCTTTAGATTTGCCTTGAATCTAGATCTAAACCTTTTTTCCTAAAAGAGATATTCTTTCCTAAAAGATTCCTCTGCAAATAATGAATCATGGAACATTACATCAAAAACTAAGGATGTACTGTGTGGTGACTAACATAACATAATAAAAAATTATTATAAAAAAATATAAAAGATTCCTCTGCAAGAAACTTCTGGTTCTGAACTAAAACATTTGTCAATTTAGAAAAACCTACATGAGGTCTTCTAAAGATGAGCGAACAAAAAAAGCTTCCGCGATCTTTGTTGCAGGGGAAACTTGAGCATAAGTCATAGAGAGAGACCTTGGGACTTGAATGGCTTTCTCCACTAGCGTTGGCCTCTGCTTCACTCCGTTACTCACACAGAAGTTATTCCCCAGTCTTTTAAGAGACAGTAAGTCACCAAAAGATAATGAACACTTTCTCAAAACCACTGAATCTTTTTAACTATAAAGTGAACAAAATATTATGAGTGAGAGAGATTCTTCTTCAAGGCTTTTCAAACTTAAGCAGGTAATCCAGATTTCCTGGAAAGCTTGTTAAAATACAGATAAGTCTGCATTTATTTCTATAGGCCTAGTGTGGGGGTTGACACTTGGCATTTCTACCAAGCTCCGTGCTTGTTACTGCTGAACCAGGGTCCACACGTTGAGTGTCCTGCCTTAGAATCACTTGCACTTAGAGTCACCTGGTGAAATTTTTAGAAACACCCTTGTCCAAACTCTACTCCCAGAGATTCTGATCTAGCTGGTTTGGGGTGGCCTCTAAACATGGAAGATTTAAAAAACACTCCAGAGATCCCAAAGTGCAGCTAGATCTGAAAACTACTGTTGTAAGGGTGAGAGATTATGAAAAATATTAAGAATATTTTCTTCCCTTCAGCGCTTTACGGATATTATTCCATCTTGTCTTGGCATCACAATTTTTTTTTTATCCCTTGTGGGTTATTTGCAATTTCTGCCTGGATGTCTGATGATGTTCTTGATTCTCCAAACTGAATCAGAATATGACTCACAATGGGTTGTCCCAGATCAAGATTTCCTGGAACATGGTATGTTCTTTCAAGGTTACACATTCAATTCTTTCCACATTTTTGGAAATTTCTTGGATTATATCTTAATTCTTACTCTTTCTGTTCCATATTTTTAAATTTTCTACTTCAGGAACACCAAATATCCTTGAGATCGTCTTTAGCTGTTCCAAATTTCTGGAGAGTTCGAGAATAACATGTGTCAATATTCTTCTATTTTCCTTCTGATTGCTTTAACCCATGAGTTTTTTTTTTTTTTCCCCCTAACTGCATTGGCTGTTGATGATTTTAGCAGTTTCTTCTAGGTCAGCAATTCTGTTTCTAGTGGTCTCACTTTTCTTCCTTGCTGTTTCTAATGAATTCATTCTGTAATGATATTATTTGGTCTCTAATTTTTGTTCTTAGGTCCACAATCACTCGTTACCTAATTCTGTGTTCAGGGATCAACAAACTTGTTTTGGTAAAAAGCTAGATACTAAATATTTTAGGCTTTGCAGGCCATGCAGTTTCTATTGCAAATACTTAACTCTGATGTTGTAGCATGAAAGAAGTTATAGACAATCTGCAAAAAAAAAAAAAAAAAAAAAAAGGCATCACTATGATCCAATAAAGCTTTATTTACAGGGGTGCCTGAGTGGCTCAATCAGTTAAGCATCTGCCTTTGTCTCAGGTCGTGATCCTGGGGTCCAGGAATTGAGGCCCCCATCGGGCTTTCTGCTCGGCAGGGAGTCTGCTTCTCCCTCTCCCTCTGCCTGCCTACTTGTGCTCTCTCTCTCTCTGTCAAATAAATAAATAAAATCTTAAAAAAGGAAAGCTTTATTTACAAACAGGTCACCAGCTGGTTCGTTCTCAGTAGCAGTACTATGTGTGGCACAGAGTGTTCTTTAATTGTTACATTGTTCCTTTCTTCCTCCTTAAGAACAGCTCTCAGTTCACTGCCCTTGGGGATAGTTCCCCAGCTTTCCTGGGAGGGGTACTTCCTCCATGTTCTCAAAGTACTTTGAGGCATATCATGGTCATCACCAGATTGACTTAATAATAACTATTTTTAAATTTGTTCACTATGTACAGGGCATTGTGCTAAATGCTTTTCTTTTATTATCTAATCAAATCATCCCAACAACCCAATTTTCAAGCCCTAGTCAACTCATTTGGCCTCCATTCCCCTGAGTGACTACGTACTTCTTTTCTCTTCAGATCACTAGTGCCTTTCCCCAACTTCTCTCACTCTTAGCTTATTACCGTTCTCCTTATTTCTTTGAGCAAATGGAAGCAATCAGAAGCGCAGTCTCTCATCTATGATGCTGCCTGGGTCTGTCCTCCTCCATTTGATCTCCATGCTCCTGAGAGCAGCATCCTCACTTGTGCACCGGACACATCTCTATCTGCTCTCACTGCAGCAACCGTATCCCCAAATCATCGAAATTTCTCCCCCGGGTCATTTCACCAGTATAGAAACTTGCTGCAAAATCTCCTGTCTTAAACGTACAAGTAAACCTCTTATGATCTGCCACTGTATTGCTTTGTTTCCCCTCACAGCAAAACTGTATCCCCCCATCATCCACGCCGTCTCCACATCACTGACCCCCTTTCCCTCTCCAACCTACTCTACAGTTAAGCTGTTGCCCCCACCATTCCACTCAAACAGCTCTTGTCAAGCTTTCTGGTAACCTCCATGTAGCCGTAGCCATAGCCAATGAAAATTCTCAGTCTTTATGTTCTTTGACCTATCAAGCAGCATTTGACACTATTGGTCTCACCCTCCTCCCTCAGGAAGGTTCCAGAACATCATTCTCTTTGAATCTGTCTCCCACCTTTCTAGCCACTTCTTCTCAGTCCCCTTAACAAAGTCATATATCTAGTAAAGTGGCATATCTGGGATTTGAACCCCCAAAGGCAGAAACTACTTCTTAGCAACTTCTGTGTTTGTAGTACCTGGCACTGTGCCCAGCACACAGTGTGAACTGAGAACCATATTTATTATTTTATGAGAAAGAACATCAGCACTGGAGGTCGGTTGGTGATGAGATGGTTCAAACCAGAGACACTGGACTCTCTAGTCGTAGGGGGAGAGAGGACCAACTAATCAAATTTCTGAGGGGTGGGTAACAAATGGGAGATCCAGACAGATGAGTGACAAACTGTGGTTAGCACTTGACAGAAGGAAGTTTGGTTTAGTCTGGCAGGCACTGTCCTCAAAGGCTAGCAGCATGGAGACCACTTCTTGGTCTTCAGTCAGGAACCCATTGTCTCAGGACATATTCTTAGGTAACAGACACTATGATGGAGATATGTGCCCAAGAAGTTCACTGGCAAGTGCTGCCAGAAACAGCACTGATGAGGGAGAGCAGGCAGAATGAGGGGCAGAGGAGTTGAAAAGCAATGCAGTGTCATTGAAACCTTCAGCCGATCTCACATGGAGCGGTGGAGCTGGAAAGGGCCTTCAGGACTGTACAACCCTGAAGCAAGGAGATTTCACTTTATAAACCTCACCCTTCTCCTCACTGATCAGTCATTGGATCAATGGATGTGAACGACGTTTGGCGAAGGGTGTCACCCTGGGCAAGGTGGCTGTCTTCTGCTGAGGGAAATTCCTGAAGAAGGATTTAGCCATGAGCACTGTCAGCCATGAACACCACCACCACCAGCAGCACCCCCAACAGGGGAGTGAGTACCGCAGTCCTAAAAGAGAGATCTGAGTGGTACAGTCCAGTATCCACTACCCCTTTCCCCAGAGACAACTGAAGTATCAGGTAGGGAATGAAGACAATCACCTAAGGAGAAGGGTTGACCACGCCAGGTAAGGCTCCTGCTAGGAGAATGTTCAAATGAAGAGACTTCATAGTCAATGTCAAGGAAGCAGATCATGAAGTACCCAGAGATAACCAACAGTGGAAAGCTGTTACCACCCTTATGGCTGAAGGGCTAACGGAGGAAAGTAGTTTACCTGAGCCCAGTGGGAGCTGAGCTGTAGAAAAACAATTGTCTGGCAGGCACCATAGTCATGAGGGATGCTAGAAGGTGCACCATGGGAGCAGGTAAGTCCCCCACCTCTTTTTACTACCACTCTCTACCTCCTGCCAGTGCCTCCCATCATTCAAATCCAGCTGAAAGTCATTTGGCAATGGAGTGTAGGTGAGGCATTCCACAGGAGTCAGCTTCTTGGTACAGAATAGGATGAACAGAGGGTGGATTTGGGGTAAGCAAATGGGGAACAACCAGCAAAGACCACAAGCTAAAAACAGGCCAGGGATTACAACCGGGGACAAAGGTCAACATGCTGCTCCACTCTGCCTTCCAGACTTTTCTATTGACCGAGAGTGAAGCTGACCTAGAGTCTGGGAGCAGGGCTGAGTTTTGGCTGGGTTCTCTGATGTGAGAATTGGATCTAAAGCATGGCAGTGGGGTTGAACAAAGGATGGTGGAAGGATAGAGGGACTGAGGGAAAGAAGGTATGGAGAGTAATGTAAAGCCCAAGAAATCAACAAACCCCACAGAATTCAGAAGCCATTTGACCTTGCCTCCACGCCCATCAAGCCCTGTTGTTTTTGCTTGGTCTCCAACTAGGGTCTCCAACCCAGGGATCAGATGGAGGACCAGATCTTCCTTCCAGATGCATTTGAACAAGTGAATGTGGGGAGGGAAGTTTGAATATACCATGTAGCCTGAAAAATCTGAGCTGTAGAGAGGGGGAGGGGGGACAGGAAAGCTTTAAAGTGAGGGAGTTGGACTGGATAGGGAGGGGGCTCCTGTGTGCAGCTGCAGTCTATCATTATAAAAATATTTACCAGCATCTCATAATGAACGCATATGAAGTCCAAATGATGGCAGCAAATATTTGTTCCTTTTCCTGCACAGTCAGCTTGAATCAGGCATCTGGGAATTCCTCTCCCTTTGGTCTCCTCCCTCTTTGTTTTTAGCCCCTCTACCCTACTGCTCCCCATCCCCATCTTGGCTCCCTCTTGGTACTGGGAGGTCAAGGCTCTGGAGATGACTTTTCCTGAGAAGATGAGAAGGTGTAGCTTGTAAACAGTCCTCTTTCGAGGTAGACTTTGTGTTTCCATTCATCATGGTGGAACACCTACAAGACAACCACGCATCTCTCCTGGTAAATGTGGCCACTCCCGTAACCCTGGTTTGATGTGTTATTCAGGTTAGGCTCTCTACCCACCGGAAGTGAGGCCAGGAAAGAAGGAAGGATGGGGTGAGGGTGACGAAAGCCCTGTTCTTCCATGCTGAGAATAGTAGTAATAACTATTATTCTAGCAGCTAATTATTGAGTAGAGGCTTATATATTGAGTGGCTGCTCTATGCTGGGTACATATTAGGTGCTGTGGTGGATTAAATGGGGTCTGCCCCCTCCCTCCTAAAGGCAGTCCATGTCCTAATCCCTGGAAGCTGTGAATATGACCTTATTTGGGAAAAGAGTCTTTGTAGATGCCATTAAGTGAAGGATCTTGAGATGAGATTATCCAGGATTATCCAAGTGGACCCTAAACCCAATGACAAATGTCCTTATAAAAGACACAAAGAGAGACACGGGAGAAGAGGGTGAGACCATGTGAAGATAGGAGCAGAGATTGGAGATGTGTGTCCACAAGGCAAGAATGGCCTGGAACTCCTGGAAGCTGTAAGAAGCAAGGAGGGATTCTCCCCTAGGGCCTTTGGAGTGAGGGTGGCCCTCTGATACCATGATTTTAATTTTCTGGCCTCCGAACTATGAAAGGATAAATTCTTGCTGTTTTAAATCACCCAGTTTGTGGTAATTTGTTTCAGTGGCCCTAGGAATCTAAACAAATGCTTTACATGCATCAATTCTAATCCCCACGATGACTGGCAAGGTGAAGGTATTGTTTTCTCATTTTATGGACAAAGAAATTGTCCGTTAGTAACTTACCCACTTTCCCACTGCTCATAACTCATGAGTGAGTCGTGATCCCAGGGTCCTGGGATTGGGCCCCGCATTGGACTCCCTGCTTGGAGAGCCTGCTTCTCCCTCTCCCTCTGCCTGCTGCTCCTCCTGCTGTGCTCTCTCTCTCTGTCAAATAAATAAATAAAATCTTAAAAAAAAATAAAGGTCAGTGGGCTTGGCTGGGATAGAGACCTGAGGCCACTGCCCTACTCCTGGAGAGAAGGTAGGCAGGCAAGCAACACTGGGATAGATGGTGTAGAGACAGTGATCTGAAGAATGCTTGGGGCACACAGCGGGGAGATTATTTGCTTTTCTTGGAGCATGTCCCTGAGAGGTAGTGTTCACAGAGATGCCTCTCCAGGGATAAAGGAGCCGGTAGGTGCCATTTCACTCCCCTGCCCTCCGCGTAGACGTAGAGCCACCTGTGGGAAGCAGCACAGTGCTGACACTGGCTGCCTAACCTGCTTACACCAAGTCCCACACCCCTGTGCTCTGGTGGTACTGCCCTTTTTAGTCAAGTTTGCCTCAGTCTCAGGACGTCAGGCCTCTCCCCCAGAAGACCAGCAGAAACCCCTGCCCACACCATATCTCCAGACCAGAAAGTTCTGCAGGGCCTCAGTTCTAGTGGAAGTAGTATCAGGTCTCATTTAATAAGCAGACCAGAGTACACCTAATTAAAACTTGCCACATTCTGGCCAAGGACCGAACACTGCCCACTATAGGCAAGGGGAGTCTCTGCAGATGGCTGGTCTGAAGGATAAAGCAGTCAAAACACAGCAGCAGAGTGCACACAGCACACACCAGAGAAACTCCCTAGAGGACCAGGCTCTGGACACATGACCTCTTTCATAAAGCCATTTCTCTCAGGAGCAGGAAGCATAATGGACTTTTCCAACACAGAGAAGAAGGCAGAGACTTAGACATAATGCTAAGATGGAGGAATTAATCCCAAATGAAAAACCAAAATAAGGTCACAGCCAGAGATCTAAGTGAAACGGATGCAAGGAATGTGCCTGATGGAGAATTTAAGGCAACAATCATCAGGATACTTGCTGGGCTTGAGAAAAGAATGGAAGACTTCAGGGAAGCCCTGACTGCACAGATAAAAGAGTTAAAAAACAGTCAGAGATGAAAAATACAGTAACTGAGATTCAAAACACGCTGGATGCAATGAACACAGGAATGGAAGAAGCAGAGGAACAAACAAGTGGTATAGAAGATAAAATAATGGAAAATAATGAAGCTGAACAAAAGAGAGAAAGAAGAATTATGCAACACGAGAAGAGACTTAGGGAACTCAGTGACTCCACCACACACAAAACATTCGTATCATAGGAGTCCCAGAGAAGAGCGAGAAAAGGGGGCAGAAAATTTATTTGAGGAAATAATAGGGGAAAACTTCCCTAATCTGGGGAAAGAAACAGGCATCCAGATCCAGGAGGCACAGAGAGCTCCCATCAAAATCAACAAAAGCAGGCCAACACTAAGACATATTGTAATTTAATTTGCAAAATATAGCAATAAAAAAATCTTAGAAGCAGCAAGACAAAAGCAGTCCCTAACTGACAAGGAAAGACCCATAAGTTTAGCAGCAGATCTCTCCACAGAAACTTGGCAAGCCAGAATGGAGTGACATGATATATTAAACTTGCTGAATAGGAAAAATCTGTAGCCAAGAATACTCTATCCAGCAAGGCTATCATTTAGAGTAGAAGGAGAGAGGAGAAGTAGAAAGAGAGATAGAGTTTCCCAGGCAAACAAAAACTGAAGGACTTCGTGACCACTGAACCAGCCCTGCAAGAAATATTAAAGGGGACTCCGAGTGGAAAGGAAAGACCAAAAGTGACAAAGACTAGAAAAGAACAGAGAAAATCCCCAGAAATGATGAAAAAACATAGTAAGATGGTACTAAATACATATCTATCAATAATTACTCTGAAGGTAAATGGACTAAATGCTTCAATCAAAAGACAGTTGGTGTCAGAATGGATAAAAAAAAAAAAGACCCATCTATATGCTGCCCACAAGGGACTCATTTTAGACCTAAAGACACCTGCAGATCGAAAAACGAGGGGATGGAGAAACATTTATCATGGAAATGGATGACAAAAGAAAGCTGGAGTAGCAATACTTATGTCAGACAAGCTAGACTTTAAGCCAAAGACTGTAACAAGAGATGAAGAAGGGCTCTATATCATAACAAAGGGGTCAATCCAACGAGAAGATCTAACAATTGTAAATATTCATGCCCCCAACAGGGGAGAACCTGAATATATAAAACAATTAATAAACATAAAGGAACTCATTGATATAATACAATAAGAGTAGGAGACTTTCTATCACACTTACATCAATGGACAGATCATCTAAGCAGAAAATCAACAGAAAACAATGGCTTTGAATGACACGCTGGATGAGATTGACTTCACAGATATATTCAGAACATTCTCCTGGGGCGCCTGGGTGGCTCAGTCAATTAAGCGTCCACTTTCAGTTCAGGTCATGATCCCAGGATCCTCCCCCAGCCTGATTCTCCCTCTCCCTCTGCTGCACCCACCCCCCCGGCTTGTGCGCTCTCTCTCTCTCAAATAAATAAATAATTTTTAAAAAGAACATTCTCCTAAAGCAGCAGAATACACACTCTTTTCAAGGGCACATGGGACATTCTCCAGAATAGATCACATACTAAGTCACAAATCAGGTCTCAACAAGTACAAAAGAATTGAGATCATACCATGCATATTTTCTGACCACAACACAATTAAGCTTGAAGTCAACCACAAGAAAAAATTTGGGAAGATCACAAATATATGGAGGTTAAACAACATCCTACTAAACAGTGAATGGGTCAACTAGGAAATCAGAGAAGAAATAAAAAAATACATGGAAACAAATGAAAATGAAAACACAATGGACTGAAACCTTTGGGATGCAGCAAAAGTGGTCTTAAGACGGAAGTATATAGCAATACACGATTTGTTGAAAAGAACGTCTTTTTTCCAATGGACAGCAGCATGCAGAAGAATGAAACTGGACCACAGCATACACAAAAATAAATTCAAAATGGATGAAAGACCTAAATGTGAGATAATAAATCATTAAAATCTTGGAGAAGAATATAAGCAGTAACCTCTTTGACGTCAGCCATAGCTGCTTCTTACTAGCTATGTCTCTGGGGCAAGGGAAACAAAAATAAAAATGAACTATTGGGACTTCAACAAAATAAATAGCTTCCGCACAGCAAAGGAAACAATCAACAAAATTAAAAGTCATCCTATGGAATGGGAGAAGATATTTGCCAATGACAAAGCCGATAAAGGGTTAGTATCTAAAATATTTAAAAATGTATAAAACTCAACACCCAGAAACCAAATAACACAGTGAAAAAATGGGCAAAAGACCTGAATAAACATATTTCCAAAGAAAATATACAGATGGCCAACAGACATGAAAAGATGCCCAACCTCACTCATCATCGGGAAAATACAAATCAAAACCACAACGAGACATCACCTCACATTAGTCAGAATGGCTAAAATTAACAACACAAGAAACAGCAGGTGTTGGCAAGGATGTGGAGAAAGGGGAACTCTGTTTCAACATTGGTGGGAATGCAAACTAGTGCAGCCACTCTGGGAAACAGTATGGAGGTTCCTCAAAAAGTTAAAAACACAACTACCTTATGATCCAGCAATTGCACTTACTGGGTATTTACTCACAGGATACAAAAATACAGATTCGAAGGGGCACATGCACCCTAATGTTTATAGCAGCATTATCAACAATAGCCTAACTATGGCAAGAGCCCAAATGTCCATCAACTGGTGAATGGATAAAGAAGATGTGGTGTATACATATATAGACACACTCGATGGAATATTACTCAACCACCAAAAAGAATGAAATCTTGCCATTTGCATCGATGCAGATGGAGCTGGGGAGTATTATGCTAAGTGAAATAAGTCAGTCAGAAAAAGACAAATACCATATGATTTCAATCATGTGGAATTCCAGAAACAAAACAGATGAACATAGGGGAAGGGGAAGAAAAATAAAATAAGACAAAAACAGAGAGAGAGGCAAATCATAAGAAACTCTTAAGTCTAGGAAATAAACTGAGAGTTGCTGGAGGGGAGGTGGGTGGGGAAACAGGGTAAGTGGGTGATGGTCATTAAGGAGGGCACTTGATGTAATGAGCAGTGGGTGTTGTATGCAACTGATGAATCATTAAATCCTACCTCTGAAACTAGTAACAATATATGTTAAATAAATTGAATTTAAATAACAAATTTTTTAAAAATCAGACTCTTAACTACAGAGAACAAACTGATGGTTACCAGAGGGGAGGTGGTGGGGGGATGAGTGAAATTGGGGTGATGGGGATTAAGGAGGGCACTTGTGATAGGCATCAGGTGACGTGTGGAAGTGTGGAATCACTATATTGTACACCCGAAATGAACATTACACCATATGTTAACTAACTGGAATTTAAATAAAACTAAAACTAAACTAAAATCTTTTTTAAAAAGTAAGAGAGGACTGCCAACTGGGATTAGGAGGAGCCGGTTCCCATTTGAATGGGTTTGGGATGTTGAATAAATGGTCAATGTCAGCAGACAGCCTGAGTCAGAAGAAAGCTAAACGAAGACCTGCTTTAGAATAAATATTTGTGATTCCTCGAGCAGTTCTTTCCTCTTAATGTATGGCTTTTTCAAAGTGCTTACGGTCTGTACCCTGACTGATGCCTGTATTTAAAGAAGTATTGAAATTGCCACCGGTACCCGGTGATTTAAGCAAGGTATTCGGCTAAACACAGACAGTGTATCCGTGCCCAGCTGTGGGCGGAATTCCTTTCCCGGGAATGCAAGTTGATATCTACACAAAACAGACAGTAAGGAGAGACATTAAGAGTGTTTTGCTGTGCCATGTTTCTATCTGAAACTAAAGAGATATCAGTATGTACTTTTTCAACAACCCTGTAAGACCAGGTGTAATCTGAGACAACGTGCACAACGAACAGAGATCAAAAACCATCTTCCAAAAACCGTATCTGGTGAAATAATGCCTCAGAGGACCTCATCTTAAAAGTGATGATTTCTGAGGTAGGTGACAGACTGAAAGTGTATGCCTAGGGGGTGTTGTTTTGACACCAACAACAAAAAGAAGAAAAGAAAAGAAAAGAAAAGACACCTCTGGCTTATGGCAAGTCAATTTCACTTAATGTCAATGTATTTTAGCAGATTAAATATATTCACCAGCTGATTTATACATTAGAAGGTTTGCCACACACACTTGAAACAATTTCTGACAACTATCCCTTCCCCCCAGTACAGTTTCTGTTTGTACTCTCTTTGTGTGTGTTTGGTGAAATACACGTAACAGAACATTTACCACCTTAATCATTTTTATGTGTATAATCCGGTGGCATTAAGTACATTCTTATTGACAGTCTTCAATTCTCTTGTTTTGTTCAGGACTAACTTCCTTTCTTCCCTCTTGCTTTACTTTTCTCTTCTTGGCTTGACTCCTGCCATCCCAAAACACAGGCAGAAAATTCTGAAGCTTTGTACAAAAGGGGAAAAAGAACGATCCACGTGGCATCCATGGCAGGATAGTGCAGCAAAAACACAAGTCGGAGTGAGTTGTGGAGGCCTTACTTGTGTATTATTTTCCATGTCATGGTAAGAGGTCCCCTCCTCTGGGCTGGGGTACAGTGATGGGCTGGCCAGTAGTGGGGAGAAAGGAAGATACTAACTTCCCAGGACAGAGTGGAAGGAATTTCTGTTTCTAAGGTCAGGTCTTCCTTAATCCTGGGGTTGGCTAACCAGACCTTTTCATGCATCTGGACCCTTCTGTTGCTAAACTCCAGCTGATGGGCTGTCAGTTTCTACGGTGGCAGAGGACGAATGAGCTCTTTTGTGTTGCAGAGGACTCTGATCCAAACTGGCGGTAAGAAATGTAAAAAAAGTCTCCGTGTCCTGAGGACCAGATGCTTGAGTCCTAACGTGACACCTGAGAGTCGGCATAGGTCCCAAGACATTTGGGGCTGGGAGACACTTGTGCTGGTGCCTAGAAAGAGTGGTTTCCAGAAGATCCATCTATCTCAACTCCACAGCTTGTAGAAAGAGTGGAATTATCATGACGTCAAAAACAACGGAAATTGGTCTTAGAGAAGGTGCTGGAAGCTCTCAGCAAAATGTAGGGACTCTGGTATTGCTTGCATAGACCAGATAAGGCTAAGGACAAATAAAGCCCCAGTCATATAATGAGATGAAAATTCAAACACAGTGGTAAGATGTGGCAAGCCTGTGCTTTGGACAGGGGGCCCCCTACACGGGGAATAAAAGATATTCCTGTTACCATGTAGTTTGAACCCTATGAATTTCTGTGAAAGCCACAATAGCTCTAGGAGTCTTTCTTATAATTTGGCAAAATTAGAAAGAAGCCTACTCCTGAATTATTATTTTTTTAAAGATTTTATTTATTTAAGAGAGAGCGAGAGCAAGAGAGATCACAGAGGGAGAGGGAGAAGCAGACTTGCTACTGAGCGGAGAGCCTGATGCAGTGGCTCGACCCCAGGACCCTGAGATCATGACCTGAGCCGAAGGTAGATGCTTAACGAACTGAGCCACCCAGGCGTCCCTCTTGAATTCTTTAGGAGAAGATGTAGATGGCCTTGGGCGGCTATCTCCATCTAAAGGTATAGTTTCTGCTTCAGAGAGATTACTTAAATCAGCTCAACGACCTCTGAGCCAGCCATGTGCAAGGCATTGCAGTGGACATTTAAAGGTAAGTAGCATAGAGCTCTTGCCTTCAAGGATTTTCACACTAGTGTGGATGGGGGAGCAAGTACAATGATGTAGCATAAATATCGTAAAGGAAGGTAAATGCACCGCACCAAGTTTAAGACTTCAGTTCTGCTGTGGAGGGTATATGCAGCCGATAAGTAAAACGCAGTCGCGAAGAAATCTATAAGGAAAACTACTAACCAATCAATTTACTTTAGTATATATTGATCTTGCATGCACCAGACACCGCATTAGTCCCTGGAAATCCAGAAGAAAATGAGCACAGTTCCTGTGCTTGAGGGTCTGACCTACAGAAACAGGAAAGTGACGGCCACTGGCAATACGGTACAAGAAGAGGCATCAGGTCCCCTGTGTCTCCACGCTCCTTTCTTGGGTGGAGCTTCTCAGGATTGCTGGGACGCTGGAGCACTGGGATAACTGAAGTCATTGAAGGAGCAGCAGGCCGGGTCCTGCAGTGTGTGCATGGAGGGGCGAAGCCAGGGCACTGCACTAATGGGCAGTGGAAGGAAGGCGATCCACCAAGAGCCTGGCCGTGTCCCCCCAGCTGCCTCCGTGATGGCTCTGCCATGGCCAAACCTCGTAGCTAAGGTTCTCTAAGATGGAATGGTTAAAGCTGGGGTGTTCTAAGTTGCCTGCCACGTACCAACCCTTCCGCTGAATTCACGTGCCCTCTTCCGCTTCTTTGCAAGTTTCTCACAGTCCAGCTTGACCATGACCTGGGAAGACCTATGGGGTGTGGCTATGGCCTGAAGTGCTTTCCAGTCCCTCCTGAGATCCAATCCAGGGGTCAGAGAGGTGGCCGTGTGGGCCAGACAGGAACACCCCATGGCCAGCTGGCTGCTAAGTGCCCCATCAGTTGCTTTCAGAGCCGTTGTGGATGTGGAGTATCAGGAACCTTCTAGCAGCACGGTCACCCAGCAGGATGGAGTTTGAATTTCATGTGAGAATGCTGGTTAATTACCCATGTGGGCTCTGATGTCCAGCTGCCTGGGGTCAGATCCCCACTCTGAAACTCACTAGCTGCTTCGCCGTGGTCTGGTTTCTTTGCCTCCCCAAGTATCATCTAGAAGCTGGAGTTGTGAAAACACCAAAGTAATAACAACACCTACTTCTTTGGGGGTATGGGGAGAGTGAAGTAAAATAACGTATGTAAAGTTTTTCACACGGTGGCCAGCACACGGTATTTGACTGTGTTATTTTAATCCTTCAGGATGGTTCCCACCTCTGAGGGGTTGAGCAAACCCTTGGAGTGCCGGGCTGGTGTGGGAAATGGAAGCCCTGCGTGAATAGTGCCGTAACACGAGAAGGACGGATCCGCCCCTGCCCCCTTCAGCACCCTTGTACTGGCAGGGGTTGACTGGGATACAATTACCAATTCCTGGTTTTCTTTTCTATCTTAGCAGAAAGGGTATAATTTTAATCAGATGAAAGGCTTGCAGGCTCCTGACAACAAAGAAAATCCCCAGCCGCCGCTGTGGGCCTGCCCTTTCTCTGCATCTTCTTCAGGATCGGATTAAGGAATCTGAGGTGAAGGGGTGACACCGATGCCCTCCACTGAGACTCGGCTTTCCCTCTCGGGGGGCACGGATGGGCGGGGAACCCAGTTCGAGTTCTCTTGCCAGAACTGCGGTTGTTGAGGTGGAGGTGGGGCTGCGAGTGTGTTTCGCTACCCTTTTCGGAGCGTTCCTGAACTCTGTCCCACCAGGGCAAGGAAGCTCTGATTCCTTAGATTACCTGGTGATGGTTTACAATTCTGATTTAGGGGAAAATGAGTACATTTTTGAAAGATAATAAGTACATGCTCATATCAGAGTTTAACTGTTGATGCATATTCTTTAAATAAACCTTTACTCCGGCCCTTGACCTTCCGAGTGAAGGACACCGATATCCGTTATGGGATTCAAGAGAAGAGCACACAATCTGCGATTCCCTCCCGCATACCCACCCCTGCCAGCCCCCTAGTGGCTTTCTCCTCCCTCCGGGTGGTTTTGTCTTTAGTCACAGCCCACTGCCCAATGCTCAACAGCGGCACAGGAGAAGACATATCTGAATCATGCACTTGAAATCATCCGTGAGTGACTGACTGACCGAATCACGCCTCTGTCTTGAAAATAGCAACTTTCACTGTCCCTCCCCTACCTCTGCCCCCGGTTGTCAGAACACTAAGCGGTAATAGTTGTTAGGTTGCTAAGAGGGAGTATGACATCTCCATGGAGACCCGTGAGACGAGGGAATATTTAGAGGAGGCTCAGATTAGTAACGATCATCGTCTGTGTAGGTCCTGGGCCGAGTAATTAGCAAACATTATTTTATTTCATTGATTCTTCACAACAGCCCAAAGATCCAGGTGTTTTTATTATTATTCTATGTATGTTTCGGTGAGTCTCAAGAGGTTAGGTAACTTTCTGGAGGCCCCATAGCTAATGGTAGTAAATGGCAGCACTGAGATTTGAGCCCATGTCTGTCCTGTGCCAAAGCCCGTCCTCTCAACCACTCTGCTGCCCTCCAGGACACGGGACCCTCTGTGAGACGACAGAAAAGACAGGCTGCTCTTCTCAAGCGGCGTATAGCCTAGAATGAGCTGGAACATGTGTTATTATATCTTTGATGCGGTACCGGAACTTATCTTCACTGTTTGTTCATCAAAAAGAACAAATGGAGGGTCGTCTGGGTGACTCAGTCGATTAAACACCTGCCTTCGGCTCAGGTCATGATCCCAGGGTCCTGGGATCGAGTCCCACATTGGGCTCCTTGCTCCCTGGGGAGTCTGCTTCTCCCTCTGCCTGCTGCTCCCCCCGCTTGTGCTCGCTGTCGCTCGCTCTCTGACAAATAAATAAATAAAATCTTAAAAAAAAAAAAAGAACAAATGGAGCATCTGATTTTACCACGTGAGGGAAGAGTCACACTGATAGATTCACATCCCAGTGTGTGGTTTAGACTCCTTTTCCCCAACATCAATCGTATAGAGCTGTGAATATTCGCTCTGCAGGCACGATTCAGTGCGAATTCAGTGCAGTCCCACGAGGCGAGGATGAGGCCTGGGGACGAGTGGGCTGAGGATGACAGAATGACTGGCAATGATTATGAAGGGTTGCAGACAAATCCCGGCATTTTTATTGAATGAAAAGCACAGTCTTCTCCAGCAGTGTCAAAGTTTGGGCCCCTAGTGTGACAGAGAGATGGGTTCTCCTAATTATCACCGATTTACTTCTGTCAGGGAACGATTTACCGCTAGCTATGTTGTGGAAGGGAAAGGACAGGCACTGGGATAGAGATTAGGAATATAGAGATAATTTGTCCCTTTGGTTCTTCACTGAGGGAAATACAGGCCCACAAGCCACCAATTCTAACAGTGAGGTTCAAGTGCAGAAAGAGAAGTGTGTGTACCATTCTGTGTGAGGAGCGAAGTTAGAGGGGCTAATTCTGCTTATGAGTCTACAGGAGATTCTCAACATTGGGACGAGGATTTGCCAGGCAGAGAGGAGAAAAGGTCAAGTCAAGGAGACAGTCTATTCAATGGCTTGGAGGTATGAGTGTGTATGTTGTTGTTATGGGGTAATGAGGAATTTGTGATGAAGGCATGAGATGTATATGGGGGGTGAGGAAGACAGGACCTCCGCAAATAGGGTTTATGACAAAGATATGCACCAAATCTCTTCCTGTTATATGTTAAGCCCAGCTTCATATCAATTACGGGGGGAAAAGAAAGATTTACAATATAATTTTCATGATTGCTCTTTTTAGAAAATGATCCACATTTCCTCATATTCAACAGCATTGTAATTCCTTTGGGTCATAGTCAATTTGGGGCCACTGAGTTTCCCATTCAAGTAGAACTCTAGAAAGGACAGCTACCCCTCTTGCAGTTACAGAGGACAAGACTGAGGATAACTTACTATGTCTTAAGAGATGTCTCTGGCAGATTGGGGTGGGACTTTTGAATATTTTCTTAACCTTGCAAGGAACGAAATGGAAAAAAAAACCACTTCAAGATAAAATAAGACTGAGTAAACCCAGAGAAGTTTTCTTGTTTACTCTTATCATCCCAGTGTAAGTGTATGCTGTGCAAAGAATCCACTGGAGAATTACTTGTAGCTGTTTGTAAGATCGCTCTATTTCATAGTTTAAGCTTTCACATGCACATTGATAATGAACTCCCAATACCAAATAAAAGAACTTGATGCATAACATGACTCACGGGGCTTCCAGGCCATTCCAGTCTTTATATCTGCTGCACAATTAATGGTGACACGTAAGCCAGTTATAAACTGAAGTGAAAAGGGGATTTACTTTGAGAATGCTCTTTGAGATAACGCTGAGGCAGTCAAAAACTCCCTAGTGGAGTTCCTGAAGACTCCAGGACACCTCCTCACAGAGCTCGAGTGATTTGGTGATTTTATTTCAGGTGTGGTTCTCTGAGCCTCTCCCAGAGGACGAGTTCCATCCAGTCCTGGCTCCTGACCCACTTCAGAGAGAGAAGTTTCTGAAACACCAGAAAGACTATTGCAATTCAACCTTTCTTCTTCAGTTATCCAAAGAGAGGTAGAGCACAGTAATCATAACAGAATGTTCGATGATAAGTTTTAAATTATTAAAAGAGAGAGGGAAAAAGAAATATAAAAACAAAATTCAAATTCCACGGAGGGAAGAAAACGAGCAGCAATTTTCCACTTCCACCCTTTGTGTGGTAATGGAGGCTAAACTGCCCATGGCATCACAGGGCTGCCCATTATTTTAGAAAAGGAATTTGTTATTAGCATATCGATGACTCCTCTCAAGCATTTTGTGGATTTTATTTTTCAATGCCCCTCTTTCATGTTTGTGAGTTTTTCTGGGACAAGATCGCTCCATCACGCAGGATTACACACGGCCAAATTCATTTTATATTGGATGACAAATTGCATTTGAATTTGTAGGGTTGAAGGTCAGGGCTGTTCTCTGTTAGTCAGCCAGGCTCCCTCAAAGTGTCTCAGTCATGAGAATGTGCTGGCATCCCCTCTATGCCGCTGCCCGCTCAAATCCTCATGAATACTGAATTCTGCCCTGGTTTGACTGCCTACTAATGGCATCGGAAGGAGGAGATCACGCCAGGGGGCCGACACCATGAACATAGTCTTCATCCTGGGGCAGCCCCTAGGTAACGATAACCCAGAATTTTGAAACAGATCCATTTCCTGAGCCCTAAACAAGAGATGTATCATGAGGGCTCAGCTCCAGCCTGTCAACCAGGTCTGTCCGGAATTGTCAGAAGGGGCACAGAAACCTAGCTCTGCACGTCTGAAGCGCGAAGTCACCAGGAATGTAGAGGTTGCCGGTTGTAAGATGGGCGGAGGCTGCTTCTAATCTGAGGAGCCCACAGGCGCACCAGCCTTTCACACATGCCTTCACCGAGTGGAGAAGGTTTTTCTTGGGCTAAGTTCACATACGTTTGATTAAAAGCGACTGACCGCAAATGCTTGGATCTCCCGTGAGCACCGCTGTTCTCGTCTCTGTCCTGCTGCGCACCTGCAGACTCACGTAGGAGAAAACCCCGCAGCAGCTGCGACCGCTCGTTGTCAATTTTGCACCGTCCACACGGATACTAGCTAGCATTTAATTTTGTACTCTCTGGAATACAATGAGTGTTCCTAGACCTTTGGCAACATACACTTATGTATAAGTAAAAGATTATTTTACTCAGGAAAATATTTTTTCCAGGTACATATAAGCTCTAGCTGACACAAATAGCTGAAATGCTAATTCAGGTCGTTTTTACATAGTCATTTACGGACGTCCTTTCAAGACCTTTACTAGCTACATTAAGACCTATTTCTTCAACTAAATTAATTATTTACCCCTTCTTTTCTCTAGCCCAGGGCACTGAGTGCCCTGAATTAAATAAGTTTTCAGAAATGTCTTTTGAGGGTCGCCTAGGTGGCTCAGTCGGTTGAACATCTGACTCTTGGTTTCAGCTCAGGTCATGATTTTGAGGTCATGGGATTGAGCCCCACGTCAGGCTCCATGCTCAGTGGGGGATTCTCTCTTCTCCCTCTGCCCCTTCCCCTGCACTCTCTCTCTCTCTCTCAAAAATGCTTGTTGATAATTATGTCAAAAACTATGATAATTGGACACTTGTAATTTAGTTACTAAATGTATATTTTTTAAAAAGATTATTTATTTATTTATTTATTTATTTATTTATTTATTTATTTATTTATTAGAGAGAGCAAGAGCAAGCATGAGCAGTGGGGAGGCGCCAGGGAAGAGGGAGAAGCAGACTCCCCCCTGAGCTGGGAGCCTGACGTGGACTCGATCCCAGGACCCTGGGATCATGACCTGAGCCGAAGGCAGACACTTAACCAACTGAGCCACCCAGGCACCCCATTACTAAATGTATATTAAAGTAATAAATCTGTAATAAAAATTCCATAATTCAAACTTTTCCCTTCATGAAGTATTTAATAATAGCTATCATATATTAAAGCCTTATTTTATTAAGATGCTAAATGCTTTACATCCACTATCTAATTTTTTTGCAGCCCTACGAGGCAATATAAATATGATATTTACATTGCAAATGAGATTCAGAGAGATTAAGTAACTTGTTCCAGCTCACACGGCAGCTGAGTGGCAGAACTGGGATTCAAATTCAAAGCCTTCTGATTCTGAACCCAAAACGTTTAGCCACTATGATGGACTGTATTCGTGGCCTGGTTAAACTCATCCCCCATGTGTCTGAATTGGGTGGGATTTTTCCTGGCCATCTCTATGGCGAGGCCTGGCCTTCATGTAGTCATTTAACGAGCATTTGTCCTGCACTTGTGGACGCGTTAGAATGAATGTGAAGAGCCAAGGTTAAAGACAAAACAATAGGTAATATCTACGACAGGAAAGGCTTGTTTGCAAAATAACGAATTTTGATATTCTTGTATAAAACAAAACCCCAGATCCTGCTTGGTTTTTTTGAAACATGAATAGCAGTCTTTATTCATACGTTTGTAGAAAGCAAAAGACTTTAATTAAATGATCGCTGATGTTAAAATGGAAGTGCGTACATCTTATTTATTCATTTTTTTAAATGTACACTTTAGTTCTTTCAAAGTGAAAGAACCTAAATCTTCCCTTAAAAGGTTTCAAGTGACAGAAGCTAATAAATGAATTTTTATTGATTATAAATTGTTCGTTAGTCTTTCGATCCATTCCGTATTTAAAGATGTTGGAAATATGGTTCAATTCCCCACATATTTTTTTTTTAAGATTTTATTTATTCATTTAACAGAGAAAGACAGCCAGGGAAAGAGGGAACACAAGCAGGGGGAGTGGGAGAGGAAGAAGCAGGTTCCCAGTGGAGCAGGGAGCCCAGTGCGGGGCTAGATCCCAGCACCCTGGGATCACGCCCTGAGCCCAAGGCAGACGCCCAACGACTGAGCCACCCAGGCGCCCCATCAATTCCCCACATATTTATCAATAGCCTTCATATGGCATTCTCTGAGATGGATGTTGGAAACACTTTTCTTTAGGGACTCACAGATAACAAATCAGGCAAATGTAGGTGCCACAAGTACAGAAATGAGGTTTTAAAATGATGGTTAAGAATATTACAAATCATATAAAAATATTGGCCTAAGCACCATCTCACCAATATTTAGTACAGGTAATAAGAGTAACCATAAAATCATGAAGCTTTCAAGAGAGAAGCAGAAGCATGGTTCAAACACCACCAGTATGTTTGAAATGCGATCAAAGTATTCTCAGCTAACACTTTAGGATTTGTCTAAACTAGAAATGAGATTTTCTCCACGTCTTAACTAATTTAATCTTTCTTGCAAAGGAACAGGCAAATTTTAACTGGGCAAACTGTTGCCAAATAAACTAGCCTGATGCTTTACATTCAGAATTGGTTACATTGATACGTCTGTGGGTCTTAAGTTTCTGGTGGACACGAGCTTTAGATTTCACCAAATGAGGGGTGACATTTTGCTTTACAAATTAGAACATCCGTCGAAAATACCAGTGAGCTGTTCAGTCTGATGCACATGGGAAATGTTGGTTGGGAGATTAGATAGGCTGCTGTTCACAGGGTTTTCTCACAGGTCAAGGGTGGACCCCGAGTCCCTAGTTTTCTTTCAGTAGTCCATTATACATCTGTTACCCAGAGTGAAGAGTGTGGTACGTGGCCTCTGAAACAGATCAGACAGACTTGGGGTTGGCTCCTGTTTTTGTTACCTTGTATCTATTTGTTATGGGCTGAATTGTGTCCCCCCCCAAATTTATATGTTGAAGCCCTAACCCCCATACCTCAGATATGCCCTTATTTGGAAATGGAGTCATGCATATATAATTATTTAAGATGAGGTCATACTGCAGTAGGGTGGCCCCTCATCCATTATGGCTAGTGTCCTTCAAAGAGGGAAATTTGGATGTAGACACGCACACACCCAGAGAACACCACGTGAATGAAAGTGAAGGCAGAGATCAGGGTGATGTTTCTACAAGCCAAGGGCTGCCTAGATTGCCAGCAAACCAGAAGCTCAGAGAAACACGGAGCAGATTCTCTCTTACAACCCTCAGAAGTAACGAACCCTGCTGACACCTTGACCTTGGACTTCTAGCCTTCAAAACCGCGAGACAGTAAGTCTGTTGTTTATGCCGTCTAGTTTGTGGTCCTTTGTTATGGCAGCCCTAGCAAACTAATCTGCTACAAAATTCTGAGCTAACTCCTTAATTTCAATAAAGTTTGGCTCATTCATCTATAAAAGAATGATGATAATATTACCTACCCCTCTGGGTTATGGTGAATTTCATAGTGCTAATCACGCTGTGTTAGAATGACCTCTTCTGTGTTCTCCACTCACTCGTTCACTGCACACTCCTTGAGGGCAGGGACCAGGCTGTTGTCCTTTGTTCCGTTCCCAGCGGCTGCATAGTAGATGTGTAATATTTATTAATGATGAAGTGAGCTATTAAATGAGGAAAGATATGCAAAGTATGAAGCACACGATCATAATAGCGCATGCTTATTCGGTACCAGGCAAGCAATCTAATCTTCCCAGTCCATGCAATTTTTCAATTTAGTCCCCCAGCATCTCTATGAGTTAGGTGCTATTTGACCTCTTTCATTTTACTAGAGAAGAAACCGAGACAAAAAGAGATTAAGAGACTTGCCAAGAATAATATTACCCACAAGCTGAGCTTCGAGCCCAGGCAACCTGGTTTCAAGGGCTGGTATTTTAAGATCCACACTCTGCTGCCTTTTGGTGGTTGCGGTGGTGTGGCTGTAAACATTGACTTCCTCCACTACATCTTCTTAGTCACTGGGTTGGCTCTGTGGTGTGTGAGACTGGCTGGGCTGAACTACAGTCATACCCAGAATTCCTCCCAGGATGCTTCTAATAGAGTAGCTTCCGAGAGATATTCTCTCATGAGCGCTGCAGAATAGAAGGGAAACTTCTGTAACACACACACACACACACACACACACACACACACACACACACACACTTTTTCCCAGTTATTCAACCAAACCTAATCAAGATGCTACTGTGAAGAGGTTTGATTTTTATTATTATTATTATTATTTTATTTTATTTTATTTTTTTGGGTGCAAAAAGGTGGTTTTACTCTAGCATGGAGACAGAACCTGTGGGCAGAAAGCTGCTGTGAAGAAGTTTTAAAGATGTAATTAAAGTACCTAGTCAGTTGCTTTCAAGTTAGAGTGTCCTGGGGGGGTCTGAGCTAATCAGTTGGAAGGCTTTTAATGACTGAGCCACCCAGGCGCCCCCAATTGGAAGGCTTTTAAAGAGATGAGAGAGAGAGAGAGAGAGAGAGACACCAGAGAGAGAAAGAGGGGGAGGGAGGGAGTGGGAGGAAGAGGGGGGGAAGAGACGCTGAGGAGTCTGGTGATACTCTCTCTCTGAGACGGTCTCCAGCATCACATGTGTGCACAGGTGTGACCCATGACTTCTTTCAAGGATAACTCTGTGTCTTCTGTTTGGTTTCCTAATACTCATCTCAGTTTGGTTCAATACCGTTTATGAAGTGCTTGTTACATGTCTGTACTGAGATGGGCCTGAAATCTGATACAAATCCTCAAAAAGATAAATCTGTAAAATTGGAAGGAATTTTAACCAGCACCTTGCCTGATCCTTTTGTTCTGTGTAGCGGTGAGTGATTTTTCTCAGGGTCATACAGCTTGTTAATTTTGGAGCCAAATCTAAAACCCAGTCGTCTGATTCCTAATGTTACCAAACTACGTCTCAGTGGTCATGAATTTTTCAAGGTAGTCTTTTCGACGTTAATAACTTCATCAGATACGACGGGGTCTTCCTTTTGAGATCACCTCATCCTTTATACTTACTTAGAGTTCACAAATCCTGGTTAGAAATGACATCAGTCCCCGTTGCCCTACTGTCTTGTTGGTACACACATCACCGAGTAAAGTTCAGGTGAGTTAGAGCCGTATTTTATGAAAGGGCAACAGCACCTTTATCACCAACACTATTGAAGCATTAGGATTCAATTTCACTGTGAATCAAAGACCGAGAGGAAAGCAATGTGATTCTCGCTCTCACTGGACAGTGCTCCCCTCCTCGGGTTGAGGTGTGTCTGAGTTCACAGGGAACGCAGGAACAAAGCTTCCCACCACTCTCATAAGGACTTCGGGTCATCTCATGAGCTACAAGCTGGGTTCTCAGGAGCCCTGATCGAATTTTTCCTTCTGCAGCACCCCCACTTCCTCAGCCTCTTGTCCCTTATACCCCTTACGAACGGCTAACCTGGAGTCAATCCGAGCCTCACCCATTGTATTCTTTGGGAAATGCGGGGGGTTCAATGTCATAAATTTGATGAGCATACATACGTCATGTAATATATCACCACAACCAAGAGACACAATATTCCCACTGCCACAAAAAGTTCCCTTGTGACCCTTTGTAGTCAACCCCCCTCTCCCCAACCTCACCTTGGCAACCACTGTAATCTGGCTTTTCAGTTTTGCCTTTTCCAGAAAGTCATATAAATGGAATCCTACAGTATGTCACCCTTGGTGTCTGGCTTCTTTGACTTAGCATAATCCTTTTATCCATGTTGTTGTTGCACGTTGGCCCCTTTTGATTGCCGAGTATTCCATCGTATGGATGGGGCACCTTTGTTTATCCATTCACCAGTTGATGGGCATTTCTGCTACTTCCCGTTTTTGTTGATTTTGACGAAAGCTGCTATAACATAACTCAGATTTTTGTGTGAACACATGGTCTTCTTTCTCTGGGATAAATACCTAGGACTCTGCTGCTTGGGCATATTGTAAGAGTTTAACTTTGAAGAAACCACCAAACTATTCCAAAGGGGCTGTACCATTTTTCATACTCACCAGCAAGTAAGAAAATTCCAGGCGCTCACATTCTCACCAGCAGTTGATAATCACAACATTTTAGAATCTCACTTGGTAAGACTTTTTGTGTAAGAGTTTTAATTTTAGCCATTCTGATAGGTGTATAGTGGTATCTAATTGTGTTTTTAATTTGCATTTCTCTAATAACTAATGTTATTGGGCATATTTTCATGTGCTTCTATGATGTCCGTATTTGTTCTTTGGCAAACTGGGTCTTCAACTCTCTTGCCCATTTTTTTTTTTTTTAAACAGGGTTGTTTCCTTTTAATAGGGTGTGGAGAATTCTTTATATATTCTGCATACAATTCCTCTATCAGGTGTAGATTTTTCTCAGTCCATCGTGTATCTTTTCATTTTTATTACCAGTATCTTTTGAAAAGCAGTTCTTAATTTTGATAACATTCAACATACCGTTTTTTTTTTTCTTTTATGGATTGAGATTTTGGTATCATATCTAAGAACTCTTTACCTAGTTCAGGGCTGTAAATATTTTCCCCCTATGTTTTCTTCTAGCAGTATTATAATCTTAGGTTTTACATTTTGATCCATAATCCATTTTAAGTTAATTTTTTTATATGATATGAGGTGTGAACCTAAGTTTATTTTTGCATATGGATAGCCATTCATTGAAGAGACTATCTTTTCTCCACTGAATTGCCTTTGCCCATATATATATATATATATATACACACACACACACATATATATACTCAACTGATTTTTGACAAAGATGCAAAGGCAATTTATATATATATAGATCTATACCTGGACTTCGTATTCAGTTTCATTGATCTATTTGTCTATGTTGACACTGATACCACCCTGTCTTGATTACTGTAGCATTATAATAAGTCTTGAGGTCAGATAGTGTTAGTCCTCCAACTTTGTTCTTCTTCAAAGTTGTTTTGGCTATTCTAAGTACTTCAAACCTCCATATAGATTTTAGAATCAGCTTGTTAATTTCTACAAAAGAATTCTGCTGGGATTTTGAATGCGATTGTATCAAATCTATAGATAAATTTGGGATGAATTGACAACAATTTTTTTTTCAATCCATAGACATATCCCTCTCCATTGGTTTATATCTTTTAAAATTTCTCTCAGCAATACTTTGTAATTTTGAGGCTACAAGTTTTACACATTTTGTCACATTTATCCCTAAATATTTCATTTGGGGGGATGTGATTATGACTGATTTTGTTCTTTATAATTCCAATTTCTGATTATTCATTGTTAAGATATAGAAACACAATTGACTTTTGCATATTGACCTTGCATCTGCAACATTGCTAAACTCACTTATTCTAATAACATTTTTGCAAAAGGACATTTACTCCTTTTTTTCTGATCTTTAATATTTTGTCTTGTTTAATTGAACTGGCTGCAGTGCAATGGGGAGAGAAGACATTCTTGCTCTGTCTTATGGGGAGAGGAGTCAGTCTTTCCTCATCAATTTTAGTGTTAGCTGTAGGTCTTTCACTGATACCCTTTATCAGAACGTGGAAGTTCCCCTCTATTCCTGAATTGTTGAGATCTTTTCTCAGGAATGAGTATTGGATTTTGTAAAGTGTTCTTCCCCTTTTTTGGGTGCGTCTGTTAGGGGAAACATAGGTTTGTTTTAGTTCCAGTTTTCTTTTTAATATTGCATTGATTAAGTTGATTGATTGTTTTTCTTGTCGGACCATCCCTTTAACTAGAGATAAACCTTAGTTGATCATGATATATTATCCCTTTTATATATTTTTGGATTTGATTTGCTAAAATTTTGGATTTATCTTCATGAAGGAAACTGGCCTGTAGCTTTCTTTTCTTCTAATATCTTTGTCTAGGTTAGTATCATGGTAATTCTGGCTTCATAAAATGGTTTGGGAAATACTCTTTCCACTTTCATTTTCTGCAAGAGTTGTGTACAGTTGGTATTATTTCTTTCTTAAATGTTTGGTGGAATTTACCAGTAAAGCACCTGGGCCTAGAGTTTCCTTTGTGAGCAAGTTTTTAACTACAAATCCCTACTTTTTCATAGATACAGGACTACTCTAGCCATCTATTTCTTCTTGAATGATCTTTGTAGTTTGATTTCAAGGACTTTATATATTTTTTAAAGATATTATTTTTTTATTTGTCAGAAAGAGAAAGAGTGAGCACAAGCAGGGGGAGCAGCAGGCAGAGGGAGAAGCAGGCTCCCTGCTGAACAAGGAGCCCAAAGCAGGACTTGATCCAGAATCCTGGGATCATGACCTTAGCCAAAGGCAGATGCTTAACTGACTGAGCCACCCAGGCATCCCTCAAGGACTTTATTTATCACACTTTTTGATATATAGTTCACAATATTTTATTATCTTTTTAATATATGTAAGATCTATAGTGATCTCTCGTTCCTTCCTGATATTAGCAATTTGTGTCTTCTTCCAAAATTTCTCTTTTCTCCTAATTGGACTGGCTCAAAGTTTATCAATTTTATTGATCTTCTCAAAAAGCCAGCTGTTGGTTTCATTGATGACGTCTATTGATTTTTATTTTACTTGATATTCGCTCTTATTCTTATTGTTTCCTTTCTTCTGCTTGCTTGAGCTTGATTTGTTCTCCTTTCTTTAGTTTCTCAAGGTCAAAACTTACCAGCCTATCCCATTCCCCCACCCCCCTCCCCTCTGAAGCCCTCAGTTTGTTTCTCAGACACTGGTGATGGGTAGTAAGGAGGGCACGTATTGCACGGTGCACTGGGTGTTATATGCAACTAATGAATCATCGAACTTTACATCAAAAACCAGGGATGTACTGTATGGTGACTAACATAATATAATAAAAAATATTATTTAAGCAAAAACTTACATTAGTGATTTGAGATCTTTTTTCTTTTCCTTTTTTTAACTTTTTTTTTTTTTAAAGAGAGAGTGTACACGCGTGCGTGACTGAGTGGGGTGTGGGTAGGAGGGTATGGTGGCGGGGGGGGGGGGCAGGAGAGAGGGAGAGGGAGAATCTGGAGCAGGGTCTACACTCAGTGTGGAGCTGACACAGGGCTTGACCTGACAACCCTGAGATCATGACTTGAGCCAAAATCAAGAGTCAGATGCTTAATGGACTGAGCCACCCAGGTGCCCCTCTTTTTTATTTCCTAATGTAAGCATTTAATGTTATAAATTCCCCCTCTAAGAACAACTTTAACTGCATCCCTTAAATTCTGATATGTTTTCTTTTTAATCACATTTTCTAACACTTCTTGCGAATTCCTCTTTTAACCAAGGATTATTTAGATGGATATTGTTAAATATAATGTGTTTTGTGATTTTTCTAGATATGTTTCTTTTTTTTTCTTTTTTTTCTTTTTGATTTTTTTGTTATATTATGTTAGTCACCATACAGTACATCCCCGGTTTCCGATGTAAGGCTCGATGATTCATTAGTTGTGTATAACACCCAGTGCACCATGCAATACGTGCCCTCCTTACTATCCATCACCGGTCTATCCCATTCCCCCACCCCCCTCCCCTCTGAGGCCCTCAGTTTGTTTCTCATAGTCCATAGTCTCTCATGTTTCATTCCCCCTTCTGATTACCCCCCCCTTTCTTTATCCCTTTCTTCCCCTACTGATCATCCTAGTTCTTATGTTCCATAGATGAGAGAAATCATATGATAGTTGTCTTTCTCTGCTTGACTTATTTCACTTAGCATTATCTCCTCCAGTGCCGTCCATGTTGCAGCAAATGTTGAGAACTCGTTCTTTCTGATAGCTGAGTAATATTCCATTGTATATATGGACCACAACTTCTTAATCCAGTCATCTGTTGAAGGGCATCTTGGCTCCTTCCACGATTTAGCTATTGTGGACATTGCTGCTATGAACATTGGGGTGCATATGGCCCTTCTCTTCACTACATCTGTATCTAGATATGTTTCTGTTATTGATTTCTACTTTTATTCACTGTGGTCAGAGAAGAGACAGTTATATGACTCTAATTTTTAAAAAATTGTTGAGGCTTTTTTGATGACTTAGACTATGGTCTGTCCTGATGGATATTTCCTAAGCACATCAAGTGAATGTGTATTCAGATGTTGTTAGTTCAAGTGTTCTTTAAATGTAATTAGGCCAATTAGTTTAATAGCATTGATCATTGTAGCCTTACTGATTTTCTGTCTACGTTTTCTATCAATTATTGAGAGAGGAGTGTCAGAATCTCCAATTATAGTTGTATATTTATCTATTTTTTCTTTTTATTCAATCAGCTTATGTATTTCGAAGCGCTGTTAGGTGCGTGCCCATGTGGGAATGTGGTATCTTTTTGATGAATTGACCACTTTGTCATTATGCAATGTCCTTATTCCAGCTAAGTTTCTTTTGTTTCTGAAATACTGATATTCTAATAGTAATGTAACCACTTTTGATTGTTTTGAGTAGTCATTTTTATGGTACATCTTTTTTTCCATCCTTTCATTTTTAATCAGTTTGTATTTCCCTATTTGTAAAGTGGGTTTCTTATAGACAGCATAGAGTTGTGTCTCATTTTTTAATCCAATCTGACAATCTTATCCTTTTGGGTTGGGACTTCATCTATAATCATACCATAAAGAGGGTCTGTTTCTGGTCCCTTGCTCTTTCCCCAGTTTTCCTCATGAGCCCTGTGTGGAGGCCAGTGGTAAAGAGTTTGTGAGTGAGTGCCATCTTCCCTTGTGTCTGGGATCCTACCTATTCCAAACTGACATGCTGGCCCACACTGGCTTTTAAGAATATGTCATAATTTTAGATCATTTTTCCCCACCCACTTATAAGGCAGCCACCTCCTGCATCCTTACTCTGTCAGAGGTGAAACAATATTTGTGTCCTGTCTTTCTTCACAGGGCTTGTCACTCTTTAGGATTTAGTTCATTTGATTGCTTGTGACCTCAGCTCCTTGATGGGTTCAAGACAATTATGATTGTGTAGATTTTCTGCCATGTGCATTGTTGGGGAGCTCTGTTCTCCTGTGGCTTCCTACATCCTAGTGGGAGCAGAGCTTTCCTGGAGGGTTGTAAGCAACAGAGTGTTATTATCTGATTCACATGTTTAAAAACTCCCTCCGACTGCTTTGTGGAGGGATAAGAGTGGAAGTGGGGAGGGGCACCTGGGTGGCTCAATCGTTAAGCGTCTGCCTTCAACTCAGGTCATGATCCCAGGGTCCTGGGATCAAGCACTGCATCAGGCTCCCTGCTTGGTGGGAAGCCTGCTTCTCCCTCTCCCACTCCCCCGCTTGTGTTCCTTTCTCACTGCCTCTCCGTCAAATAAATAAATTTAAAAATCTTAAAAACAAAAACAAAAGAAAGAGTGGAAGTGGGGAGACCATTGAGGAGGCTAGCAAGTCAGGAAACCATGCTAGTCTGGACTCAGGCGGCACCAGAGGGAGAGGAGGGATTTGGGACACATTTTAGAAGTGAACCGAGAGGATCTGATGATGGACTAGATGAGACTAGATGAAAAGAGGGAGGGGAAGGGAGGACTCGAGGATGCCTCCTAGGCTTAGTCTGAGCAATGGAATGAATGCTGATGCCACTTCCCGATAGGGAAACAGATCTGGAGGGAGAGTCAGGCGTTCTATGTTGGACACATGACATTCTAAATCAAGTGGGGGATCAAGTCAGAAGGCGGATACTCACGTCCAGAGTCAGAGGAGGGTCCTGGTCCGACAATTTACCTGTGAGAGTTAGCAGCACAGAAATGATATTTAAAGTCTCAAGACCGGAGGGGGTTACCCAGGGAAAGGATGACGATAGAAGAGGTCACCCATTTGACATAAGATGGCGGAGGAGGAGGGAGCATAAAGAAGACAGAGAAGCAGTGGCCAGGAACACAGAGGACAGACTTTAAGGATCCCTCAGAGGAAGATTTTAATCTAGATTTGGTAAGAATCCATAAGTCACAAAAACACTGTATTTCATTCCACAGAAACTTGAGATAATAAAACTATGTTAACTCTGTTGATTATTAGGCAAACGACTGCCCATTGCTTCTGGATTCTCGGGCCCAGGATTTTTCAAGGTACTGAGCAGAAGTCTACCATCGCTGACGGGAGGGCCAGAGCCTCTCTCTTCCCAAGAACAACTGTAGACAAAGTCGAATTGGTTCTTGAGAGAAACCCTGCTCCAAATCCCACAGGATCAGAATGAGCCCTTCCGCTGGAGCTCGGTGCAAGCTCGCCTGCAGGTACACGTCAGGGCACCTTGCGGAAACTGCATGAAGCTTGCAGGTATGTGCACGTGTCAGAGGCTCGAAGCCCCTTTTTAAACATTTGCTTCTCCTTCTTCTCCTGCTGAGGCAGAGGCCCCCTGGGCTGCTGGGTCCTGGCTGCATCACAGACATTCCTCCTCCAGTCTTTGCCTGTGTTATTGTGAAATCCGGTTCTTCAGAGGAGACATGCTCTATTGAGTAAGAGAAATGTGGCTAAAGGAACATACTAATGAGACTGATTAGATGCTTTTATTGGTTATGACCTTTCTACTTAACCTGAGAATGTACTGTTTTGGGTTTTAAAAATAAATCATAAATCTCACATTTCTTTCATTTGGCCTCTGAGTCACATACAGATGTACCCTATGTAACAAGGTTTAGAGAGGAAAAAAAACTATTAATGTGAGTTTGGATTTAATTTCAGGCAGTTAAGAACAATGTCACACCCCTCTCAAACTTCCTCATGGAGAGAAGGATGTGACCAGCTGTATGGAGGAGGGTGAGTTTTTGTCTGAGAGCACCAAACGCCATACTTTCTGCTTTGGTTTCCTAGCAACTAGAAAAGACCACTGGTGCAGCAGGCACCTAGCATCCTGCAAACAGATCCAAGCACCTGTCAAGACACACCCTAGAAATGAATTCTGTTGGGCTAGAGAACACTGCTTGGTCCCTAGGTGACTGTGTCTTCCTCCCTTAAGATACAGACATTTGGTCTGTACCCCTTCCCCTTCACACCTACAATGCCATTTCTTTCAGATAATTATTTTCAGTTAGTTTGGGCATCTCTGTCATCTCATGCCATCTGAAGGACCTTGGTTCTCTCTGCTAACCCCAGGGAATGGGCCACCATGCTAGCCCGGTAGTGAGTGGCCCCATACTAGCAATATCCAAGATGGCTCTTCCTCTCCTTCCGTCCCTGCCTGGGCCCGGGGGGGCCCCTGATGCACCCAGCAGGAAGGCAGCATTCACACTGGAGCATGCAGGACCATGGTGGGAGGGGTTTTTCATTTTCCTCTTTTCCAGAATCAAGATGCTTTCCACATTCTTTTTTGCACATTGCCTTTCTTCGTGTTTTATTTTACTTGCTTGATTTATCTGGTTGTGTTTCCCCCTTAATCTCAGAAAGGAGTATGAATCATTAGAAGCAAGTGGTGGTCACTAGCAACGTTTTATCACTTAGCTCTGCTTCTTAGAATGTTAGCTGAAGATGATTAATATGCAGGTAGTCTGAATTTAAAAGCAAAAAATGTTTTGGTTTTATGGGACACAGATGTCCAGATTGGTGGGGGGCAGCATAGAGGCAGAGGGAGGGGCAATTTCCTTACCCCATCTTTTTTTTCTTTTCCTTAAGGATTTTATTTATTTATTTATTTATTTGACAGAGATAGACAGCCAGCGAGAGAGGGAACACAAGCAGGGGGAGTGGGAGAGGAAGAAGCAGGCTCATAGTGGAGGAGCCTGATGTGGGGCTCGATCCCAGAACGCCGGGATCATGCCCTGAGCCGAAGGTAGACGCTTAATGACTGAGCCACCCAGGCGCCCCTCTTGCCCCATCTTTTAAGAGCTCCTTGAGTTTGGCTGAACATTGTGGACCTAGTGCTTTCTCGGAAGTATGCAAATTCCTGGGGAGACGAAAGAAAGGCTCTTTCTCATGGCGTCTTCTGGCTTCACATTCTTGCTGTTCCCGAACTGGTTCAGGTTGAGGGTCGTCTTGCCATCTGCCAGGTGTTATTTTTGTTCTGTGCGATGACGACCCAGACGCAGAACTTAGCTCATTCCTTTGGGTCACACACACGCACACACACACACACACACACACACACACACAAATACACAAAAACCACTTGAACAAGGCATGCCAGTGGGTTGGTGGGTTGCAGACTGAATGTGTTTGAGGAAATGGAGTGGAGATAGACTTCACAGCAGCCCAACTTCACATTTAATATTATACATCTGGTTGTATTAGTCAGGGTTCTTCAGAGAAACAGAACTAGTATGATCAATCGATCTATCTATCAAGAGAAATTTATTTTAAGGAGTTGGCTCATATGATTACAGAGGTTGGCAAGTCCAAAATCTGAAGTTTAAGTCTGAAAGCCATCAGACTGCAGATTCAGGAAGGAATTCATGTGGCAGTTCAAGTCCAAAGGCCACCTGCTGGCGGAATTCTCTCCGGCTGGGGTGGGGGAGGGGCAGTCAATCTTTTGTTCTATTCAGATCTTCAACTGATAAAAAGAGAGCCAACCACGTTACAGAAGGCATTGTACTTTACTCAAAGTCCATTGATTTTAATGGTAATCTATCCAAAACACCATCACAGAAACATCCAGAATAAGGTTTGACTACCTATCTGGGAACGCAATCGCCAAGGCAAGTTGACACATAAAATGAACCATCACCCCTCCAGTTCCTACTATGCTGAGTTGCTCAACAGCCCCAGGGTCCCTGCTCTTCTCCTACCTCCAAATGCCTGCTTTTATTTATTTATTTATTTATTTATTTATTTATTTATTTATTTATTTATTTTGAGAGAGAGTGAGAGAGAGAGAGCACACACAGGAGCTGTAGGAGAAGCAGAGAGAGAAGGAGAGAGAGAATCTTTAGCAGGCTCCACACCTAGCACAGAGCCCAGCATGGGGCTCGATCTCACGACCTTGAGATCCTGACCTGAGCTAAGATCAAGAGTCTGATGCTTAACCGACTGAGCCCCAGGAGCCCCTTATGCCTGTTTATTTTAACACTGTGAAATTTAGCCACTTCTTTTGGTTGAATCTGCTGAGTCTTATTTTATGTCCCAAAGTGGCTTATCAATGTGTTTTCCCGAGCAAAAATAAGTTTCCTCCCTAGGAGTCCTGGGTCTAGATGTTAAGATGATTGTTTTCCCCACTCAGTTACATCTATAAGAATGCTATCAATGTAGTGGCCATTTAAAAACTCTTTCAGGACGTCCTCCTTTAAAGAAATTGAACAATCACTTGCATTTAATAAACTTATTCATAATTTATATTATAAAAAGACTAATTGGAAAGAGTCTCTTAAAGATGGAAAGTTCCCTTGTGAGTTTAAAATACGATTGTGTGTCAAGTTTGCTTTCCCTGCGATCCCTCAGGACACATCCCGGGGAATGAAAAGGCAGGCACAGCTCACGTTTGCCTTTTATCCAGCAAGCGTTTATCACGTGCAGCCTAGAGATCTAGCTAGAATGTCCCGTGGTGCTTCGCTTCTGCCCAGGCTCAGTTCTGCTTCCTGCCCACCGCTGAAAATACCTCACTCCTGACCAAGCCTAGAGGGGCTGAGGACAGTAACTGCTTAGAGGAAGAGAAGTTTTTTCTATGATTTTGCTCTCATCATCATTAGCGGCATGTGTTTATCAAGACGGTAACGGCTAACACACACTTTCGCGGGCCCTCTATGGGCCGGCACCCTGTATCAAGCCCAGGATAAACTTATCTCCCGTGATTTGTACAAATCTCTCTCACTGGGTATTCTTAACTGCTTCTTTTTAAGGCTGAGGAATTGGAGAGTTGAGTGCTGTCCGCAAGGTCACACAGCTGTCTGATCCTGAGGCTGCGATTTTCATCCAAGAGGATCTGACTCCAAACCTAGCCAATAAGCCAGGCTCTCTCTGAGCAGGTGTGGGATATTGTGCGGGATGCCTTCCACAGCAAGCCGCTTGCTTTTGTAAAATTGTAGCGATTCAATCACATGACGCACTTAGCGCTTTGTAGCACTTAACAATAAAATTGAGAATCCCCTTTCTTTTTCTCAATTCCTTTCTGCAAATCAAGTTTTAGTGGGTGCAAGAGGGGCCCTGGCGGGGGCGGGAAGAGAAGAAGTCAGCTTCTTAACATTCTGGCCGGCAGTGCCTCATAGCCTAAAATTCGGGCTCACTTCGCAGCGGTACGGCCTGGCGCCAGTGTTGGGGTCACCACGACATTGTTACATGGCAAGGGCCGGAGCCTCATCCCCCAAGACTGCCAGCTGTTTTGATGTCTCAGGGGTGTCATCTGTCTTGTTCTGAGTGACTCTTAGAAAAGAGGATTCTTGGACAATTCCCTGAGAAGTTATTCCAAAACCTGAGAACTATCAAAGTCAGAAAGAATGGAAAAATCTAAGAAAGAACAATCACAAGAACATCCTGATTAGTTTCACACCAGGAGGGACTGGCGACTCAAGCCACGGTGTCAGTGGAGAGGAGGATAATGAGAATTGTCATTTGCTGTCCCTCTGGTCTCTCCTGCAGTAAGGGACAGGCAGGGATCGCGCTGGCGTGTCACAGGGCCCCTCCTGAGCTCTTGGAGACCAAGAGGAAGTGTCTGTTGGAGAAGTTGTGCAGAAAGTATCTAGGCTGGAAGTGAACGATCCCACTAAAAGGGGTTGAGAGCAGCCCTGCCCTGCCCTGGTGACAGAGCCCTGGCCACCATGGGGGTGGGGACCCAGACATACAGGACCGAGAAATGCAGCAGCTGGAGCATGATACCATTCTCTACCAAGCAGCACAGGCAGCCAGAGACGTGCAGGACACATGAAAAGGCGAGGAGACCTTCAACTCAGCACTTCGGAAGCTGACCAGGTGCAAGGAGAGCCTGAAGATGCTCCGGCCGTCCTGATGCTGTGGCAGGCACCCCAGCCCGAGGGTGCAGCGACGCTGTGAGAGCCCAGCCCAACCATGCCACTCCCTTCCCCAGTGCGGACTTCAGCGGGGGAGGCTAACAGCCATGTGGGTGTGAAATAACGTTGTTGACATCCTCTTAATCATTTATTTCCCTTGTTATGCAGGTAAAAGATGGTGACTGTAAAGGAGAGAAAGGAGGAAGGAAGGCAGGAAGCCAGGGAGAGAGGGGGGAGAAAGAGAAGGGAAGAAAAGAAAGGTAAGCAAAGAGAAGGGGGTACCAATGAGGGAAAGCTAGGGAAGAATACATGGGACATCTCTGCGCCATTTTTGCAACTTCCTCTGAATCTATAACCATTTCCAAATACAAGTAAAAGAAAGAAGAGAGCCCATCATTCCACCCCACAGAAATCCCACCAGTGATAGTGGGAGCATGTGCCTTTGGGTCCATGTGTGTGTCTGTGTAATTCATTGGGATCAACAACGCACGATCAATTAAATGAGAGCTCATTACAGAGCAGGAGTGAGTCATTCTCATAAAATGTGTTGCACCTTAATAAAGTTCCCACAATCCCTCCACATAAAGCTAGCTATAGCTCTGAATCACAAGGACCTTACCTGCAAGTAGGGGTTCTGGTGCTTCAAACTGGCAAACCTCCTGTTGGCAGCCCCCTTGTAGAATTCGGCCTTAAACGGGTTTATTTGTCTCTGGGTATATACCGTCTGTCTCAGTTTCCCCGAGAAAATACTCCTGCCCTGAGGGCTCTGAATCCTGCCGTCTAGGTAGGAAACAATTCTCACGCAAAAGTGACTAGTAGAGCCAATGAAGAATGACATTGCACAAGTAACAGGATAGAGCGAGAGATTTCAGAGAAATCCACATCCCGAACGCAGAAGATGGAAAGGAAGGAGATGCGGTGAAGGGTGTATGTTATGGGCCTCAAAGTCAGCCCAGTATTATGTGCTGTCTTCACATCTGAAACCAGAAGGGCCTTGAATGGCCCCACCACAAGTTGCCCTCCCCACTCTGCTCCTGTGGATAAGCTGCCTTAGCCAAAGAACCCTGTACGTCACTGTCACTGTCACCGGCGGGGAGCACAGTGCCTGCTTAGCCGTGAGTATCAGGCTTTAGTTCCCTGCCCGCCTAAGGAATTACTCAAACAAGCCAAGTGCATCCTCCCTCGGGAACCAGGGGGCAGCCCACCCTCTTGAGCATACAAAACCTGCCTCCCCGGCCCCAGCTGGTTCACGGTGCCCGAGGGCAACCCCTGCAAGGCTCTGCGTGGCAGGTGGATTCTTCCTCCCCTGTGCGGAGAGCACCCGTGACGAATAAGCCGCCGCCAATCTCAGCTGTCCAGCGTCACTGGCAAGCGTTTGGCCATCTCCTCCCCACCCCCCAGCCCTAGGGCGGGACTCCCTCCGTGACCCACAGGGTGACGAGGAGGCGACCACAGCAGGGTGGGGTGCTACACGGGCCGTCAGAGCCCTGCGCATCCGAGGGGCCGCGGGGCCTTCAAAGCGCGGCATCTCCCGTGTCTTCGTGTTTGTGCGGTCCAGGCGGTGAGATAGCTGTTAGAGCTGGCTGAGGCACTTCTGTTTGCCTGATTTACTTACATTTCCTCCCTTTGTAGAGTAAATGTCAACAAAGCCAGGGTTCGCCTTTCAGGGGTGGTTCGGCCCGCGTGGGAAGACCTACGCCCGCGGGGGGAAGGGGGGCGGGGGGCAGCTGCGGGCGGAGCTGGGAGCCACCCCGCGTACACCGCGCTCGCGGGAGGAAGGAAGCGCGTTCTCTCTGCGCGGGCCGGTTCTCTTGTTCGTGAGGTTTTTCCACATTAAATGTGTAAAAGGCCATAATCAGAAGCATGCTTCTGAGTTCTAGGCATATTTGAGTAATTCAGAACAGGCGTCTGCTCGCCAAAGGGGCAAATAAAAGGAAAGGCTAGGAAAACAATCTCCTGCGATTATCTTTCCTTCAAGAACCAAAGGAATGAGAGTAAATAACTTCATTAGAGAAGAAAGTGTCCTCGGCTGTGTTTTAGGATCATTAGTCATATCTGTCCTTTTGAAGACCTTCATACTTGGGGGGAGGGGGCAGTTCTCCCTTTAATGGTTCAAAATAATCCCACGAAGTGTAGCAGGAACTTAATATTTATTGAGGACGGGAGGAGGCAATGTAGCCGGTATTATTCTCCGATACCGGAGATGTCTCTGTTTAGACGGTGCAGATCGCGGCCGCCGGCAGAGTCCGCGGACAGCGATGTCAGTGGGAGAAAAGGCGGGCTGGTACTTAGGCAGGACTCACAGCCTGGTGGTGCCTTGGGGTCCCTGCTCCAAGGCTCCAGGTGTGCGATTCCGGAGACCGTTGGGGCCACCGCCTGTGTGCTTGGCTCTTCACAGCAGCAGAGGGGACACATAAGAGGGGGGCCTACTGTTTCCGCACCTGCCGGTTGACTTCTAGCCCCTTGTACTGGGCTCCACGTTTCCTTGCCCCTGCTCAAGGTGTTTCTGTGACACCTTCCATTGACCTCACCCCTGGATGAGGACTTGCGCACCCTCCAGACAGGACCAGGAAACTGCACAATGGGAGATTAATAACAGTCAGTAAACTGCTCGAGTCTGATTTTGCATCCACAAATCTCAGCCTGGGTTTGGCTTCCTTTATACCAATGTGTGTTCACTGCCCTTCTGTGGTTCCCAGGAGTGAAGGCACACTCACTTGGCTTAAGAGGGCACTGTTGTCAGAATACCGTAGAAACAAGGACAAAGGAATCTCCACCATAGAGCCCAGCCTTCGAGAGCTGGGGCTCACTCAGAATAGAAGTGGTTTAGGCTAGTGGCTAGGTTCTTCCAGTGCCCCCTCAGTAGCATGAGAGCCCTGTAAGCATGGCCATATAGTCTCAGTCTTTATTTTTATAAACGTGTTCAACTTCTGCTCCTTCAGCCACTGCCCAACCTTTTTCTATGTCTCCTGTTCAAACCCCACAGAATAGGATTTGATGGATATACTATGTCATAATCATTCCTGGCAGGCAGTTTTGCCCCAAACATACCACCCGTGACACCTTAGGTCCTGGATAGGCTGCCTTAGATCGGGTGTCTGCCCCCCTCTGGTCCAATAAAGCTGTGGCCACGGTGGAGGGGTCCCAGGCAGTGGTAAGTCACCTACGGGGAAAACCCTCTGGCACCCCTGAGGGTATGTGGGTCTCAGGAGGGTTTGCTGGCTCAGTATACCTTGTTTCTTCTTCTTCCTGTAAAGGATGTCTAATAATAGTCAATATTTATGAAAACTATTTTAATTGGAGAAACAGGCTATTTCTGTTTTGAAATCATTATGAATTTTACTCCTTTCAATTCAAGCTCCACACTACTGCGAAAGTTGTCTGTAAATAGATATTAAATCACATGAAGTTAAAATCTTTCAGTGACTTTTCATTACCTTCAGGCTGAAATCTGAACTCCTTACTTAGCATGGCATTCAAGACCCTTATGATCAGGCTGTAACCCGTCTCATCTCCTTCCATTCCACGTTACCTTATTCCCCACACAGTACACACCTACACACACACACAGACACACACACACACACAATGTGCACACAGACACGCTATGCGCTAAGCATGTCCAAACTTTTCAATCTTCTGCATTTGTCATATTCTCTCATGTCTGGAGGCCTTTCTAGAACACCGTTCCCTCTCTCTTCTGATTGACTCCACTCACCCTTTGGGCTTCAGAGTGA
Organism: Ursus americanus; assembly: GCF_024610735.1. Taxonomy (NCBI): domain Eukaryota; kingdom Metazoa; phylum Chordata; class Mammalia; order Carnivora; family Ursidae; genus Ursus; species Ursus americanus. The sequence goes on from NC_142135.1 coordinate 57,570,400, forward strand.
AGTGTCTCAATGAAGACTTCCCTACCCTAGAGAGCTGACTTGGATGACCTCTGTCCTGTACCCACAGCATATGACCCACCTAGAGCCGCTCACCACGCTGCTCTGTGACTGTTGATTTGCTTGTTTCTCTCTCTACTGGGTGATGCAGTCATTGAGAGCCGGGGTGATACTTTATTCACAGTGGTATCTTTACATTTTGTGGAAGCTCAAAAATGTTTTGAATGAATGAAGAATACGTGAATGAATGAACCTCGTTTGAGGTGGGCTCCTGTTGCAGGAGCAATGAAATAAAGTTATGTACACGAACTTTAGAATCTTGAATCCCAGCTCTACCACTCACTAGCTGAGTGACCCTGATTTCTCTGGGGCCTGCATTTTTTGTTGGGTGGGTGAAGGATTAGGGATTGGGGCGTACATGGCCTGAAGTTCTGCTTTCTTAACTCTAGACTCTCAAGGACCTGCGTCCACAGAGGGCCATCAGAGGACCTAAATAGGGCTTCCTGGCTCAGGACGGCTAGTCACCAAAGAGATGGGGCAAGATGTTCCTCCGTCCTGTAAACCGTTGCCGTATAAACAGGACTGTTTAGTAGCATTTTCATGCTTCTTTGGCATTTTTACAAAATGGTGCATTGACTCCATTTATTTTCTCTAATCGATCTTTAAAAAGAATGATCCTTTGGGGCATCTGGCTGGCTCAGTCAGAAGAATATGCCTCGTTTGAACTCGGGGTCGTGAGTTTGAGCCCCATGTGGGTGTAGAGATTGCTTAAATAAATTTTAAAAAACTTTAAAATTAAATAAAATTAATTTAAAAGGGACAGTGCTTTGATTCCATAAATTTGGAACTAGCCAAAAGAGAATGTAATTAGAATCTACCTACGTGCCTAGACTTTCTCCCTACACTGTAACTCCCACTCCATGCTCCTTTCTTTTAAACTTTTATTTTAAAATATTTAAAAATCTTTCCTACTTGAATCTTCTTGATTTGGAATTTTTCTTTTCATCAGAATGAAACGTTCTGGGACAAGTAGTGTCCCAGAGACTTTCTTCTAACAGTGGTATAAAATTTTCGAAGGACCATGAAACAAACGATTACCCAAAGAACTTGCATTCTGGGCAAGATGCAGCTAAACTCACCCATTGCCAACTTACTGGTTAATATGTCTGTTGCCGGAATGTGCCGAATGTGCCCAAACAAGTGATTTCAGTTAGTTGTTGACTCCAAACCCATTGTCTTTCAAGTTTAATATTGGTCCGCCTCGTCACTGTGGCCAAGAACTTTGAACGGAAAATAAAGACAAGGTGGATTATTGGCCCCCAAGCGCCCCTCAAAGGCAAACCTTGCCTTTGATTGGGTTTTTATGTGGATACTCTCTCCCGGTTATGGTGTTCAATACCCCTTGCTCTGCATGCCAGAGCTGAGTTATTGGCGGGGGAGTGTTTACTTGCCTTCTGGGGGTAAGCTTTTAATCACCTACAAAGAGCAGTTGGCCTCCCCTAAAAGCATTTCAATAAAGTGGGATTCAGCCCTCAGTCGGTTCAGCCCTTGTCAGCCCCAGATTTCCTTGTGCCAATATGCACCGAAGCCAGAAACGAAGGTCAAAAAGTTACTAAGCGTTGGCACATCTTGCTGGCTGGCTTGTTTGGTAGATCTTTATTAAAACATAGGTGAGTGTTGGCTAGCTTGTTTCTCACTTTTATAAATACTGTCGTGTCCATTTTCATCCCTTTCTTCTTGCCTGCTTTTTGCGACCTTGGCTGTTACGGCTGATGGACAAGCTGAATTCGCCGGTAGAGCTGTCAGCTTACAGGAGATTCCCGGCATCCCAGATGATTAGCGCTGACGATGCACATCAAGGGGGTTGTGTGATGAGATCACCCGGGAGCCGGCCAGATGGACCAGAACGGTTATGGCTAAACCCTTCACTGGGATCCAGCTCCTCTGAAAGGGCTTCAAAGGGCGGCGGAGCTCTATGTCCACTAGATGGCACAGTGACACTGGGCTCGCGCATCATGGCGCGCCTCTGGCTCTCCTGCACTCTGTTCCTGGCTTGATCATCCCTGAATGAAGGCTGGAGGAGAGTAAAGGCAGGGAGCTGGGGATCAACTCCCTGAAGTCCTATATCTTGGATCTATGTCTCTAAATCTTCATATACACCTCATGAAAATTGTGCGAGTTTTGTAAAACTCTGGGCGATAACTAATGACAAGGAACCACAGAAATACAAAAACACTTGATTATGGAGGACGCATGCCATTTCAAGTGCATCTGGTTATCTCTGATACTTAGAAAATGTACCCTGCTGTTTTGAGGAAAATACGTGACTTACTTAGCTCTTATGTTATACCACGTTATCTTAAGTGCTTTCTATGCATTCATTCATTTAATCCTTATCATAATTTATGAGATAGTTGCCATTAACATACTAGTTTTGAACACAGGGAAACTGAGGCACAGAAAGGAAAGCTTCCAGTCCCAGAGCTATTAAGTGTTGGAGCTGAGACTGAAACCTTGAGGGTTTGGGCTCCAAAGTTCATGTTCTTAGTGGCTATGCAATCCACAAAAGAAAAGTCTCGGGAACTAACTCTGCAAAATAAGTTTTTTATACTTCCTCAATACAAAGGAAAGACCTTAGGTTTTAAACGTCTTCCTCCTTAATATCCTTCCTTTTAACACTACTGCACAGGGACATCATGCTAGACGTCAGTGCATCCATGTTCTCTTGTTCTAGTTCAACAGCAACTGTCATCATCATGACAGAAATAATGCTGGGAGAGGGGCGCCTGGGTGGCACAGCGGTTAAGCGTCTGCCTTCGGCTCAGGGCGTGATCCCGGCGTTGTGGGATCGAGCCCCACATCAGGCTCCTCCGCTATGAGCCTGCTTCTTCCTCTCCCACTCCCCCTGCTTGTGTTCCCTCTCTCGCTGGCTGTCTCTATCTCTGTCAAATAAATACATAAAATCTTAAAAAAAAAAAAAAAAGAAGAAAGAAAAAAAGAAATAATGCTGGGATACCATAGTTTTTTGTCCTTCTATTTAGGAGAACATTGCTGTCAAAACATCAGCCTGCTGATTCTCATTATCATTTCTATTTACAGATAGGAATATTAATATGCTAAGTCATTTGTCCGTTTAAGGATACTAAGGCCATTTATTCAATGACATTACAGAGCACGTGCAATGCACCTGGTCCTGAGCTGAGAGAGAGAAGTCGGGCAGGTTAGCCACCTTCACGTCACTCACAGTTTGAGAGAGGAGACCAACATGGCGAACACGCCACGGACAGCGATGCTGTTGGTGCTATGGAAGAGCTTTGGACAGTTGGCGGGGGAGGTTGCCTAACTCTTCAGGGGCTGGGGACAGCAGGGCCGGCTTCACACAGGACAGGAACCCTAGGCTGAATAGCGACAGACAAGCAGGGGTCCCCTAGGTAAACACAGTGTTCCCAGGGAAAAGGGACATTCAGAGTTTGGCCACTGTGGGAGAGAAGTCAGTCACCAAGTAGTTCATGAGTCATTCAAGCTGGAACTTTATTCTGTGGCCCATGGAAAGCCACAGTGGGCTTTTCCAGGAAGGGAATGATGTCATTAGGCTTGTGTTTTAGGAAGTGGGCTCTGGTCTGAAAGACGGACTGTGGGTGGGGGCGGGGACAGCAGCTAGACTGGATGCAGAGCCCGGTTAGGAGGCTTTGGCAGCGGTCGAGGTGAACTGAGACAGTTAGGGTGGGGCATGCTGAGGTGGGGCATGCTGAGGGAGTTTTAGGGGCAATCCAGCGACACTGGAAGTAGGACCTTTTTTAATATATGTAGGTATGAATAATTTATAGAGAGCTTTTCCCCGCAAAGGATTTGAGGTCGTCCTGCAGGACTTGATGATCAGATGAGTGCAGGGACTGAGGGAGAGGAGAGCACCCAACAAGACTCCCAGTCTCTGGGTTGGATGATGGGGTGAACAAAGGACGGTTCATCAATACAGGAAATGAAGGGACAGGAGCGCATGCTCAGGGGCTTGTCCAATGTTTGATTTCAAACATATGGCATCTGTAGTATTGTGGACCATCAAGTGGCTACCAGGACCAGCACCCTGTGAGCAAAGCTGAGGTGGGAAATGCAGAATTTGGAATTCTCAGCCTATTGGTGGAGGGTAGATGTCATTACAGACTCTGATAAAAAAAAAGTTGTTTACAGATGTTTGGCTATGTAGTATCTCATAGCTCTCTCTGCATTTTTTCACCTTTCTTCAAAAGTTTAAATACCATACAGACAGCTTCAGGGGGTAATAACAGAACTGAGCAAGAAATACGGTGTCTCCAGGATTTCCTTCAGTCTGCTTTTTCTTGTGCCCAAAGTCCCATGCACATTTGATACTCAAAGTTCTTCCCAAGATAATCAAAGACCCATGCAGAGGGAAAAGCCCTGGAGATTTCACCCAGATCATTTGCAGATTCTAGACAGCATTTCCCAGTCAGAGCTTGAGTAACACTCTGGCGTTTTGAAGAACTGGAAAGAACACACTTCCATGGCAGGTAAAGAAAGGGAGAGGGTTGGCGCTGGCTTCAGGCTTGTATTTATTTTAAAACTTTGTAAATGTTTAAAATATGATACGTAAACTTTCTTTTACAAAGTAGCCTTGATGGTTAACCATTAGATTACTCGGGGTGGGGAGGGGGGACCTGTGTGTTCTTTTGGAAAAGCAGAAGCAGAAAGTTCACTTGCTACATGATACAGGGGCCAAGGCAAATGGGTTTGCCATCTGCTCTCAGCTTTGGCAAAAAAAAAAAAGAAATCGAAGGCAGCTATGCCAGCACTTAGGTGAAAGTAAATGATATACCTTATTCCTCCAATCTCAGGGCTTTTGCCATGGTAAGAGACAACTCCCAAATCCAAGCGGCTTATACCAGCAAACATTCATTTCTCCATAATGCAACACGAGAGCGGTGGATTGACTGTAGCTCTGCCCAAGGCTGTGGGCTGACCCTGGGTTGGCATCTCACATTTTCTTCTGGGGCTCAGACCACAAAAGCAGTCCTCACCTGCAATGTACAGCCCTGTGGCAGAGCGCAGAAGCACAAGGCTGAGCCAAGCCATGCAATCCCACTTCCAACAGGCTGTTTGGAAGTGGCTTGTGTCCCTCCCACTTGCTGGCTCCATTGGCCAAAGCAGGTCACATGGCCAAGCCCAAAGGGATGTGTTATAGGAAAGGAGGAAGTGAATACTTGAGCATAGAATACCATCAGAGTTGTTCATTCTTTTGTCAAATATTTATTGTCAGCATTGTACTGGAAATTGACCTCTAGAATTAGATCTGTTCCCTCTCCCCATGGAGTTTATAATCCAGTGTGGGAGACCAACGATAAAACCAGCAACTTCAATAAAGCCTGAGCCCAGTCTCAGATTGCAGACCTCTTTCAAGGGCAGTGGAAGCTGCAGAGCGTGGAATGTTCTGTTACCACATCAAGGCCTAAACGATAGTTTTCCATGGGTGGGGTGGGAAGTGGTGGAGAGAGTCTGTTCTCAAAATTCTACTCAGGTCACTGGCCTCCTGGGACTCTCTATCACCTTCTTGATTGAGATAGTGTCAGGCCTAACATGTTAGCTATCTTGATATTTTTTGTCCCACTTGCCACCTGCAAACCCAACCCCATCTCACTTCCCTGTCTGGTCATGCCCTGAATCAATAAGGACTTAGACAGATCCTTGGCTATTTGCCTCTTGATGACCAGCTGCCCGAACTTGGAAAACTGGATTCCTGCATATTCCTAGGCCTTCTCTATTACCTTCAATGCTCTTCTATACTTTGAAACAACTTCCTAAGGTTCCCACCCAATGATTCCCTTTATACCTGTTGGACCCCCCAGTTCCAGTGTTAATAGGCCCAACTACTCCCTCAGCATCTTCACGGAAAGCTATCTTTCTGAAGACTCTGTCTTGTGGGAGCTATTTCTCCAGCCCTCTTGCAGTCAGGAGCAGAAGACTTGGGAACGTTCTCCTTACTCCCCCCGTATGGTTTCCTATACCCTGCTGTGACATTCTATGTTCCTTTGAATGGTGAAATTATTGGCTACATATATGTAGACAACTCCATTGGGGTTCAGGAGAGGCCCTGGCAGAGGATGACTGCTGCTTTTCTTTATATTCCCTGGTAGGTGCAACCAAAATGTTATGCAGGTATCAAGGGGTGGGCCCATGCACACAGCAAACAGGTAATGCCCAGGAAGGGCTTTGAAATATGGCAGACCAAGAGTTCCCATCAATGACTCATTCAAATTTACCTTTTATATGAGTCCTGGCTTCAAGAACAGTGACCCTGGACATTGGGATATAAATACACCCAGAGGTTTTAGAGAAGTTTACACAGGACTAGTTAAGGCTGAAAGCAAGCCAGCCAAGTGGGGAAATAGCTCAAGTGCCCTGTCTGCAAAGCTTTACTAAGATTTATTTGGAAAGTTACAGTCTCTCCCAAAATGAATCCACAGCTTGCCTTGCTCTGATTATAAGGAGAACGTTGAGATCTTTATTAACCGTCATCATTGGATTCCTTCCCTCCTTAAGGAGATTAATTAGGTAAATTTCATTACAGTAACACCAACTTTCTTGGAAAGAAACCATGCAACTTCAGAATGACTTTGAGTTTATATCTGAAAATGAAGCAATGTTAATGTTTACAGTTGAGAATGTGAAACATTAGGTTTTAACAGATGTTGATGTCATCCTTGGCACCCTGCAATGATATAAACTACTCGGTAACACATTGTTCAATGTAATCAAAATGCAAAGAAAGAAGCTAAAATGTACACACAGTCACTGTTCAACCCTGCCTCCCACTTACCCACCCTGCATTTGCCATCTGAGCTGAACCAGAAAATGGCACTTGACATGCTCCCATTTATCACAAATGTCTAGATAGAGAGATGAAGGAATTTTTCCCATTCTATTTCGTGGTTTGATGCTGTAGTATTTTCAGAGAAGGCCAAAATGGCCAAGGAAAGACAGGTCAATTTTAGTCCTGGTTTTGCTATTACTTGTTGCTTGACCTTGGACGAATCACGCTGTCTGGGCCTCAGTTTCTCCATACATAGTGAAGGTCTAGACTCACCGGTTTCCAACAATCAGCATAAAACTGTTTAGAGAGTACTTTTCTTATTATTTGGGTAGGCCGTCCAATATACAACCATTTGACAACCACCATCCCCTTTAACCCATGGCGGGGGGTGGTCTTGGAACTTAGGGCCTGATTCTAAATCTGCCAGGTGGGTTATTGAGGTCCTGAACTGGCCTCATGACAGTTAGGTGCTGGGACACTTCTGAGACTGCCTCAAACAAGACTTTGTGAAAACTCACTCTTAAAATCCTCTTCCTACAGCTAGCTGCCTGTGTTGTCTTTCTGTTTTTATGGTTTGCAGAGTGTCACCATATGTGATTGTATTCTCACATTACCGCAAGGTGGGCGGGGCAAGAGTCTTACACAGAATTGCTAAATGAAGCTCAAATGCATTAAGTTGAAATTTTCAGGCACAATGCAGAAGTCTGCCCATGGTACTGGGAGAGGGACATTTCTTCGTGATTTCTCAGTGTGCTAAAATCATTCCACACAGCAGCCTTAGATAAGTAGGTTGCTTTGGTAGGAATCTGACAAGCCCCAGATTGACCTGTATGCCTGATTTCCCTAAAGGTGAGTTTGGTTCTCTAGAGGGGCTTTAGGACCTGGTCATCCTTTCAGTAGTCCTTTAGACCACTGAGGGATCTTAGTAATAAACAGAACTTTCCCCTTATGAAGCTATAGGGTAGGTCTAACTTTCCTCCCATACCACCTTTCCCCTAAAATGTTGTGTGGATGGAACTTGAATAATCAAAGATACCTCTAGGACTCCAAGGGTCCCAGAATAGATCTGTTGGGGCCTGGAGAGGCCAGAGGTTCCCGGCATACCCTGGAGGTTTGGGCCTCCCAAGGAAGTAGGAATGTTGGGCTTTTTTCCACTGACTGAACACACCCTCAAAACACTGTGCTCTGTTCTGGACTCTACAACTTCAGAGAGATAGGAAAAAACAACAGGAAAGCACAGAGGTGAGCCATGATGATGAGTGGACTGGAAAATTATTCCATGCATGAAAATGGAAAAACTGGGTGAGTTCACTTTGGGGAGAGATAGTCAAAGGGAGGATTGGTAATCGTCTTCAAACACACAAAGATTATATTGCAAAGACTGAGGCCATTTACTCTCCACGGAAGAGTTAATGAGGAGAGGCAGTCACACAGTTGTGCTCAGATGGATTCAGTTAGTGGGAGGAAAGCTGTCCTGCCAGTCAGAGCAATAAAGCCTGGAATGATCCTAAGGAAGCTGTCAAATGCCCTCCTCTGGCACCCTTGCAAGCAGAGGGACTTCTCTTCTAGTGAGATCGGAATTCCCTGACGGCAGCGGAAGGACTAGATCAGACATACACATTAGCACTTCCCACGGTAGCTCTAATTTTTTGTGGAAGGACAAATAAAATCCACCTACAGACCTACGGAAAACAGTGTTGAGTGAGAGCAAGAACATGAGAGAAAACGGAAATACTTAAACTGTCGACTCCAGGACTTTTAAGTGTGAGAGCTGGGGTATAGGGTCACCGCCCCAGGACATGTGAATGCCCCGCTTTGCTTCCCTCAACTATTCCTGAAACTACTTAAAAGATTGAACTAGCTGTTCTCTCAAGCTTCTAGGATTCCTGGATCATACCTGTGTTGTTTTTTTTTAAAGAGTATTTTGAAGTTGTCTATAAACTACATAGGAATGACTCACTCTGCTCCATTGGTCGCCTGGGAAATTAGAAAAGAAGAAACAAGACTGCTTCAGTGTCAAAGGTCTAAGCCAATAGTGAGAGTTGCTTTTGCTATAAGTGTCTAATTTGCAAAATGGTGACCCAGTTTGTGTGTGTGTGTGTGTGTGTGTGTGTAGGTAACACATCTATGATGATAACGATGATGTGTGTTGTGTCTCGAGGCATGTTTCTTATTGTAGGGTTGGCTCTTGGCACTCTTGTGTCTCTAGTCACACAGCAAGAATGGGCAAGAGCCAAGACAGCTTCCGAGTCTGCATTCCTGCCTCGTGGTCATTACAAGGGACTGTGTGATCTCAGATGAGCCACTCAGCTTCCGGAGTTCCAGGTTCCCTTCTTACAAAACGAGGCCATTAGAATAAAGCAGTGTTTTCTAAACGTCAGCCAATTTGTGATTCAATGTCATATCTTTACCCTCCAAATGCTACCTGCATTTTTACATTCATGTTTTTCTTTACACGAACTCATTTTTAATTAAATAAATGTATTTTAAAGAGAATTTTATGTCTATTTTATATGGCAAGCCATCCTACTTGCCATAAATAGAAAGTAAATACAATGAAAATGAAATTATGCAGTTAAATTCTAGCTAATAACTGCTGCTTGCCAAAGACTGAGCCCGAGGCTTGCTCTCTCTTTATTTTATTTATATATGTATGCGTGTATGTAAATAAGTAAGTAAGCTCCATGCCAACATGGGGCTTGAACTGAAGACCCTGAGATCAAGCGTCATGTGCTCTACCAACTGAGCCAGCCAGGTGCCACTCTTCTCTATTGATTAAAGAGGGAGATTAGCAAGTGTTAGAAAAATGTTAAACATGTATTAATTCCAAACTGATACTTTCTCTTTGACATAATCCTGAGGGTTGAAAGAAACTTGAAAGACTGGCTAACGCTTTTGTAAGAAAATTTTTTATTTTTAAAGAATTTCACACTTACGTAAAAGGTATAAGAATAGCACAAAAGGACTCCAGCAGAACTTTTGTCTGGATTTGTCACTTTTGAACACTGGCCACATTCGCTTTATCATTCCTTCTCTTTCCATCGGTATACTTAGAATTCTTGCCTGAACCACTGAGTAAGTTGCATACACCACACCCTTAGTGTCCCAGTATGCACTTCCTAAGAACAAGGATATTCTCTTCTACAACCACAGTATAATGATCACAGGAAATATAACACCACTGCAATACTTTTACCTAACTGCAGGCTACGCTTCACTTGGTCAGTTGACCCAGTAATGTCATTTATAGTTGCTTCCCCGGTACCGGAATCGGTTCAGATCATGTGTTGCGTATAGCAGTCCTGTCTCTTTGGCCTCCTTTATCTGGAGCCATTCCTCACCTTTCTTTGTATTCCATGACATTGACACTCTGGAAGGATGCAGGCTAGTTCCTTTATAGACTGACCTTCAATTCCTGGTTGTCTGATGTTTCCTCTTGATTAGATTCAGGAGAGACTGGCATACTTCCGGGTTAGCGTCATGTAAAGCCGTGTCCAGGTTCCTATGAAATCGTCTTTTGTATGACAGAGAGAGCCACCCACACTTGACTGACACTGAGAGAGATTATCTCCATGGTTCCGTTTAGTACCTTTTAGTTTATATTTCTTTTTTTTTTAAAAGGCCAATTATTTTTTTTTTTAGATTTTATTTATTTATTTGACAGAGATAGAGACACCCAGTGAGAGAGGGAACACAAGCAGGGGGAGTGGGAGAGGAAGAAACAGGCTCATAGCGGAGGAGCCTGACGTGGGGCTCGATCCCATAACACCGGGATCACGCCCTGAGCCGAAGGCAGACGCTTAACTGCTGTGCCACCCAGGCGCCCCTTAGTTTATATTTCTAAAGAAACCCAAACACTGGTGTTAACCTAATCACACTATTTATAATAAGCCACATGATCCAAAATATTTCATGTTGTTTCTGGAATTTAAAAAGAAGCTCCTCCTTCAGACATTTCTCTGTCTCTGACAGGGATTGATAATGTCTTTTATTTGACAGTCAGGCACAGCCAGCGACAGACGGTAAAGAGGAAGAAGGATTCATGAATTGCATGTAGAGTGAGTGAGTGGTGGTAGCAGTAATTCCTGCTCAATGTGACCTCCATTGTGAACAGAAGTGGAAAATAAACAATGGGAGAGACATGGTCCCTTGTGAGGAACTATTTGGGTCAAAGAAGACGTCTCCACAAGCAGTTATAGAGGCAGGTAGCAGACAGTGGCCAAAAAGTATAACTCAACTCTGCTGTCCCTTCTGCTGTGGGAAGTATCTTTGTAGTGTTTTTGTTGTTATTGTTGTTGTTTTAATGTTTAGAGACAGAAAACCAACTCGAACTAGCATAGGTGAAAAGAAGAATTTATTGGATCACTTATGGGCTTCAGGAATGGTTAGATCCAGGGGCTCGAACGACATCATCAGAATATCTTTCAACTCAGCTTTATTCTGTTAGCTTCTTGCTCCATTTGGATAGAAAAAATGGTCCCAGTTAACTTACATGATGATTATAATCTCAGAAGGAGGGACCTAATTTCCCAGCATGTGTCCCTCCAAAGTGGACTCGGAATGACCTTGTCTTGGTCAAGAGTCCACTGCCAGGCCCATCACTGTGTTTTGAAAGATGGGATACTCTGGCCTGGGCTGTTCACATACCTCCCATCTACTGCGTAATTAAGGCATGTGGTTGACAATACCACCAAGTGTAGAAGCGGTAGTTCCCCCTAGGGGAAGATGGTATCCAAGGAACAAATGAGTAGATCTTCAGCACCAAGTTATGATGAGGTATAGAGGATGATTTCTCGAGCTCTCTGATGTTGTACGAAGAATTGGTGCAGTGTGGTGGCTGAGTCCAGGCTTTGGGTCTGAATTCTGTACTGTATCATTCAGTAGTTCATGGACATAGACAAGTTCTGTCTGAACCTGTTTCTTCATCTGCAGAAAGATGAAAATACTCCATTTTGCAAATACTCCAATCTGTAAAATGGGTAAAATGACCATATTATCAGGGTTCTTACTTGCAAACTCGACCTAGTTTAAACAGATAGAGATTTACTGGAGATAGTGGATGGCTCATAGGACCGCAGAGGATTTAGAGAAATGGGCTCTGGGGTACATTTGCAGGAAGGACTCCCGGAACTATTCTGCCTCACTGGCTGAATCAAGGCCTTGCTGCCTCCATCCACCCTTGGAGTTGCAGTGGTGTGGGAACTACTGTCTACCCCGGGAACATACTGCGTCCACCCACCACCGTGCCTGGCAAGACAGAAACCCCCCTGCCACACCCGTCTCTCTGCACAGCTCACTTCTGAATCAGACTCTCAGGCGTGTGTCTGATCACTAGGGCTGTGTTTACCTGCAGAGCGACTTTGTGGCATGCGGCCGCTGCGGGTAAATAGGGATCCTCTTTCAGACGGGGCCTGTGCTTGGCTTACTGGTCTGCTCTTGCTGTCTTGAAATTCTTAACAATTTGCTCTTTAAACTTGTGTTTTCCTGTGCAGTCTGATGGGACAGCGGAGCCCGTGCACGGGCAGAGGAGATGCCCCGGCCAGCAGCGCAGCCGCATGCGCTCAGGCCCGCAGGTGTGAGCGTGCCCAGTGCTGACATCTGCACCTGTGACAGTTGAGGGCACAGTGGGCCCAGACTGGTGGTGGTGATGGCGGCAGCAGCAGCTGTGGTGGTAGTGGCTGCTCCCTGGAGAGAGAAAGGGCTCTGCAGAGGGTCAAGCAGGGACCGGAAGGGGAAGCCAGCTTGTGTGTGCGTCCTCGTAACCTCTGGGCAAATACGAGCCCAGTGAATCTGATCTTACATTCTCCAGCCTGAGAGCTAGCACGGGAACTGCTGGTGCTTAGCGAATTATTACAAAATAAAAGCGTACACACAGACATTGCAATAAACATGTGAGGGAATCATTAGTGTTCTTCAAAGGGTTTGGAATCTCTAGTTTTTAAAACTGTGCAATATCACAAAGCAAATACCCACAGGGTGAGAAACAGCTGTTCAAATTTTGATATGGTCACATTTGATGGAAAAGAATCTATTTTCAGATGAAGCTTCAGATGAACCAATTATCAACAGGGAAAATAGTTTTAAGGTTAATTTTTCTTTGTCATTGAAGATACAGTGAGGTAATGTATGAACAGTCCTCTTGAATCATGTGCAAATCATGACCACACTTTCAGCTTTCTGTATGGCCTCAACAAGTTATAGGAAGTGCCAGACGAAACATCAAAATGTCATTGTATAAATTTGCATTTAAAATTAAATTCAGGGGTGCCTGGGTGGCACAGCGGTTAAGCGTCTGCCTTCGGCTCAGGGCGTGATCCCAGCGTTCTGGGATCGAGCCCCACGTCAGGCTCCTCCGCTGGGAGCCTGCTTCTTCCTCTCCCACTCCCCCTGCTTGTGTTCCCTCTCTCACTGGCTGTCTCTATCTCTGTCAAATAAATAAATAAAATCTTTAAAAAAAATTAAATTAAATTCAGACCTGCACAAAACTGATTTGTATGAGGAGTTAAATATGTTTAGGAAAGTTATTCTTCAAGAATTATCAACTCTAGAGATACTAAAATTTGTATCTCAAAGTAACTCATCAAAAATGTTGTCAGAGACTATAAAATATTCTTAACAACTCCAATAACAGGGGCATCAAAAAAGTCCTTCTCAAAATCAAAAATTACAAAAAATCATCTGTGAGCTTACATTTGATAAGAACAATTGAATCACTTTTGATTATACTGGTTGAAAATCTTGTTACTAAAGGCATAGATTTTGAGGAACTAATAAATGGATCTTTGAAAAACAAGTTAGAAAAATCTTAGTCAAGATGGCACATTAATAAAGTATTGTTCCTTATTATCTGATTTAAAATTATGACACAGATTTTTTGCTATTTGTAAATTTATGCTGCTATTAACATATCACTCTTACCCCATAGTATATTTTATAAGTAATAAAATATTTTTAAAGAAAAATGTATCATATTGTACTACCTTTAACTGCTCCTTTCCCTCCTACTTTTTGCATAAGGGACCCCCACATTTTCAATTTTCTCTGGGCCCCACAAATTATATAGCTGGACTTGGTTACATGCTTGTACAAAGCACGTATGAGTGAAGCTGGGAAATGTGGTTTCGGGGTTTCTACCTTGGGAAGAGGGTTTCGTAAAGCAAGAAATCAGCTGGTCAGGAATGACAGAATATCAGCACCCCTCCCACTTCACTGGCTGCCAAGCCACTAACCATATTTATTTTCTCTCTTCCTTTGGGTAGTCCCAGCAAAGTCTGAAAGAGGATTAGATTCTGTGCATTAATCCCAACATTCTAAGGAAAGATCAGCAAATTCCAATGGCCAGGGAGGTGCATCAAAGCAAAGGAGCCCTCCCCTACCTCTGCGAGGGGTGGTCTCCCTAACTACACATGACCCCTTGGTGCTAACTCAGCTTTCTCAGTGCCTCTGAGCACCTGCCTGCCTCCCAGAAGCTATTTTTGTTCTTTGGTGCTTTCCTAATGCAGTATAATGCACAGAATGGATAAACTGCAAATATTTACCTTTCTCGAAAGTATCGACTTTAAAAGATTAGTCATTTAGTCTCACGCCATTTTCTTTTTCACTGAATGACTGAGAGTGATTCTAAAATTCTCCTCCGCAAATATCCTGAAAGGAGAGGAAGAAGAACAAGTTGTTCTGAATTGAGGAATAAATTTGATCCTGTAAATCAGAAAGCTCCCCGGCAAGACTTGGCAAAGAGGCATTCGCTGTCAGTGTTGGGGGTCTTGCTTTTTTATGCCCCAAAGGACGCCATGATCACTTGTGTATGTGTCCTCGTGTCTCATTCCTGCCCCAAGATAGACCACCAAGCTGCCTGGACGAGAGTGTTGGCTACAAAAAGAAGAATCACCAGTCTGGCACCCCGGGGAAGAGACGACTGAAACACAATTTGTTAGTGTTTCGGAGAGAGCTGACGCTAAAGTTTAGAGATAAGAGCCCTGTGCCCAGGAGGCTGCCTTGTTGGTTGGAGGTAGAGCTGGGCTCTCCCGAGGTCTGATGCAGAGCTCCTCACCTTCCTCTCCGCATGGCTCCCTCACTGTCAAGACCAAAGAAATGGGTGTCCAGGGGCAGCCACTGAGTGGCATAGAATGCCTATTAATCCTGGTATGTGGGGACTTCTCAGTCCAGAGCTTTCACAGAGGGGAACATAATGAAGGAAAGGTCAAGACGGGAATACAGCTGTTTAGATTTGCAGCTGGAATGTTGGAGTGAGATGGAACAGGAATAGAGGTCAGGAAGTTGGCTCAGGCAGGGATCGTGGAAGGAAGGACGAAAGTGAGTGTGCATGTCAGTTCTGTGTAAGAGGCATCTGACTTTAGCGCCCCAAAATCTGTGAGTGTGTGTGTGAGTGTGTGTGTGCGTAGCATATCATTCAAGAGTGATAGTTGTGGGACCAGGTCCTAGCTCTATCACTCACTAGTTGTGCACTTGGCAAATTAAGCCATGCCATTTCTCTAGGCCGCAGATTCCGTAGTTCTAAAGTAGGGAGAATTTCCGTCGTTACTTCATACGGCCGTTGTGAGCATGCCATGAGCTTATCTACGCAAAGCACTTGGAACAGCGCCTGGCTGTTGGTTAGTGACCCATAAAGCTGTGCGTTATCACATCAGACAACATCTACGGCCCATGCTTTCTAGGCTGCTGATTTTCTGGGACGCTGCCCACCAGGTACGCTTCTCACCTGTACACAAAACTAACCCCTTCCATACAGACTGCACGTCAGCACTTTTGTGCCTAGAAAGGGACAAGTTCCCCTAACAGGCCTAGTCCTCTGTGGGGCAAAGCCCGGTCCTCTAACCCCCACCTCAAACCTGCTTCTGACAGGGGTCGACGTGATCAGATGTCTACCAACCACAGCTTCTATCCCCACCCCTAGATAAAATCATAGTCTCCTTCCCGCAATAAGAACCCTTGTGTCTGAATTTTCCTAAAATACGTCAGATCTTAGAACTTATTCCTCGTGGTAGATCTTTCATTAAAAAACAAAACCCTTTTGCATGACTAGAACAAGATCACCACATCGAATAGAAGATTTTTATTCATTATTAAAAAAAAAAAAACTCACTCCGTGTTCTTTCTTTCGAATCACTTCAGGGGCCTCTGGAATTTCCTGGCCTTTGTGCCTTGGTGACCACAGCTATTGAAATGTCTTTACTAAACCAAGCCATTCTGAACTGACTGGGCACCCAGAGTCCTGCCCTTCTGAGGGGGGTGGAGTATCGACAGGTCAGAAGATCTGGGGCTCTGTGGTTTCAGGAAAGATTCTAGCCCAAGCAAGTTTGAACAATCAGTAAAACAAGAAACCCAGAGGCGACAAACACCCACATCGAAAAACGGAAGCAGACTCTGTGGTGGCTGGAGAAACTGCATACCCTCAGCAGGGGCTGAGGCAGCAAGGGGCCGCTGCCTGGCTGTAGGTCACTGCCACCCGCCTGGACTGAGGCAGAGGAGGCTGTCTGGTGAGGATATACTCAGGCAGCCCCCAGAGGGGCCATATCTCCAATCCTACAGGACGTGTGTCTCCCATTGATCATTGTTCACGCAGGGCAACACCACTGGGATGGACTGTGTGTCCTTAGTAGTCTCTGGGCTCAGGGCAAGTTTCTGGTAGGTCTAGAAATGTGGGTAGAGTAGGGTAAATCATGGGTTTGAGGTAATCGTGGTGGCCAGGGCCTGCCCTTATGGTGTGATATGGCTTCCTCTGAAGGCTGGCCAGGTTCCAGGCTAAGGGAACTCGACATTCTGGATCGATAATTTAGTGATAGTGTTGCCTGTCCTCTTAGTAATTTGCTCCCTCACTCACCGACACACTCATCCCAATACCTGCTGCGCGTCTACCGTGAGCCAGACCCGTGCTGAGTGACAGAGGGTGGGAGAGGAGGAGACCGACACTCTGTCTCCAAATGGTTGCAGCTATAGGTGAGAAATTTTAAGTAGTTACGGAATTGGGATGGTTAATTTTACGTGTCAACTTAGCTAGGCCACAGTAACTAGGTATTTGGTCGAACATTATTCCCGACATTTCTGTGCAGGTCTTTTTTAGATGAGATTAAGATTTAAGTCAGTAGACGTTGAGTAAAACAGGTTAGCCTCCATGATGTGAGTGGGGCCCTTCAGCGGGTTAAAGGCCTTACTAGAAAAAAAACTGATCTCCGCATAAGACAGAATTCCACCAACAGACTGCCTTTGGACTCAAACTGCAGCGTCAACTCTGCTCCGGGAGTCCAGCCCGCCACGCACCCTGAAGAGTCTGGACTTGCCAGCTTCCATAATCATCACATGAGCCGGTTCCTTACAACAAAGCAAGCTCTCTCTCTCATTCTGTTTCTGTTTCTCTGGACACCCTGACCAATACAGGAATCCAGTCTCTATTTTATTGCCCTCTTGATAACTTTTGCATTTTATTAAACAATATTTATTTATTTATTTATTTATTTATTTATTTATTTATTTCTGATGGTAAAATGCACACTGTGGAAAACAGCCAATAGGAACAAAGAGCATGAAGACGGCCGCGGTGAGTGTCTTGCTGAAGGCCCTTCTTTCTCCTACGCATATAGTGTCGTGTATATCCAACAAAATTGTAATCATGGGTCTTTATCCCGTCCTTTTCTTTTAAAAATAACATTAATTGTAAGCATTTAAAAAATGTCATTAAAATATATGAAAAGATGTTTGGGGCCTGCCTACTAGTCTGTTTTTGCTGGAAATTTAGGTTGTTTCCTATTTTCTGTTATTATAAATAGTTCTGCTAGGAAAGTTTTTGTACATAAATTTATGTCTGCCTCTGTGATTATTTCCTTAGGGAAGATTCCAGGAAGGGGAATTACTAAGAACTCCGGCCTCATAAATGAGAGAATTATGAAAAATGGAAGGGGAAAATGCAATAAATTAAATGAATTGGGTTGCTCGACTCCTTTTAACTGAGAAAATAAGAAACACCTGACCTCCTCTGGGGCTGAACTCATGGTCATCCACGTTACTTAGGGAGACCAGGAGACATGAGAGAAAGAGCACTGAATTAGGAGCCAGAGCTTGAGTTCTGGGCCCACTCCATTTCTCTTGACAGCCTGGAGCTCCTGGACAGCACGCTCTGCCATGTTCTGCTCCCAGTTCTTCGTGTAAAGTGAGATACAGTAACTGCCCTGCCTACTTTGCAAGAGACCCTGAAGAGCCGTCGGTGGAAAGTATGTGAACGACCCCTTCACCCAGCTGGCCTCTCCTCTCCCTTTAGAGCCAGGTGGGACGCTGCTGCTTCTGTGAAGTCTTTCCAAGGATTAATCAGAAGCTTCTACCCTAACTCTTGCTCCAAGCTTTTCTCTAACATATATGGTGTTGAGTTATAATGATTTGTTCGTACTTCTCTTCCTCCAGCGGCCCCTGAGTCTGAGTCTTATTCATCTTTTCTCCCCACTTGTGCTTAGTATAGTGCAAGGCATGCAGGACATGCCCAATGAATGTTGACCAAAGAAACTGTCAAGTACTCAATGAATATGGTATCATCCACAAGCATTTATTAAGCACCACAGATGTGTCTCTGAACTCAAGACACTCGCCTACCGTAGAATAAATGTAAACACATTGAAGGCAGCATTTGCCCAGTGCCCAACCGGTGGTGCAGACGCAAGGCATCGCGGGAGCTTGGAGCAGGGCAGGGAACCACTGCTGAGGGCTGGGGAGGTCAGAGGAGCCTTCTCGGCCCGCACCTGGGCCTCAGAGACACATTGGCCCTAGACAAGGAGAGAATAAAAGATGCTATCCCAGAGGGGAGCTGTGTCAGCAAGGTGTTGCCGTGTCGCTACGTAATCTGGTATGCAGCAGGCCTTCCACGCACACACGCAGAGTGAGTGAATGAAGAAGACGGCACAGCACCACGCATTCCGAGAACAAGATGGCCAAGCGTGCCTTCCCAAACAGGCTGTTTATTTTGTCCATACAAAACTATCATGTTGCCCAATAAATATTAACGGATTGTCTAATCACCTCATCGGTTTCCAAATACAGGTGTAAGTGCCGTGTAGCTAGATTTCCTTGGTGCTGTGCACAAAATGACAACCCCACGATCTTACACCTCCCCCCCCTCGCCGCACTGGGTCGTCGCCAGGCCCACGTCGGGGGATGGGGTGCTGCTCTGTTAGATCAGCTTCCACGAGCAAGGGACACGCCGCTCCACGGTGACCTGCTCAATCACTGTTCTTCCAGGCAGATTTCTTTAAAGACACTCTGTCCGCTCTGTTCCAGCGGACGTGGCCCGATCTTTCATTTGTGTAAGTCATATTGCTTGCCAAGGACCAAGAATTGGGAGCTGTGGGGGTTTATCACAAAGTCATCAGTAAATTGCCAAATAATCATGTGAGATCAAATATTTTGCCTCCCAGCATTTGACTTTAAGGAAGAGATTCAAACTTGTCTTTAAAAATGGTGGGTCACAGGGGCACCTGGGTAGCACAATCGGCTAAGCATCTGACTCTAGGTTTCAGCTCAGGTCATGATTGCAGGGTCATGAGATCGAGCCCTGAGTCAGGCTCGGTGAGGCCTCTACTTGAGATTCTCTCTCCCTCTCCCTCTGCCCCTCCTGCTCTCTCTCTCTCTCTCTCAAATAAATAAACAGATAAATAAATAAATCTTTTAAAAAAATGATAGGTCAGTCAGAGAGAGACATTTTCAGTTAACATTAGGTTCAGCTGTGAATAACAGATACACGCCCCTCCCCTCCAAAAAAAAAAATCGAAACAGGATAGTAGTTTAATTCTTTCTTGCACATAAGTAGTTCAGAGCCCAGAGTCATCTGGGGTTTCTTTGTTGACTCCATTGTCACCAGATACACAAAATCTTTTCTGTCTTACTCTCACCTTCCCTACGATGCGGCCTGCCTTCTCCCACCTGAGGTGATGGCTGCATTATTGGCCATCTTAGCCACTTCTCACACAGCAGGACAAGGGAAGAGAGGGAAGAGAGAGGATGCAACTCCTCCCTACTACAGAACTTACAGAACTTTCTGGAAATCACACACAACACTCCTGGTTAACATCTCATTGGCCAGAACTTCAATGGCCACACCAAACCGTAAGGGAAAATGAGACATGCCATCCTTTAGCTGGGGATCAGTGTGCTCCCTAAAAACCCGGCCTCAGTTCATTTGAAAGAGGAGAAGATGCATGTTTGATGGGCAGGGAAAATACAATCTGTTTTCTGAATCCTAGGTTCTAATATTTCAGAGATACTAAATCAGAAGTTGGTAGCCCCCGTTAGAGCCCTGACATGTCTAGGACCCTAGCATGTATGTATATGTGCATGGTACTGATATTTGAAGAGACACCTTTTGTCTTGCAAATTCAACAACGTTTTATTGGCCTGCAAACATTCAAACCTTCTGCTTGTCACGAAAATAGAGATGATACACCTGTTATACTTTTCAGATTCAATTATTTTAGTCTTATTTACTGTGAAACATACATACAGGGAAAATGCTTAAAGCACAAATGTAACTTACTTTGAAGTAGAGCTTTTGAGCGCTCTGCATCATCGTTTCACTTGATCTTCTCCCTAGCTCTGTGAGGAAGGAAGGGGAGCCTTCAGTACCATCACTCATATCAGAAGGCAGAGGTCTTTCCCAAGGCTCAGAGCTAATGATGGGCCCAGAACTTGAACTCATGTCTTCTGCCCTCAGCAGCCCACTGCTGCCTCTCTCGGAGACTATAGAACTCTTGCAAAATTTGGCAGAGACAGAAAGAGGTGTAACTTTCTGGAAAATTATTGGCACCTAAAAATGACCAGAAAGGACCAGTGGTCGCTATGGATATTTAAACAGAAGATAACCTGAGGGTGGTGGTGTAAATGCAGCATGAATTACGGCTTGAAATAAACAGTGTCTAGCAAGAAGAAAGTGCAAAACGGCTCTCAACGATTTAAGATTTCACTACAAATGAAATAGAGGGGGGAGAAAGGACACATCTTTGGCAACCCTTTCTCCTTGTCACTATTTTTGGTTCCCTGTCTGAAGAAAGTTTTGAAGATTTCCTTGTAAGGACAAGAGAAAAAAAATTATGCCGTGACCTCATGACCTTAGTAGAAGCAACCATGAGTGAATATTCTTCTTCTCTAGCAGTTGGAAAGAATTGGTAGCGGACTGTAAAATCTTCCCACCCACCCACAAATGGCACACACTGATGAAATCAGTTCAACAATCTCAAAAAGTGGTCTCTGGGAATCATTAACTTCTCCATTTCAGATATGGAATGTCCCCCGGGACCTGAATAAAGGGTGCATCCTAGGGAAAGAGGCAGCCTTTCTTCTTTAAGTAGGCATTGGATCTAAGCCTTTATAAGAGATGTTTGGTGATATATATTTGGTTCTCATAAACTCTTTCATTTATGGAATTTCTTCTAGATGGTGGAAAGAAGCAATAAAGCGAATGTCTTGCTCCGTGTATTTGGAGATTAGTTATAATTGTGTGAACAAGTTGCTGAGCAATGAGGAATAAAGAGCTATTCTTCCCCCACAAAGGAATGCTGAGCCTACCCAGCTCCTTTATTTGTTAAACACACACTTAAATAACGATTATTGAGTGCCAAGTAGGGACTTTACAAATACGAACTCATTTATTACTCCTAACAACCTTCTAAGAGAGGGATTATTTTACCAGGGAGGAAACTGAGGCACACACATTTAAATTAATTGACCCAAGGTCAAAGAGCTTGTATGAGGACCCAGGACTCATGCCCCGGACCACTGTGCGCCTCTCATCTTCCTGTATACAGAAGTCCAAGAAGAGTGTCTGTTGAACAATAGGATAACTTGGGAACACAGGTTATAATAAGATATTTACTAGATTAGTGCCTCGTATAGTACATGACTAAAAAGAAAACTATTATTGCTATGTCTGACACAAACATGTGACGTCTTCCCCTTATGGCCCGCACAGCAAGGTGTGGGGGAAGCACAGAGCTTCTGAGACCTCTCTAGGTACTCCACTCTTCTGGCATTTCCATGTGTTCACCAGCTCTGAAGCTCTCTGAACCCCTTCCGGGAGGATTTTTTACAGAAGCTTCATTACATAGGCACAATTAATTAAGTCATTGACCATCAGTGGTTAACTTCAACTCCAGGCCCTCTCCGCTCCCTGGGGGTGGAATGGGGAGGGGGACACTGAAAGTTCCAACTCTCTAATTATAAGGTTGGTTCCTTTGGAAACCAGCTCCCATCCTTAGGGACTTTCTAAAAGTCACCTCATTCACATAAACTCAGGTGGGTTGGAAGGGGCTTATAATGAATAAGAAAAGACGGTCTTTTTTATCTTTATTGAACTAAAACAATTTCAGGAACTGGGAACAGAAATCAAGTCTTAAAACAAAAGGTGCTCATTTTATCTTTATTGCTCTGGGACTGTTTTAGGAGCCAGAAATGAAGATCAAAATATATATCTCTTATCATATTACAGTAGCACAATGGCAGAGTGCTCAGTGCTCTGTGGAAGGAAGGAAGGAAGGAAGGAAGGAAGGAAGGAAGGAAGGAAGGAAGGAAGGGTAGGAGGGTGATTTGGGCATTTCGTCAAAAGGATGGTGCTGCTGAGGATGAAGCTATCAACAATTTCCTCATCTCTTTCCTAGGATCATCACTCTAACATGCCTTAATTATGGCTTATTTATAAATATACATCAACTCAGCATAGTGCATGTCAAAGCACTCTACAAAACAATTGATATGTACATGAAGTACTTCTGTTACTATTATGATCAAGCCAATCCCTTGTTTCTGTTTTCAATTTTTCCTTATTCCACCCTTCATTTGACTTTGGAGTGGGAAAAAAAAAAAAGAAGATTAAGAAACTAAAATTCTCATATTCTCCAAAAGTCATTAGAGCTAGCTACTAATCTTTCTCCTTTTGGCTGAACATTGCAAATATTACACCACTTCTCCAAATGCAAAACATTCATTATTATAATGACACCTTCATGAAGGAAACATTTTCTGAATGGCATTCATCCAAAATCTTAAAGTACACTAATCTTCAAATGCTTGAGGATGTTTTATTGGCTTGCAAACATTCAGACCTTCTGTTTGTCACGAAAATAGAGATGATACACCTTATGATTATCTGTTATCTGCAGCAGCAGAGTTTCCTTACACGAAGCTTCATTTTTTAAGCTCCTTTCGTATTAGTCAGTTCTCAATCACAGAGCAAGGGCTCATGCCCTTTGAGGTGTTTACTGTCTCCTTTTCCCCTCTTCCTGGGTGAGTCTCTTTCTTTCTTTCTTTCTTTCTTTCTTTCTTTCTTTCTTTCTTCTTTCTTCCTTTTTTTTTTTTTTTTAGATTTTGTTTATATATTTGAGACGGAGAGAGAGAGTGGGAGCATACAAGTTGTGGGGGTGCAGAGGGAGAGGGAGAAGCAGACACCCTGCCAAGCAGGGAGCCTGATGTGGGGCTCGATCCTTGGACCTTGAGATCATGACCTGAGTCGAAGGCAGACACTTAGCCCTGACTGAGCCACTCAGGCGCCTCCTTGGGCAAGTTTCAAATGCAGACCTTAGAGCCATATCAGAGGAGGGCTGGGACTGAGGGAGGGCTGTTTGGATCTATGAAAGAACACAGGTTTTCTATGGAGTCTATGTTCAAAGTCAAATATAACTTTTGGGCTTGTCTCTTTCTGCTTGTTTCACCCACATTTCTGTTCTGTTCCCTCAGCTTTGGATAACTGAGATTTAACATTTTAAATTCCCCCTCATCCGTTCATTCCTCAATCTATTCCAACTAGAATTCCACCCCCACCACTTTACTGAAGCTGTTCTCCGTTGCCTAAGCCAATGGACATGTTTTCAGATCCTGGAGATCCGGAGACAAATAACCAGCCCTGACCTTAAAGATCTTGTCCACCCCTGGGGAATAGACTAAGCAGTATATGACACAGTAAATGCTTTGGCAGGTGTTTTGGGGGAGTACGGAGGGCATTTACTGACCCATCTGCGTGCCCGAGATTGGTGGGCAAGTTCTCTTTACACTTCTTCTTTTGGTTTCTAGAATAATATATCTTGGTTTTCTTTCTCTGGTCATTCCTTCTCAATCATTTTTCATGGCTCCACTTCCTCTATCCATCCCTTACCTATTGGTATACCTCAAGGGTCTAGACCAAGGCTTCTGTTCTTATTCCATAAGCTTTCCTAGGACAATGTCATCATATTTCTGACAATGTGTCACAATAAGTTAGTGACTTCCACATTCCCATTTTCCAATTATCCAATTATCTCTCTCCTTAGCTGCAGATTTATTTGTCTATCACTCACCCGGATATCCTACAGACATCTCAAACCCAACACGTCCAAATCTGAGCCATCATCAGGAACTTTCTTCTCTTCCTGTTTCTTATTTCAGTGAGTGGTACCACCAGCCCCCCATTCCCATCAGACTGGAAACCTGGGCGTCATCCTTGCCTCTTCCATCTCCAAATCCTACCAATTCTGCCTCCTCACTGCCACCATTGTGGCTCACCTTCAATTGATCTTCCATACTGTGGCTAGAGGGATCTTCCAAAACACAAATCTGTTTCTATTACTCCGCTGTTTAAATGATTTCAAGGGTTGCTCACTAGCCCAGAATAAGTCCTAACTGCTGACGTTGCAGAAAAGGCTCCTAATCGCTTATTCCCTGCCCTCCGCCCTGAGAAGCCACATCCCTTACCCACACTTGCTTCATTCAGTTACAATTACTTTGCACATTTTTGTCCTCACTCCTGAACACTCAGCTCAGGCAGTAAGCATTTGGGAGGGCCTTCTTGTGCTAGGGTACTGGGAACTGCTTATTGCCCAGTTTATATCTGGCCTGCAGACATACTTCTTCCCTCAGCAGATGTGCCTGTCTTCCAGTTGGCTTGAAATCTGGCAACTGCCACAGGTCATGGTCAGGGCTCAGACTTGGAGTCGGACAGACTGGGAGGCTCAGATCCTGGATTTGCCATTTATCAGCTGTATTTCACCTCCTGGGAAAAAAGGAACAGTAACACTTATTAGGTGACTGAGAGGATTCACTGAGACAATAACTGCAAAGTATATAGCATAGATTATGTGTTCAATAAGTTGCAACTAATAGTATTATTAGTCCTCCTCCCAAACCTTGGAAATCTATCAGACGTCCTAAAAGTCTACTAATTCCAGGAGAGAATGGTAAGGCTGAGCCCTTCCCTTCTACGGAAGAGCGGGGATGTGAGAAATGCAGCTGGGCTTTGTTTATTTTTCCTAAGGCCACTTCCAACTGAATAGCCTATCATTCACATAGCTGTGGCTGTTCATCTCACAGATATAAACACACTGCAGGAAGCCTGCGCCCCAGCCTGCGCCTGCTGGGGTCTCAGGTGGTCACTGCCACCCAGAAGAGCCACGCCACACAGAGTCCTGCTTCATACAGATTTCTGAGACAAGCTCTTAGATGTCTCCTTTTACCTGTGCCGCAATAACTGGGCTGTCACCCGGCCATGCTTCTAGAAGACAAGTGATTTCATTTTGGATACAATGATGCAATTAGACAGTGAATGTGGACCCCCCTCCCCACCCTGTCACATTTCTCTTAAATGCCCTGTTATTAGCAGCCAAGTCATAAATGGAAAATAACCTTCATCTCTTCCTTAAGAGGAAAGGGGAAAATATTACTGAAATAGAAAAACGATCAAGGAGCAGTGTCAAGTGGTTCCCAACGTTTGGGAAATTCAGATTGTGGTAAAGCAGAGGATGTCTGTATTATTTTTTACACTTAAAAAGTTAAAAAGTAGGGGCGCCTGGGTGGCGCAGTCATTAAGCGTCTGCCTTCGGCTCAGGGTGTGATCCCAGGGTCCTGGGATGGAGCCCCACATCAGGCTCCTCCGCTATGAGCCTGCTTCTTCCTCTCCCACTCCCCCTGCCTGTGTTCCCTCTCTCACGGGCTGTCTCTCTGTCAAATAAATAAATAAATAAATAAATAAATAAATAAATAAAATCTTTAAAAAAATTTTTTTTTAAAAAGTTAAAAAGTAAATGCAGACTGTAAGAATTTGAAAGAAATTTCTATCCACTGTTAAATTAATTAAACAAGGAGGCCATGTGACAGAGGTGATTCTGATGCCCTGTCAGCCGATCTAGGCAAGCAAACCCAAATCCAAGCCTGTTAATGCCTCAACGTTAGAAAAACAAAATGCTAAGGACAGGTAATCACAGAAAGTTGATTAGGCCTTTGCTGTGGCCAATGAAATCTTTCCTTTCTTCCGAAGGTTTTCTGTGTGTCTTTCCCGTGGCTCCTGCCCACCCAGGGCTCCTGACCACTTCTGGTTTGGTACTGTCGGATTTGAGTCAATAAATAATCAAATAAACTCTTAAAAATTTCAATATGCCTCGCTTTATCTTTTAACACCAGAAGCAATATAAGACTGGACCTCCAGTCGTGTTGTTTAGAAAACTGGACCCGTGATAATAGTGTGCGGTTGAATAAGGGATAATATACTTTCAAAGATACTGGACTTAATTGTATTTGGGTTTGAATTGGCCACAGAACTTTCTTATTTTTATTATGTATTACAAAATCAGCATGGAGAAAAACTAGACCCGGGGGCCCCGAGTGATTTTCTTTAGTGAATTTCATATAATTTATATAATGATGAATCAGATTAACGGTTCATTTACAAACAAAACAAACCAACCAACAAAACAAGAGCAAACTCATAAATACAGAGAACAGATTGGTGGTTACCAGAGGGGTCGGCAGAAATGGGTGAAGGGGCTCAATTGTACGGTAAAGGGTAATAACTAGGCTTATGGTAGTGATCACTTTGTAGTGTAGACAAACATCGAATTATAATGTCGTACACCTGAAACATATAATGTTAGACATCAATTTTACCTCAACAAAAGAGAGAGAGAGAGAGAGAGAAACTAGTTAATCTGCATTTTAAGTGAATAAAACCAGTCCCTAAAACAAATGTTTTCTATAGATTAAATAAAAATTCACTGTTCTACATGCTCCGCGATTAAAGTTTGCATTCTAGAAAATTTGCATTTAACTTTTAAGACCATTCTGGAAAGAAAAGTCCATAAAGAACTTGTGTATATCTCAGGAAGCTTCATATTTGTTTAGGAAACCTAGCAATGGTCATGGTCCATATATTTCAAATATAAATAAGACATTTTTCTCGCCAGTCTGAGTTTTTGTTTTTTATACTACTGAGATTACCAGAATGGAAATGTTTTTCAACCCATCTCCCTATCAGTGACTGGAATTTGACGTAATAGAATTTTGCCGCCGGGGTATCAAATTGATTTCCACCTGTAATTATTTTTAACTTTAACTAAGAATCAAAGTGGTTATGTCTCTGTTTTCTTATCACCTTACTTAATCAGATGATTGTATTTGAAAGTTATATTTTTCCACTACAAAATCACTGAAAAATGATTCTTCCTCCCTTCATTTCTTCCTTCCTTTTTCCATCTGTTCATTCCCACCCCCCTTCCTTCTTTCCTTCAAGTATAATTTGAGCTCCTACTCTGTCAATAACACATTAGATGTTGGAGATTAAAAGATAATTCAGGGGCGCCTGGGTGGCTCTGTTGGTTAACCGTCTGCCTTCAGCTCAGGTCATGATCCCAGGGTCCTGGGATCGAGGCCCACATCGGACTCCTTGCTTAGTGGGAAGCCTGCTTTTCCCTCTGCCTGCCACTTGCCCTGCTTGTGCTCTCTCTCTCTTTCTGTCTCTGACAAATAAATAAAATCTTAAAAAAAATAATTCAAACACAGTCTGTCACAGAAGGCAAGTATAGTGGAGAAAACAGATGTGTAAACAGAAAATCATAGAACAGGGTAAGTGCAGTGACTGAGACATAGACAGGAAGCACGGATGAAGGGCACAGTTCCAAAAACCACGGGGTTTGAAAATCAAGCAGGGACTGACTGCCTCCTGGCAAAGCAAAGCCCTTTCTGAGCAGGTGAAGGTGGGCGTGCTCAGGACTTTCCAATCAGTGAACACAGGTTAAACAAAGGAACAGAAGTCCGAAATAGTAAAATAGTAGACCACAGTCAGGGAGTAAAAGCAGGTCAATTGTGTCTAGAGTATATATAGTGTGAGGTAGGGAAGAGCAAGAAATGGTGTTGGGGAATTGGTCTGGTACCAGATCATGGGGAAATCTCCATGCCATATTGAAGATTTTCAATAAGCATTTGCTGAATAAAGAAAATAATCTTTATGCCCCAGGAGCAGTTTTATTTACATATTAGATAATTAATTCAATTCATTTTGATACATATTCAATGAGTGTCTAGTCCTATATTGCCCTAAACTCTCAAGAAATAAAAAAAATTCTCGGAACACCTGGGTGGCAGAGTCAGTCAAGCATCTAACTCTTAGTTTTGGCTCAGATTGCGATCTCAGGGTCACGAGATCAAGCCCCAAGTCGGGCTCTGGGCTTAGTTGTAAGTAGTCTTAAGCGAGACTTTCTCTCTCTCTGCACCCCTCACCATGCATGCTCTCTCTCTCTCAAATAAATAAGTAAATCTAAAAAAAAAAAAAGAAATAAAAAATTCTCATATGGTTACATCAAATTCATTTATTCATTTCTATAGCTTTTCATAAATAGGTCAAAAGTAAGATGCACATACAAATGAGGCCCTCACAGACTTTTGAGTTCTTTGTATTTGGCTTATGGCCTCTGCCTGAGGATGCTACGTTCTGGAGTAAACTAATGACTATTTAAGGTACAATGTAGGGCTTACCCTTAATGTGATGCCTTCACCTCAATCCCTGTGTGGCTGCATTCAGTATGAATACATTTCCTTTATATGGAGCATGTTTGCATTTGTTAAATTATCTAGACTTCTATGAAATAACTATAATTATCCCCATTTTACAGATCCCACATTCATTCAACAAATATTTACTGAAATAAGGTAGATACTATTCTCGCTATTAGATTAAAAACTGAGTGCAAATCAAGTTCTCTACTCTCATGGGACTTCTACTCTTTCAGGGGCAGACAGCCAGAAACCAGAGAACTAAACAGAAGATAATGGTAATGGCCATGAAGACAATGAGGTGATGATGTGGTCCAGAGGGACTAGTGTTGGGGACACGAGAGGCTTCTCTGAGGAAGTGATACTTGAGCTGCACCGAGATGAGGATCGGGAGTCAGTCCTGGGAAGGTCCTAGGGAATAGTGTTCCAGACAGAGGGAGCAGCAAGTTGAAGGACTCTGACGTAAAAATAAAGTTGTTAGGTCTAAGGGACGCAAGCAAGGCCAGTGTGGCTGGAGCCTAGTGGAAATGGATGAGATGAGACTGGAAAGGTAGGCAGGAACCAGATCAAGTAAGGCCTCCGGGCCCCCAACAAGGCAGAGCTGGATGTTATTCTGACAGAGGGGAACCACTGAGGGCTTTAAGCAAGCGAACAACTGCTGGTGACATTTATCTATGGAATCCTCACGTTCCTACATAGTCCAGTTTCTTTGAGCAAAAGAATTTATAGCCAATGTTTGTATAAAGAGACATTCCAGAATAGTAAAGCTTTGAGATGTTTCTCCCTCTCTCTGGAGACACCCTAGTAATAAAGATAAAGCCCATTTCTTCCCCTCCCCAGAGATTT
The DNA here is from genome assembly GCF_024610735.1 of Ursus americanus. Lineage (NCBI taxonomy): Eukaryota > Metazoa > Chordata > Mammalia > Carnivora > Ursidae > Ursus > Ursus americanus. The sequence goes on from NC_142135.1 coordinate 57,599,843, forward strand.
CCTTACATTCCAAGGTAATGAGTAAGCTCTTCCTTTAGAGGGGAGGCTAGGAAGGTTACCAGCAGCCCTATTTAAGATCAGATTTTCCTAGTTTCAGAGTTCATCTGCTCTAATACACCCCACTGCATGTGCAGGTGCCATTTGGCCCTCCTCACACTGGGGACCTAAGCGAGATATTGCTCCTGCTGCTGCTTTGGCTGTGAGGAATAGATGATCTTGGTCTCTGAGCCAGCGTTCTCATGTCTCCCGTCAGTGTAGGTATATAAACCTGTGGCAGGCTAACTTGTTAGCTTGCAAGTAGGGTAAATTCTCAGACCCTCCACTTTCTGACTTACCAATAACCTAATCCAATTTGCTTCTGAAAACAATATCATAATTAGGAGACAGCAGGTTAGAGCGAGCTGAGATCGCTTGCCCAAGGTGAGGGAGACGAGGCTCTCATTGGAACTTCCAACACCAGAAAGCTTTTTAGGCACTTTTTTGGTGCTTCTCAGAAGAAACCATCCTGGCTGCTCCTTCCTAATTCCCCAGGTGTGTTACAATATAGTTCTTGCTCACAGATTACTCACACCAGTCTTCCAGAAGTCTTCTATATACTCAAAAGGTGATACAAGAAACAGCCCAATGGAAGAAAGACATAGAAAGTCAAGCCATTTTAAAGCAAGTTATGAAAAACAAGGTAAACAGATGTGTTACAGGATTCCTTTGAAAGAGGTTTGAGGCTTGGTGAATTGCCATTTGAATTGAGTTTATCGACAAAAGACTTCATATAGAGAGGCCCTCACATCGTGTGAAAGCAGCTTCTGAGGATGCAGTGCAATTACCCCCATCCTTCTCTCTGGGCTCATTCCAGTCTGTCGGAGACACTGGATGCCTCCAGCCCACGCACTGAAGAGAGCTCCCCAGCCGCCTCCCCAGGGGCGCGGGGCTCAGCTGGTGTGGGAGACTGTGCTTGTCCCATGTCACCTGGAAAAAGGAGTCACAAAGGGAAGACTCTCTGGAGGCCTTTTTCTGTTTATTTGTTTTGACTATGTGTGTTGAACACGGAGCAAGTGGCGCCCTTGGTTGAACTTACGACTTGCAGTTTCTACTGAACATCTGCTCTCCAGGAAAGAATGTTGTTTGGATCCAAAAGCAAAAAAAAAAAACAAAAAAAAAAAAAACAAAAACAAAACAAAACAAAAAAAAAAAACCACAGAAAACAACAAAACAAAACAAAAATCACTATTAAGGTGAAGAAGCTTGTACTTTCTGTTGCAAAGTCCTTTATCCCCTAAAGTCTCCTATAATCTCAGGGCTCACAGTGAGTATTTCCACTTTGGACTCAACATTTTCAAAGGAATTTGTCACTTCAGAATTTGTTCACCATTAAGCTGCTATTTGCTGCAGTTTTATGTTCTATCTCAGAAACAGGGAAGCTCTTAACTGATCATTTGATGTGGTATATATACAATGGAATATTACTCAGCCATGAAAAAAATAAAATCTTGCCATTGGCAACACGTAGGTGGAGCTAGAGAGAGTATTATGCTAAGCAAAATCCGTCAGAGAAAAACAAATACTGTATGATTTCACTCAGATGCGGAATTTAAGAAACAAAACAGAAGAACATACGGGAAGGGAAAAAAAGAGAGAGAGAGGGAAGCCAACCATAAGAGCTTCTTAACTCTGGAGAACAAAGTGAGGGTTCCTGGAGAGGTGGTGGTTGGTGGGTGGGGTATGGGCTGAACTGGCGATGGGCATAAAGGAGGGCACTTGTGGTGTTGAGCATTGGGTGTTATATGTAAGTGATGAATCATAAAATTCTACTCCTGAAACTAATATTACACTGTATGTTAACTAAGTATAACTTAAATAAATAAACAAACAAAAAATAAAAGAGATGATCATTTGGATCAATCCCAGTTTTCTCTGGGTGGCCAATAGGGCTGTGGTTTTCAGCCTTTTGCACTGAACATCTTACCAATTGCTGGATGAAAAACCACTGTTCCTTTCTTTATAGAAGCAAAAATAGTATTTTTTCAAAAGAGCATTTCCACATTGACGTGCATTCTGTCAGTGACTTGAAACTTCTATGGAAGCACTGTTTCCAACCCGACTACTTCAAAGAACCAGTTTGTAGTACCACCAGCTCCCACGGCGCCCCCCTTACCCCACCATCTTTATCACATCGTCATTTTCCTGACAAATCGTGATGCTTAATTATGAAGCTTCATGTGCTTTTACACTGATGTTTCACCGGGCTTATTTTATCTCCTGGGACGTTGTTTTAAGTGTGGATCTTTTCTTCTACTTCATTCCCCGTGGTGCTCACATTGTTCAGAGTACGAAGAATAATATTCAAGGAATACTTGATTGGATGGTGATTCTTCTCGTTGTGTGTATACAGAGACCGTCTGTGTACTATTTCGTTTGCGACAATCCTTCATATGCTTGAGGACTATGGTTGCTCTACTTTTCCTTTTTTTTTGTGGATCAAATAGTCCCAATTCTCTGCATGATTCCTGCGAGTTCTCATCTTCCCCCTGTTGTGACTGGCACTGCATTCTTGGAGATATGTTCCCTAAACATCGTGTGAAAAAGTACTAGTTAATTTGAAACATGCTATTCACTTGTTTACTGTGGCTACTCAGTTCCTTTAAAACCTCAAATATATTACAGACCTTCTAAAGGTGGGTCTAATGTGCCTTTCTGAACACTTAGAAGTGTGAGTCTCTATTTTATCTTTATTTACATTACAAATTTTTAGGCAACCTCAATCAATGCTTTACTATGAAAATGTCCTCCAGATTCTCACATCCCAGCTTCCGATTTTGTGACTTACATTATTTTTATTTTGTTAGGCAGAGTTTATAACATTTATGTTCCATTTTGCAGTCCAAAATAACCCAAGTATTAGTCTTAATTTTATACTTGCATGGAACAATGTTCAGCAATAGTGCTTTTGTTACAACTTCTCCATTTCCGTGTTCTTTATTTTGATTTCTCTTGCAGATACTTGAATTTCACCAAACTAATTTTTTTTTAAAGAAAAAATCATAGGGGCACCTGGATGGCACAGTTGGTTGAGCATCCGAATCTTGGGTTCTGCTCAAGTGATGATCTCAGAGCATCGGGCTCCATGCTCAGTGCAGAGTCCGCTTGAGATTCTGTCAGTTCCTCTCCATCTGCCCCTCTCTCCTCTCACATATGTATGGTCTCTTGCTCTCTAAAATTCATAAATAGGGGCGCCTGGGTGGCTCAGTGGTTAAGTGTCTGCCTTCGGCTCAGGGCGTGATCCCAGTGTTCTGGGATCAAGCCCCGCATCAGGCTCCCTGCTCGGCAGGAAGCCTGCTTCTCCCTCTCCCACTCCCCCTGCTCGTGTTCCCTCTCTTGCTGCATCTCTCTCTGTCAAATAAATAAACAAAATCTTTTAAAAAAATTCATAAATAAATCTTTTTTAAACAAGAAAAAATCATAAAAACAACATTAACTGAGTCACTTCAGGTTGAGATTGTCTCTTACATTTATAAAATATTTTAACAATTTAAAAATTATTTTTTATCGTGGTATAACTGACATGTAAGATTATATTAGTTTCAGGTGTGCGGCATGATGATTTGATACATGCATACACCATGAAATGATGACTGTAAGTCCAGTTACTGTCCCTCACCAGCTAATGAGAACTTGTAAGATTTAAATAAACTATAATATTTATTTAAAAATATATATTTATTTTCTGATTTAAAAATATTTCCATTTTATTTTTAACATATTTTCTTAAAATATATTTATTTTCTTAAAAAAAATTTTTTTTTATTTCTGTAATTCAAAAAATATGTGGCCACAGCAAGAACTCATATATTACAAAGTGGCATTTGATGAAAATTGTTATTCTATGTTCCTTGCTCAACATCTTTTTTTCAGTTAACTTTACATCCTGGAGATTGTTTACTATCAGAACATAGAGAGCTGCCTTGGTCTTTTAAGCTTACGTAGTTTACCATTGCATGGAAGGAACGTAAATTTATTTCTTGCATTTATTTTTGAATATAACCTGACTAGATATAATATTCTTGAATTACATTTTGCCTCCGAATTTCGCACACTGTTCAATTATCTTTCACCACCGGATATTGTTTTAGAGAAATTTGAGAATTACCTAATTTCCCCCCTTATGATAGTTTTATTTTTCTTCATGGATGCCTAGAATTTTTTTTATCATTTTTGAGTTTTAATACCTTAACCAGAGTATATTTCATTTTGAGTGTTTGGTATGAATTTTTCCTGGCATACGGTGTGACCTTTTGATTTGCCGACTCACTTTATCCTCCAATTCAGGAAATCTTCCCCACAGAATATCTTACAATACTTTTTCTGATACGGATCCATTTATCAGGCTGTTTAGTTCAGGGATGCCAATTATTCTTATGTTGGAACACCTGCGTCCTCTGTAGTTATCATATTTGAATCGCTTTCATCTCTTTGTATTTTTCTTTGAGTTCATAGTGTTTATATCTCACTCTGCTCTTTGCCAGCAATAAAAGTTGTAGTCATAGCTGCCTACAATGCATATTTATTAAACTCCTATTATAAACCTAAGCATTGTGCCAGATGTCCCACTGTTGTGCCAGCTGTGTGGTCTCAGACACATTTTTAACCTCTCCACCTCAAAGTTTAAGTCCAAAGAATGCTGTCCAGTCGCCTGGACTCCTTGTTGCCTCAGCCCAGTGAGACCCTTGTTGAAATCGGACCTACAAAATTGTAAGATAAGAAATTTGTATTATTTTAAGGCACTAAATTTGTGGTGATTTCTTATGGCAGTAATAGAAAATGAATACAAACTTTGATACCATCAGCGGGGTGCTGCTGTAGCAAATACCCAAAAATGTGGAAGTGGCTTTGGAATTGGGCAACGGGTAGAGGCTGGGAGAATTTTGAGGAGCATGACAGAAGAGTCGGAATGGCCTCAAACAGATTGTTAGTAGAAATTTAGATGCTAATGGCTCTGCTAGTGAGGAGCTGAGGGGAAGTGAGGAGCATGGTGGAGAAAGCATAAATAAGAAATAAAGAACAGTTAAGGGAAACTAGAGGAAAAAGAGTGCACGTTACACAGGGTCAGAAAGCTTAGCGGAATTGTGTCTTGCACTTATGTGGAAAGCACGACCAATAAGTGATGATACTGGGCAATGGGTGAGATTTCCAAGGAAGTGTTGAAGGTGTGGCTTGGTTTCTCTGCTTAGAGTAAAACCTAAGAGGGACTAGATAAAGGAGGGAAGAACAGGGGTGCCTGGGTGGCTCAGTCGTTAAAGTGTCTGCCTTTGGCCCAGGGCCTGATCCCAGGGTCCTGGGATCGAGCCCCACATTGGGCTCCCTGCTCCGCCGGGAGCCTGCTTCTTCCTCTCCCACTCCCCTGCTTGTGTTCCCTCTCTCGCTGGCTGTCTCTATCTCTGTCAAATAAATAAATAAAATCTTTTAAAAAAAGAAAGAAAGAAAGAAGGGAAGAACAGTTAAGCCAAGAGAAAGCAGGACCTAGCGATTATCCAGATTGCTAAAGATGTTTAAATTCAGAAATTCACTGTCAGGAAAGCATGCCATAGAGGAAAAGCTGAAGGTGTGGCTGAACAACATTTTAATGACACCTTGAAAGACCAAACATTCAGAATATTGGGTCACAAAAAAATATTATTGTAAATGAATGTGGGGCTCATAGATCCCATCAGCCAACTCAAGAGAGGCCAAAAACGAACATGGGATTATCTGAGAGAGATTTTGGGACAATCCTCTTGTCTAATGGAGTGAATGACCATGACTTACATGGAAGATCCACAAGGTTCCTGGGAATCTTACACCAGCAGAAATACCTTCAACTTGGTCTGAAAGGTTCAGAGAGAGTATGAAATGCAAGAAGCCCACTGGGGCTCCAAAATTCAGTAAAAAGGCTGGTAGAGCTACTCAGCAGCAAACACATGCACTATGACCCAGAGAGCAAAGGAATGAGCCACAGAAGATTATTCCCAGGTCCTGAAACCAAGTGGAGTTTGCCCAGCTGGATTTTGAAATTGCTTGAAATCAGTGATTTCCTTTTCCCCTCCTTTTGTCCTTTTTTGAGTGAGACGTCTCTAATCGTTATCCTACGCCTCCCCTACCATTGCATCTTCAGTTTCACAGGTCCACAAATGCAGAGGAATTGTGCCCCAGGGTGGATTACACCCAGAGGCTCACCCATACCTTAGTTAGATGATTTAGGTAATGAGATTGGGAACTTTTGAGCTGATGAGATTTAAGTGATATTTTGGACCTTGAGCGGATGCTGTCGTGCATTGAGGCTTTGGGGACCCGGGTGGGGTGAGTGTATCCTGTGTGTGGGGCAGACATGGAACTTTGGGGGCTGGAGGGTGGACTGCAAGAAGAAGAATTGCCCACCCCCACCCATATTGTCCACACCTTGGACATCCCTGGAACCTGTGACACTGTCCTGTGGCATAGCAACAGGGATGGATGCAAGCAAGGTTGGTAAGAGCTGGCTTTTAGATGAGACGAGAGGTTGTCTGGGTGGGCTCAGTCTAATCACATGAGTCTTTCAAAATGGAAAAAAGGTTACAGAACATGAGAATGGAAAGGACTGAACCCACATTCCTGGCTTTGGAAATGGAGGATAAGGCCCTGAGCTGAGGAATGGAGGCGGCGCATAGACACTGGAACAGGCAGGGGAAGAGTCCTCCCTCAGAACCTCCGGGAAGGAATGTGGCCCTGATATTTCGATTACAGCCTGTGAGACCCACGTCAGACTTCTGACCTGCAGAAAGGGCAAGATAACCCATCAGTGCTGCTTTGAACCACCAAGTTTGCAGTAATCTGTTACGGCAGTGGGAAAAGAATATATTCAGTGCATATCAGGACACCTGGAAGGCTTATTAAAATACAGATTCTTGGTGGGGTACCTGGGTGGCTCAGTCATTTGAGCATCTGACTCTCGATTGCAGCTCAGGTCATGATCCCAGGGTCGTGAGATGGAACCGCGTGTTGGGCTCTGTGCTCAGTGCAGAGTCTGCTTAGGATTCTCTCTCTCCCTCTCCCTCTGCCCCTCGCCCCCAAAATAAATGAATAAATCTTTTTAAAAAATACAGATTCTTGGGCCTCATGCCCGAGAGTTTCTGATTCAGGGGGGCCCGAGAATTCTAACCAGTTCCCAGGAGATGCTGCTGTCACTGGGCTAAAAACCATATACTACAACCTCTGCTTCTTTCATCGAAGCCCTAAGCTGCAGCGGGTCGTTCAGCTTCCAAAGTGTCCCGTTTGATGTATTTGACCATCCTTTGTGTCCGTGGGTTGAGAAAATGAAGGGAAGTGAAAAGATGCCTTGAAAGTGTGGGTATAATGAAGCAATTATCACCCTAAGCATGTCCACAGCAGTTTGTAAAAGTTACTTGTGTTCCCTGCAGCGTGTGTTTGGGGACAGGCCCGTATCGGAGAGATCAGTAGTGGCGCATTGAAGAGTGTAATTAGAGATAACAACATCTGTCTGTGTTATGCTTTTCATGGCGCAGAGCTGGATCCAGTGGCCCCATCACTCAGCGTGGCAGTAATCCTTGGCATGGAGCTAAATGGAACAGTGACTTCAGAATGACAACATTGATCTTGATTTTAAACTGAGCTCAGGAATGACTATATTATCAGGTTTCACTGCATGTCTGGTATTGCACAAATTCTTCAGGCTTTCTTGCTGTAAGTGGGCCATTTTAAACTCAAAAATAGTTCTATATGCGGAGTGGAGCCTCTGACCCAATGCCAGGCACAACAATGGGTGACTGAACAGATTTCTTATTGTCCTTGGGCATCCCCAGCCTCACTGTAGCTTGAGAAGAATAGACAGTTGTACTCTGCACTAATTTTCAAAGCACGTTTACATCTTTCATCTTATCCTGCCTGTCACAAATATTAATGACAAAGCCAAGCGGAGAATGCAGGTTTCCTGAACCCTAGCCCCGTGTTCTGTCCTCCTCATGCTGCTGGAAGGCTTTTATCTCAGTCTCTAGATCAGCACTCAGAATGCTTGCCCATCTGCAGAGAAGACAAAGGAGACAGAGACACACCGAGAGAGGGAGAGACTGACAGAGACAGAGAGAAGAAAAGAGAAAGAACAAAAGGAATAAAGGAGGGGAAGGAAATAAAAAACAGGGGATAAGGAAAAGAAGAAAAAAGAGAAAGAAGAAAAGAAAGAGACTCTGAAAGTCCTAAAGGACAATTGGGAGCCATAACCTTCCATGTCAGTGAACAAGAATAATAGTTTTGTTCCCTTAGAAAGAAAACATCATCCCAAGCCTGAGCGAAGAGTAGGGTGTCCCGGAGTGGTTGGCATTATGGATAGCAGTTGTCATCTCCTTTCTGTCCTCTTACGACAGTAGTTTGGCTCAGAGTCGCTCCCCTCCACCCCCTTGTCTCCCTGGCTGACAGGCACTGGGACAGCCATGTCTGCAGGTTCCTTTGCACCGTCCACCAGCTGTACTCAGGGACATAGTGGGGCCAGGGTGGGCTAGGAAATGACACGGACATGCAGACCGTCTCTAGGCTCTCAGGAGTCCCACAAAGTCCCTGGCGTTATTTTCAATAACACCAGATGGAGACACAAGAGAACAGAAACTGGGAAAACAACCCTTCCCATCCTTCTTCAGTGTTGTCTTGACTATTATAGGATTTAGATCATGAAACCTTTCCACGGGGAATGTGGGTCAATGTAACACAAGTTGAGTGGTGAAATGATACTTTTCCAAAGATAAATGGAGACATAAGACCAAATTATATAAGTCTGCTGTAGCAGCTGTCACTATGGCCAGGGTTGGGGGACAGGAGGGCATGGCCAAGTAGAAATGCCTGTCAGGTATTATCGGATGTGCTGTGTTTTGTTTTGACTCCTAGCATCCAGAACCATCTCTCTTTTTTCAAGGATCTCTTTTACATCATCTATATTCTTCCTATTCTCTCTACTCACAAATTTCTCTCTTGAGGTTATCTAGCCCCTGGCACAGCAGCTGGCACATTGCAGGCACATAATAAATAAGTACGGGAACGCACAAGACGGGGGGATCTGCTCCCACGAAAAGCCAGAGCAGAGGATGCTTGATTTGGTGGAACCTGAGAGTCCTGGATAAGATGCATGGTTAGACTCCATGACTTTCAGAGGCCTCAAAACCCTAAAATTCTGGGGCATCTGGGTGGCTCAGTCGGTTAAACCTCCGGCTCTTGATTTGGGCTCAGGTCGTGATCCCAGGATCGTGGGATTGAGCCCTGTGTCAGGCTCCCTGCTCAGCGCGGAGTCTGCTTGGGATTCTCTCTCTCCCTCTGCCCCTCCTCCGCTCGTGGTTGCTTAAGTGTTCTCTCTCTCCATCTCAAAATAAATAAATAAATCTTTTTTTAAAATCCTAAAATTCTATAATGCCAATGTATTTGGAAAACTTTAGGAATGCCAATATCTGGGTCCAAAAGCCCATTTGTTAAAGTTTTATGTAAATTTGTTTGTCAGAGGTTTATTTTTTTTAAGATTTTATTTATTTATTTGAGAGAGAGAGAGGGAAAGCACGGAAGGAGAGGGAAAGGGAGAAGCAGACTCCCTGATGAGCAGAGAGCCCAATGCAGGGCTCAATACCAGGACCCTGGGATCATGACCTGAGCCAAAGGCAGGCACTTAACCAACTGAGCCACCCAGGCACACTATGAGAGGTTTATAAATGGTACTATTATTTGTCTTTAACATAGTTCCAAAATTTTTATTTTATTTACTTATATCCTATTTTGATAACACAATTGGAAACCGTAATCTGTGATGACTCTTCCTATTGTCATATTTTACTTCCCAAAATTGAAAGGGCACGTTTTTTGAATTCCAAAAGAAAGCTGACTACTTCAAAAGGAGCAAAGACCAGTAAAACATAAAGTGCCTCTGCCCAGGGTATGTGGGAAAAGGATCAAAACTTGGGTCTTGGATGATAGTCTTTCCACTATATCGTCTATCAGTTCATAAGCTCTGGGAGAGCATATATAGCTTAATGAATGCCTTCCTGTGGTGAGAATGTTTGGCTATCAGAAAAAGGAAAGAAGTCTGAGGTTCTACAGGTGAAGAAAAAAGAAAAAGATGAAAGGGAGCAAATATTATAATTATGAAATATAAAGAAAATTTGAGAAATATTTGACTTCTAACAACTATCGTTGCTTTGTGGAAAGCAGAACACCAAATGTTCAGTGTCACCAATCTTTTCAAGATGTGCCAGGTTCTTCTCTTGAGGAGAAGAAAGAACTAAGGGCTTGATAAGAAGAGGATAGCACACCACAGACACTTAATTCACACTAAAGCAAAAATGATCCAGGCTTGTCTAGGAATTTCCATATTGATCATACTTCCGGGGGGCCGGAGCCCAGATCCTGCACAGAACTATTACATGTGTTTTGGAAGGGAAGTTAAAGGAAATAACATTTCACATAAGAAGTTCCATAAAGTCAAGTTTTAGCCAGTTATTGCAGAGGTAACCTTCTTTGACACTTGAGAGCACTTCGTATCAACTCACCCATGATCTGTTGATCAAAATAAAGAAGTGTGTTTTTACAAAGGAGGGATAAAGTTGTCATCATCTGAACCCACTGATCCATTTTCGTCTCACTAAAAGTGAGAGGATAAGACATTATGCCTCCAATGTCATGCATTAGGAATACATTGCATCATTATCAAATATTTTACCAAAAAGTTTGAACCCAAATTTAATCAAGACTCTGGATTTAACTTAGCTGTTTTTAGGAAATAACAAAGGATAGAAGAGCTGGTTAAATGACACCATAAAGAAGCCAGTAGAGACATCCAGAATGTGGACATTTGACAATACACCTGAGCCATCTTTTCCACACGTCAATGGTGTGGGAGAAAAATAGCATATGTGTGTGTGTGTTGACAGGAGAGAAGCTGTTGACGACTATAAGAGCCTAAGGGAACAGCAAACGAATGCCAACGTGTGGGCCTAATCTGGACCCTGCTGAAAACAACGGACTGTAAACAAACATTGGGGGAATGATTGGGGAAAATTAGAATATTAGGTGTTATTAAGGAATTATTGTTATATTTTCTCAAGTGTGATAGTAGCATAATTGTTGTATAAAAAAACTGACTCTAATTTTTAGAAAGGTATGTTGAACTATTTAGGGATAAAATAGCCTGTAAAATGCTTCATAGTATCAATTCCTTTTGTGATTCAGTTTGAACTGAGTTTTCTTAACAGTATGTGTGAATGCTTATGATAGTTATCTAGTAAAGAGGGAAAAACTGATGATTCAGTAGAGAGAAGGGAGAATTTCTGCAGTAATGTCCCTGAATGAGCAAGTTGTGCTCTGGTACAGGCCTGGCTACACAGGGGGGCTCACGGACCCATTTAGCCTACAGAGTCTGTTACTGATCCTTGACCAGATAAGTACAGAAGTTGAGAGTACACTTTTTGAAACTTTTATAACAATTTGACAGAGTAATTTTATGCCTATTGCTCTAATAATTTTAAACTTTGACTTATAAAAAAACAAATGGGTTTTCTGTTACTTATAATAGAAAGATTCGTAACCGGCGTGATATTTGTTATTTTACCATCACTCTTTCCAAGTGTTCTTTTTTAAATTAATTAATTAAAAAATTTTTTTATTATGTTCAGTTAGCCAGCATATAGTACATCATCAGTTTTTGATGTAGTGTTCAATGATTCATTAGTTGCATCTAACACCCAGGGCCCATCACAACACGTCTTTCCAAGGGTTCTTGACTTGGGTCCTTGAATGTGCTTCAGGAAGTCTGTGAACCCACTGTACTTGTATGCCCAATGGGACTGCACACAAATCCCCATTCACAAACACCTCCATACATGTCATACGTGTGCGGCACGCATCCGTCAATAGCTTACACCAGATGCTGGTAGAGGTCCACGACCCACACAATGCTGACAAACCCTGCCCCAGAGTTGCCTTTGAGTAATCCTCCCCATGCTGCTTAGGGTTGCCTGTGTGGACACTTTTTTTTCTTCCTCCAGATTTCCAGATTTTAAACTTTTCAAAGGCAAAATCCTAGCTCTCCATATGTGTGTGGCCCCATGACCTATAGTCATTGAAGTCCAAATGTCTTTGGTTGCTCTCCTCATCACTCTGCCAGAAGGGAGCTCTTAAAAATACTACAAGGAAGCCAAGGTTCCATCATGATGGACACGCTCCCTCACACCCAAGTTGGGTGAGGGGCAGGGCTGTAGGGAGCTTTCTAAAGCCTCAGGCACCAAGCGTTCGATACTTGCCCATCTCAGTTCTACCAGGTTGGCAGGCTCCATTTGAACAATCCTTTTTGGCTTAGCTACTCACCACACGATTAACTGTTTAAACAAATTCCAGAAAGCACATCAATTATTACTAATGAATTCCAAATCAAATCATCCAGAACTACAAAGGGCCGCCAGATGTTTCAAGCAAGGAGAAAAGAGGGGGTGGGAGGCATGGGGAGAGGGAGGATTCTTTCCCACCATTCTATTAACTTGGATCTGAAAGCTATAATTTATCAGGCACCTGACACAAAGAGACATCACACACATTTAAAAATATTTCTTGGAGATTGTTCCAACATTAATTTCATGTGGAATATTACTTTATACTGATATCAGCCCTATCAAAAATTTTCAGACCTCTTTTACATAGATCTCATTTTATCCTTACAGTATCTGAGTGAGAGGGCAAAGGCTGTGACTATTTCCCATTTTCCAGATGAGTCAAATAAGGTAAAGTGAAACACATAGGTTTCTTTTTAAAAAAAAAAATAGTAGGACTATATTTAGAAACCAGATGTTCTGAGATTATTGTTGAATACTGCCATTTCCAAACAGCCAGTGAGCAAATAGAAATAAAAATTTTCTAAGGAATAAAGTCCCCAAGGCTCATATGAAATGTGCACAATAAGTTTTAAGGTATGTATCTGAATGAGCTTTACCAGGGCAAGGAAACCAACCTGCAGCAGTGAGCATGAGATTCATGGTGAGAAAGTGGGGACGGCCATGGGCAATTGAAGGTCCCCAGTGGCTGGGGTCCCTGGGTAGGGCGATAAGGAGCAGAGGGTCTGTAGGCACCAGGATGCCACCAGCAAAGACATAAGAAAGTTTTCCATAATGTATCTAGAGGCAACTCATCAGCGGTCAATACACAAGACTAGTCCTTCTTTGAGCAACTTGATTTCCCCTGGAAGCTGGTTCCATTATCAAGCCAAATGAGAGATTCTCACTGGACGTGTGTCTAAAACAACACTCCTCCAAACGGCTGCCGGATGAGCGTTATGTAAAATATGGATGACGTATGAGATGATTAATAGACTTGGGAGTGAGAAGTAGGGAATCATGAAGGGGAGACCAGGAAGAAACCTGAAAAAACATGGTTCACCTGGTTCATCTCAGGAGAGGGACTGGACAGAAAGGGTACATGATTCACAAGGGCACGTGCCTTCCTTTTAGATACGGAAGTGGTCACATGCTAATGAATTGCTTTCTTCTGCTTATTCTCATTTTTATGCTCATTTTAAATATATATGAATCTTAGGTGGACTTTAAATATTTAAAATTTGTGGTCTCAAAATGTTGGAATGAATGAGAATTAAGTGTTGGTTTTTGTCTCTCCTGCTACATATTTCTTCAAATAACCAAATTTTCTTTAAAGGTAGATTTCTAATTTTTTTTTAAGTAATAGCACATGTTAGCTATCTCAAAAAGGGCCCAAAGTTACAGCCTCACGAAGAGAAAAGTCTTAGTGGCTACACTTGTTTCTGCTGTGTAAGGACTGCGGAATCAGGCTGAATTTTTGTTGGTGAGCACATTTCATGCTGCATTCCATCTCTACAATACATTTGATTTATAACTCTAAAAATAAGACATACTTCAGAGAAAGACGTGGGCTTGGTCAGAGTGAAAGTAATGGAATAAACACTCTCTTGCAATCACTAGCATTCCAAAATCATTTTCCAGGGTGACCATCAAGCCAAGAACTACAAAAGCCATTTTCTGTAATTTGCACTCTATGAACCAATGCAAAAAAGGAAAAGCCCTACTTACCGACTCAAGGACCCATTTGTTTGTTTTCTAATTCCAAGATCTAACCATACACTTCTTTTAGAAAAAAAGGGGTGATAGGACAGTTCGAACCACACCTTGCTTCTTTCTCTTTTTTCTCTCCTCTTCTTTAATGGATTTTAAATGAACTTTTATTTAAAAATTATAATACATACATAAATGTGCACATTAAAAATTTTAAGCTTTTAACACTTCAGTTATTGTTTTGAAATTTAAGAAGTGCTGAGTGAAAGCACCAAAATCATACCTCCTAGATCATCAAACCTGTCGTTGATGCCTACCTTCTAATAGAGAAGTCATTCAACAAATATTTATTGACTGCCAGATGTTGGCCAGGAGCTGGATTGCAAAGATGAGAAAGGGACAGTCCCTGCCTCACAGGAGGTCCCAGTCCTGGAGAGGAGACAGGTAAATGGGCAGGATAGCCCCACATTGTAACAAGCACTGAGGCGAAGAAATAATAGTAATCACAGCTAACGTTTATGAAATGCTTGCCGAGGACATGGCACTGGGCTTATCATGTACCTGGGGCTGAGATAGCACAGGAAGGGGTAGAAGTAGTTAAGAAGGCGGAACAGTCTGTTATATATGAAAACAACTGTTGGCTGTGCACTGCCCTGCAGAAGAAAGAAAGAAAGAAAGAAAGAAAGAAAGAAAGAAAGAAAGAAAGAAAGAAAGAAAGAAAGAAAGAAAGAGAAAGAAAGTAAAGAAGGAGGACGAAAGGAAAAAAGGAAGGAAGGAAGGAAGGAAGGAAGGAAGGAAGGAAGGAAGGAAGGAAGAGAGGGAGAAGGGATGGAGGGAGGGAGGGAGGAAAGAAGGGAGGGAGGGAGGGAGGGAGGAAAGAAGGGAGGGAGGGAGGGAGGGAGGGAGGAAGGAAAAGGGAGGGAGGGAGGAAAGGGGGATGTATATATGACAGATGGAATGTAGTGTGGTATAGAACAGAGGCGAAGTCAGACTAACTGAAAGCCACCTTCTTTTCATCGCCTCCCCCCGCAAACCTACGACAACAGATATTTCTGAGCCTCACTCAGCTTCACCCTCACCCAGGCAATCAAAGAAGCGAAGGTCTGGAATGGACCAAAATGTCCTTGGTTAAACGAAACAGCTGAGAGTTTAATGACCTTTTATCTCCACTGCAAAATGTTCCAAAGCAAACTGGCTCTGGCATCACAGGGGATATTAAAATAGCCTCATGAAAAGATGTGGCCTTCGGATCTCTAGAGCTGGCTTCTAAGTCCTGCTAAACCCGCTGAGGGGCTGGCGGTGTGATCCCGGATACGTCCTCTAACTGTATCTAGAGGAGCTGAGCTGAGAACCCCCACCTCGGGGGCTGCGGTGGAGATGAATGAGAGACGAAGAAAGAACCATACCCAGCACCTGACACTCAAAATTGGTGGCTGTTACTCTTGTCATTTTTCGGTCACTTGCTAGTCTCCAGACGACAGCCCAAACGCTTGACACCTGGGACCGGGACTCAGATGTCTGAATCTGCTGTCTGTGTGTGTGTGTGTGTGTGTGTGTGTGTGTGTGTGTGTGTGTCCTGGGCATGAAGCATAAGAGAAGGAAAATGATGGTCAGTCTATACCAGAACTTCTCAACGTTGGCACGACTGGCATTTTGAACTGGCGAATTCTTTGTTGTGGGGGCTGCCAGTACCCACTAGCTGCCAGTACCGCCACCTCCAGACCACAGTCTTGACAACCAACAATGTTTGCAGACATTGCTGAATGTCCCCCGGGAGGCAATGTTGCCCCCAGTGGAGAACCACTGCTCTGCACATTAGTCTTTCACTTTTCTTGTTGCCAACCACATAAATCACGGAGATGGAAATGATACTTAGCCTGCCTAGGTCAATGTTGAATTAAAGGTTTCCAACAACTGGGGAAGCAAAACAAAACCCTGCTTGGAAGGACAGACCTTGCCAATGTGATCTGCAGGCTTGCATTCACACTCTTAGCAGCTCAATGCTTTTCGTTTCTCGAGACCAAATGCTTCTTCTGGAATAATCTCACTCTCCAGGCTTTCCGACCCAGTGGCAAGTCAGCTCCTGTTTCTGCATTTGTGCACAGAGACATTGTGACGTTCTCATCCCGCTCACCTCGCTGGGCTCCTTTTCGCATCTTTCCCAAGCAGACACACTCATGACCTCTCCCTTGTTCCTCAGGATGTCTCTGTTCCCCACCCCCCATCCCAGCTGAAAGGGCCTCCCACATACTTCCTGCCTGGTCACCCCGTCCCTTCCTTACAGATCCTTTTCCAAACCCTACTCCACAGGGACATCTCTCCTAACACTCTGTCTAGCAATCTCTCTTCCTCCAGCCACTTTCCCATGACCACATCCATTCAACCCTCCATGAAACAGATTCTGAAAAGA
The DNA here is from genome assembly GCF_024610735.1 of Ursus americanus. NCBI lineage: Eukaryota > Metazoa > Chordata > Mammalia > Carnivora > Ursidae > Ursus > Ursus americanus. Next base: position 57,616,319 of record NC_142135.1, read on the forward strand.
GCATCATTTGATAATATGCCTAGTGGAATAACAGGCAATTTCATTAAATGCAAGGAAACAGTCGCTGCTCTCTGCCAGGCGCTGAGCGACATTTGCTAACGGTGGTGTCATAGTTGTCTCCGATACTTTTCTCGGTCAAACATTGGCTTGTTCTAGGTCTACCGATATTTTAAAAATGAATGCCTACACATTAGATGATTGGCTATTTATGAAGTCCATTTACTATCAGACATGAACCACACAACCAAACCCGTGCCCTCGGGCGGTCTGCTCTCAACCTGTTCTTTGCCAGTTTTGCTCTCTCCTTTGGTCCAAATTGATTTTGTTTTCCCAAACTCCTCCCTTCTTTTCTGGCCTTTTGCTCTCGGGTTTATAACAGTTTCTTATAGACTTCCATTCTCGCTATGAAGTTGTAAGTCGTTTTTAATGAGGAAAAAAGACTTAAAAGAAAGGAATAGAAAGTAACCAAAGAGATGGAAGTCGGTGGGGGAAATGAAGGCTTTGGGGGAATAAGCTGTAGCTCATGTTCATGACTCACTTATATTAAAACATATTAACATTTTTAGGTTTATTAATGCATTTCATTGAGCCAACAACATCTTCAAAGACTACTTAGCATACTTTCAGGAAGAAGTTTGGACACATCCTGTGCTTAATGAATCCAGTTACAAAAAAAAGAAAAAAACCTTACTCAATATAATTAGCCTGGCCTTTTCTTCTATGTTAAAATATAGGACATGCCACTGAGTATTTTTTTTTTTTAATTCTTGGTGAGCAAATGTTAGTATCCTGGTTTTCATTAAGATAGCACATGATGACACGCCTACGAGCCTTCCAGCTTGTTCACCCATTTTCCTGATGACAAGGGAGTGAAGAGTCCGTGAGTTCTTTTTATTGAGTCCTCGGTCTTCACACTCCTAAATCCACATTCTTATTTTGCATGTGCTCCGTCATCCATCCCATTCATGAGTGGACATTCCTAGTTTTTCACAGAAAGTTGTCCGTTTTACCCCTGTGGGTGCTTTTTTTTTTGTCAACATCTTTTCTATTTGCATAGATAATATTTTAAGACTCACATGGTCTTGCCCCTCTCTTGAGAAAGTTTAGTCTGTACATGGCAGTGCATCTTTCCGTCATAATAGCTTTATGGAACTCTGGAGTATAAACCAACCAAAAACCACCTTTCAGGGACTATTGACAGGGCAAAATTTTGAGTTGATGACTATGTTAATCTAACCTTATTTTACCTCTACTAATGTCTATCTGAATTGGGTTTAAATCCTGGTTCCATCACTTTCTAGCTATGTGATTTGGACCATGTTACTTATTGCCTTTGTGTCTTGGTTTTTTCTTCTGTAACTCGTATTTCATATGGTTATGATGATTTGATGAGTTAATAATATACAGGAAAGCACTTAAAACAATCTCTAGCACATAGTAGGAACTCAGCAAATATTAGTGTGGTTATTATCTGGGATTGTGATCTCAGAAGAGCACCTCTTAGAATAGTGTCAAGGTAAAGATATAATGAGTCAGGATGCTTGCTGACTGTCATTACCCCCCAAAATTAGAAAATACTAATTATGAATGGTTTTTTGAAGCCATAAACATCACTTTTTCAAGTGAATTACTCACAAATAACCCAAGTGAAATATGGGTGAAGAGCTTAGATAGACATTTCTCCAAGGAAGATAAACAAATGACCAATATGCACATGAAAAAATATTGAAAATAATTAGTCATTAGGGAAATGCAAATCACCACCACAGTGAGATACCACTTCACATTCACTAGATTGGCTATGACAAAAAAAAAAGAAAGAAAGAAAGAAAAAGAAAGAAAGAAAGAAAGAAAGAAAGAAAGAAAGAAAGAAGAAAGAAAATAACGAGTATTAGTGAGGATGTGGGGAAACTGAGTCATGGCGATATGTAAATGTTACAGTCTCTGTGGAAAATACATTAACTGTTCCTCAAAAAGTTAAACAGGGACGCCTGGGCGGTGCAGTTGGTTAAGGGACCGACTCTTGATTTCGACTTAGGTCGTGATCTCAGGGTCACGAGATCGAGCCCCATGTAGGGCTCCATGCTTAGCACAGAGTCTCTCCCTCTGCCCCTCCCCACCTCTTTCTCTCTCCCTGTCTCAAGCTTCTCTAAAATAAATAAATTAAAAAAAAAAAAAGAAAGAAAAAGTTAAACAGGGGCGCCTGTGTGGCTCAGTCGGTTAAGCCTGGGATCAAGCCCCTGGTCGAGCTCCCTGCTCAGTGGGGAACTTGCTTCTCCCTCTCCCTCTGTCCCTCTCCCCAGTTGTTCTCTTTCTTCCTATCAAATAAATAAATTAAATCTTTTTTTAAAATGTTAAATACATACTTACCATATGACCTAATAATTCCGTTCCTAGGAATATACTCAAAAGAATTGAAAAGAGGTATTCAAACTAATACATGTAAACCCATGTTCAAACAGTGCTTTTCACAATAGTCAGAAGATAGAAACAACCCAAATATCTATCAACAGATGAGCAGATAAACAAAATATGATATATCAACAGATGAATGGATAAACAAAATATGATATATCCACACAATGGAATATGATTCAGCCATAAAAACAAATAAACTACCAAAATATACTACAACCTGGATAAACCTTGAAAATCTTATGCTAAGTGAAAGAGGCCAGATGCAAAAAGTCACATACTATATGATTCCATTTACATGAAATAACCAGAAGAGGAAAATCCATAGAGACAGAACACGGATTGGTGGTTGCCAGGGTGAATTAGAAGTAACTGCTTATTACGTAGAGGATCTCCTTTTGGGGTTAGGAAGATGTTTTGGAATTCGGCAGAAGTACTGGTTGCACAACATTGTGAATGTACTAAATACCTCTGCTGTCTAGCTTTTATTACCCCACTGCAGCCTCAAACACTCTGGTGGTAACCAAATGTTCTTTTTCTTTGTTATCTGCCGGCTCAATGAAACCAAATTGCCCTGAGTCTGCCTTTGATGGCTGAATTGCTTATATTAAAATGGTTCTTTTGGGGGGCGCCTGGGTGGCTCAATCAGGTAACCGCCTGTCTTGGGCTCAGGTCATGATCCCAGAGTTCCAGGATCAAGCCCCGCATCGGGCTCCCTGCTTAGCGGAGAGCCTGCTTCTCCCTCTGCCCTTCCTCCCATTCATGCACTCTCGCTCACTCTGTCTCTCAAATAAATAAATAAAATCTTTAAAAACAATGGTTAATTTTATGTTATGTCAACTTCACCTCAAAAAAAAAACTGCAGTGAATCACTCACTTGCCAGTGAGGGTGATTTTTCGGGGTATTTAATACATTATTGAAATGGGAGGTAGATTTTCTTTTCTACCGTATTTCTGCAAACCTAAGAAAATTTTGCAGAAAGACTTTCTTTGAAAAGCAAAAATCCTAAGCAACACTGGTAGTAAACTCTGGACTTGATATTGCTTTTCAGAGTACAACCGCATTCTCCCTGCCGGGGGAGAGCAAAACTGTGACTCTGGGGCCGCTGTTGCTCGGGAGGACTGCTGGAGCATTGAGAGCCTGAGCTGATGATGTGGGTGCCCCTCCTACCGAGTAATGCATAGCTCATGAAGCTTGTTTGGTGGAAGAGGGAAACTGAACGGGAGAGTTGGGTTCCTTTTTTCTTTTTTTTTTTTTTTTTGGATGAAAAAGAAATGATTGGCTCTCTTGTTAGAATCTTGTAACATACTATTAAAGTACACATTATAATAGCACCTGGAGTGCTTCAACCCAGAAGGGTAACTAGTGGGGGGAATTTGAGGCACCAAGGCTGAGAAGTGATAAAGCAGATGGCACTCGCGAAGGTGGGACTTTCCATTCATTTTCCATGCATCTCATCAAGCCTGCACTACTGGAATAGAACCAGTTCCAGAACAATGGTTTAGCTAATCCAAATGCCCCTTTCGACTGCCAATGCAGAACTTCTGAAAGCTCAGTTAGCTCTGTGGGTTTAACTACATAAAGCCTTCCACTGTCCACAGGCCACGTAATATTTTCTGCGATGACCCATCTCCAATTCATGTGTCACTTCGGTTTAGCTGCCCTTGTCCACATCGTTACTCCCTGTGGCTTCCAGTCCCTATCTCCTATCTTTGGTTGCTGTCCAGCTTGTATTACTCCACTGAAGCCCGAATACTCCAGCGGTGACTAAATGTTCTTTTCTTCGTTATTTGTCCAGCTCAACGAAATCAAATTGCACAGAGTCTGAATTTGGTGACTGGCTTCTTTCCAGGTGTTAATTATTGAAGAACTTGTCTTACTATTTGATAGTAATTACTCTGTGTGGGCTTCAAAGGGGGAAAAAATAGTCCAGAAATGGAATGTGACATTAGAAACAGATCCAAACCCTGAGTACCCTGCCCACCAGACCAGCGTGTACTGAGGTTTTTAACCCTGGGAGGAATGAGGCAATACTCATGGGTGCCTTTAAGGGACTTCAAACACGGGTACACCCAAAGAACAATGAGAAGAGCCCAAAGAGGAAGATCAAGGGTGCAAAGGACACGGAAAGGTAAGGTCAATAAAGGGGCAATGACTCCTGAAGCATTGCCCCTTAACCATCCTTCGTATTCACGTGAGCCATAAATGGTTACTCTTCGTGTTACTTTGCTGCTAGGAGGCATACTGGTTACGACCGTGGACTCAGGAATCCGAACAGTGTGGGTTTTCATGCAGGCTCCAGCAGTTAGTCGTATACAGGCAGGCATTCTAACCTGCCAGATCCCTAGTTTCCTCTTCTGCAAAATGAAGATACAATTTTTTAAAAATGAGGATACAACTGACCACAGAATGTCTCTATTATGAAGAACGCTGCAGTTAATGCATGCAAGGTCCTCACCACAGACTAAGTAAGCAATAACTGATACCTGGCCCCATAATTATGATAGCAGCTTTACCTCTTCTCCTTCTCTTTTTGGATAACTTTCTAGAAAAGGAGCCTTCCTGAGGTACTGAGATGACCTCCTTATTCAATTTTGAGCTATTAATCAGAGCTAACCAAGTATGCTTAAAACAAATGTCTGCTTTTTTGTTCGTTTTGCACTAGACTCAAGCTGACTTCTAAGGTCCTTGGTTGGAAAAGAGAAAAAGGATGGAACTGACCCTTTTGGAAAGTTGCTGTGAAGCCAAGAGACCACACAGGAGATTGGGCAGCAGGCAGATGCCAGGGAAGGTTACAGGGTGCAGAAACAAGAGCTCACAGGACAGATGAATGGGAGACGGGGTAGAGCCTGAAGGATGACCTGGGCAGTGGTCCCCAAGCTGGAACATTAACGGGAAACCTCATCTATGTGTTTCCTCCCTGTGTGGCCCTACTTCGGTCATCAAATGTGTAGAGTTTGCCCCACCACAAGCAAGTCTCTGGGACACAGGCCGGGTGTCCTTTGATCTAATCCCCAGAGAGGGCGTCAGATTTCCACAAGGTAGGGGCTCAGTACAATAAGACTGCCCACCCCTCTACACACACACACACACACACACACACACACACACACACTTCAGAGGCCAGGCACAAGCTCAAGTTGTCACCTATGCTTCTGACCAACAAACCGCAGGTTGGAGGCTCCTAGGACCTCCTCCTTGGGATCAATTAATTTGCTAGAGCAGCTCTCAAAACTCAGGGAAACAGCTTATTTACATTTACCGGTTCATTGTAAAAGGATCTGATAAAGGATACAGATGAGCGTCCAGATAGAAGAGATGTGTGGGGTGAGGCATGTGGGAAGGGGCACAGAGCTTCCATGTCCTGTCCAGGCATGCCTGTCTTCCAGAACCTCCACATGATCGCCAACAAAGAAGCTCTCCGAACTCCGTACTTGGCCAATTTTGTGGAGGCTTCATTGAGTCGCTGTGATCAATCATTAACTCTCTTTTCAGCCCTTCTCCCTTCTCAAGAGAAGCCGGGTGGGGCTAAAAATTCCACATTTCTCATCATGGCTCAGGCTTTCCTGTGATGAGCCTTCATCCAGGAGTCACCCAAGAGCCCACTCAGAGTCACTACCAGCCGGGAAATTACAAGAGTTTCAGGAGTTCTGGGCCAGGAACCAGAGGCACAGGCCAGTATATATTTTCCACGATCTCACCAACACTTTACAGTGGGGTACGCAAAACCTTCCCAAGAGTGTGCAGTTCACAGACAGCTTTAGGAAAATGGTGTTCTAACATCAACGTGCATATACGGTAGTCCTCCCCTTTTCCACGGGGGGTCCGTTTTAAGACACACACACACACCCCCCCGTGGATGCCTGAAACAGCAGTTAGGACCAAACCTTAGATAGACTATGTTTTTTCCTATACGTACATACTTGTGATTAAGTTTAACTTACAAATAATGCATAGTGAGAGATTAAGAACAATAAGCAATAAGAGCACAACTGTAACAGTATCTGTAATAGAAGTTTGGGGAGTGTGGTCTCTCTCGCTCACTCAAAATATGTTATTCTGCTGTATTCCCCCTACTCCTCGTGATGATGTGAGATGATAAAATGCCTGTGTGATGAGACGACGGGACGAGAATGACGTAGGCATCGTGAGGTAGTGTTAGGCTGCTCTTGACCTTCTTTTTTTTTTTTAAAGATTTTATTTATTTGACAGAGAGAGACAGCCAGTGAGAGAGGGAACACAAGCAGGGGGATGGGAGAAGAAGAAGCAGGCTCATAGCGGAGCAGGGAGCCCGACGCGGGGCTCGATCCCAGGACTCTGGGATCAGGCTCTGAGCTGAAGGCAGACGCTTAATGACTGAGCCACCCAGGTGCCCCTACTCTTGACCTTCTGACCACATGTCAGAGGGAGGGTCATCTGCTTCTGGACCGCGGTTGACCGCAGGTAACTGAAACCACAGAAAGCGAAACCGCAGATAAGAGGGGACTTGTGTATATACTTCTTAATATGTCTTTGTCCAGTGGGGCACCTGTAGGTGGGAAGATGCTGATTTTCCACCTCTCCTTTCATAGCTGTCCTCTTCCGTTTTACAGAAGAAAGCTCTCCTCCATCTCTAATCCTACGGTACTGCTTTGTCCTGGGGCTCACGAAACTCCGGGCTGCCCAGCCCCAAAGCGGTTTGACAGCTCGTGCTGCTGTTGGTGTGGAGAAAGTGAGCGGTTCTAAGGGCCAGGTAACACCATATGTTTGCAACTCAGGTGTTTTTCCAAGTATTTACTTTCAACGAAATTGAAGAACAACCTCTTTGAACTGTAAGTTGCTCATTAAAATGACAGAATACTCTAACAGAGTTCAAAGAGTTGAGGGACTTTCCTGTAACAAAATATCTTCCATTTCATATACTTATTTATATGAATAATTTTCTCAGTGCTCCTATAAAAAAAGGAATAAATTTTATACTGTTCTATCTCATTATAGGTGTAAGTATATTTATTCATGGCTATATGAATGAATTTTTTTTTTAATCTCAGCTAACTCATTAAGAGATATATTTCAGGACCATTCCTGCACCCCTGGCCCCCTTCCCCCAGGATACCAAGGGGGCTTCCTGCTACTGAGATCCCTTCTCGCAGGTTCTGCGGACGTGAGAGAAGCACTTACCCTACTGTCCCTTTCCTGGGAATGTGCGCAGTGGCTCCTAGGCTGGCCTAATCTACAGGCAGCCCTCTGTGGTTCTCATCAGCCCCTTCACACAGCCTAGCTGAATTAAAGCCAAAGGCCTGTTTTTTCAGTGAAAACCTGGTATAAGTAGATTATTGAACCCTCAAAACTTAGTTAATCACAAACACAAAAGAGTTCAATTTTTTTTTTTATCCAATCATTGCCTTTAAGAATACTCTGTCAATACTCTGTCCTACAACTTTTGGCTCACTTTTGGTTTTTAAAAAGTCAGATCTAGGGGCGCCTGGGTGGCTCAGTCGTTAAACATCTGCCTTTGGCTCAGGGCGTGATCTCGGTATTCTGGGATCGAGCCCCACATCGGGCTCCTACGCTGGGAGCCTGCTTCTTCCTCTCCCACTCCCCCTGCTTGTATTCCCTCTCTCGCTGGCTCTCTCTCTCTGTCAAATAAATAAATCTTTAAAAATAGATAAATAAATAAATAAATAAATAAATAAATAAATAAATAAAAAGTCAGATCTAGTGGAGTCTAAAATGAAGTCTCCTATTCAAAGAAGAGATTGGCCTGTGTTATTCCATTGAAGTTCCTTTCTCCCACTAAGCAGTTCATTAAGAGAAACACCTTTCACTGTTCATCCCACTCTCAGCTGAGGCCACAAGTGCTTAATGCAGTGGTTTTCAAGATATTTGTTTATGCCCCCACACCCACAAAAAATGTTGTAAACTTTGTAACTCTTGTGTCTAAAAAAAATTTGACATCTAAAATTTTTTTATCATTGATATAATTTGATGCAAATGATGCAATTTCCATTGTCGTATAAACACCGATACTTAAAAATACTACTATTATATTACTCTTTTAAATATATCCGCTGAATTACAAATACCATCGTTACTGTACAAATGCTGTCATCCATTTGTAATACATGGAAAAACTCTTCTCTAATGGTGGGAAGTTTGCAAAGTTCCTTTGCCTCCTTGAACTTGTATTTCCATCCTACTTCTCCCATAGAATTTTATCCTATTATCTCGTGATGCTTGGAAGTTTCATTAACCAGTCTATCATAATTTTCTAGAATAAGAATAGGCATATAGGTTTAAACATTTAGATTTCCTGTGACTCTAAGACTGTAAAGGTTAAAAATGTATTCCATAGTGAGTTATCAAAGATTAGGATTCACTGGATCGAAACAGCATACACATATTAAAATTTCTAATAAATATTAAATATAATGGATACAATTTTACTGGAAATCCCTTTCAGAGAGCTTCCAACTTCTTCCCCAGCACCATCTTAAGCAAGGTGCGTGTGGGCAGCAAAGTAAATTCCAGGAGAGGAATTTCTTTCTCTGTGGGAATGGAGTGGTGGCGGGTGTGGAACAGAGACTGGGCCTTAGTCCTGTCCCAGAGGCTACCTTCTTCCGTGGATCACTTAACCTCTCTGAGTCTCCATATCCTGTCTTTGTACCCTGGAGAGAATATGACACATGCCCTGTTTCCGGTGCAGAGCTCTAGAAAGTTTCGCCCCAGAGAATGTAAAAATGCTTTGCATGCAGCAAAAACAAAGCACAATTGTTCCTTTGCTGTTATTCGTAAAGGAGGGAAGTGCTCTTTCTGAAATGTTGACCTCAGAAGCCCAGAATTGAAATAGCACTTTGATAATTACGATGCTCGTTTCATCTGATCTGTCTTGTATTGGTTAAGGCTTACTGGTATCTAAGATATTAAAATAAATGTATTTTTCTGAAGAAAAAGAAGGGTCCTTGAGGGATCCTTGAAGTCCTCTTAAAAATAAAATGAAAGCGATTCTCAGAAGCCTAAATGATTCAATGTTCATCTCGGAAGATGTTAGCTCCCAGCCCCCAGCGGGGGGCCCACGCTCCAGAAGAAAGGCACATCACTACTTCACAACCAGGGATGAATTTGTGAGTCACGGATTCACACCCTGTGTGCACGACAGCCAGATAGCTTCTGGTTTTGAGGACTTTTCATCCTAGATTCTTGGGGGGGAAAAAGAGAGCGAGAGAGAGAGAGAGAGATCTACAGAGTAAATAGACACAAAGAAATAAGTCAGGGACGAAGGGAAAAGAAAAACACAAAAATGCAGCGTGTTTGAAGTCTCCCCATCTTGAGTCCATCAGTTCAGTCCCCAGGAGAACGCGCAGAGTGAGGGGGCGTGTTTGTCGTCCGGCCCTGGGCGGGTCTGCAAGGAGGTGAGGGGAGGTGGGGCTTGCCCTCCGCTGACAGATCCTAGTCTCAGCTCCACTTTGAAGTTGACCTGAACGATCCTTTCATCAAGTTCTCAGTATCGCTGTGGCTATAATTTAAACTTGAAACAGGAACAAAGTGTTTCTACTATTAGTGAATCCTCTGTTAGAAGAGCAGATTCTCCCCGTGCAGATGGCATCTCTCTGCTTCTCTTCTTGGTGGTGCATTTAGCCTCCACTTTTCACACACACAAAGTTCGGAAAACCGTCCCTCTGTAGAGCAAGTCAACAAAACATACACCAGGGCTGGCCATGGCTTCTAAACAGTGAGGGTACCGTCCCTAAAGTTCTCCCTCTCTCCTTCCCTTCCTTTCTTGCTTGCTTCTTTTCTTCTCTATTTAGAAAAATAATTTTTCATTCTTTTGTTTTCTGACTGATCATTGAAATCCTTTGGGGTTTCATGAGACATAGAGATTCTTGGTGTCCTATCCCAGATGACACAATCAGAATCTCGGAGAGAGAATAGTAAACCAGCACATCTCTATTTGGGCAGACTCTGTCATGGCTGCTGACTGGTTGCCCTGCAGTGAGGGGTCCATTCAGGGCCACAGAGCTGTGCCCAGGGCGGGTGGGCTTCAGGAGGCACATGGGGTCACTTCAGAGTTGTGATCGTGGCAAACTCCATAATACGTATTTGTAACAATGCTCCTTCCAGGCCATCCTTTTCCTGCCACCGGGGGATTTTTAAAAATATATCCTAACCAGGTCATGCTCACTCCGGCTTAAAATCCTTCAGTTGATGTCATATCTTTTTAGATAAGGATCAAAATCCTTAATGGGGCTTACATGAAGAGAGAAGTGGGGAACAGATTTTTGTTTTTAAAGATTTATTTACTTATGTTAGAGGAAGAGAGAGAGAGCAGGGTAGAGGGGCAGAGGGAGAGGCAGAGAGAGAATCTCAAGCAGACTCCTTGATGAGCACGGAGCCCAACGTGGGGTTTGGTCCCAGGACCCCAAGATCATGCCCTGAGCCAAAATCAAGAGTCAGATGCTTAACTGACTGAGCCACCCAGGAGCCCTGGGAACAGATTTTTCTTTTTCTTTTTCTTTTCTTTCTTTTTTTTTTTTTTTTTGTAATGGGAAAAACTAATAGCTGAACTGAGTAGCTAGGGACCTGGGTTCTGGTTTGGATCTTGCATAATCTTATCAGTCCTCTGACTTCTCTGGCCTCAGCTACCTGACTGTAAAAGCATATGGTTGGATGAGATGACCTCTAATTCTCTCAGCTTTAAGAGATTTCTTGGGTCTGCCCCACTATTTGGGGGACAGGAAGTAATTCCAGAGTGGGGGATAGGATTTGGTTGGAGCAACTTGGCTGATGAATATGTTCACCTCATATTAATTAATGAGAAGTAAAAGTGAAAAATCAGTGGTAACGAAGGATCCTATGTGCAAGATCTCGACCAGATCTCGGTGTCATAGACGACACACAAAACAAGCACGCTCCTCCTGGCTTATGATAACACAATCAAATGGATCTAATGAAAATCGGAATTCCGAGACTGTCTTTTCAAAGAAATAATTCTAAAGCCTGCTGATGAGCGTGTGCAGGTTTCAGCTCAGTGAGTACATGGCAAGGGCTGAAATAATTCCGTCCCAAACAAGCTGTGAGAATTGGTACGAGTGGAAATGTTGTGCAACTAACTACCACGAGAAAATGAAAAGTTGCTCTGGATGGCGGGTCACGCTGCAGCTCTTAATAGTTATCTGCAGGGTAGACGAAATAGTGTGTCAACAATCCATTGGTTGGATGATTATAATGACCTTGTAAATTGATGAAGAGGCTTGAATTGCCATTTTTAAAGCAAGTTCAGAAATACTTCATTCACTTCCACCGGGCAATGTGTATGTCCCTGAGGTCAAAGATGGCATCCATCACTTTGACATACTTGGGCCTTTAACCACTTCAAATTAATCCACAACAGTAGACAGAGGCCAGTTTTTGGACGGAAGACTGCTCAAAGACTCTTTCATCTGCTATCCCACCTATATCCACCATCTACTTTCCAGTTTGCCCTCAATGTGCTAACATGTCCTTCTCTTCTGCATGCCAGACTTTCTCTCTCATCATTCAATCATTTTACCTTCACCAAGAATGCTGTCCTTTATTGGATGGACAGGGGCTGATGACTTCTGAATTAGTGCTTAATTAACCATTCCATCTTCTGTGCCGCCATATCATCTTATAAATACGACCATTCTAAGACTTAGAGTATTAGCTATGTCTGTCTGCCCCTTTAGATTGGATAGTTTTTCATAGCAGACATCATCACTCACATGTTTGTATCTCCCACATCTACCACAATGCCCAGCATTTAACTTTTACTCATAAATACTTAAAGAACAAGAACTGTAGTGATGACTTAGCAGGGGGAGTATTTAGTTACCATCTCATAAGGACTTTTATTCTAATTTTTTTTGTAACAGGTAAAATACTACCGACATATCGACAATGAAAATATAACAGAATGTAATACAGTTTGAATATTAAGGATTGAAAGAGAAAAATGCTGTGTAGGAAATACTTTGAGTGCTGGTGCTTAAGGAAGAGAAAACAAACTGGTTTAAATAAAGGAGTGTGGAACGGTCTTCTGAAGAGAGATCTTGAGTGGTTCTAGGAGTCGCTCACACCTCTACCCAGGTCAAGTTACATTTCAAAGCACATGGCCTTCTTGTTCCTACACTTGCCCACTCTTACGTGCTCCCATTATATGTAGGATAGTTTACAGGCTGACAAGGGAGGTAGGAGAAGGCACAGAAGAGAGAATGAGATGAAAGATTGCCTTGAGGTATTTGAGCAAGTTAGAAGGAAGGAGGAAGGAAATTGTTATGGGTTGAATTTTGTCCCCCACATTCATCTACTGAGGTTCTTGAGAACCTCAGATGTACCCCTTATTTGGAAATAATGTCATAGATGTAATTAGTTAAGTTGAGGTCTTTAGGGGCGCCTGGGTGGCTCAGTCGGTTAAACATCTGCCTTCAGCTCGGGTCATGAGCTTGGAGTCCTGGGATGGAGGGCCTTATTGGGGTCCTTGATCAGCGGGTAGTCTGTTTCTCTCTCTCCCTCTGCCCCTCCTCCCGCTTCCCCATCCCTCAAGCTCTCGCTCGCTCTCAAATAAATAAATAAAATCTTTAAAAAAAAAAAAAAGAGCGGGGTGCCTGGGTGCCTCAGTCGTTAAGTGTCTGCCTTTGGCTCAGGGCGTGATCCCGGAGTTCTGGGATCGGGCCCCGCATCGGGCTCCTCCGCTGGGAGCCTGCTTCTTCCTCTCCCACTCCCCCTGCTTGTGTTCCCTCTCTCGCTGGCTGTCTCTCTCTCCGTCAAATAAAGAAATAAAATCTTAAAAAAAAAAAAAAGAAAGAAAGGGGATGTCTTCAGGGTGGTCCCTGATCCATTATGACTGGTGTCTCATTTTATGAAAAGGGAAATTTGGACAGAGACACGCATACAGGAAGAACACCATGTGGACACGAAGATGGCCATCTACAAGCCAGGTCGAGAGTCCTGGGACAAATCCTTCCCTCACAGCCTTCAGAAGGAACCAACTTACGGACAGCTTGATTTCACACTTTTGGCCTTCAGAACTGTGAGACAACAAATTTCTGTTGCTTAAGCCAGTTTGTAGTGCTTCGTTAGTGCAGTCCTAGAAAACTAATCTAGGAATGAAAGAGAATGTGTGCATATATGTAAAAGAACAATTTCCTAAAACGGAATGAACTGAATTGTGAACTGAGAGATACAGAAATAGGGGGAGGGACAGCTGGTCTTAGCCAGCTGTGAGGAAGTTCAGTTCCTGGTGTTAGCCAGCAGATGGCGTTGTTGATCGGAACAGCTCTAGGGTAGGGGAGAGAGCCGGCGGGTCTTTCCGATTTGTCAGCGGCTTGCAAGTGGAGTAGCCAGAGGTGGTAATTGCTGGACATGCAGACTACTGCTAAGCTGGGTCCAGCATCCTCTGTGATTCTTGGAAGACTGCAAACGGAGACTTGTGGGAAATATTTCTGGTGGTTATAACCAGATGGGTGAGCTGCGTGGTATGTGGGCATGGAATTTAAACTTTTGCTGCATCCCACTAAAGTGCGAACTTCTAGAGGGTTTGTCACTGTGGCTGTGCCATTCTCTTCGCATAGCATCTTACACAAAGTTAGAAAATAGTTGTTCTTTGTGATAATAATTTTATCCTTTTAAGCCTACTAAAAAAAAGGCATCATTTTTTTCTTAAAAATTACATTTTGAAGCCAAGAGTATGTACAAAGACTGTATTTACATCTACTTAAGTCTTTGAGGCATGCTCCTATTTAATTCTTAGAATATTATTAATTACCATCTTGATATAAAAACTTCAGTATATATATTTAAAAAGAATCCAACAACGACCAAGAAATAATAATAAGTGTTTACAAAGCACTTTTGCACAGAGCCCTGTCGTGTCATCAGTATAGACCTCATGGCCTGTTTTATAGATGGGGAGAATTGAGACGCCTCGAGCGTAAGCACAAGTAGAAAGTAGCAGAAGACAAACCAAAGTCTTGTTCTTCCAACCCCCAGCTCAAGATGCTCTATCACTGATTAAATGTTTAAGCATTTGAGGAACTGGGTTTTGTTTTTTTGAAGATTTTTATTTATTTATTTGAGAGAGAGAGAGAGCATGAGCACACAAGCAGTGGAAGGGACAGAGGCAGAGGGAGAAGCAGGCTCCACGCTGAGCAGGGAGCCCGATGCAGGGCTCGATCCCAGGACCCTGGGATCATAACCTGAGCTGAAGGCAGACACTTAACCGACTGAGCCACCCAGGCGTCCCAGGATTTAAGGAACTGTTAAAAATGCAAATCAAAACCACAGTGAGATATCCCCACACCTGGCTGTTATCAAAAAGATAAGAAATAATAAGTGTTCATGAGGATGTGGAGAAAAGGGAATCCTGTGTGCTGTGGGTGTGAATGGAAACTCGTGCAGCCACTCTGGAAAACAGTATGGAGGTTCCTCAAGAGTTTAAAAATTGAACTACTGTATGATCCAGTAATTAATTCTACTTTTCAGTATTTATCTGAAGGAAATGGAAACACTGACTAGAAAAGATCTCTGCACCCCCGCATTCACTGCAGACTTTTTTACAAGAGCCAAGCCATAGAAACAAGCTAAGTGTCCATCAATGGATGAGTAGATAAAGAAGTCGTGATATGTGTGTATATACACATACACATACGTATCTACAATGGGCTATTATTCAGCCATAAAAAAGGAGGAAATCCTGCCATTTGTAACATGGAAGGATCTTGAGGGCCTTATGCTAAATGAAATAAGACAGAGAAAGGCAGATACCGTATGATGTCACATATCATGGAATCTAAAAACAAAAACAGAAACCGATCTCACAGATACAAAGAACAGATTGGTGGTTACCAGAGGTAGAGGGTGGGGGCGGGGGGGGGGGTGCAAAATGGATGAAGGGCGTCAAAGGTACAAACTTCCAGTTAGAAAGTAAATAAGTCATGGGGCTGTAACTAACGTACAGTGTGGTGACTACAGTTAACAATGCATGTTGTATATTTGAAAGGTGCTAAGAGAGTAGATCTCAAAAGTTCTCATCACAAGAAGAGTTTGTAACTAAGAAAAGAAAATTTAAGGAACTGCTAATAGAAAATTATACCACATGGTTTAATGTCCTCAGTTTTTTTAATGATCAAACTATGTGCTTTTTCTCAAGATATTTATCATAAAGAGCCTATGAAATTTTAACAGAAATCCAGTAGTTGATTATATAATTAGCTCTGAGTAGAAAAAAAATGTGGACTGCTTAAAGTGCACAGAACGGGTTTGAATCTCTCTAGTTCGGGCAAGATTTTTAACGTCATCAAGCTACGATTTCCTTAACTGTCAAAAATAAATAGTAATACTCGGCTTCATAAGCTTTTACAAAATAAGATACATGAAGTGTTTAATGTAGCTCCTGGAACCAAATAGTCCTTTATAAATGGCAGCTCCATAATTTCCTACGAGGGGAGAGTATCTGGAGGTCTAGCGTGCAAAGAACATGTCTTCTCTCAAGCAATGACTAGGATCAAGGTCAAAGTCATAATATGCAGCGTGGACCGACTTCACACCCACGCAGGGCTGCTGGGCAGTCAGGGAGCACACTCACTTCCCACTTCCTAGAACCAAATGGAGTAGGAACATTCCTCTGCCTTGAAGGGGCACATTTCTGTCCGGCTTGTCATGCGGCAGGCACTCCTCAGGGCTTTGTGCCCTGCACCGGCTAAGTGGGAGTTTTGAATGTAGGAAGCAAGAACAATTTGCTATAAAGATCCCTGCGGTGGATCGGAGGAGGTTATTTTACCGTAAAAGGAGCAAATTACATGACTTCTTTAATGTCATCCAGATGATTTTCTCGTTCTCATTTTTTAAGCTTTGCTTACAATTCCCCAGTATTCCTTAGCAGCGCGGGCTTAACTTGGCACTCTCCATAGCTTTGCCCGTCGTAAACAATGCTTGCGGGGCATGAGCTTTCTGGCTGTGCCATTTAATTTCAGAATTCCGTTTTATATGAACCCCTTCCATACGGATGAATGCTATGGAGTTTACAAAGTGTTTAATGGACATTAGTTCACAGAATTTTAGAACAGATGTATAGACTAGAGGTCGGCCAGATATTTTCTGCAAAGGCCCAGGCAGTAAATATTTTCGGTTTTACAGGCCGTGTAGTTTCTATATGCTGCAACCCCTCAGCCCTGCCTTTGTAGCAGGAGAGCAGCCCTAGACAATATGTAAGCAAATGGGCATGGCTGTGTGCCAATAAAACTTTATTTGTGGACACTGAAATTTGAAATTCTTTTCCTCTTCACCGGACGCAAAATAATTCTTAGGATTTTTTTCCCCTTAGCCCACAGGCTGTACAAAAATTGTCATAATTTGTCTATCCGTACACTAGAAGATCACAGTCACAGAACCAGTGTTAGATCTGCTGGAGACCTTCTAGAGTTTCTCAAGTCCCTTCCTTGCGTAGCTGAGATTCTGGAGCACAGAGAAATGAAATACTTTCCTTAAAGGCATACATACAGCCAGTGAGTTATAGAGACAAGACTATAATCCCCGCTCCTGCTTCCTAAATTGGACTTTTTCAAAGCCACAGCGCTCTTCAGTAATTACCATGACTTACACGCATCCACGCAAGCCTCTATGATGAACTTGTAATTAAACTGTGGGCAGAACTGTCTGTCTCCACATTAGCTCCTCTGACCTCAGCTGGGAGAGACTTGGGCTCCGTGTGATGACTTTCTCAGCCGCTGCTTGCGGCCTGCTCTGAGGGTCAAAGACAGCAAGTGAGACCTCTCTCTCATGACTAACACTGCTCCTTAAGTTAAATATTAGAATATTGAAGCTAGAAGTGTCCGTGGAGATTCTCTTGGCTCACACCATCACAATATATGGCGGAAATTAAGATCCAGAGAGCCTAAAAGTACTACCTCAGACCACGCACTTCTGGTTCTAGAAGCCAGGTCTTTGGACTCCTAGGACAGAGCTGGTTTAATCCCACCGTATTGCCTGACACAACAGTTTATGTAAAGACACGTTATTACTCATAATGAAGCACGCCGTTTGTGTGAAAGTCCAGAGAACAATATGATCACCGTTGATTGCCGACTCATTGTTGTATGTTAAGAACTCTACCAGGCAGACTCTCCACCTGATAGATCAGGAAGCTGAGGCTTGAAGGGTTTACAGTAATTTCCTCACGTTACGTAGCTAGCATGTGATAGAGCCACAGCTCGAATCTACTTTTCTCTTTAAAATCTGAGCTCTTCACTCTCCATGGTATCTCTGTTGGGAGCTTTTGTCTTAAGCCACAGAAATCCCAACCAAAAAAGGCATAAATAAGAAGGACTTGGCGCAGGGAACTGCAAAGGGGAAGTGTGACTTCAGGCGCCATCCAGTCCAAGCCCTGTGACTCCTGGCTCAGCTTTCCTGGGCTTGTTGGCTACGATCTCCGGCTGGCTTCTCTTAGGCCACTTTGCGTCCTCATTCACATCCAGTAAGGGTCAAGGTGAAACCCCATCATGTATGGAGCAAGCATCCCGACGCTGGAGCTCTGATTGGGCTGATCCCTGGATTGGTCCCTAGGCTGAGGGTGGAATTAACCCTAGAGCCCATCCCTAGAGCTAGGAGGGGGTTCATCCACCCAAAAAGAGCTGCTGTCACACAATGGAGGGAAGGGGTACTCTCTCCATAAGCCAAAATCTGGGGCTTTAGAAAAAGAAGGGAAGAACAAATATTTTGGGGGCAACCAATGAATTTCTTTACCACTTCCTTATCTACTCCATGTGTTGTTTTTTTTTTTTTAAGATTTTGTTTATTTATTTGACACAGAGAGAGAGAGAAAGAGCACACAAGCAGGGGGAGTAGCAGAGGAAGAGGGAGAAGCAGGCTCTCCACTGAGCAGGGAGCCTGATGCAGGGCTCGATCCCAGGACCCTGAGATCATGACCTGAGCCGAAGGCAGATGTTTAACCTACTGAGCCGCCCAGGTGTCCCATCCACTCCATGTTTATTTTTGATACCGTCAAAGATGCAAAACTGGCAGCATAAATCTTGGCAGTGGTGTTCCTGACCACTTGGTGGAAGGGTGGAAGGGGAGAATTGCTCAAGGTATATTGTATACTCCAATCTCAAACAAGTTTCTTTGGATACTTACCTGCATTTTTGGCATTCTTAAATGCATATGTTTCAGCCTATGAGGGCAGGACCTTCCCCAAAAGTATTCAATCTTTTCCCAGTGGCTGAATCTGCACTTTCCAGGAAGAAAGTGAAGGGATGGATAGGGACCCGATCCTCGTCTTGTATGACTAGGACTTTTATAACCCCTCCTAATCTTTCTGAGAACTCATTGTAATTCAATCTCCCACTTGTCTGGCCAACTCCAGTGTCTCCAACACCCCCCAGGACTCCCATTCAGAACCACTCTCATCCCAACACATGGCGATAACTTTATATGTCCGGCATCTCCGTTGGACCTCAGTCTTCTTAGAAAAGGAGCATTTCTTTCCCATTTTTGGTCCTCAGCCTGGAGGAACATCTGAGCCACAGGAAGGGAGAGTCTATAGCCAAACGAGCAGTGCTGGTTCTGCGGAGAGAGCTGGGCGTGCGCCCATGGACTACTGGGGAGCCCCCTTCCACGAAAAGAGAAATTTAACAACATCGGCCTTACAGGCTGAACTGAAAAGCATGCTACAAAATGTAATGATGAAAGTGCTATCTCTTCCAATTCTTCATTAATTCTGAGATGCACATTTTCTCTCAGTTTCACGTCTCTAAAACCGAGATCCAGTCTTGCAACGGACTGAACATTTACGCCCCCCTCAAATCCATATGTTGGAACCTACTGCCCAAGGCAGCGGTGTGAGGATATGGGGCCTTTGGAAGGTGCGTAGGTCCTGAGGGTGGAGCGTTTGTGAAGGAGATCAGTGCTCTTATAAGTGAGACCCCACAAAGCTCCCACCCCCTTCTGGATGTGAGGTTACAGCTCGAAGGCGCTGTCTACGAACCAGAAAGCAGGCCTGCACCATTCACCAAATCTGCGACCCTTTGACCTTGCACCCCCCAGCCTCCAAAACTGAGAGAAATAAATTTCTATTGTTTCTAAGCCACCCAGGGTATGGTTTTTTGTTACAGCAGCCCAAGCAGACTAATACAATCCTGCTGTCCATGCATAAATATGCACTATAACTTATTATTCGACGGTAGTTTTTTCCTTACGTCTTATGTACCGGATTTTAGGGTTGCGTAAGGTAATGGTGATCTTACAGTCGAAAGTGTCTGGTATTCAACAAAATATGATGCTATCGATATCCATGCAGTGCTCTGCCTCGGACAAACGCCCCCGAACCGGCCTCAGCATCAACTGCTCTGTTCGTCAACCTCAAGAGAGTCCCTCCACCTCCCTCACAGCATTTTGGATGTCTTTAATAACCCCCGATCCAGCTTACATTTTAATGTATCCAAGCGCTTCAGGAAGTGATCTGTATTTTCATTTCCTCATATACTAGTTACAGTATTTAGTATAAGCATTTAATCTTAGTCGTCTCTACTTTCCATTACCATTGCCCTACCAGCAGCAAGCTTGAAGTAATGGGAAGAACTCTGTAATGTTTTGGAAGGAATAATTTTAGTTCTAGTCCCCTTTTGCCACTAATTAGCTCCGTGGCTAATCTCTGTCATCTGCTAAATGGGGGTGCCAATATTTTCCTCACAGTTATGCAAGGTTGAATGAGATCATATATGTGGCTGTCCTTTAAAATTACTGCATTCTGGAATGTGATGAACAGAAAGGCCCCTGTTCCCCTCTGTAATTTTACCAATCTTGGACAGCTTCCAAAGACAACACTTCAGAAGAAAGGGTGACTTTTAAGGTGCATTTGATGACTTCCTATATTCAGCCACATGATCACTGAGACGACTCCTGTTCTCCAAACACCTACAAGACACGGAAAACAAAGTGACAGATTGTTACATTTGACTGTACCCAATTTTCCAGTAAGATGTGGACTCCATTGCTTTAAATGCCAGTGTCCCCTGACTTTGTCCCAGTCTTGCTTAGGTCTGCTAGGGGAGCCTTATCTTGACGTTTGCAAGCCAGTGCAAGCTTTAACTTGACACCATGAATTTTTTTTTCAATGTTACTTATCAGAGACAAGCTCCCTTTTATGTTTGGCATTGAGTAGTCATCATGTATTTGTGGTTTTCTTCCTTGACATCTTTTTCACATTGTGCTTGCCTCTACTTTGCACATGATTAAAACCAAGTTTATCTTTTACTTGGTTTTAGGCTTAAATTATGGAGTGGGAGTTGGGGGGCGGATATTAGGACACTAGTAGATATTAGTGTCCACTTTGTGCTCAAATTACGCATATGCCTTGTTTCTGTAGACATCTCACATCATTCTGAAAAGGTGTAGCATTCGGTGTTGGAAGCAAGGACACTGAGGTGACCTGTCAGGAATCAGAAACAGACCCAAACCTCCCGAGCACAGACCCCCAACTTTCTGTTTTTGGTTTCTGGTTTTGGCTTTGTCTAGGCATAAGGAAAAGGGCAGTTGAGGGTGGGGGAAGGTATTTGAGCAGACCTTTGACATTATGTGTTTAATCCTTTTAAACCAGAGGTCATCTTCTTCCACTCCCCATATCACTTCGTTTCATATTTTATTCCTGAAAATGAACTTAGTGGATCATTTTCCTTTACATTTTTCTGGAACAATTCCAGATTCCTATGGCATTACAGAATCTGTCTCCAGCTAAAGGCATTCCGTAAAGGAGACAGCCTTAGGGAAGAAGCGGGGGATAAATTACATGAATGAGTTAGTACAAAGCTGCTAATAAAACCAACAACACAGGTAAAAGGCAGAGGGTGTAATTTGCCGACAAAGTTATTTAGTACCAACTACCAAGAACTTAAAATATAAAACATTTAAAAAGTATGTATTATTTAAATTGCTAAACTAAGAAAGACTTAACTAAAGAGTAAAACAAATATGAATTTCCAACCCTGCGATTTATTTGTATAAATAATCACCAAGAAAGAATTTCTTTTTGACTTTAGAATGTGTTTTTCTTAAAGTTCATAAGATACAATTCTTACAATATACGAAATCTTTTTCATTTCACAACTTTTTATTTTTTATTGTCTTACTACTGTTATAGTGAAGGATTTAAAAATTTTTTTTTGTTGTCTCTCTAAAGAGTAAAGGAAAGTCCTCTATAAGAAGTGTTCGCATGAAAAAGGGAAAAAAATGTAGTCTCTGAAATTCATTAGACATCTTAGGTTCACAGATACAGAAAATTTCATATTCCTGGTTTCTCACCAAAACCGTAATAGTCTCAACGATTTAAGAACATAAATTAAAATGAAACTTCCAGGGTAATTTTTGGTTAACAAAAAGAGTGAGGTGCAGAAAATGTAATACGTTTGGAGAGAAAGGGGGAAGGAAATGTATGAGTTAGACGAGCGCTTTATTAAAGCGGGACTCATTGCTAGAATATCATTAAGCAGGGTTTGTTTGGGGAAATCTGCTTTAACAGAAAGCAGAGCACAGTTTATTTTTTTTTATCCTTTCCTTAACATTCATCAACTGCCTCTTCAGTGAAGCGAAGTGGCACTTTCTTGGGCCAGGAAAATCTCATCATAAAATGTAGCAAAGAAAGGATGCCGCTTTGGTCTTATTTCCTTGCTTCTAAGGGGCCTCTGTGGCCCGCGGGGACTGGTGTCCTGGAAAAAAATACGGTATGAGTTTTCCTGGGCGAAGACAGGGTGACCCGCTCACACTGGGCGGCGGAGACCCGTTTGCTTCGCGCCAAGCGCTATTCGTCTCCAGGCTCGAGAGTAAATTGCCCACTCATGAACGGGACCCCAGGCGTTAGGAAGCAGAGACTGGAGCCAGGAAATGTGGCCGCCCTGGACGAGCTGCTGGCGGCCCCGACGCTCCCTGGGTCGCGGGGATCCCCGAGCACCTGCTGCTCGGCTCTCTCCCGGGGCGGTCCCGCGGGCGAGGGGCGCAGGGCCGCGGGCGGGCTGGCAGCGGCCGGGGGGCCGGTGCCCCGAGCGCTGATTGCAGGGCGCCCCGGGGCGAGGCGCCCTCCCCACCTGGGAGGGGGCAGCCGTAGCACCCGCCCGCGCCCGGAGCGGCGCGCCGCCAGGACTGGGGAGGGGCGGCGCGGAGGGCGGGGGCCGGGCGCGGGGCAGGGCCGGGCCGGGCTGCGCGTCGCCGGCCGCTCGGGCTGCTCAGGCCGGCCGCTCTCCGAGCAGCTCCGCACTCTCCCGAAGGTCTGCGGCGTGGCAGGCGCCGCCGGAGCGCTGGCCATGAGGACCCTGTGGATGGCGCTGTGCGCTCTGGCGCGGCTGTGGCCGGGGACCCTGGCAGGCTGCGCCGAGGCGGGGCGCTGCTGCCCGGGCCGGGACGCCGCCTGCTTCGTGCGTGGCTGGAGGTTGGACAGGGTTTACGGGACGTGCTTCTGCGACCAAGCCTGCCGCCTCACGGGGGACTGCTGCTTCGACTACGCCAGGGCATGCCCAGGTGGGTGGCGGGGCCGAGGTTGGGGGGGGGGGGGGCGGGCCCTTAGCCAGCAGCCAAGGGGCACACGATCCCACACCAAGGACCGCGGCCCCGGGAGCCAGTATCCCCCAGCCCCTTCCATCCTGGCGTGTCCAGACCGTCTATCCAGGCCTACCCCTCCACCCAGGTACACTTCCCTCCATTCTAGGGTCCGCCAGCCTCCTTCACCTAGGTGTGCTCAGCTCCCCCCATCCTAAAGTCCTCGAGACCCCTCCGTCCATCCAGGTACACCCAGCTTCCTGTATCCTAGGATCCTCCAGCTCCTTCTATCCAGGCATCTTCCAGTCCTCTCCGCCTAGACAGAGCACTCCAAAGCACCTCTCCCCATGAGAACCTGCATGGAAGGGCCTAGAGCCATCTGTTCTCCTGGAAGCGTGTTCGGTTCAGGAACTCCAGCCTGATAGGGCCACCTCCTACCTGGAAAGATGGCATGTCAGATTTCAGGGAATGTCCCTGGGCCAGGCTCCACGATGTTCATTCTGTTAACCCTCAGGGATCTTAGGGGCCTTGTGAGGGGTGAATAGGGTAGGGATGTGTAATTATCCCACTTGGTGCCAAGGGCTTGCTCTGGAAGGGTACTTACTTCTGCACAACAAGTTCTTGGAGGACCACTTCGGGACTCCAAGTGGAGTGGAGTGGTCCTCACTCCACTCCAGCATGTGGCACAACTCCTTTCTCCTTGGAGGGGTTTGATACGCTCTTTGAATTCAATTTTATCTCTATAGCATGATAAAGGTTTTTATTTGGGGGTTCCCATTATGTTTTAATCCTGCTGGTTTTCCTTTAGGGTCAGTCTTTTTCATCTTCCAATTTCCCACAGTATCACAGCCCCTGGCAAGGGCTCAATAGATGTTGATTTAACTAAATTAAAAGATGAAGAAATGGTGAGTATAGTCCTAGAGGACAAGATTTATCTGAGAGAAGCCAGCTCTAGAAATAAGAGTAACCTTGCTCCCTGCTCATCTCATCACCCCAAATGCCTCACATATGTTAGGGTTTGGCCTCAAGGATCCCCAGGTTGTGGTATCCTCGGCGTCTTCTGGGGAGAGTAACCCGCAGGTCTGTGTCATTACTTGGGGAACCAGATGCCCTGTCAAGAGGAGCACCCCTTCAGCCTCCATGAAGCTGGAAGAGGCCACCAGCCCCAGGCACGAGAGCACCCAGACCTGCTCCTGAAAGCATACAATTGAAAAACATGAAGATTTTTTTTGATCCTGTTTGAAAGCTAATGATTAACCTATGAATATTGATCCTCTTTTTGATAAGCCTCTCTCCCTTTCCTGCTTCAAGGCGAGGGTATTTTACCACTCAAGTAAGGTGAAGCGTCCGTTATTTAGGAAACGCAGTGCCCCTCCAAAGAGCATCCGACGTCAACTCCTGTATTCCTGTAGGCCAAATAATGTGCCCCGGTACATAAGCACAGGGGTACAAAGAAGATGAGGACACAGTCTCTGCTCCCTACAAGTTCACAAACAGGGAAATACACCTGCGAAGCACCTACAACATGCTTAGTGCCCAAATGAAGAATCCAGGAGGCTAGGAAGGGAAAACTCGGAAGACCCAAGGGATTCAAGGAAGACTTCCTGGAGGAAGTAACGTGCAAGCATGGTCTTGGAGAGTAAGCAAGAAGTCTCTAGAAGGGGAAGAAAAACTCTAGCAGGAAGCATCACGTGGTCACTCTGCAGCACCTGTAGGTATCTGCCTTTGGTGCCAGGAACTGGGCTCGACCCTGAGGCTATGCTGGTGGACAGGCCGGGAGGCGAACCCAGATGGATTCGAAGAGATTTAGGCACAGGAGAGGCATGGGCGGGGCGGGGGGGTGGGAACAGCCCAGTGTCATGAGAAGAACTGGCTTTCCAGGGAGGCCTCGCAGTGCTGTGAGGGGTGGCAGATCCTCAAAGTCTTTATTTGGTCACAAATAAATCCCGTCTTTTCGGTGCAGGAGGTAGAGCTATTAAAACACAGAGCCTAGCATTTGGAGCGGGGATGTGTTGGGTAAGGAGGAGCAGAGAGGAGATGACCTTACCATCTTGGAAAGGGCTCAGCAAGAAATCACAGCACCTTGGTGCCTGGGGAAGAGCGGGTGAGCCGCAGGCTTGGGAACTGAAACCAGAAAAAGAAAGGAGCCCAAAAGGTTTTTTAAAGGAGCATATTCAGCCTTAACTGCCCTTCCCCAGGGAGTTAGCGGAGGCCCTCGCAGGCCCTCGCAGAAGCAGACACAGGACCAAAAGGGCTCGTCGTTGGTAAATCTCTGCGCCTGGAGTTTCTGGGAGGAGAGGAGAAAATAGAGACAGTTGGAAGTTGGCCACTTGGAAGACTGAGCCCGCCCGCTCCGCAGAGCCGAGGGTGAGAAGGGGCGGGCGGAGCCCAGACACTCCATCTCCTTAGCCCCCGACAGGCGACAGGCGTCCTGGCTGTGCGGACTCTCACTGGCCTTACAGACGCGGGAGCTGGGGCTGTCCCAGGGCTCTCCCATCACTAAGTTAACATGAACGGGCAGCACGGTGACGTCTGAGCCCATGGCTGCCCGATTTCGAGCTGCCATCTGCCACATCTGTTGTGCGTGGTTGTTATTTATTCCTGAATATATCAACATTCGGCAGCTCAGGGCCCGCCAGCCACTCCATAGACGGAATCATTCTGCCCCTTAGGATCTCCTCTCCTTACCCAATGTTATGTTACCTGTCGATGCCATCTAAAACCTTCTTGACTGAAATGACATGACATGTGAACCAAAAGTGGAGCTGTATCAGTAGAGCTAAGAATGCCTTATTTCTCTTCCTTCTGACTTTTTCTTCTTTGTAAAGACTTTTTTTTTTTTTTTTGGTGTAGCTAAGAGATGAAATACTGGAACTTCTTTTTCTAAATAGGACTTTGTATTTTTACTTAGTAAAAATAAAAATAGGTTATTGGATCTGTGGAATTACGGAACTGCCAAAAATATCTGTTCTGAAAGGAATGATCTCAGAAAAGTCTCATTATGATGTTGGTATTGGTTTCAACACCAATTATGTATCTCTATACCCCAGCCCCCACCAAAAAAAAAAAAAAAAAAAGGAATAGAAAATTCTCCATTGGCTGTGCCTGACCAGGGATAGGGAGAGGTAGAGGACAGATCCAAGTTACCTACCGAGGAAGAACTTATTAGAAGGTTTCCTTATCCGGCTCACGACGCCCAGTCTCTAGTTCATCACCTGGGTTCCTGGAGTCTACATTCTAAGATCATAGAAACAGTAGGCTACACTAGATTTTTGATGAGCAAATTCAGAAAAGAGTAATAATGAACCCAAGTGGAGCAGGGAAAAATCGAGTAGCCCATGTGAGCCAGTCTTTTCTCCTAGATTTCCTGGGGAATCTAGGAAACTAACTGGCCCAAATCTACTGACAGCATACCTAGAAGAGAAAGGACAAATGTACTGGAAAATACGGGCCCCAAAACTCACCCAAAGAAAGGATGTCACCATCTACGGTGATTTAGAAAAGTTGAGGCTTTACTGGAACCATAGCGGCCCGAGAGACAGCATGTGGCTTCCCCTGCCTTTGTCTCTGTAGGAAAAATGAGCAGGGCCTGACGCCAGCATTCAACATGACTTGACTTTGCAGGCTTGGGCTGCAGCCCTGGGTGTTCAGTGGAGGAGGGTGAAGTTGTTAACCCTTCTGCTACTTTTACTCCGTGCCAGGCACCTCACAGCGGTAGTCTTACTTAGCTCCCAACCCACCACTGTGGTCATCAGAGCGCTGGGAGGTTGGGAAATTTGTCCCAAGTCATACGGCTAACAAGCGATGGAGTGAGATTTGAACCCAGGAACTCTAAGTCCAGAGCCCACACGTTTAAACATTATGTTTTGACCCTTAGAGGAATGAGGCTTTATGAGAAGCTGTGTACTTGGCAGGGCAGGCCCAGATAAATCCTGGTAGAGTGAGTGAGCCTTCTCTCTCCTTTGACTGATACTCCTCAAGGGCAAAAGAAGCATGTCCTGCCCCTCTTTACAATCCCCTAACAGCCATCGTGGTGTCACTGAATTATGTTTCTCTCAACAACCCGAGCAGTCATTCCACCGAGGGCTGCAGAGGGCGCTACCATCTGGCCAGTAGCCCCCCCCCCAATCCTTTTAAAGATGACCCTTTCCTTCCTTGTCTACAAAATATGTTTCTTGCAGAAAACTTGGAAAATACAGAAATGCACAACAGAAGGGAACAACTCACCTAGACACTGACTACCGAGTAAAGGCAGAGTTCTCTTTATGCTCTGTGTGCCCTTTTTCTCTGGGCTTGCATGGTGTATAAAATTCTGTTTTTCTCATGAGGGAGTCCTTTTTATTGTCTCTCTAGGATTTCATGAACTTGAACTTGTCCAGTTAATATCTCAAAAGAAAAAAAACCCACTGGGGACCAGATAACATGATTTCTGCAAGAGGAAAAAAAAAAAACTTGATCATTTTATTAGAGCTTTCGGAGGGGGCGGTAAATTGGCACTTAGGCAATGTAGTCTCACTTGACCTTCAGAGAAGATTTGACAAGATTTCCCAGAAAAGGGGATACACGAGGAAAGAGAAAAAGGCCTATGACATTTAAAATCATGTTATCATGAGATGTGTGCGTGTGTGTGTGTGTGTGTGTGCGTGTGTGTGTGTGTGAAAAGGCTGCTTTATTTTTCTTCCACGGAATGTCAAGAAACAGAAGCTATGCGTAAATGCCACTGCTGTGGATAAAATGCAAGAAGAATATTTTCGTAGTAGTGACTTAGGACTATTTGAACTTAACATGAAGGAGAAAGCACTTGCTCGTGGGTGGCCTTAAACTTTGAGGCGGCAAAGAGCCAAGCAGGCAGGGCCAGATCTGTGATTAGCCAAGGAGACACTGCATGAACGTGAGAGCAAGGTTTTATATTAAGAAGAATGTCCAAACTATATGTATAGAAATGAAGGACTGGCTGTCAGCTCTGTCTGTTGTTGTTGTTGTTGTTGTGTGTGTGTGTGTATGTAGTGTCATCAAGAAAAGCAGCCGAAGGTGGTGTTTTTAGTTACCTTTTGGCACCTAAGACTGAGAATAGTGTGTCTAGTTCTGGTTGTCCCTGCTCTCGGAGGCTACGAATGGACCTGGAGAGGGCCCGCTGGTCATTCTGAGAGGGGGAGTGGCTCTAGAAAGATGGGTCCCACTGCTGGAGTCATCAACCTGAAAGGTCCCTGCTGGAGAGGGAAGGGGACCTTCTGAGACATTGAGTCCCTGAGCTGCACGGATAAGATAAACATAGGTGTGTTTTTTTTCCCACCGTATTCTGACATTCTTGAGGGGGGGACATGTGGATCAACTAAGAGGAAATCGCACTCCATGCCACTGATAATAAAATGAAAGAAACTTGTTATTTTCGAGACGTGGTCCTGGCAGGAGCTCTAAATGGATTTAGAAGCATTTGAAGGCTTTGTGGCCGCCCGCAGAAGCGGGGATCCACATAACCGTTAGACCCAGAAAGCCACGCTCCTTGCAGGCCACGCGTGCCGGCAGAGCCCAGACGACTCTTGCCCGGGGTTAAGAATTTCTGTATTTTTGCCTGTGAAGTTTCTGATTTTGCTCTGGTCCTTCGGCCGGCTTTCCTTTCCCACTCTCGAGCCTCAGTCAGTGCTTCGGCTTCTAACTAATGATCTGAGCAAACCAGCATCTGTTTCAATGTAGAAAATCTGTTTAGGAAGGAGGAGGAATTTGTCCAATGCCATTTCTTTCTTTCATTCATTCATTCATTCATTCATTCATTCAACAAATATTTATTGAGTACCTGCCACGTGCCAAACACCAGGCACGAAATGAAAAACTCAACAACAATAAATAAAGCAGATAAATACGGAAAATATGTAATTTTGAATTATGGAAATATTAGAAAGCAAGGAACACTGAGCTCTGAGAGGAAGTCATTTTGTGGTGTGGCAGGTGGGAGGCCGGCAGTGGCACTGGGAGCCTACTTAGATCACCTGCTAGAGAAGGGCTCCCTGAATAATTCATCTGGGACCTAAAGGATGAGCCAACTCTAGGCATGCGCCATGTGGGAAGAACATTCCTGGCAGAGGGAACACACACGCAAGGTCCCGGAGTGTGACAGAGTTCGGTATAAGGAGGCCTGCCTAGCTGGAGCTTGGAGCAGGGACGGGGGGGGGGGGGGGGGGGGGGGCACCTCCAGGTGGGAGGGGAGGGGCACAGGCTGGTTCACCCACAACCTTGTCGGCCACAGTGAAGAGTTTGATTTTATTCCAAATTTAATAGCAATGCACTGAGAGAGTTTAAAAAGCTATTTATCATTATTATTATTATTATTATTATATTTTTAAAGCTTAGTGGAAAATTTTTTAAGGTAATTGTAACTTGGATATGACTGGATATCCCTGAAAATGTGCCCTACTCTTGCTTTGGGCAGATTCCCTACTGAAATACATAACTGATTTCTCTGTTGTTGGCCATTCTCCTTGTGGTCGTGGTAGGGACATTGGATAACCAGAAAGCTCTTGAGGAAAGGGGACTAGTCAGAACTTCGGAAAGGACTTGGTAATTCCTTGTACTCTGGGTCTGTTCATCATCTCACTTCCTAGTGAGCTGAGAGCCAGATGTGCCCTCTGGGCCTAAAGCAGGAACTTAGGGATCTATGTCTCTGTTCTCTTCGCTGTCTCTGCTCTTATTACACTTGGGACCACCTCCCAAATAAATTACTTGCATTGAAATCCATGGCTCAGAGTCTGCTTCTGGGAAACTCCACCTGAATAGTATATTGAGTTTCAACAAAGGAAATAGCTCACCGAACATTCTGGCATCCGTGAAGCCTAAGCTTCTTTTTCTTCTAAGTGGGGTGGGATGATGTCATTAAATCCTACCATGAGGACATTGGGAAGCTGTGGCGAGCTTGGAGTCAGAGATGATCACTTTGCTCACTAGGTCTATTGGCTTTTAGTAATAACGAGGGAAATGGGAAGATTGAGAAAGTCAGATTTTAAGAAAGAATATTTTGACTTGCTGGCTGTAAAAGTGAATACTAACAGAATAATTCAAAGGAAACGTGTGTCATGCAGTGATAATATATGACTCAAGGTAATAAATCTGTCAGAAGTTTCCGTACTTCCCGTGGCCTCCGTGGCCAAAGATCTCTTGTGATCTATGGTGTATTGCACTCCACACAATCAGAAGTCCACAAGTTAATCGTGAATATAATCTTTTATGCAGAATAGGAATAAATACCTCTGATGCACCTTCCACCTCAAAGTATTTTTTGGAACCCCTTTATACTTGTATAATTCTATGTGAACTTTTTTTCATTTTGTCTCATAATGAATGCTCAGGACCCAAAACTTTCTGATCTTCTTTATGAGGCTGTTAAAGTCATGGATTGGAAATATGAGACATAGCATTTTCCAAGGTCAAACGTTAACAGATAGGAACAACAACCAATTCAGTGATTCTGTGATTTGAGGACGTTAACTGTGGGTCAAACCAAATAAAAAAAATAAACATTGCACATGAGACACAAATGTCGAAGAAATACCGGGAAACTAACTTCTGTCAGCAAACTGTCCCCAGTATCATCTTTTACCATATGGATACTGTGTCCTCAAACCGAGGCCATATTACTAAATTCTGAGTGAATGCCACGGCAAAATGGTCTTCTATAGTGATGTCCAGTGTTAATCTTTGAAACAAGTGTCTCGTTTTGTGTTTTTTAGGTGTATTATTAAGCGTTGTTCAAGGCCAACACATCAGGGCAAGACTAAGGTGGCTCAGGGATGAAGAGATTTGGGTGACAGGGAGAGTTGTTGGAAGACTTAAGGACAGGAGGAGGGCTTTTCGATCAGCTGCTAGCCCAGCAGGCAGCCTCAGTGTGTCTGGCTAGGGCCCAATTCAATCACGGCATCCTGAAAATAAAAGGGGAGGGATCCACAAGAAATGACAAGAGCGGAAAGTGGCCTGTTACTGATTTTCCAAAGGATCTGTGCTTGGCGGGTACGGGCGACAAGTCTCCCGTGCCTCAACCTTGCTTCCTTACCTGCCTGACGTGGGATGCCTGTGAGTTTTTAGATGATTAATAAAAGCATGTTTTAAAACAGCCTGAAGTCTTTGAATTACTGACAGATGCTTATGTTGTATGGGACCCCTTTCATGTCAGGGTGAGCCGCGGGCTGCCAAAAGATCGTTCTTACAAAATCCATGAACCCTCAGGAGAGTGTGCGGAGAGGTCAAATGAGTTTTCAAGTCCAAGCTGTCAGAAGTCCAAGTCAAGATTTCAGAGAGGTTAGAGTGCTTTCTTGGTGAAGACTCTGCAAGCTTGAAAGTATGAGGATGGTAGGGAAAGTGGGTCACATTTTGTGGGAAAGAAAGAATTCGGGCGTCTAGTTCAGAAGGACCTCTTTTGTTTTCTTATTCTTTTTCTTATAAACAATCTCAAATCCTGAAATAATTCCACTGAAAAACTCATTATAGTCCTTTTAAAAGATTCATTAGGACTTTCAATGGGAAAGTTAAACATGCAACCACATAGATTTTCCAGTCATGGCCAGAGAATTGTCACTATAGGCAAATTCTTGCCCCTGACTCTGCCTCTTCATGCCTGGGGGTGAGTACTCTTTACCTCCGTGGGCTCTGGTTGCTCTTCTGCAAACTCCAGCTCTCCTAGTTTAGGGGCCCAAGAGCCATGGAGGATGAGAATCCAGCACCTAAGAGAAGTCCCAAGTCTACAGGTCCCTTGCTGTGGCCCTAAACCAGGGCTGATGGAGAGACACATTTGGGGATAAGAAGTGATGTGGGGATTTTCTTTTACATTTTTTTCCCTTGACGTTTTCTACAATGAATATGTATTGCTGTTACAATAAAAATGTTCTGGGCAGGGGAAGATAAAGTTAAAATCAAGGAAATGCAAGAGCAAAGATCTTATCTAAGCCCACGGAGTATGAGGAAGTACCCCTGAAGGCTTCACTGTCTTAACTCGGGTGTGTCCCTGGCTCAGACCCATCCTTATGACCCCAGATGAGCTGCCCGGCCGCCTGCCTCGAAGGGGTGCGGGTTATCAGCTACCCATCGGGGCGGGGGGGGGGGGGGCTAGTCCCGGTCCACCGAGCCCTGCTGAGACTGTGTTCCTCCCGGTCCAGGGCGCAGTCAAAGCGCGGTCTGCGTGGGCTAACCTCGACTGTTGATGCTGGCGGGAGCTGGCGGCAGGCGGCCGGGTTTGCCCAGGTGAGCGTGCCATCCCGCCGTGCTGTTTTTCAGCTCGCCCGTGCATCGTCGGGGAGTGGAGCCCCTGGAGCGGCTGCGCCGACCAGTGCAAGCCCGCGGCCCGCGTGCGGAGGCGCCCGGTGCAGCAGGAGCCCCGGAACGGCGGCGCGCCCTGCCCGCCCCTGGAAGAGAGAGCCGGCTGCCTGGACTACTCGACGGCCCCGGGCCAGGACTGCGGGCACTCCTTCGGTACTGGGGGTTTCACGGTGGCGGCCTTTGTTGTCTGTGCGCACTGCCAGCGGGGAAAGTTCCGTGCGCGGCGGGGGAGCGGGATGGGCCGGCCCGCCCAGGGTGGACAGGAAGCTCAGGAAATGCTTGATAAAGGAGTGAGTGCCGGCTGCCGCAGGGCCTCCCTCCCCCACCCCCTCCGTGGTCGGTGTGTTCTGAACCCCGTGGTGGCCCCCGCTTTGGGCGTGCACTTGGCGGAAAGGACTCAGTGCGTTCTGATTTTTAGCGAACTCAAGCTGGCGACGAAGGACTTGAGGTAGGACGACAGTATGTCACACCGGATAGTAAGTGTCCACAAGGTAACTATTCCTCCTGCACCTTAATTCCTGTGCAGTCCGGTCCACTCATCACACACGTGCGAAGGTGATAGGAAAGGGATTAATTCCCAAGCAGTGATAAATTATTCTCGTAAAACACCTGGTCCTCCTCTCCAGCTGACTGCATTGGGGCTGGTGTGATCAGATTTGTGGTTTGAAAAGATCATTCTGGTTGTGGAGTGGCCAGTGGGGGGGCCAGAATTCAGCCTATGAATGAGCCGGAGCTGTATAAAGCTCACAAAGAAATAAGCAAACAGGCCAACACCAATGTGTTCATCTCTGTTGAATCTGATAGAACAAAACACTGACTTCTCAGGATAACAAAGGTCATATGTCTTTCATAGGAACCTGGACATTTTTATGCCAACATGACACTCATCAAGCCATTTTGCTCCTTTTTTATTCTATGCACAAATATTTATTGAGAGTCTACTGGTTGCCAGGCACTGGGCTGGGTGCCAGGGTTACCTTGGTGACGTATGCTGGCGTGAGCCTGCTGTGGGGCAGATCACAGTCTGGGGGTGGGGGTGGGGGGGGATGATAATCAATGATCTTAGGAAATCAGTCCCAGAAAATTACAGCTGCAATTTGGTGCAACTGGTCCTGAACGAGTGAATTGCTTGGAGCTATGAGGGTGTGTAATAAGTTGATTTCCCGGGGGCCTTGGGGGAGGAGGGGAGCCCCAGGAGTGGTGAGGGGAAGGGACTTCCCTAAGGAAGGGCAGGTAAGGCTGAGAAGTGTAGAACTTTCCAGACAGAGACTGGCATGGTGAACCAGGTAGTCAGGTATCGGGGTTCAAGGGATTTGGGGGCTGATGTAGGGAAAACAGGACTACAAGAGGCGGTAATCCACAATAAGCTTTTTTGGGTGGTGTCTGGATCGGGTTGCGTGAGAAGGGGAAGTCCAGAGGCTATGGTGTGGGGACCGCCATCCGGAGGGCGAGGAGAGGAATCTGCCAGGGGCTGTGTGTCTAGGTGATGGCAACTAAGCAGCATGGGTCAGAGAGTTTCGAAGGGCAAGGGTGGTGGCAGCTTGGGGGTCTTACAACTCCAAGGCTTTTTAGCTCATCAATGGCCAGAAGATGCCAGGTGTGGTTTCACAGGGTATGTAAAGCAGGCAGGGCCCAAATGGCTAAAAATCTCCTTGTTTGGCAATTTGTAAAACAATTTGGGGGGTGCCTGGGTGGCTCAATCGGTGGAGGGGCCACTCCTGGTTTCCACTCAGGTGGTGATCTCAAGGTCGTGCGATCGAGCCCAGTGGTGCTCTGTGCTCAGCTGAGAGTCCCTCTGCCCTTCCCTCTATGCTCACTCAAGTGTGCATTCTCTCTCTCTCTCAAAATAAATAAATCTTAAAAAAAAAATAAAAACCCAATCTGAATGCATAAAAATTTGAGTTTGCTGCCAGTAGGCTTTGGAGCTCACAGTAGTCAGCCCGCTGTGAGGAAGTAAACAACCTAGAGACATCTTTGGCTCATTTCTCTAACACCGGGGAAGCAAAGGCCCGTTTGAGAGGTTGAAGGAAGGCCAGAGTCTGGGGAGCACAGAGAGTGGGGCTGGCATTGAGAGGGGAAGCAAGTGTCTGCCCCGAGCTCTCTGTTTAGGATTTTGGTCTTCATCTTAGGGGCCCTGGAAAGCTACTGGAGCATTTTCTGATGTGGTCAGAGCTGTGATTTGAAACCATGGCCCTGGTGGGGGAGTGGCTAACGGAAGGGCCAGGGGAGAGGCGTCTCGTGGACACGGCAGTCAGATGAAGCTTCTGGGGAAATAACTGAGTGCTCACAGAAACAGTAGTAGGACAAAACCACGGTCGGCTCGTGTACTCTGCGGAGCGTGGCAGAAAAGACTCGGGGAGGAAGTCGCTGTAGGACATTACTGATTTTTTGGATGACTCTTAAAACCTATACTTGATCTATCAAGAGGCAGCTACTTCGCTCAGTTACGGGGTCTGGTTGCTAGAAGTAGTTCTTAAGTACGATTGACTCTTTAGTGCTACACCAGGGCTGTCGCAGACCCGCTTTGCGGTCCGGGATCTCTTTACAACAGCATTATGCAGGTCACGGGAAAAGGGACAGGAAGGTCAATGAAGAGGATGCTATGGAACGTGGGCCAAGGGCAGGGAGCACTGGGCCCACACTCTGCCCCCTGGGGTTCTCATCTCTGCCTGGAGGTGTCCACTCTATCCTCCGGACAAAGCCCCCGGGGCTGTCCTCCTCCGCATGTCCTCGTGTTCCCAAATTACCCCTCTCACCCACCCTTCCCACCAAACTCCAGTAAGAGGATTTTATAAAGCAGCAGTCTTCATAGATGACTCCCCACAAGGTGTTAGTGACTTAGAAATAACATCAACAGGAGAGGTCTGTACTCAGTGGCCGCCTTTCCTAATAAGGTAAGGTAAAATGCAGTTTTGGAAGAGAGGAGAAATCTCTCCTTGGGCACAGGGCACTGGCATTTGCTGCCCTGGCTTCGGTTCCTGAGACGCACTTTCCTATTGGGATGCCGTGGCTGTCACAGGCCGGTCAGGGAAGACAGAACTCCTCGAATATTCCAGTCTGGTGGTTCCTAAAGGGTAGTCCCCAGCCAGCAGCATCGGCCTCAGCTGGGAAACCGTTAGAAAGGCAAGTTCCTCGGGCCCCGCCCAGACCCACGAGGTCAGGATCACTGGAGCTGGGCCTAGCGCTGTCCAGGGGACTCTGCTGCCCACCGAAGTTCCAGAACCGCTGCCCTAGCCCAAGTATGGATGCACCGTTCTTCCCTCAGCCCCCAACTCATAGCGGGAACCCTTACATGCCACTTTCCTGAAGGTAGAGGCTCCCAAATGCAAAACAGGGGTTTAGTCAGGTAAATGTGGGGGTAAATCAGACTATTTTCTCTAACGAAGAACTTCTCAGAGGCTTTACTATGCTAATAAGCATTTTCATTCTACAAGAGGGAGATAGACTATGGGATGCTTTCCCACCTTATTTGATGAAATGACCCCTTTTCCCAGGGGATCTCACTGACTCACTAGTGTTCTGTGGAATACACCTGGGACAATGAAGGACAACAAAAGGGAAACGAGAGCAGTGACGTGAAAATGCAATTTGGTGGATCACCCTGAGCCCCTTGCCCCGCAATTCCCATGCGTTCATTTACGTGTGTCATTCCTTGGCGGTTCACTGCACATCTACTCGGGCCAGCGCTCTGCTGGAGTCCCGAGCTGCAGACTCGAGTACCGCACCTGCCACAGCTGATTCTAGCTCAGCGTGATGAGCGAGCGCCCAGAGAGCAGGACGCGCGGGTTGGTGCGGAGGCACGGAGAAGGAGCACCGTCCTCCACCGGGGGGCTCTCAGTCCTGCTGCGTGGTCACCTGTGACTGCCCCCCGCCACCTGCACTGGACTTCCTGTTCGCAGGGCAGGAGGCTTGGATGCACGGCATAGCCGCCCCTCACTGCTGCAGGGCAGAGAGCTGTTATCGACATTACTGATTCAGTGTTCATAGCAATCCTACAGGAGGGTGTATTCACTTCCTAAGGCTACTGTCACAAATTAACACAACTCAAATGTACTATCTTAGGGTTCCATGGATAGTGCAACCCAGGTCTCCCTGCGCTAGAATCAGGGTGCTGGCCCGGCTGCGTTGCTTTTGGGGAGAATCCGTTTCCTTGCCTTTTCCATCATCCAGAGACGGTCACATTTCTTTCTTCATGGGCCCCCCTCCTTCTCCACATCCAGCTACATTGCATCTCTGTGCTTTCTTCTGTAGTTACACCTCCCTCTTCCTCTTCGAAGGACACTTGTGATTACACCCAGCCCGCTGAGAAAATCTGGGATCATCTCCCCATTTTAAGGTCAGCTGAGTAGCAACCTTCATTCCATCTGCAACTTTAATCCTTTTTTATGAAATAACATGTTCAGAAGTCCTGGGGATTAGGGTATGGACATCTTTGAGGGCCCAGTATCCTGCTTACCTTGAAAAGGGGACAGCCTCATTATGCTTGAAACCAAGAAGACATTGGAGCTCAGGGAGGCGACAGCATTTGTGAGGGACTTCCAGAGTCTAACCCTGGGTCTCAGGGCTCTAAATCCTGTGGGGTTTTCCCTCTTGATGTTGCTTTGCTGCCCCGGTTATCATTAGAGCTAAAATACCAATTGCAGGTTCTGGTAACTAAGTAGAACTAGAAAGGCTCCGTGAGACCCGTGACTGAAACACGATCACTGAAGCTCTCTTATTAATGATCAAGTAGCTATTGAATTTCCCCATTTCCTTCAATGCAGATCTTGCCTCTATTTTTATCATAAAAACAGATTCAAAAAGCCCAATTACTGCATTAGCTGTACATCCTG
The DNA here is from genome assembly GCF_024610735.1 of Ursus americanus. NCBI lineage: Eukaryota > Metazoa > Chordata > Mammalia > Carnivora > Ursidae > Ursus > Ursus americanus. The sequence continues at coordinate 57,653,384 of NC_142135.1, forward strand.
ACTCCTCCTAAAAGGAGATCGATGTGTATCGTAAGCCGGGTGCTTCCGGGCCGGTGTTATTTGTCACATTTTCATTCTGTTCCCTTTTACACTGTATCTACAGACCAGCGGTTCTAAGCCTGCCTTGGTGACACCCCATTGTGTCAGACGACTTCATGAAATTCCCTAAGCAAATTCGGTTTACTTTCATGTTCAAAGTAAGTCTGCTTTTAGAAGTGGAGCTGTTGTAAAACCTAACAATGGTAGGCTGATAGGACGCCAGAAAAGTTGGCAAATGGCCTCTTAACAAAGAATCTATTACATTTGAATATTGTTGCCAGGAAGGGGGAAGGCGGGGGAACTAGATTTATTGCGAGCCTTTGTCCCCGGGCACCCGGCTGTGTTCTTCCACACATAAGCCACAGTGGGACTGAAGGCAAAAACAATTTCTAAATTACTTACCACTCTCAAGTAATGGAAATTAAGTTTGGGGGAGATATTAAAAAGTCGAGCTGGCTCAGAGAACCCCCGGGCAATCTGGCTGCTGGTCTGGTTTCTGAAGACTCGTTCACGGAGGAAGTGCCCCCTCTCAGTAGAATGTGCCAGTGAGCCAAGCCAGGGCTCGAGGGGGCAGGACACAGAAGACACAAGGTGACTGGCTGGCTTTCAGGATAGGTCCTACCCTCAGAGGCTTGGCACTGAACGTGGACAGTAGATTGAAAAACCAGAAGCTGTCTTCTGTGTTGGGATCCTTGCTTCATCATTTTCCCTTCCTTTAACGTCTGTGAGCCTCAGTTTTCTGAGAACACCTCATTAGGGAACCTCTTCACAAAGGTTTTGGGGGGACCAGTCACAGAGGACGGGAAGGTACTTTGTAAAGAAGCAGGCTGGAAACACACAAGGCACTGTCCTGGCAGGCATTGATCTGTGCCCACCGTGAGCCCACGCCCCACCCCCCGGGGGCCCAAGTCCCACCCCAGCCCTCCCCCTCTGCCAGGGGGCCTGAAGGGACTCCAGGTAGAGGGCTCACGATGTTCCCTCCCCTCTTTTAAAGTTACTTCATATTAAGGACATATTAGGGACTGAAAGGGAAAATAAAACAGAATTTAAGCAATTCCTAGGAAATACGCCGCATAAACAATGAAACGTTGGGATCTACGTTACAGAGTCTGCAGGCAGCGAGGAGCGTGGTTTTGGAGATACTGCCTGACACTGCCGTGTTCAGACGGGAGCCTTGAGCGTGTTCCTTAACCTCTCTGTGCCATAATTTCCTCATCTGTGGAATGGGGAAATAATAGCACCAAACCCAGAGGGGGGCTGTAAGAATTAATGCATTCACACATGAAAGGTGCCCGGCATTATGCCTGGAAACTTGGAAGTGTCTCATTGTTAGCTTTCATTATTATTATTATTATAGAACTTTTTCTAAGGATTTTATATCAGATATTATAGTCACATACTTGCCCTCTACCTCCTAACCTCATTTCCCCTCCCTGCCCCAAGCTATATATTAAGTGCCTTGCCTTTGAACTTCTGTAATAATACATGCGGTACAACTAAGGAGATCAAATAAATGTTTTGAGCTAAAGAAACACATCCTGAAAATGTCATAGTTTGACTGGTCCAATGCCACGTGCACTGGGCAGCGATTGCATTCTTCACTTCCCGAATAAACTCCGAAATTCGTCAGAAGAACAGAAGGGGAAACAATACGTGGGAAAGCTAAAATCCTTTCCATGTTTGTGTTCCAGAGAATTAGATCTAAGAGAAACAGTAAGTTCCTAACATACATGCGCTCCCTTGTTCTTTCTGATTCTGTCCCCGGGTTTGGGAAATTCCAAAGCTACGGTCCCATTTAGAGGGAGAGGCATGTTCTCTGGAGAACAATTAAACAGATTAAACGTGCTAGTGCAGCGAGGAAGAGTGTCCCAGCTGCGACTCTGAGGTCTGCTGCTAGAAGTGAGTCATTTTCACACCGAAGGCATTAAGCACAAGCCACCTAGGACAAGAAGGACACCGGCAACTCTCAGGAGCAGGTGGCCACCCGCTCGGTCTCACATTCCCTAGTCATAGCAAAAGGCCTCCCTGAGAAAATCTAAACGAGAATTCGGCTGCCACCTTGTGGCCCTAAGAAGCCAGTGAGGAGCCAGGACAAATGCACGCGGACGCATCTGTTTTGCAGCCCTTTTGCCATTTTGTTCACGTTGATGATGACTTTGGCAGCGCACAAGCCAACATCAGCTGGTCTCTACCCTTCCTGGGACGGTCCAGTTTCTAAAACGAAAGGTAGGCAGGATTGTTGCGCCGTCTCAGCCACAGGGCTCGGTGTAGGAACAGAAGACCACAGGGAGGTAGGACCCATGTGGCTTGGTGGCAAGTCCGTGACTTCATTCACTCACTCACTGAGCCACCATTCATTGCCTACGTGCTGACTGAGTGTGTCAACGTGTGAGGGCCACGGTGATGACCAGGGCAAAACCCTGCCTTCCTTGAGTTGACAGCAGAGCAGGGTCGGGACATTGATACAGGCGCTGTCCTGGATCATCGGCCGCCCCATATTTAGCAGTGAACAGAATGAGACACGCAATCGGTGAAAGAAGAGAGCAGAGGTGGGAGGGTTCCTGGCCCCCTTTCTTCTCTCCAGTCCAGAGCGTCGGAGTTGGGCTGGGGTGGGGAACAGGGAGGAGGAGAGGACCAACCTCACTTTCCTTTCCTGAGGCTGAGGGTTCGCATGGGGAGGCTGCTGTGCTGGCCGGCACCAGGCAGTCACCCTGAGACCACAGGGGAGGTGCAGAAGTTTCCAGGCTGGGGTCAAGAGGACCTGTTGGGGGGGGACACTCACACCTTCTCCCTTGGTACTTTGGTTTTCTCCTTTTCATGTTTCCTCTCTCTCTTGTGGTCTTTTTTTCTCCTTACATCCCCTTTTCCCTCTCCTTTGTCTTCTTCCTCTGTTCTTTCTCCCTCCTATTCTTTTACTTTATTCTTCCTGTCTTTCCCTTTTCTCTTCTATTTCTCTTCATCTTTAAAAACCTTCTCTCCCATTCTCCATTCCCTCCTTTTCCCCCTGGTTTGCTCTCATCTTTCACTACTTCCTCTACGTTTCTATTCCTGGTCCCCATGCCCCCCCTTCCTCCCCTTTCACACAGTGTCAGCTTATTACCAAGGACAAGTCTGCCTGTCAGACGCTTGCAGTTCTCCCTCCCATCAGTGTGCACACAGATCTTCTTCGAACTGGGTTCTGGGGACACGGGAACTTGGCCCCGTCTCATTCCTGGAGGTGTGCCGCGGCCCTTTGCACTTAGGGATGGGGGGCTCAAGACAGGATTGACACCAGGTTTGGGAAGGGTCGTTCCGAGAACTTCAGGCTGCATGTGTCCAACGCCCTTCTCTCTTTCCTAGTCCCTGCCTTTATAACTACCTCTGCGTTCAACAAGGAGAGAACAAGACAAGCCACCTCTCCACAGTGGTCTACAGACACAGAGGACACCGGGTAATTTGGTGTTTTTGTTTTGTATGGTTTGGTTTGGGCTTTTCAGCTTATGCTTTTGCAGTTGTGTGGCCAAGTCAGCCCACAAAGCTTGTCTTGGTAGGATGGGGTTTCTTCTGTTACTTGTTCATTGACTTTGGGTAAAACATGACCCTTTACCATAAAGCTGGGATCTACTTCTCTCTTCCCTGTTTTTGTGAGGCCGCCAGGATTTGTCTCTGAGGTCTCATCAACAAGAAACACACTATATAAAATGATGGTATCACTTTATCAATCGAACTCAGAATGTTCCTCTTAGAGTCATTAGGAGAACATGGACTCTAGCACCACCTGTGTTTGGTTAATCTGAAAGTGGTCCATGCGTCAGCTCTGAGCATTTCTATCAGGACAGAAGGCACCGCCTGGGATGGTCCCCCATGCTTACCCGAAGTCCGCTCTTCAGCTGTCAGCGGAGGGACCCCAGTCAGCTGCACGTTCAGATCCCCACACTGCCATGGACTAGCCAGAACACCTTGGATGTGTTGTCCCACCTCAGTTTTTCTTCTTCAAAAATGAGAATATTAGTGCCTACCACATGGCGTTGTTAGGAGAATTTAATGAGAAAATAATGAAGAGCCGTCTGGGTTAAGCTGTCTGACTGAAGTTGATTGAAGCCGCTTCACAGAATTTCCTACCTCGGTACCTAAAGGTACCTAATGAATGGCCTACCACTGTTAAAGCTCGAGGAAGCAGACCTTCCAATCACTTTCGTCTAACCTAGGACAGCTCATAATTCTATGGATAAGAAACTAGCCCACTGGAGCTTAATTAGAACCGAAAACACAACATGCAGGAGTTTTACTATGTTTTGCTTCCCTGAAGAATTGTAAAATCATGTTGCTTTTTAGTACAAGACTCTGAAGTGTTCACCCTTGTCTGGATGCTCTCCCTGGGCCTTCGGAGTCTAGTCACTACGGTGCTAGAGAGTTCCACAGTTCAGTGGAAGGTGACACTATCCTCTGTCACAGAAAAACGTCTCCAGCTGCCCATTTCTTTTTATCTATGAGCCCAATATAACTTTGATGCTTGGATTCAAGTCCCAACTCCTCATCATTAGCTCAGATCACGCAGGTGAGCCGGGTGGGGAGCACGGGGAAGGCCTGTGGGAACGTCTGTGGGGCAGAAAAGCACGGGTGCCGGGCCGGGCACGGAGGACCAGCCCGCCAGGGGCTCACATGTTCTCAGACTCAAGACTCAAGTAAGTTCTTATTTGATTTCTCTTATTCTTTATCAGCAGAGTTATTAAGGGCTATTTTCCTACTGAAATGTGCTTTATAGACACAATTTGGTGGTCAGATTAGATAGGAAACAGGATATCCAAATTTCTGCAAACTCATGTTGACCAGGTAATTCAATCATGGATTGGAAAAGAGCCACAGACTTCACTGTAGTTGCCAGTCAGGCATCATCCCTCATCGTAGTTCGGCAAGTGAGAAACTTTACCAGGCGTTCCGTGACCGGCGTGTAGCCCGGGAAGATCCACCACACCACCTTCTCCAGTTGGCCAGGTGCCATGGGGGTTGCAGGCTTTCTAAGACTTTGTTCGGCGTTAGGCTGTCTCCCAGTACAGCACGCGCAAGTGTTGCGTTCTTTGCTCTAGATACTGTATGGAGTTCAAGACAGAGTCACTGACTCATCACTGCGCTACGGAGAACCGCCCCCTGACCCGATGGATGCAGTATCTCCGAGAGGGGTACACAGTGTGCGTCGATTGCCAGCCCCCAGCTATGAACTCGGAGAGCCTTCGCTGTTCCGGAGATGGCCTGGACTCGGATGGGTAAGAGAGAAACTTTGGTGGAAGGACTCTTCTTATTTTTCATCTGGAGAGATCTGTCCTCTTTGTGTCCTGAACAGCAGACCATTCCGTAGCATCTCAGGGCAGGATTTGGGAGTCAAAACACAAAGTCAGGAGAACCCTCTCTAGCAATTCCTGAATCCAGGGCCCGGTTCACACAATGGGACTCAGAGGCTCTATAGCAGAGATGAATGGGTAAATTTGGATACTGGGGTTCATAGCCTGCTCCCAACTGACCATTGAAAACCTGATCACTCCAAAGCAGTGTTTTGAAAACCACTTGAATCAGAACCTCTTTGGATGGTGATTTAAAATATACAGATTCCTGGGGCACCTGGGTGGTTCAGTTGGTTAAGTGACTGCCTTCAGCTCAGGTCATGATCTCAGGGTCCTGGGTTCCCTGCTCAGCGGGGAATCTGCTTCTCTCTCTCCCCTCTGCCCCTCCCCCCTGCTCATACTCTTTCTCTCTCTCTTTCTCTCGCTCTCATAAATAAAAAAAATCTTAAAAATAAAAATACAGATTCCTGAGCCTCACTTGAGATGAACTGAATCAAAATCTTTGGGGGTGGAATTTGTTTTTTTTAAAGATTTTATTTATCTGAGAGAGACAGAGATAGAGCACGAACAGGGAAGAGGGGGAGAAGCAGGCTCCCTACTGAGCAGGGAGCCCAACGCAGGGCTCGATCCCAGGACCCTGGTATCATGACCTGAGCTGAAGGCAGACGCTTAATGGACTGAGCCACCCAGGCACCCCTGGGGGTGGATTTTTAACCATCTTCTAGGTCAAGAGTTGGCAGAGAGTAGACACTTTCAGCTTTGTGGGCTATATGGTCTCACTACTCAACTCTGCCATCATAGCATGAAAGCAGCCACAGACACTGTGTGAGCAGGTGAACTTGGCTTTGTTCTAAATACTGTATCTATGGACACTAAGATTTGAATTTCATGTAATTTTCATGTGTCATGACATATTCTTCTTTTGAGTTTCTTTAAAAACAAAAAACTATTCTAAACTCACAGACCACACAAATACAAATGGTGGGCTGGATTTGGCCCATGGGTTGTGGTTTGCTGACCCCTGCCCAGATGATTCACTCCCACAGCAGTGTTTCAGAACCACTGCTCCATGGGGGTAGTCCTAAAACCATGACTGAAAGGGTGGTGGGCTCAGCTTTGCAGAACCGGAAACCTACAGAAATCTATAAATTGTCCAAAAGAATTGACCCTGAAAACACTTTATTACCCTAAAAAATCTATCCCAATCCTGTACTCATTTATCAGTTAAATCTGATAACACTCTTTCTAAGAGAAGAGTAGACTTCATGCTGGCGAGCTCTTGGACAAAGACCAATTTTGGTCACACGTGGATTATGGTTTTAAGCGTGTCAGGTAGAACTGGTAAAAATACAGATTAGAAAGTAAAATACGGACCTTTCTAGCTAGTCATTATTCCCATAGTATATTTTAATATTTATAACCTGAATTTATGTTTATTAGTCACTTGTGCCTAATAGCCTTTGTAAGGAGTACACCACATGAACAGTAAAGTAGGTAAGACATTCATATCAAATAGACACCAAATCTTTAGACTGATTATTTTCCTGAATATCTCATCCATATTTTGTCTTTAAATGAATTTATAATTTAATTTGTACCCAGAAAGTACCTTAAACCCTGGCTGAGGTTACAATGACTTTAGAAACAATAATTCCAACAATCTGGCTTTGCTCTTCCTGCTTCTCCCATTTTTTCATTATGGAATCAAAGAGTTGAAGATTACAAGAGCTCATTTGGGCAGACCCCTCTAATTTAAATATACGTGAAACAGGGAGCCATTTTCCTTTATGTAACACTTCATATATTCAGATCAAGTGGGAGAAAGGAATACAGTAATCTCAAACTGCTCTCTCAACAGGAGGGTATCCTCAAATAGAGATTAATTTGTAATTTGTTTTGATGGAACCCCTAAGAAGGGAAACTCAGTTTGTGATCATTTTTTTAAAATTTCCATTTTTAATGCACTTTCAAAACTCCAGGTATGATCATTCTTTGAACAACAACAAAACACCTCAATTTATGATCCTGTAAATTAGAATTCTTTTTGATTTGCTTTCAGCGTAACTAACATTTTCAAAATATCGTTTCAGAAATCAAACTCTCCACTGGCAAGCAATTGGCAATCCTCGATGTCAAGGAACTTGGAAAAAAGTTCGGCGAGTAGATCAGTGTTCTTGTCCAGCTGTTCACAGTTTTATTTTTATATAGATTGTGATGTAAATATTTCAGAATGTGTTTGTAAACATGCTAAACATTACCAAGTCATGTTCAGTGCTTCATAAACCTTCAAAAACCATTTGGCCAGAGTCCCTGAACACATCATTGCCACACTCCAAAGTAGAGAAGGAAAATGCACGGGCCAGTTCTCAAGATACCCAGTACCTTTGTTTTTATTTTTACTGCGTTGAGGACCCACCCTAAAGATTCCTGTGGTTTTGTGTCCTTGGCCTTCTACAGAGTCCTCTCGTTCAAAGGTGGCCCACACAACACAGAATACATGTCTGTTTGCACTAAAATTACTACAATATGGTCCGTTTATTGGTGAGTAGTTGGCATTTAAGGGTATCCATGCTTTGAATCTTGCATTCCCTCTTTCTGTTCTGTAATCTCTTAAAAACTTCTCGCTTTAAAACATGTATAGAGATCTATGTATACTCTCACACATACATTTCCCATGTATTATTCCATAAATTTTGAAATAATAATTTAAAGAAAATAGTCACAAATAATCTTCCACAGGACAAGTTAAGATTTAGTAAGCGTTTTGTAATGAAAACCCAACAGCTATATTAAAAATACTTTTTTGAAGAAGAAATTTTCTTTGGTTAATTGACAAGACCAATCAAATGTTCATTCTAGGTCAATACAAGTTCCTTAAATGCCATAATTTTCATGAAGAGAATTTTGGCACCAATGAATGAAACAATGCTTTAATTACGAAAATTTTATCAACATTAGCATTTAAGATTACTTCTAAGGCTTAAAACTTGAAGCTGACTAAAATCATCTTTCAGATTTAAGTTTAAACTAGCTTCCGGTTTAATTGAAGTAAACTTACTACTTTTTGTCTACAGCCTACATTTTCTTCTGTTTGGGGTGGAAGGCAGTTATAAATTACGGAAGACATAGATTTTATTATAAATGCGATGACCTCTCTCACACACACAGAAGTATTAGTCTTCTTTTATGATTGGAGAACCAGTGAGCTAGAAACAAAGTGGCTTAAGGGTGGGTTATTCTGCAGGTCAGCCACAGAGACCGCTCTCAGTTTCTCATCCCGGACTCAGCATTGATGAAAAGCCTGACTATGCCAAAGACAGCTGGGAAAGCTAAGCCCTTTTCAATTCTGAAACAAATTTTAAATTTAGGATATTTTCTCTGAAGAACTGCATCTTAAAATTTAAACTTCTTCGGTTTCATTTGTATACAATATTATTCACTAACAAATGATTTACTAAAATACATATTTCTTGGTACTTATCATGTAATGACGAGAATGACAATAGCAAACTTAATAGGGCTGGAAAAGTCCCTAATATTTAATGCGGAGAGTAGCAGTATTTCTGACTATAAATTCATTTAACTGTCAGAGTTGTTTTTATGGTAAATTCTTCAGAGATGAATAATAAAAATTTTGAGTCTCATCAAGGTTAGGACCTTAAACTATAAGTTCAGTATTAACATTTTAAGACCATTTCTAACCTTCGTAAAGCAAGATTTTTGAAGATATACCTGAGTAATTTTAATGTTACTTAAAATTTTTGTACCAGTTAATAAACTCTCTGTTCACATTTTTAAGAGGTCTTTACTTGTTTGACTAGAAAATACCCACATTTTCTGGACTGGTCAGAGAATGTACAAATTTTCACCAAAAACAAAATTTAAAAAACCCTTCAGAATTGATAGGCATACATATGGAGACTATCAGCCATAAAGCTAGGCTGTATTTATGGTTCCAGGGTGTGTTATATCATTTAACATATTTGAGTTGTAAAAATCATTTTTCACCTCATGTATTTAGTTTTTAGTGCTGGCCATTTATTATTTTCACAGTGAAGTATATTTTTGTTACTTCTATTCTTGAGAACAACTTCATAGGCTAGAAGACTTATCTATTAATGTTTTTGAAAAGCTTGTTATTCTAGTGGAGTCCAAGGAAACAGTTCAGAACTAAAAAGTGTAGTCCAAGCAATTAAGGAAGAACTAGAAGTTTTATTTTCAAGGTTAAAGACCAGGTATTTACCTCTTCAGTATTCTTTCTCAATGAGTACCAAAGGGCTGGGGTCCCTGCCACAGGTGCTCTACAGTGATGTGTGGACCCTAGAATTACTTAAGATTGATTTTTCCAAAGTGTATGTGGAAAGTAAGTTGAACAACAACAAAATACACACACACACACACACACACACACACACACACACACTCAGGAAAGATGAAGAAAGGAATTAGGGATGGTGATCACTCAGAAGGGGAGAATGAAAAAGAGATGGGAAAAAAAAGGAAAAGGGTCAAGGTAAACTATAACCACACTATTCTCTTTTTAGGATCTTTCTTGGGACATTTTTGTTTGAGAATGCTGTAACTAAGCATAAATATCAACAGCCATAATTTAGCCATCTTTTCCAGGTATGCGCAAAAATGATGCAAAATAAAACTGGTTCTATTCTCTAAGAATATTCTAGTGAATATTCATATAAATAACTCAGGTTGACTTAGAAAATAAAGACCTGGACATTCTGAGGTATAAGCAATCAGGTGATCATATTGAAAGAGAGGTGAACCATCTAGACTTGTGACAAAATGGATACACATTTACCCTCTCTCCTTCCCCAAATCCCACTGAGATTACAGGAGTCACAGCAGAGATGTCCATACGTACATAGATGAGGAGGGCGGAGGTGGTGGTGGTAGGAATCAGCCCCAAATCAGAGATTTTGAAGAATTTTTTTGAAGATAGCTTCTCCTGATAGATAAACCAAAACAGAAAGACTGTACCTTTTAAAGCATGTAGAAAAAAAGTTGGAATCAGAGGTGAGAGCCATTCTTCCTGGGGTGGAAAGGTCCCACTGAGCAACAAACAAGATGAATTTTAAACATCCTACCACTAGAGACAAATTTGCGCAATTTAAAATCAAGGATAAAGAAGACTATGAAACCTTCCAGAGAGAGAAAACCCAGATTACCTACAAAGGAACAAGAACATTCATGGGAAGACAGCAGTGTTCTCATCAGTATCTGTGGATGCTTGAGGTCTAATGGGATAAGGCTCCAAGCACTGAGGGAAAATAATTTTGAAACTAGCATTCTCTGTCAGCAAAACTACTAATAAATTGTGACGGCAAGATATAGACTTGCAGAGGTACAAGGATACAGAACCCTGATGAGGGTCCTACATAGGGTTTTGTCTTTGTTTTTCATTTAAACATGGTAGGTTGAACATATATTTGCCTCCCAATTCCCAGTAAACTTACAGTTAAAGGATTTTTTTTAAAAGGCAAAAAAATATTAGAGGATCAAGAGAGACAAAGCTAGCAGGAAAGGAATGGCCACCAGATCTGGGGAGCAGAAAAGCAGATGGCTGTCTAAGAAGAAAGGAGAAAGCCAAATGCCTACTGGAGTGAATCTGGATGAGCAAGGTAATTTACAGCACCTTGGAAAGGTTCCAGATACTTCCTTTAATGGAATGGTTGACAGTTGGTATAAGAAACAGAGCCTTAAATTCTCTGCCGCCAGGCAACAGCCTGACAGGTCTACTCTTGGGAGGGACTCCAGATCGGAAACACCAGAGACAGCAACTGAGAACGGAAACTGAGTGAGCCTCCATTCTGAATGGTGACCCCCAGGTCTCTCCTCCACGTGCTCTGAGAATACCGCAACCAGGAGTGTCTACTCTCCTCCTGCACTCCCACTCTCATCCGCTCACAGCAGTTTGTTAGATTCCTCTCTAAGGAAATCGATCATCCAAGAGAAACGACCGCAGGTACTGACAGCTAAAATAGCCAAGTTCCTGTCCCATCACTATACAGAGATGCCTGGATCTTGACACAGGAGCGCCTATCAGTGCTCACAGAGCTTCCTGTCAGCTTTTTCATTCTCACTCATAAATACGAATGAACAGCCCAGGACAAGCAGACGTTTGAGGAAAACCACTAACAGAGAAACCAAAATTAAATGAAAAAAAGCAACATAACAAAACTCAGAGGCAATAAACAATGCCAGGATCAAAAGAGATTAAATAATATCAGTCATGAAATAAGAACAGGATGCCCAGAGAAGGAAACACTAAAACCTTGAAAAAGGAAAATTAAAACCTCTTGAATATTAGCAAGATTGATAGTAGATATATAAATGTTGTAACATTCGGAAGTTAAACAACATTTTCCCCAGAAAGTAAACAAAAAAATTAAACACAGAAATTAGGAGACAAAAGATAAAAAAATTAGAAGATCAAAGAGATCCGACATCTGGATAATGGGAGTTCTAGAAAGAGAGTACAAAGAAACTAGGAGGGAGGTTACTCAGAACCTAGCATATATATTGCCAAAGCCACTGAGTGTCTGTCTCATTCGTTTAAAAAAAAAGAAAAAAGATTCCCATTAAATCACATTACCATGAAATTATAGATCATTGGACACGTAAAAGAATCTAAAACCTTCCAGAGAGAAAAATGTAGGTCACAAGGCAAAGGATCAGTAACCACAATGGTTATCAGACCACTTGAAGCAACATTTGACCCTGAAGACAAGAAAGCAATGCCTTTGAAATTCTGAGAAAATATTTTCCAAGTTAAAATTCTATATCTAATACCATTATTAGTCAAATACAAGGACAGAATAAGAATATTGTCAAACACGCAAGATATAATAGTTTTCTATTCTACACATCTTTTCTTGGGAAGGTACAGGAAGAGGGGCTCTACCTAAATGAGAGTATAAACCATAAGAGAGGGTCCAGGAAGTAGGAAATCCAATGCAGGAGAGATGACTGGGATCCCCAGGGCAAAGATAAAGGGACATGTGAGCTTGACAGCTGTGCAGCAGGCCTGGAGGGCAGCCAGACACATGAGAGCAGGAGGAAGCAGGTCACCAAGAAAACAATGAAATCAACAGAATATCTGACATATTTCAGTGCATTCAGAGATTTTCAGTTGGGTCAGAGAACTTGGAGATGATAAATGATGGGTACACACAGCTCGGGTATAAATAACAAGAGAACTATAATAATACAAACACTGGTTACTGATTTAACCAAAAATGGATACAAATACTCTGGAAGAACTGGGAAGAAGCAGCATGTGAATGGTGAAATGTGTGTGTTTGCAGGGGCTGAGGGGAGAGCGTGCAAGAGACCTAAAATCTCACCCTATATAGTGTGTGTGGGGGGGTGTCAATAATCTAATACCTCAAGCCAGAAAATAAACAGCAGTATGAGCAGATTTTTATTAGATATAAAAATCAATACTTGAGAAGAAGAGTTAAGAGTTGAGAATGGTCACCTTCAGGGAGAATCAAAAGGCAGTGGAAGGGAAGAAATGTTTCCCATTTTACGCCCTGTAGAACAATTTTACTTTTAAAACTATGAACATGGGGGCGCCTGGGTGGCTCAGTCATTAAGCGTCTGCCTTCAGCTCAGGGCGTGATCCCAGGATCCTGGGATCGAGCCCCGCATCGGGCTCCCTGCTTCTTCCTCTCTCACTCCCCCTGCTTGTGTTCCCTCTCTCGCTGGCTGTCTCTGTCAAATGAATAAATAAAATCTTTAAAAAATAAATAAAATAAAATTATGAACATGGATTACTTTAGTAAAAATGGAAATACAAATTATAAGAAAAAATTAAAAATATAAGTATGGTCAAAATGTGAAGCAAACTAAGATAGTTTTGAGCTACTGGGGGGGGGGATGGATAGAAAGACACAATAAGAGAGAGAGAGAGAATACAATTTACCTTGACACTTCTTTGAGTTGCAAGAATTGATGATAGAAGATTACATTTTTTGAGTTAGTCACACTTCTAGGATCTAATGTGAATAATATATGGTGGAGTCATAATACAGGCTTATTGGTTTCTGATTTTTTGGAATTACTCCATATCTAAAGCACAAAATATTTCATTATAATTAAATGCTAAAAACGAACCAAACCAATCCAAGCAAACAGAACCCTTAGCAATGTAATAGTGATAGGAGGGCGTGGGAAACTCGGGAGAGCAGAAGTGCTGACTTTAGGGGTCCTGATACCCTCATTCTACATTGGAGAGTCAAGGAATCCTGTCTGAGGCTGATGGCGTAAGAGAAGCTTTAGTAACTCGAAGAAGAAACACACTGAAGGAAGCTCAGGAGGAGCATGGGAGGGGAGGAAGGCGGAGGTGCGAGGTGAGTTCAATGTCTCATGTGTCCTGGGGGGGGGGAGTTACGGTAATAGTAACAGCCAAGTGTAAGTAATCAAGATATGGAAGCATAAGCAAAAGGGCTCGTTATAGGATTCATTTGGGTAACAACTCATCAAAGCCGTTACTGTTGTTTTTAACCACTTGGTAGTGGTAGAAAGCCCTAGGATTAGAGAGACTTAGAAAAGCATCTCTGAAATAATGAAAAAAATACTTGGCAGTGAAAAGTACACTTCAATTACAGGTGTATTTTGAGGAATTCTTGTATATTTTACTTGCTGCTGCAGCCGCCAACTTCCACTGGTATTGAGAACACTGAGCTGGGCTTTTTATGAGGGACATCCACATTCCTGGACTAAAGAGGGAAGAGAATTCCGCCCTTTTTTTTCTGATGAAGAAAACTTTTAATTGCGGGACATCAGCAGCACAATAAAAGTTCTGTCACTTACCAATGCGATTCTGCCAATGCGAGTCAGAATAACTGAAGCTTGATTCCTCCTCTGTGACATGTAATTATTACTACTGCTCTGCCTCCTCATCAGGGTTTTGCAAGAGTTACAATCCATGCAAAGCAAAGCGCTCACAAATTTATAAATACAGAGACAGATGTGAGCTCTTCAAGTGGAAAAGGAAAACATTCTTTAAATAATTTTCTTGTAAAAAACAAGGACACTGAAAAAGTATTCTTTTCCTTTGAGAGGTGTAGATTACATAAACCATCACATTTCTTATGTCAAATTGTCTTTTCCATTTTTGCTCTTTCCACACAGAATAGGTTTAAATGAAGGCTTACTTTAATATTAAAGTATGTTGACATATGAAGGTGTTATGTGGTGGGGAAGGTAAAAAACACAGTAAAAAACACCAGCAACAACAACAACCAGAAACAGTTTTTTGGCTCTCAGCTGCAAATCCCTTCTCTGCCCTGCTTTGTGATCCTAGAGCAAGAAATCCGCTCACATCTCGACATAATGTTAACGTTAAGCTCTATCAACAGAGGGCGCTGGAGTGACTCTGGTCATGGTGACAGCAAGACCACTCCCTTGCAGTTCCGGCCCTGTTATATAGTGTGGGAGCCACGCGGATGAGCTCCAGCTGCATCCCCCAGACGCCTCTCTGTCATCCCCACACGGCCCAGTGATGGTGGGCTGCTTTTCCAGACCAGCACCACCTGTACCCTCTGCCAGTCTCTTCACCTCCAGCAGGCTGTGCTCCACCACTCGGCAGAGGAAAGGGGCGCCCTTTTAGTCAGTAGTTCCTTTACTCTTCTCTTCCTCAGCAATGGGGGCAGAATGCAAAGCCCAAGGCCTGAACGAGGTGGGGTATAATTAAACAAGGATGCCAAAAGACTTATTCTTAGAGGAAGACTGAACTGGAAGTAAATCCAAAATGGTCCCCTTCTCCCTAAGGAATTGTGGGAGCATTACCTTGGCCTAATGAAGGCTGTCGCTTCAGTCTGCTGTCTTGTGACTCTGCACCCCAAATTCTCATCACCAGGCTGGTCTTTAGAAACCCTACGCTGTTAAACTTACTTTAAAAGTGATTCTAAACTTAGAAATTTCCAAACCTGGAAGAAGAAAATATGAGAATTGAAAAACATCCCCAGTTTCAGAAGTAACTGCTTACCAGAACAAAGACCTACATATTTTAAAGACAACAAGATCTAGAACTCAAAGGCCAGGGTCAGCAAACTACAGCCTGCAAGCCAAATCTTGCTGCCTGCTGTTTTTGTAAATATAATTTTATTGGAACATAGCCGCACCCACTCATTTAGTATTTACGTGTATGGTTAATTCCAAGCAGACTCGACAGACCGTTTCCGCCCACAAAGCCTAAAATATTTTTTCTGGCCCTTTATAGAGAAAGTTTGCCAACTCCTGGCTCAGACCACTGACATTTAATATAATTATTGATGTGGTTGGATTCCGGTGTACCAATTTTTCTTTGTCCCTGTGGTTTTTACTTCCTGTTTCCCTTTCACTTCCTTTTGGATTATTTAATTTTTAATATTCCATTTTATCTGTTGGCTATATATGTGTTCTTTAAAATGGCTGCACTAGGGATTACAATACCATACCTAGCTTTTCTGTTGAAGTGTTATTATTCCTAATATTAGACTTCATCTAAATTGGAAAAGCACTGCAATCAACTGAAACAACCCTGAGACTGAATATGAAAATGGACAACGGGTTGACCTCATATGACAACAAACTTGGACCCACGACCTCTGCTGCAACCAGTTTAGGTCGCTCAATGAACCCCTGCAGCAACACACTCAGAATGGTCGAGACTCGGTCGATGACTGCCAACACCCTGATTTTTTGTCCAAACTCGGGACCAAGCACAGAAAGCCAAAAATGTTCCCCCAAACAATCACGTAAGACACCTGCTGCTCCAGCTTCCCCCTGCCAGTGACCTCCAACCAGAGCATGCCTGCAGCTCCGTTTCTCACTGGACAGCTTTCCCGGTACGAACTTCTGCCTGCGTCTCTGCAAATCACGAGTCGTGGCTGACTCCCTCGCTATAGCAAGCTCTGACTGAACAGCCTGTCTGTTCTCATTTCTCAGTGGCCTTTATTTCCACAACTCAAATGTTCGACAACAAAATACATGTGATACAGTCACATATTACTGGATACGTGAACAAACTACTGCTACATCCATGAACTGAAAGAAAAAAGGCCAAAAAATTAGAGTTAGTTCATTCAATTTCCTCAAATGTCTCAAGTCAAAAAGAAGAATCAGATATTCTCCTGGTCTTAACAGACTGGCTGAGTTGGGGCTCATTCAACGGGTAGCCGGATCACTTCTAACTCTGCCTGACCCTTCACCTCCTGGACATGTGAAGCTCAAAGATCAGAGGTAGAGGCCTAGGGTCCTCTTTAGTCTTTTCTGAGACTGTGCAGTCCTGGGCATGTGGGCAGCCTTCCGGAGTCCCTCATTTACTTGAGTCTTCAAAGCCCCTTAACCCCACACCCCGGCCCCTATGTATCTTCCTCCCCCAGACTTCCGGTTTGTGTGGCATCTCTGACACACGGCAGCTGTAGGTAACAGGTTTTTAAGGCCTGGAGACCTCAGAGGGGCAGAAACAACAGCAAATTCCTGACTTAAAACACTCAGGGAAAAGCCAGACAGGTCAAGACACAACAACCTGAGAACAAAGTATCCCCTTTGGCACCGTCAAGCCACACCAAGAATTTCTTACAAAACTGAGTGCCTCTTTATTAAGCAGTGCTCCAGTTGTTTTAGGTTTAGACTGTATCTCAGAGTTTCAAAGATTAGATTTTAACAGTTTTTGCCACCTTGATAGTTGTCTCAGTAAAGGGAAAAGTCTTTGGAGCTCCCTACTCCACCATTTTCGGTGATGTCACTAGGTCACATTTTAAAATGACATTTTAGAAATGGAGGACAGAGGAGTGGCTGCCAGGGATTGGAGGAATGATGCAAGAGGGAGAGGAGTAGCAACAGGAGGGACCCTTGTGGGGCTGCAGCTGCTCATGACCTTGCCTAGGGGGTGAATACATGAACCTACACAATGATAAATTATTTAGAACTAAATACACACATACAAGTAAAACTGGGGAAATGTGCATAACACTGGTGAATTGTATCAACATCCTGATGGCGATATGCTACAGCTTTATGACGTTGAGGGGAAGGAAAAGCAGAGGAACAAAAGTACAAGGAATCTCTCTATCATTTCTTAGTAACTGCATATGAATCTACAATTATCTCAAACATTTTAATTTAAAAAATTCAGAAGATTTCAGATTTAAGATGAGGAAGTTTTAGAAACACATTATTCAACTTATTTAGCTTCTTTTTATGCATCCCTAAGTTATATGATAGAAATTTACCATAGATATATATGATAGAAATAAATCTAAAATAGCTTTTTTTAAGATTTTATTTATTTATTTGAGAGAGAGAGAGAGACAGCCAGTGAGACAGGGAACACAAGCAGGGGGAGTGGGAGAGGAAGAAGCAGGCTCCCAGCAGAGGAGCCGGACGTGGGGCTCGATCCCAGAACGCCGGGATCACGCCCTGAGCCGAAGGCAGACACTTAACGACTGCGCCACCCAGGTGCCCCTAAAATAGCTCTTTTAACAAGTAAAACAAAATTCTGGGGCGCCTGGGTGGCTCAGCTGGTTAAGCATCTGCCTTCCGCTCAGGTCATGATCCCAGGGTTCTGGGATCGAGTCCCACATCGGGCTCCCTGCTCCTCGGGGAGCCTGCTTCTCCCTCTCTCTCTGCCTGCCACTCTGCCTACTTGTGCTTGTCAAATAAATAAATAAAATATTTTTTTAAAAAAGTAAAATAAAATTCTCAAGAAAGCACCATACTATAGTATAATTACACTGATCTCTTTTAGTGGCACGTAAAATAATTGACCATTTCGCCGTTAGCGCAAACTTAGGATTTGATGATTTATGGTATGTTTGGAATGAGGTTTACTTACAGGTCCATTTTGGTTCATGTCGCTAGCTTTGGCACTAACCACCAACATGTCTGTAATAAACAGTGACTAACTACTGGTGTAATAGGACAGACGGAGTCAGGAAGCATACAGTAATTATCCACATTTCTGTTTACTATATGTATAAAGACATAACTTCAGGAACAATGGGAAAGTAATGCATGCAACTTTAATAAGAAATGAAATATAAATTATTAAATACTACCATTTAACTTTGTACACCAATACTTCAGTATTTGCACTCATTAAATAAAGCACATGTTAACTCAAAATGCTAAATAATTCTTAGTTTGTGACTAAACTCTCTAAAGAATAAAATGCTGGTGAAAACTCAAAAATTTTCAGTAAGGTATAGATGACCTTGTTTATTTAGTAATTATCACAGACATCAAAATGATCATGGGTAATAGTAATTTAAGCATTTACAGAATACCACTTAGGCCCAATATTGATGTATTAAATGAAAATATAGAAAAAAAAAAAATCAAAGAAACTGGTATTTATGGCACCAGGTTAAAGGCAGACTGAAAACCATCTTTGTCAAAGTCTTCACACTAGAACAAAGTTAAATGTACCTAAGTGAGACATGAAGCTATTCTTGGTAATAGTACAAACTTTGTCCTCCTATGGGTATTACTATTTTTAAGTTTCCTCCTCTATGCTAAACAACTGAAAGGAAAATTTAAGTATGCTACAACTCATGGATTACTTCGTACATGTATCATTCTATATACAAATGTACTAGTAACTACTATGTTAAGGCCATAAATCAAGCCTTAGAGAAACTTCACTTTTCTGTGTGTTACAAAGGTGAAGTCAGCCTACAGACACAGAATAGTTTAATAGGAATAAATATATTTTTTTCTCTTATCAAGTTTTCAATTTTTTTTTTTTAAATTGGAATAGGATTTGGGGACAGGGTTACTAAAAGCATCAGGATTCAACAAATTTACATTTTATCCAAAGAAAAAGATACTTAAAGAATGCAATGATGGCATATAATCTTACTCTTATAGAATAAATCTTCATATTAAAGTGATACTACAATGATACTGTAATGCTTTAGACCAAAATTCTAAGATACCTCAGTGACCACCAAGTTTCAAACAAAATGCAGTGATCAAAATATTTAACTGTCCTCTTATCAAGCTTTTACAAACATATTCAGTCTTCACTGTCTGAGGAAATCAGTTTTAGCTTCTTCATAGTCCTCCATCTGTCTTTCAACATGACGCCTGTTCGGTTGTTGAATTTATAATGTAATAGTATTTTAGACCAGTTTCCCTCTCCGTATTTCTTCACACCGGATCTCAGATTCTTGTCTTCTTCCCAAACCCATGCCTTTTGATAAAACACAGAACAGTTATTCACAGAAACAATTCTTTAAAGAACATACTATAAATCCAACTGTTTTTAATCAAAATAATATTACAGTTTCTTAAGGATGGAAGAATTTGCATATACATTTCTTAGATTTCTGTAAGAGCTAATATTTATAAGATTTCTCAGCGTCCTTACTATTACTGCTCATTTTACATAAGCACCATACGGCTCAGCTGCCCAAGACCAGATAGCTACAGAGTGACAGAGCTAACCCAATTCATCAGACTTTAAGCCTACACTGTCTCTTACAATGCTTTTCTACAACTGTTATCAAACTGGCATCCCCCCCTTTAAAGAAAGATTTATTTATTTTGAAGAGGAAGAGGAAGAGAGGGAGAGAGGGAGAGGGAGAGAGAGAGAAGGAGAAGCTTGTGCAGAGGGGCAGGGGGAGAGAAGAACACTCCCAACTGAGCGGGGAGCCCAACCCAGACTTGGTCCCACAACCCTGAGGTCACGACCTGAGCCAAAACCAAGAGCCAGACGCTCAACCGACTGAGTCACCCAGGTGCCCCCAGATTGGTACTTCTTAATCCCACGTTATCTCTAGACAGAACTTATGAATATTTAATACGTCATTAGTGAACTCAGTGAAAACCCAGGTGTACTTAGGCAAAGTATACACAGCCATAAACCTCCAATCTTCCCTAAAACAAATTATTTAAAACACAACTAAAAAAGACTAACACAAAACATATTATTTTGGAGAAAATGGCCAAAAATTTAAAAAAATCAAACTAGTACCATATGCAGAAAAAAATTATTGATAGTTGGCATTTGCTATAGGTGACCAACTAACCTATCCCTTTTGCTGACATGCTGAAGGAGCAAATGACAATTTGAGTAATTATTAACTGTGTCTAGACTATGATTAATTTCCCCAGCTGAATTTCGTATTTTTATAAAAAATTCATTCATCATCAAGTCATGAAAAGATAGTGTATGACTTTGCTTACAAGAGGTATCTAGAATAGTCAAACTCACAGAACAAAGTAAAATAATGGCTGCGAGGGGATGGGAAGAAGGAAGAATGGGAAATTGTTTATTTGGTACAGAGTGTTAGTTTTGCAATATGAAAAAGTTGTAAAGACTGGTTGCATAAATAAACAATGTGAATGTACTTAATGCCACTGAACCATAAACTTAAAAACGATTAAGATGATAAATTCTGTTATGCATGTTTTACTATAAAGATACAAAGTTAAAAAATGAGCAAAGGACTTGATAGACATTTCTCCAAAGAAAATACGCAAATGGCCAAAAGTACATGAAAAGATGCTCAACATCACTAATCATTAGGGAAATGCAAATCAAAACCACAAAATACCACCTCATACCCACTAGCACATCTATCTTCAAAAAAACCCCAAACAAAACAAAAAACAAAAACAAAATACCACAGAAAATACTGAGTGTTGGTGAGGATGTGGGGAAATCAGAATTCTTATGCACTGTGGCAAGGAATGAAAAACTGTGTGACCGCTGTGGAAAACAGAATGGTGGCTCCTCAAAAAAATTAAGTAAGATTACCATGTGGTCTGGTCATTCTACTTGTGGCATATATCCAAAAGAGCTGGAAGCAGGGACCTGGGCAAAAGTTGGAAGCAACCCAAGTTATCCACTGATGGACAGATGGATAAATAAAATGTGGTATATAAATACAGTGAGATATCATTTAGCCTTAAAAAGTAAGGAAATTCTGACACATTCTATAACATGGATGAAACTTTGAGGACATTATGCTAAGTGAAATAAGTCAAACACAAAAGGACATATATTGTAGGATTCCACTTGTACGAGAGGTACCTAAAACAGTCCAACTCGGAGACAGAAAGTAGGATGGTGGTTACCAGAGGCACGGGAGAGGGCCAAATGCGGAGTCAGTGTTTACCGGATATAGTTTTTGTTTTGGAAGTTGAAGAGTTCTGTGGATAGACAGTGGTAATGATAGCACAATGATATGAATGTGCTTAATGCCAATGAACTATATACACTTTAATATAGTTAAGATGGTAAATTTTGTTATGTGTATTTTACTTTCATTAAAAAATTCTAACTCAGCTGCCTGATGCACTAAGAAAAAGTACTCAAGGTGGCTTCAAGAAGACAAAGCTGAGATGAAAACTCTCGTGGATGGCTCAATGCCATGAAACTGGCAGTGACTCTAACCCTTGTAGAATTTTGTCTAAAGTGCCATGTCTTGGCAACCATGCTGTCTAGAAGCGTATGGTGCACGTGGCTAATTGATCTCTAGACAAAGAGAACACCCTCCTGGGGCGGTCTACAGTGACCAACCCTGCCCACTTCTCTCATCAGTCACCTCACCTACAAGCTTCAATTCACTGTTTGTCCCTGATGCAAAATCAAAAGAGATGTAAATTTTCCGTGTGTGGGTGAGGAGTTTAAAAAAGAGAGAGATGGACATACCAACTGGAAGTACTTCAGCAGGGGGTTATTAATCGTTAGGGTCACACAGATCTTTGAGAATGCAATAAAGCTATCCATTTCACAGACAAGTGAAAATAAAATTTTACGTAACATTTCAGGGGCCACTCAGACTAACGTTAAAGTATCGCTTTTACAGTCCCCAAGAATTTCTGTTGTGTCAGAAGTTGCTACAGTTTTGTTCAATTTTAAAAAGCAGTCCTTGGTTTATGCAAATTTCATATATATGACACAGTTCTCTTGTTCAAATATGAATTAATTACTTTGAATAGACTGCACAGATGATATCTGATACAATACAAAAAAACTCATCTATCTCAAGAAATAAATAATATTCTCTGCCTGAATCCTGTTTAGGTCCCTGGGTACACGTTTAAGCAGTGTTTTGCAGTGCATCCCATACAGCAAAGACTACCAAATCCGGCCTCAGGCTGTTTGCGCTGCCCAGAAGCTAACAACAATGGTTTTTACATTTTAAAAACCTGCTTTTAAAGAAGAAAAAAAAATGTGATAGAAACTATATATGGCCTACAAAGCCTATTAAAATATTCCCTACCTGGCCCTTGACGGAAAAAGTTTGCCAACCTCTGACCTAGAAGTTAGTTATAATTTTGTCAAGTGAAGGTTAACTGAAAACCACAGTTCTCAACATTTAGTATTTAATTTTCTTCTTCTATTGAAAAATAGCAACTTTAATTTGATGTATTGTTATTCTGTGATTATGTCTTCTTTTGTTGGACCTGAATGTTTTAAATCTTAATTTCATCTATGATTTAAAGGCAAGAGCCTTGAAAAACATCATATGCAACAAGATCATATAGCAAATAATAATATAATCTTTAAAAGTTTAAAGAGGGGGCGCCTGGGTGGCACAGCGGTTAAGCATCTGCCTTCGGCTCAGGGCGTGATCCCGGCGTTCTGGGATAGAGCCCCGCATCGGGCTCCCCGCTCAGCAGGAAGCCTGCTTCTCCCTCTCCCACTCCCCCTGCTTGTGCTCCCTCTCTCGCTGGCTGTCTCTCTGTCAAATAAATAAATAAAATCTTAAAAAAAAAAAAAAAAGAACCAAAATGTTAACACAAAATAAGATAAAATCTGTCACTCATCTGAAAAAAGTCCCACTCAAAAAGCCAACAGGAGAAAGTGAAAAATAAAATGAGATACTTGTGACAGCCACAGAATTCTTTTTTGGCATAGTAAACACTGATAGACAATATCACCTATATTCTGCTCTTTAAATTATATAGTTGATTACCCACATTTTGTTTTGAATTAAAAAAAAAACCCCACAAAAAACAGAGAAACTTTTTTTTAATATACATCTGTAAATAACACCTACAATGCCATTCAGAATTGTTACCAGAAGAACTACAGGGAAAGATCAATTAAAACACGAGGCAGAGACTTCTAGTTTTGGGACCAACATATAAAAAGCTTAGAAATATCATTCCAGTCCTCACAAGAAGAAAAAAACTAAACCAACTGAAAGTCAACAACTCTTTGTAGATCCATCAGAGAACTAAAGTCAATAGGCAAACCGCTGCCATAAAAGCTAGAAAAACAGAAAGGCAGATACAGAGAATCACAGCTCATCAGGAACAGAAGCTCACAGCTAGAGCCAGTACTGATAGGAACACTGAACTATGTTGGATGAACTGATGGAGGCTGACTGTGGACAAGCTTGAGTTAAAAAACTCCAGGTGCCCAATTTTAGTGTGGCCCACAACTCCAACTCATTTCCACCTAACTCCAGCCCTCTCTAGCCTTCCATGTCAGGAGGGAAATACCCAACTGCAGCCCCTTTTAGACTTCCTTCCTCACTGAAGAGGGGGAAATAAAAGCTGAGAAGCACATATAAAGGTCTTGGTCCAGGACACAAACTCACTAACAGAATTAGAAAATCACACAAAACCACAGAATACTTCTCTCCTCCTTCATCTTACCATATTATTTGGGCTCCTGTAAATCAACTGCCTTAGCTGAAAGAGCTGCCTCAGATCCTTACTAAGGAGTCTAGGGAAAACCAGAAACAGCAAGAGAGACAAAAATAAGGAAATTTTAGCCTCTCACATCTATGGCTATAGCAAATAGTAAATAAAGCCTAACTCCTAGCTAGACAAACATGAAACCTTACACCGAAGGTCAGTTTACCTCTCTTCTTTTACATCATGTCCAGCTATCAGCAAAAAATTGGTAAGGTACACTAAAAGGCAAAAAAACACAATCTGAAGGGACAAAGCAGCATCAGGCTCAGCTATGACAGAGATTTTGGAATTACCAAAGTGGGAATTTAACTATGATTTAATGTCAAGGGCTCTAATGGAAGAAGTGGACAACATGTAAAAACAGATAGGTAAATGCAAGCAGAGAAATGTAAACCTTAAGTATCAAAAGGAAATGTTAGAAATCAATACACAGTAACAGAAATGTAGAATGCCTCTGATGGGCACATCAGCAGACTAAACATGAATGAAGAATCAGTGAGCTTGAAACAAAAAATAGAAACTTCCCAAACTGAAAAGCAGTGAGAGAGAAAGAATGGGAAAAAAAAAAAAAATAGAGAGAGAGGAAAGAACAGCCAAGTACTGTGGAAAAATTTTGAAAGATGTGACCTATAGATAATGGGACATCAGAAAGAGAAGGAACAGAAGAACTGAAGTAATAATGGCTGAGAATTTTCCAAAATTAATGACAGACACCAAAACAGACGCAAGAGTCCCCAAGAACACAAAGTAGGACAATGCCAAAATATCTACACTTTCACACATTATACTCAAAGTGCAAAAATTCAAAGACAGAAAATATGTATGACTTTTGGCTGCATATAGTGGCATGTGGTTGGCATTTCCCCATTCTCCTTTGGGAATTCACTCAACAGTATCAAGGAAAGAAATAAAATCCTAAACTCTTAAATTCAAAGACCCTATGACCTGAATCATAATACAGGTGGAAAGGGTACATTATTGGTGGAAATTGACAAAAGATATGCAAAGAAGTAGGGCAGAGCCACTCTGCCTATAGATCTCAGAAAGCCTGTGAGGTGCAATTTTCCAGAGTAAAGAAAACATCGCCTGAGTTGCACACCCTGAATCCCTGGTCTGCCAACAGCAGGAGCCTCCCTCAACCTGCAGTTGCTCTAAATAATAAAGGCGGTGGTGCTAAATAAGGAATCACATGGATAAGCAATATTTGCAGGAAGCAAATCCGAAGTAGGAACTGCTTGCTATGTTCACTTGAGACACAAGAGATATTCCTAGTAGCCTGGAATTTGACCCTAGCCCCAGTGTCTCAACATGAACTATTTACAAGCAGCTACTTGAGAAAAAACAAAATTTCATCTTAAATAAAGGAGAATAAGAAAAAAGTACAGGGTCACTTTCAACTTCTAGCTGTGACAGAAAAGGACTAGATTTATTTACTTGCTATAAACAACTAGAAAACCAGATAAAACACAGGAAATAATGGCACAGGACTATAATCACTGAGTGCAGAAATGAAGTGAGTCCTAAAATTGACCTATCTTAACTTTCTGAACAGAAAAATTCCCTTGGGGCGCCTGGGTGGCACAGCGGTTGAACGTCTGCCTTCGGCTCAGGGCATGATCCCGGCGTTATGGGATCGAGCCCCACATTAGGCTCCTCTGCTATGAGCCTGCTTCTTCCTCTCCCACTCCCCCTGCTTGTGTTCCCTCTCTCGCTGGCTGTCTCTATCTCTGTCAAATAAATAAAAATCTTAAAAAAAAAAAAAAAGAAAAATTCCCTATCAAATGGTTCCTTCTTTTTTTAAAGCACAGAAGGACCTTATTTAAATTGGATTCGTATAAGGAAGATATGAAGATGAAAGCTTATAATGTGCACTTAAGTCCCACTTTACATTGATAAATAGACCTTATGATAGTATCACAATAATTCTAAACAAATGTCATTATCTATACCCAACTTAAATAACTTAAGGTTATTTTAAAAATACAGGTGTAATATTTTTTTTGGAACTTAGAACACGTAGATTGGCCAATTAATCTAACATGGCAAAATCAAAGATGGTGAAGTGGAAACATTTTACATTCAAGATCTTTTAGGGTTGAGCAGGAATAATGTCAAATAATCACAATTAACGTCCATTAAGTCTTATTTAAATATAATAAATACCTGTTTTTTCCTAGATCCATGTTTTTTAGAAGTTACTGGCTGATTGTTCAAAATATGTCTTCTCTTTTCAGTGGCTTGCCTCCTGAGTCTTTTCATTCTTCCACCTAAAAGTAGAAATAATCATCAAAAACTGCTTCACATTAAAAAGGGGGATATTTTTAATAAAATCTTAAAAAAAAAGGGGGGGTGCCTGGGTGGCACAGCGGTTAAACGTCTGCCTTCGGCTCAGGGCGTGATCCCGGCGTTATGGGATCGAGCCCCACATCAGGCTCCTCTGCTATGAGCCTGCTTCTTCCTCTCCCACTCCCCCTGCTTGTGTTCGCTCTCTCGCTGGCTGTCTCTATCTCTGTCGAATAAATAAATAAAATCTTAAAAAAAAAAGGGGGGCGGATATTTTTAAAGGTTATCATGAAATTCCTTAGATGAGAGAAATCATATGATAGTTGTCTTTCTCTGCTTGACTTATTTCACTTAGCATTATCTCCTCCAGTGCTGTCCATGTTGTAGCAAATGTTGAGAACTCGTTCTTTCTGATAGCTGAGTAATATTCCATTGTATATATGGACCACAACTTCTTAATCCAGTTATCATGAAATTCCTATCTAGTATTTAGCTATTTTAAATAAAAAGAACTCTATCTGCTTAATTTTTTCCCCTTTGAATCTGGAAGCAGCATAGTGCAATGCAAAGCAGTTTCTAAAAATCATAGCGGGTATTCAATGTTGATTCTTTTATGTCTTTAAACAAGTTTCTCACCTCCCAGAACCTGTCCTTTTTCATCATCTGTTAAGAAAAGGAATATTTACCTTATTGTTGAAATTTTCTTAAGATAATGTTTAAGGAATATTTTAGCTAGTGTAAGAACTATAGCCCTTCCCTCATTCCTTCTTTCTTATTCAGTCAGTTTAGTGAGACAGGAATGTATATGTAACTGAAAAGAGAACTGTTGACTACTGAAGAAAATTGTTTATATAAAAAACCTTAAAGAATCTACAAATAGAATTAAAAAGAGTTTAGATGGTTGGATAGAAGATCAATAAACAAAGCTCAACAGTATTTGTTCATTAGCAATAGTTTAAATATTTAAAACAAAAGATAATATTTACAATACTATCAAAAAAACATAATATTATTAGGGATAAATCTAGCAGTGATCAAGATCTACATGTAGTAAATTGTAAAGCTTTACTACATATGTGTGTGTGTATATATACACTACACATTATAAGAAAATATATATGACCACCTAAATAGAGTAATATACTTCTGTTCATGCATAGGAAGACATAACATAATTAATATAAAGTCTGCAATTAATACTAATCTATAACAACTGTGTCCGTTCTTTCCAAAAGTATCTATTGTTATAATGCCATTTCAAATGAACATTTCAACAGGGCTTTTTGTAGAACTTAACATTATTCTAAAATTATATGTGTTATGAGAAGTAGTCCACCACTGGCCCCGAGCATCCCTGCAGTTTTTGCTGAACGTACAAGGCTTGTTTCCTGATACTAAACAGTTTTGTATCAAATAGGCACCTAAGTAGGTCAAAGGAACCATAGTCTGACCACCAGGTAACTACCCTCTCCTGGGAGGGAACGAGCTGGTTTGCTATCTTACTCAAAAAGAGGTAGGCCCCTAAAGAAAGGGGGGTAATCAGAAGGGGGAATGAAACATGAGAGACTATGGACTATGAGAAACAAACTGAGGGCTTCAGAGGGGAGGGGGTGGGGGAATGGGATAGACCGGTGATGGGTAGTAAGGAGGGCACGTATTGCATGGTGCACTGGGTGTTATACTCAACTAATGAATCATTGAACTTTACATCGGACACCGGGGATGTACTGTATGGTGACTAACATAATAAAAAATCATTCAAAAAGAGGTAGGCCCTTGGCACCAAGTTTCTCAGTTACAGTACAACCTATCTGCCTGCACAACACCTATCTGGGGCCATTGCACTGTCTATGGTACTTGGAAGAAAGAAACTAGCACAATTATGCTGATGCCATGCTATTGTTGTGCTGTAATAAACTGTTTTGCTCTGATTCATTAAGTCGTATTGCCTACTTTTGGCACCTATGGAGTTGTAGCAGGTTTACTGCTTGCAATCCTCTATGAAGTTGGGTTTTTTCCCTGACAACATGGAAGACCAAAACACCAGGAATAGTCAAGATATTCCTGAAGAACAGTAAGATGAAGGGAATTTCCCTATCACATACTGACTTATTATGAAAGTACAGTAATCGGGACAATATGGGATTGTTGCAGGAACAGGCCATATGTGCTGGTCAGGCTCCAGTCAAGAAAATGGAAACCAACCAGTTATGAACAGAGATTTTCATATTGCAAATTGTTTAAACAGATGCTAAAGGACAAAAAAAGCAAAAAGGAAATTAAAAAATTAGCAGAGATTAATAATTAACAGAGAAATTCGCAATTACAGTTGGAGGTTTCAATATTCTCTCTCAGTAATTTGGTGGAAAGAGTAGGCAAAAATAAGCAAGCATACACAAAATCTGAAAAGCACTATGAATCAACTTGACCTGATATTTTACAACAGAATTCACGTTCTTCTCAAGTACATATCAACACTTACCAAGATAGACCAAATCTTAAATTAAAAGAAGAATCCTACAAAGTATATTCTCAGTCCCAAACAGAATTAAATTGGAAAGCAATAATAGAAAGATATCTGGAATACCCTTAAATATTTGGAAATTAAACAGAGTTTCTAAATAGCCCAGAAGTCAAAGAAAAAGTCTTAAGGGAAATGAAAAAATATTTTGAACTAAATGAAAAAACAACATCTCAAAATCTGTGGGATGAAACTAAAGCAGTAATTAAAGGGGAGTTTATAGCATTAAATGCATGTATTAAAAAAGATCTGGGAATCTATGAGTAAAAGCAACTCATTTAGAAAGGGGGGAGAAAGGCTGACCTCAGACTTGTCCACAGCAGCACTCATAAAGTCAAAAAATGGATCCGTATCTGCAAAGTTGTAAGAAAAGTATCTCCGAAGAATATTATATTTAGCCAAATTTCCCTTTAAGCAAAAAACAGTACACACTGAAGGTACAGCATAGTTCCCTATGTCAATAGTATTGTACTAATGTTGTATGGGGACAGATGGTAGCTACCCTTGGGGTAAGCACGGCATAATATATAGAGTTGTCCAATTACTACGTAATACACACGAAACTAATGCAACATTGTGTGTCAACTGTACAATTAAAAAAAGATAGATAGATAGAAAGAAAGAAAGAAAGAAAGAAAGAAAGAAAGAAAGAAAGAAAGAAAGAAAGAAAGAAACATCTTCCACTTCAGTGATGATAGGAGCATCTATCTGTCAGGGGTTGCCACTTAAAGAGTCTGCCTGGAACGGAAGCCATTACAGAGGAAAGTAGAGCTGAGAAACACAGAGGAAGCAGGTCTGATGAAAATCCTTGAGTAGCTGGATCCAGTCACACTTGAAGCTAACGGACCTCTGAACTTATTGAGTATGAGGCAGTAAATTCCTTTTCTCACCCCAAAAAGAAAAAAGAAGAGCCGACCTTCTCAGTGATGTAAAAATTTAGAAATCATAGTATCTATAATCCCATCTTTTAAAAAAACCTAGCCAAACAAGAGGTAAGGAATGGGGACATGATGGTCAAAGGGCTGGTAATCAGCAATGAATCAGTTTAAATAGATTAAACTACTTTGGGAATTATGGCTAGAAAAGACAATTCTACAAACCTTTATCATATAAAATAAAACTAAGAAAAATTGGGAATTGGGACAGGTTTTTCAGGGGTTTTTTTTTGTTTTTTGTTTTGCTAATATCCTTTTTAGATAAAGTCATTCAACAGTCTAAAATTTAAATTTATGATTTCAGAGGCAACCTGATCCAACCTCTTGAAGCATTTCATATTCCATATCCTTCACTTTGGAGGAATCATATAGATTACTGATACACTTCTTATGAAACAGCATTTACATGAAGTTCAAAATGTAAATGTGTTTTAAAGTAACATGTAATCTGATCACATTTTTCTAAATTTTTATTTGACTAAATTTCCACTGACAGAGTCTAGCCCAGCAATTAAAAGCATGGGCTCTGCAGTCTGAATGTCTAAGTTTGCCTGGCTGGCTCAGTTGGCAGAACATGAACCTCTCGATCTTGGGGTCATGAGTTCAAGACCCACACTGGGCATAGAGCTTACTTCAAAAAGGTCAAATTTTTTTTTTTTAATTTGGCTATTTTTTTTTTTTTTTTTTTTGAGAGTGAGAGAAACAGTACACATAAATAGGGGGAGCAGCAGACAGGGAGAAGCAGGCTCCCCACTGAGCAGGAAGCCCGATATGGGGCTCGATCCCAGGATCCTAAGATCATGACCTAAGCTGGAGACTGAGCCACCCAGGCGCCCCAAGAAGGTTAATTTCAAATTTTAGTTTGTTAACTATTTCTCTGACCAAGTATATTTTACTCAATCTCTTTTTGTAGTGGCTTCCCCATGTATAAAATGGGCATGATTAAAAAAAAAAAAACACACTTATAAGACTGTTGAGGATTAAATGAGTTTACATATCATTTCACTGAATGCTGGTAAGTTTTTTTCTGCACAGAAAGAATTTAGGTGATTTTCTTTCTTTCAAGTTTTCTGAATCACTAGATTTTCTAAAAGTACATGGCAATTTTACAAGTCTGAAAAAAACTGTTTAGCATTAACAAAACTAATATCCTCTAATTATGAAGAGAGGATACTGCATACCTTTTAAGCAAACTGGAAGTAAAAAAAAGAAAAAAGTATGTACGTATTAGTAACATCTACCAACATGTCAAAAAATGTTACTAAAACTCCCAAGATCTAGGTTCAATATCCATAGTCACTGTCAAACCAGTCAGCAATGAGGTTACAGTTCTCAGAGTTTAACTGCTAATCAACTATTTACAATCTAAAAAAAAACATGCTTCCACTTCTTTTAATTCTGTATTATGATATTAAAAGTCCAGAATCCCCAAATTATTTTAGTTTAGAATTATGATTCCTAGCCATTTTGCAGCAGTAGATGCACAACGATTTTGGAATAACAACATGAAGCAATTATTTCTTTAACTTTACCGTCTTAAAATGAGGATGATAATATCTATGGATGTTAACTGTTTTAGAGCTATAATTTACAAATATTAGTTAATACTGGCCCTGTCATCAGCCATCAGTTATGAATAAATTTATTCAATTAATACTTATTGCAGCCCTATGTCCCTGGCATCAAGCTGGTACATCCATTATTTTTATACTGACCACAAGCTGCTAGGTGTGGATCAATAAAGTTTAAAAATCTTTGCATGCATTCATTCATTCATACAGTACCTAGAATGTAGTGTGGGTTCAATGAACATTTGCTTAATGAATACATACCAAGGAGAAACTAACAAATCGAAATTTGAAACAATTATGGACTACTTTTTAAAAAATTTTTTAATCTATTTATTTGAGAGAGACAGAGCACAAGCAGGAGAAGGAGAGGGAGAAGCAGACACCCCGCTGAGCTGGGAGCCTGGTGTGGGGCTCAATTCTAGGACCCTGGAATCCTGACCCGAACTGAAGGCAGACGCCCAACCATCTGAGCCACCCAGGCACCCCTATGGACTACTTTTAAGTTTTTTGTTTTGCTTTGTTTTGTTACTGTTGCTTGTTTTTTAAAATCCAGCGATGCCTTTTATAAGAATAAATTCTAATTGCAATAAGGAGGGTAGCTAGATTCCACAGTCAGTCCTGATTATTCATGGATTCTGTATTTGTGAATTTACTTCCCTGCTAATAATCTGTAATTCAAAAATCAATACAGAGTGCTTTTGTGGGCACTGGTGGACATGTGCAGATCAAAAAAAATTCATCTCACCTGATGTGTGTGTTCCCAGCTAAGGTTAAGCAAGGTGATGCTCTGCCTTTGTGTTTTAGCTCTGTTATAAATAATTGTCTTCTTTGGAGTCTACTGAGTGCAACATTTTGTGTTTCGGGGTAATTTAGCTGTTCGAAATGGCCTCAGATGTATTGTGGAAGTGTTGTCTAGTGTTCCTAAGTGCAAGAAGACTAGGATGTTCCCAAGAGAAAAAAATGTGCCTTAGAAAGCTTCATCCAGGCATGAGTTACAGTGCTACTTGGCCACAAGTTGAAGGTTAATGAATCAACATTATATATTAGTATATTTAAACAGAAACACATAAACACACTGAACAAGGTTATGTATTTATCAGCTGACAAAACTGTGGTGACAAGAGGCTCAAAGGAATCTAACCCTGTAATTCCCTAGTAATGGTTTAGTATTCAGCAACCACAGTGACTTTATAGAACATAACTATCATGATAATAACTGCATGTTTCAGATTAAGTAACTATTTCAAGTTGCTGATTAAAGTTAAGGTAGAAAAGCAATGTACCATCATAGCAAAAGTACTCTAAGCTAGGCAATCAGAATAGCCAATTTTCTAAATTAAGCACTAACTTTCTAACTCGATGACGGTATGACATTTAATCCTTTGTGCTTTAGTTTTCTGAAGTGTGTCTGGGTGTTGTATTGGGGAGGTCAAGGGCTGGATCACCTTCAAGGGCACATCAATTCTCTACTTCTAAAATTATAATAAGAGTACTCACTCTGAAGAGTTCCCACTCCTTCTTGACTATTAAAATCCTGTTGTTGGCTTCCGTGTTTCGACTTAGGTAGGAAGAGCTTCTTGTGAGACCTAAATTGAACATAAAAGCATGGGATTGGTTCCACAAAAAGTAAAAAAGCTATGAAAGAAGGCAGATGATTTGTCTAAATCTCTATTTTAGGACCTTCTACTTTGGCCTGTTTCCTTTGGTGCTCTCCTTGCTGAGTGCCCCATCTTAACCTTCGGCCTCTTAAGATTCTTGTTATCTGACTTCCCTCTCCTCCCATCACTTATTTTCTCCATCTCATCTACTTAGAAATCAAGATTCTTTTGGCCTTCTAATTAGATAGGTGAAGAAAAAAGAATCCTCACACTATCAGCTATTAATTTTCATTCGTTCCTGGGGCTTTTATTTCCCAAAAGAGAAATTCCAGAATTCCTTTACACATAATGGTAGGTATCACTTATCTTTACAGCTTCCAAAAGGAGCGTTTTTGAAATGAAGGCTGTTTGGAAACACAGAATGTGGCAAAATTTTGACAACCCTGCAAAGCTGGTATTATTCCAGTTTTATAAAGGAGCTAGTTTAGATGAAAAAAGTAGTTCACCTAAGCTTAGGAAATGATTTTATCACCATCTAAAATCTATATTTTTACCTAAGTATACATGAAACCTGCTAATCCATTCCCTTCCTCCCAAAACGTTCTATTGTGCTCTGAAATGCCATTCTCAACCTCTTCACCAGTTCCCCTACCTCTTTGCTTTGTCTAAAATCTCCCTTAGGGAGGATATTTCTTTGTGGCCTGCGCAAGTAGACAGGCTTAATTTTCTACCTTCTATGAACCCCGGGTCCCAGAGGTGGGTCTCTATACTTTCCATTTCCAACAAATGCCACTTTCAGGATCCTACTTCCATAAGAAACTTTAGCCCTTGAGGATTCATTCTACTAATGTGTATCACCATCTACCATACTTCAGAACCATTTACTAGCCTTGCAAGCACTTCCCATCATTCACAGATCTTTCTCTACCCCCCAAGTGATGGTTTTATCATGTTATTTCTGTGTTCTCATGGATGATCTGCATACAATACTGACCTCTCAATTTCTCATTTCCAATGACCTCCTCCCCCACACTAAATCAAAACCTCCAACTATGGTTCCTATTCAGCATCCTAACTGCTCTATCTCTGAAATCATTCATGTAGACTTTCTGCTCCCTGACCATGTTATATTGTCTGTCACAAAATTCCCAGTAGATTAAACATGGTTTTTCAAGTATTTCATAAAATAAGAATTTGGGATATACATCAGAAATGTAACTGCCCCCAAGCCCCCGCCCCCCCAGCAACATATCCTTGTTCCTAGAACAGATTAAGAGTTTATTAAACATCTGCTTTAAGGTCAAGCACTCCCTATATGTCTACGCCAATAATGGCCTTGTGGAAACGTTTAACAACTCAGGATCCCAGATGCAGGTCTCTATAGTTTGGAATTCCAAGACATGTCAAGATCTTGAATACCTGTTGAGATAAGCAGGCACCTAGGATATTCTCTAAAGCACACCATTTATATGACAGTTATTATAAAATATCTAGGTCTGCATGAAGTGCTTCAAAGATTTTAAAGACAGAGAAGAAAAATGTCCATCTACTTCACCTCAATAAGGATACTGTACCCCTGAGAATTCAGTTATTGCACTGTCACTAACACTTTAAAAAAAGAAAAAATATGTAAGAATGTAAATAAAAACTTTTCACAAGGTTAGTACTTATCGTGTAATCAAGTCATATTTCAATTTATACAAAATATCTTTGGACAGAAACCCTGGTAACATTAGGACATACAGAGAGTCCATTACAACATGGAAAGTTTTTACCCAGATGTACTTACCAGATATTAAATCAAGCTTTCACAAACATAAGTTAAGCAGAGTTAATGTTGTAATCAAGCACTCACGTCACTCTTTCAAAAACTCTCCCATGGATCTTTATTTCCATGGATTCAAGTTAAATTTCTTGCCCTCCCCACTAGTCTCCAACTGAGCTTCTTAACAAGTTCCCCCCACCCGCCTTGCTGAAGTTAAACTTAGCTTCCACAAACACAGCATAACCATTTATACCTTTGTGCCTTCACCGGAACTATTCTTCTATCCTAAAATGACATTTCCTCTTCCATCCAACTGTAAAAATCATAACTATCCTTCGAGGGCCTGCACAATGCTCACCCCTCCTTGAAGCTTCCATCTCAACTTCTTCAGCATCTAAGTCTACACATTTTAACAACAAATTATGTAACGTCTGCTGCTGTTCCTGTTTCCTGTCTATAATTCTTATTGCCTCGAAATAGTTTATAAGCTCTATCAGAGCAAAGTTTTTATTTCATCTACCTTTGGTAACATGAAGGTTTCAACTTTCTTACTGTCTGATTTCATAATCACACTTCTGATTCTATCCCTGTTCACTTGTGTCCTGCTGATTTTTGTCCTGATACTGGTGAATCTGATGCTTTACTTGTTCTGATTCTATTTGCCTCCAGGATGGTCTTGATACTTGTTTGGTTCTTGATCTTCATTTTGTCTCTAGTTTTAGTTTTATTCTGAGTCTAGTGCATTGCAAATTCTAACGTATGCCTCGTAATGAACTAAGTACCAAGGATACACAGCTAATTAAGAACCTTTAAAGGATTCTCAGTCTAGTGAGAAATACAGAAAGGTAAACAGGTATGTTACCATCCAAGGTAAGTTCTTTTATAGAGATGTGACTCAATGCTGTGGAAGCACAGAAGTGACAACAGAGAGCTCAGTAAAACACAGGTGATCTTTGAGCTAGACCCTGAATGGCAAGTAAGGGCTTATCTTGGAGACAACAGAAAGGAAATTCAAAATTGAAAAGGGAGATAGCATGAAAGAATTTGCAACATTTGAGGATCAGGATGAAGTTCTGTGTTGCTAGGAATTACCATGTATGTGGGCAGGGAGAGGTTAATGCTTAGGGATAAGGTTGTATATGAAAAAAAAAAAACAAAAAACCAGAAAGGGACTATGTAAAGCTTTGTAAGCCATGCCAATATACTCTAACTCATCTAGTAGGAAACAAAAGGCCAAAAGAGATTATTAAGTTAAAAAGTGACTTACACAGATTTATTTTTATGGAACACTAACTCTAGAAGTCATGTCAAGGATGGATTTACATGGTACAAAGCTAAGTAATAACCTAGGATACAAGTAATAAGAATGTATTAAAGAAGCTTCGAGATGGGATTCGTAACACGGGAAGTTAACTGGACATGTGAGGAGAGTCAGGGTACAGAGAGACAGATGAGAACATTAAGAGTTGTTTACACATAATGATTAAATTGCCTTGTGGAAGCAGCATTTGAAATAAGCAGGTAGTACTGTATGGGAGTACGGAGGAAATGTGTTCATTATCTGCATGAATCATGGCAAATCTTAATTTGATTTTAAAGCAGTATTACACTGGGCAGGAAGGCTAGGCTCCAGAATGTACTGGGTCTTGGTATTACCACTAAACTTTGATTTCCTGAACAAAATGAAATAATTGAGCCAATAAAAATGATAGCTCTACTTCTTACAATGGATCTTAGAAAATAATATTAAGACTTTAATAGTTTTGGGGGAGATGAACCAGTGAGGGAGCAGATCACGCTGTTAGTAGGGACAAGGAGAGACTAAGCTTAGTCCTGAAGTATAAGCAATGCATGTCTATCCAACTTGAACCCAATCCCCCGGCTCCCCCCCCCCCCAAATAAGTAGTTAAGATGAGGAACCTGCAGCACTCAAGTCACGGGACCAAGAAAAAAGAGTGATATTACATCCATTGCCAAATCCATCCATCCAGAAACCACATGGATTTGCCATCTGGCCTGGGGTTAAGGGTGGAAGAATAGAGGGAATGGACCACAGGTTCAACAGAAAAGAACTTTATAACAGTAGAGTTTATCTTCTTCAATAAGGTTAGCTTCTAAAGCCAAAAAAAAAGGTAAAAATTACCCTTGAAAATCCCTACAGAAATAATCTTAGAGACTGAACTTGTCTCTCAATACAGTAGTCCCCTTTATCTGTGTTCCGGTTTCCAGTTTGTTAAGTTTGTTACCCACAGCCAGCTGCACATGGAAGATGATCTTCCTCGTGAGGCTCCTATCAGCTTAATACTATGTTATGATGCCTCTGTCATTCCTCTCGCTTCATCTTATCACGTAGGCATTTTATCAGCTCCCATCCTCAAAGCGTCTCAGAACTAACATGTTCTGAGAGAAGAGACCACATTCACATAACTTTTATTATACTGTTATAGTTCTATTATTGTTGTTGTTAATCTCTTACTGAATCTAACTTATAATTTTTGTCATAGGTATGTATGTATAGTTAAAAACATAGTATATATAGAGTCTGGTACTTTCTGTAGTTTCAGGCCTCCACTGGGGGTCTTGGAATGTATCCACCCATGGATAAGGGGGACTACTACATGTAGGACTGACACAGCCCATTTCCCTCCAGCACTGAAGCACCGGATGAAGTGGTTAGGCTACTGTTAAAGATGTAGAAACAATATCTGAAAATACTAGAATAACCCTCAGTATAGTGAGGCACATGATGAAGGCATGTGAGATCTGAGATTGAAGGAGCACAGAGGATTCAAGTTTCCAACCTCAACACTGTTCCAGAGCGCACGTTGCCTAAGAATGGTAAATGGTATTACTCACACTATTTAAACTGTACTATTTTGCTTAGTATATGTAACAATTTGCATAAACCATGAAGTAATTGTACGGTACTCCAAATATCCAAATGTTAATAATCAGTAAAACATACCCTCTATAATAATTGTTTTTGTTAAAAATGGCTCACCAGCAACACTTTCACATTAAAGATGTATCCATGCAACAAAAAATATATTAATGAATTTACAAACCTTTTTCCTACATCCAAATTAGCTTCGGTTTCCATTTCAATATTGTTATCATTGGGTTTATCTTGAGTTGTTGTTGCCCTTTTACTTTCTACTACTTTCGCTGCTGCCTTAAAAAATGGGGTTGTAAAAGAGAAAGGAATCCATTATGCCATTTTGAACAAACAGCATTAAAATTAAGCCTTCTAATTCTTTGATAGTCATAACCAATGTGTCTGTTCACAGGTCAATAAGGGGACTGTGTTGTGTTTTCTCCAGTAACTATGACATCAATAGCAGCTGCTTTAGTTACCTACTTGGTTTATAAGCCTTATGGAGAAGATCTTTCCTTATGTATGTATTTGCTTACTAGGCAATTTTAAGATAAAAGGTTACTTAAGAAAGAAAGAAAGAAAGAAAGAAAGAAAGAAAGAAAGAAAGAAAGAAAGAAAGAAAGAAAGAAAGCCCTCTCTCGCTGGCTGTCTCTATCTCTGTCGAATAAATAAAATCTTTAAAAAAAAAAACAAAACTTTTTGAGGCCAAGACTGAGGATAAAATGTTATAAAAAACAATCTTTTTAAATGTCCTTCTTCAGTCCAATTTTATTTTCCAAAAACATGCTAAAAATTTCTTTGATCTGTTCTCCCAACTTTTTATTTTGAAAAATTTCTCCAACTCTTATTTCAAAAAAGTTTAAAAACACTGCAAAGATCACCAATAAATCCTTTAAATTCACTAACTGTAACATTCTGCCATTCTTCTACAAAATCACTAAATAAAATTCTGATTTGTTTTTAAGGATTTCTACTTCAAGTATTCTCCTTTATTTATTTATTTTTAAGATTTTATTTATTTATTCAACAGGATAGAGACAGCCAGCGAGAGAGGGAACACAAGCAGGGGGAGTGGGAGAGGAAGAAGCAGGCTCATAGCGGAGGAGCCTGATGTGGGGCCCGATCCCGTAACACCGGGATCACGCCCTGAGCCGAAGGCAGACGCTTAACCGCTGTGCCACCCAGGCGCCTCAAGTTTTCTCCTTTATTATAACAATTTCTCCTTCCTCTATTGTTAGAGTCTCTCTGAAATTTGCATACCTTCATAAGAAAGGCCGATGATTTTTCATTTATCACATAATTCACATAACTCTTAATTTTCTCCATCATGTCGTCATAGCTGAAGTGTTGAAAAATTGAGTGGAATGTATCTCTCTCAGAGATTACCATAAGCATTTTCCTTTTTAAAGGCTAAAGACAACAGGAAAAACGAATTAACACATAACACAAATAAGATGACAGAAATTGTGTCTTATTTAATTAAAAAAATCACATTATAAACTGACATATGAGATTTTTAAAAATTCTGTTTTAAATGGCCCACCGCTGTATTTTTTTCTTACTTAAAAAAACTACCTTGTACTTTGCACATTTACAAAAGGATTAAAAAATAAATTATGAACCTGAATGTCCATTGCCAAGTTTAAGAAATAAAATATCATCTGTACAACTGAAGCTCTTGTTTACTACCATAATGATCACACCTCCAGCTTTTCCTCTCCTCAAGGTAGCCATTATCCTGAATTTAGAATTTACCATATCCACACATTCCTTTACACTTGTACTAAGTATGAATGTACCCATAAATATATGGTACTATTTTGCATATGTGTATTTTTCTGAAACTTGCTATATTTGTTCAACTCTGTGACACTTATCCATGTTAATTTTTTACAGAACTAGTTATTTTCACTATTGTACAATATTCTACTGATCAAAAATTTCATTTATTCATCAATTCTTCCAGTCTTTTGAAAGCATTTAGAGGCTATTTTCTATTACTGCAATACTGTTGAACATTTTTCTACAGGTCTCCTTGTGCACAGAACAAGCTTCTCTTGGACAGTTCTTTCAAGGCTGGTTGCACAATAAGAGCCACAGAACCTTCAAAAAATGCTACTTCTCAGGCTCTATTCCAGACCAACTGTCTTAGTGGGGCCTGTTTTTTTTTTTAAGTAAAACTTCATGGCTTTTAGGGGCTCCTGGGTGGCTTAGTCAGTTGAGAGGCCAACCCTTGATTTTGGCTCAGGTTGTGATCTCGGGATCCTGGGACTGAGTCCCTACATTGGGCTCTGCACTCAGTGGGGAGTCTGCTTGAGAGTCTCCCTCTCCCTCCGTCTCCCCCCCACCCCCGCCGACTCAGGCGCTCTCTCTAAAATAAATAAATAAATCTTAAAAACAAACCAACCAACCTTAAAATAAATAAATAAATCTTAAAAAAAAAACTTTTAAAATGTGCAGTAAAAATAAAAAGTTACTCTAGGGTATTTATCTAGAAGTAGAAACTATGCTAGAATGCATACTTACAGATTTTGCTAAAACGCTCTCCAAAGTTTAAGCACCAATTTACAGCACTGAGAAGAAGGTATGGCAGCCTTACCATTTCTTCACTCTTTGAGCCAACTGTTAGTATTCTACGATATTTTAATCATTGCCAGTCTGAGATATAGGGAATACTATTTCAATGTATTACTTGGGATTGCCCTGATAACTCATGCTAGTGAGGTTAAGCATTTCCACTTATGCTTACTGGCTGTAAGCTTTCTTCTTCTGTGAAGTACAGAGTGGGATTTTTCAGTAACCTCACAGTGCTAAGGCAAAAAAGTAGGGGCAGGAAACCCAATAAACAGATCAGGCTTTCAGCTAAACTCTCTGGAGGGTTACACCCAGGAACAGGGGTAAATTAGAGATAGACTGAGCCTTAATAAAACTTCAACCTACTCTTGACTCAGCTCAGTCCCTCAACAGTAATAATGCTTTCTTCTGTACCTGTGCTGCCCAATATGATAGCCATTAGCCACAGGTAGTTACTGAGCCCTTGAAATGTGAGACCTGAATTTAGACGTAGGTATAAAATACACACCAGATTTCAAAGACTCAGTACAAAAAAGAGAGTGTAAAATAGCCCATCGATACTTTTTATGTTGATTAAATGTTAAAAATGATGGTTTTGGATATATTGGGCTAAATGAAACACCAAAATCCGTTTCACTAGTTTCTTTTAACTTTTTTAATGTGGCTACTAAAACACATGGGACTTGCAATTATATATCTATGGACAGCACTGTTCTATACTGTTTAAAAGATAAAGCATCCCTTTCTTCCTCCAGTATTCTTTCATTTAGCTCACTCCATATAAGCAGTTCTAAAATTCTGATTTTAATATAAACAACTACCTCATAAGAATTTGGGTCATCAAATATTCTTTCAAAGACTTCTTCTGCTTCTTTAAAATTGCCATTTTCCATACAAACAGCTATAGCCTAAAAGACAGAATGACAAATACAAGCCTTAGGTTGCTTTTTAAAAATGTATAATTGTTTAATATTGAAATAAGTCCTCTTAAGTCTAAACTTCACTTAAAAATTTTGATACATGATATAAAAAAATTTTTTTTAAAGATTTCATTTATTTATTTGACAGAGAGAGAGACAGCGAGAGAGGGAATACAAGCAAGGGGAGTGTGAGAGGGAGAAGCAGGCTTCCCGCGGAGCAGGGAGATCGATGCAGGGCTCGATCCCAGGACCCTGGGATCATGGCCTGAGCCGAAGGCAGACGCATAACAGCTGAGCCACCCAGGCGCCCCTAAAATATCTTATTAAAGATGAAAGAACTACGGTTTGAAAAAGATGTGAAAATTTTTCATTGGCCCCTTGCATATTTCCTGATAAATGCTCAGCATTCTAGCTCTTTCAAATTTAGGCCAATTAAAAGCAGACATTAATTAATAAATTAGGAGTTACATTATGTACATTTTGGACCCACCTAAATATTAATTTGAGCAAAAGGGAAATGAGAGAGGATGTAGAGGGCACTCATGACAATTAGGATATATAAAATTAGCTGGTTAGGATCCCTAGAAAATCTCTAATAGAAACCTAGGAAGTCAGATGCTTCTGAATGATCATTTCATAAACTGGCCTTTCTGGTAACAGATGTAGTAAAATAGGGAACCACCATTACCATCTGGGTAGCTTTGGCAAGCTATTTAACCTCATGTGCCTCTGTTTCTTTGTATGTAAAATAGTGGAGATAATAGTACCTATCTGTCATCCTAAGGACTGGAGTTCTACATGAAAAGTGCTTAGAATAGTACCTGACAAATAGTAAGCAATGTATTACATGTTCGCTATGTATCTATGGTAACCCACTCAACTTTATACTAGTATATTAATGATGGCCTCCTTCTCTAGAACCCCCCAAAACTGAGATAACATAACAAATCTCTCCATCCCAGGCTGAAATTCTTAAAAGTAGTAGTCATATTTCTGCCCATTCTCGTCTGGTCTTTGGCAGTCGCCATAATAACAATAATTAATTTTGGGGAAGGTGAGATATCATCTTGATTTTCTCTCCTACCCAACCATAAAATAATTTTCGAAAATGAGGACAAATTTATTAAACTAGAACAATCCTGAGTATTTGCTTTGCCTGTTAGCAAAACATACTTTAACCTGCTATTTTATCTCTGAATGACTTTTTTAGCTTCTCACTCTTTAATAGGCTACTCCTAAAATTCCCTCTACATGGTTAGAATTTTACATTCTCTTATTTACAGAAATCCACTGATTCCTTATTAAATATTCTTATTTTTTTCATATTTGTAATCTTGAATAGAAATTGGGAGAGCACAAACCACTGGTTTTTGAAAGTTTTTTTGTGATATTTAAATCAATGTAGTGGGGGCACTTGGGTGGCTCAGGTGATTAAGTGTCTGCTTTTGGCTCAGGTCATGATCCCAGGGTCCTGGGATTGAGTCTCGTATCTGGTTCCCTGCTCAGCAGGGAGTCTGCTTCTCCCTCTGCCCCTCCCCCTGCTCTGGCTCACGCATGTGCGTGTGTGCAAGTGCTCTCTCTCTCTCTCTCGCAAAAATAAATAAAATCTTTTAAAAAAATTAAAAAAAAAAACCAAATATATCAATACAGTGTATTTTCTCAAATGGGGGCAATATATACTTAGGTAGCAAACATTACGTCCCAGTTCTCAGACTTGCATGAAGACTATAAACCAAAGGTCAAATTTCTGAAGAGAAAGGATTATATTAAAGTTTACTTTGGGTTTACTGCTCAACTTCTTATTAAGTGGCTCTTAATTTCTTTAGATAGTATATGCGAAATAATAATAATAATAATAATGTAATACACATACCTGAATTTTAACTAAATTCTCTATTTCTTCATGAAGTTTGTCATGTTCTTTTTCAATTGAACCCCAAATCATCAGGGCTGATTCCAAGGGTGTAATTCGTTCATCAGTTTCAAATTGTGCATCTTTTAAAACCAGAACAAAAATAACTTAGGAAGCTATGTAGAACCTTACTTTGTCAATTTTTTATGATTTCATTTCTTTACATATTTACTGAGTATATACTATGTGCCAGGTGCTATTCCCGCATACAACAGTTTGGGCAAGTGATTTGATTTTTCAAATTAATTTCCTTTTTTTTCCTTTCAAAAACTAGAAGGAGTATGCAATTTAAATGTTAGCAGTTTCAACAATTTCTACTTTGTAGAAACGATTTCCTGTTGTCTTCTAATTGTTTCTCCAACATTTTAAACATAAAAATATATTAATTCATATACAAAAAGTCTCCTTATATTCCAGGCCCTGTGCCAGATACTTAGGATCAGACCAGGAAGAAGAAACAGTTCCTGCCCTTGTGAAACTTACACCCTACCTATGAAGAAAGACAAATCAATATGACTGGTACTTTACTAGAATTATGCTGGTGCTTCTCAACCCTACCTATACCTCAAAATCACCTGAGGAGGTTTTAAAAAAATGCAGATGCCTAGACCCATCCTTTAGAGATTGTTTTATTTAGTACAGGGTAGAGCCCATGCATCTGTATTTTCCAAGAAGATTAGCTCTATGAAAGGATACCAACCAAGAATCCTTTATGAAAGAGAAACCATCCAAATTG
The DNA here is from genome assembly GCF_024610735.1 of Ursus americanus. Taxonomy (NCBI): domain Eukaryota; kingdom Metazoa; phylum Chordata; class Mammalia; order Carnivora; family Ursidae; genus Ursus; species Ursus americanus. The sequence goes on from NC_142135.1 coordinate 57,697,097, forward strand.
GGACATTGAGGATAAAGAGGAGATAACTCAGTGAAGAGGATAAGGATGGGAAGGAGAATATTTCAGGAAGGCAGCAGCAGAACATACGGCTAGGATTGAGTCCAGAACATATGACAGAGGAAGACAAAAGATATTCACACTCATAGTCAACACATATTAAGGTCCTACTATGTGTTAGGCACTATGCTAAGTGCTTAACATGCAATAGCTCCTTTATCCAAACAATTTCTTTAAAAGGGTATATAACAATATCAACCTTGTCTTATAAAGTAGGACCTGAGACTTACAGAGGTCACACAGCTAGCAAGTAGCAGAAGCAGACGCCAGAACCCTTAAAAACCACTTCAGAAAAGTGGTCTCAGAAAAGAAGTGTGTTTCAGGAATAACAAGATGCCTCATAAGGCTACAGTATGTGCTGGAAAACATGAAATATGAAAATGCAAAGGCAGATTGCCTAATCCTTCTTCATTTCACATTTGTTTTTCTTTTAAAAACTCATTTCAATATTTATACTTCCTATTAAGTCTCTCTTGACTGACTTGATCTAATGCATCTCATTAATCTGCTGTCTTCCTATAAATGTGATGAGATATAGAAAAAAAATGCACCTATAGAAAAAAAAATGTTAGATCTTAACTACAAAAATTTTAGAGCAGCCTTTCACTTTCAGGTAGAATGCAGGATACTGCAGGAGGCCAACACTCCCATTACAACTAGAAAAAAGTGGAATAGGGGCGCCTGGGTGGCACAGCGGTTAAACGTCTGCCTTCGGCTCAGGGCGTGATCCCGGCGTTGTGGGATCGAGCCCCACATCAGGCTCCTCCGCTATGAGCCTGCTTCTTCCTCTCCCACTCCCCTGCTGTGTTCCCTCTCTCGCTGGCTGTCTCTCTCTCTCTCTGTCGAATAAATAAATAAATAAAAACTTAAAAAAAAAAAGAAAAAGAAGAAAGTGGAATAAGTTGCAAAGCCCTATCACTAAAGACATGGGATAGTGGTGGAAGCAAAGAGAACTAGATGCACTACATTTCCGGGGGTTAGCGGATGATTTGCAGCTTTTCTTCCCTGGCCTCATTGGCTTATATGGATGAGGATTCAGTGAATTCCAGGCAGGGAGATTTTACTGGGTTAAGAGAAATGAGGAAAAGCTTCTGGGGGTTTCCTTGGGGCTAGTTTGGTGGACTGGAAACCAGAGGAACTGAAAACACGTGGCTGGTTTTCCCCCTCAGGACATCTGCTGAGTTCTGGGGCACTGCAGAAAGCTGGAGTGGAAAGGAAGGGAAGTCTCCCATTGTTGCACAGATCTTAAAAAATAAAGTCCCACGAGATGAGGGTGGCTGGCATAAACAAACATTTCCCCTTCAAGACATTTACTGTATTTTAAAGATTTTGGGCAGGAAACTAAACCTAATATGGTAGCCACTGGCTGTATATAATTAATGAGCCGTTAAAATAAGGCTAATTTCAAGTTGAGATGTGCTTTAAGTATACAATATACCCCAGATTTCAAAGACTTACTGCAAAAAGAGGGAGTATCTCATTAACACGTTTTATACTGATTATATGTTGATACATATTTTAGAAATATTGGGATAAATAAGATACTGCTAAAATTAATTCCACCTATTTTTTTTCAATTACATATGTAGCTCAATTATATTTCTATTAGGTGGTGCTGCTATTGAGCAACCATTTAAAAAAAAAAGGCAAAAGAGTTACGTATAGCTAAAAATCCAACATATAAATTAAAATAAAATTCTGCTGCTTCCCATGAGTCCATTATGGTGAAATACATTGGATTCTTGATAATTGACATGGGCCTATTCTGTCTAAGATATACCTAAAAGGGGATCAAAGTAAATTTCAAGATTAATGGGGTTACACACAAAATCTGCATTTCTTTTCAGAAAAACAGGACAGGTTGGAGGAAGGGCTGTTGGGGGAGAAAGTAAGACCTACTGAATAATTGCTAATATGTGAAACACAGCTGGACACTTTAGAATATGTTGTCATATTTAATTTACAGAACTGTTAAAAACCATGCTAACTTATTGCCTACATGGTTAGGAATTCTCCAATTGTGTCCACATCAAAACGGTTTTCTTCCTTAGCTACAGGCCCAGACTACGTATAGTTCTGTCTTCCCCACATTTACTCTGCTTCTAGTCCTATTCACTTATGGTCACGGCACCAACTCCCGATCCAGCCTCACCCCCAACACGAAGCATGCTATGTGAGCCAGAGCTAGATAGTGAGGGCCATGAGAATGGTACAAACACACTGGGAATTTATGTAACACAAGAGGATTGTAAATAAGCGGTTTCATTTTAAATACCGCCTACCACTTGACACTGTTGGGAAAGCATTCTGTAAATTGTAAAAACCAACATAAATACATAATTATTTGCATCAAAAGGTCCTTTAAATGACCATGTTGTAAGTATCAGCCATTACTCATAAACTGAAGCAAGCTTACCCATTACAATCTAAAATAACCTGTGGAGATAAAGGAGAGAGCTATTAGAGCTACAAATCATATTTGCCTATCTAAAGAAGTGCTGAAATCCAGTTAAATAAGAGGTGTCAATTATCATAGCTGCTACTAAAATCAGTGTGTATGATAGTCAGAGTCACCACAAAGTTACCACAGTCAAATCTGAAGAGAACTCTCCAAAAGACAGTCCACGAAGCATGGCTCCCTAAGAGCAGTGTCAGAATCACCTGGGAACTTACTAGAAATATAAACTCCAGGGCCCCTCTCATCCATCCAATTGCATCAGGAACTCATGGTGGAGAATTCTGGGTTTTTCTTGTTTTTTAACAAGTTCTCTAATAATTCTGAAGCAAGCTAAGTTCGACAACCAGTGCTCTAAGAAGACTGGAACTGTATTTCTTTTAGTTGCTTTAGATATGCTTGTGTAGATGAACGTACCAAATATATCATGCAAACTCTCAAAAGTAAGAGATCTCATCTGTTTCTTCTCATTATTTTACCTCTAGACATAGATTAAAACATTTCCAAAATAAGATAAAAACACATACGTACCGAGGGATTTTCCTGCTGCAATTCTTGTCAAAAACTGACATATGTATATAGTTCTCAACTGATAAGCTGTTAGACTGGACAGTCCGTGAATAATAGCTGAAAAAGAAAAACATTAAAACATTTTTTTTTAAAAAGCCAAACCTGACCCAGCAGTGCCTCTGTGTGGTTGGTTGAGTAATAGGTTACAGACATGCAAAAATTATCACAAACTGAGAGCTGTATGCGTTTGTTTATAGGCAATTTTTTAAAAATGAGAAAAATAGCAATGAACACTTTTCTTACAAAATAAAACAGATTTTCACATGCAGAATAATAAATATTTACTAGTACAGGTAGCACTCTATTCCAACAAAAAGGGAGATTTAGATTCAAACTGTAAATCATTAGCTGGAAGCTTATTTTATACCTTAAAACTCCTATTATAGGAAATATTTTATATTATTTTGGTCAAGGTTTCAGTTAAGTGAGTCTGTTAAGTTTACAAAGACTTAAAAAAACCTATTTATTGGGCAAGATGGCCGAGACAGGGATGTCCTGGGTGGTGACAGGGTACTAGACCCTAGGCCCTGTGCATTTCCCAAGGGCTGTGCGGGTCTGAAGAAGTGAGCTCACAGCCCAATCCAACAAATGTGTGTTGGCCTTTCTTGCCGTGGGGATGTTGCAAAAAAGCCTCTGCCCCAGTAGGAAACTCCAGCATTCCGCAGCCCTGACCTGGAAGTTCCAGGAGGGCTGCAGTATAAGCGCCAGACAGAAGCAGGAGGCCAGTCAAGCTGGTCCTGCTGTCCCGACAGGTGCGACGCTGAGCACCCCAGGCCTACGGGCCCAGGGCAGCATGGCCTCCCTCAGGGCAGCCACCCCTCTGGTTGCTCTGCACTTTCACCTCAACACCCTACTGTAATGCTCTGCCAAGCAGAGGCTCCTGTGCTAGCGGAGACACTGACAGTGAGTGCATCAGACCTGCCATGCTGGCTGGTCAAAGAGTTTGTGGTGGCAGAAGGCACTCCATGTTCTCATTCCCAGGCTAAAACCACCTCGAGTGTGGTTGCTCAGGGCATGTGGAAAAAATCATATGCAGCTCATCTAAGAGGAATGTTCAAAAGCTGCCGCTCAGTTCTAATGTAACAACATTTATTCTGGAAATCTGAAGGGGCTGTCGTGGGTGTGCCCTTGGTTTTTGCTTTGTTCATTGGTGACAGCTGGACAGAAAAGCTCTGGAAAAGGTCTGGAAGCAAATCGAGTCCATATAGCTACCTTTTACCCTTCGATACAGGTCTTAGGGACTGTACCTCAGACAGAGACAGTACAAAGAATGGACTTATGCCCCTCATTCTTGGGAACTTATGGTCACCCCCTTCTCTGTCTCTTGTCTAGATCATCACCGAGCAAAACAAAGAAAAAAGTTCCCTTCCCTATTATAATTTGGTTTGGGACAGGAAGTCATGGGGGCAGACATGGAAAGGGGGTAGCAACTTTAGGCCCCGGTTTACCAACTACCTGTCTTCCCCTTCTGCTATCGGTTTAAAACTTTCAGGATACAATTTAAGCAAAAAAGTTTATTTCTCCATCAAAACCTCTGTTTCTCCACAACCCTAACTCCAAGGAAGAAATAAAATTGCAGATGTATAAAAACAAATTTATTAATATTACTCTCCCAAATATCTGAATGCTCACCCAGATGTTATGTTAGGCAGTGAGTATAATGGTGCATAAAACATAATCCTGGACCTCAGTGAGCTCATTACTATGCATAATGAGAGACAAATGATTGAGCGTAAAAACATGGAGAAAACTGAAAAAGACAAGTACAGAATGCTGTGGGTGCAATATAACAAACCTTAGAGTATGTTTTAGTAGCTAGTTGGAGGGAGAAGACAGCAAAGCTTCTCTGAGGAAATGTTTAAAGTAAAACCTGAAGATGCCACTGTTACACTTGACCCAGGGCTTGGCTGGTGTATATAAAGATTAAATCAACTAGCAAAACCAAAAAAAGCAGTCCTGCAGCTACTAAGGAGATAAAAGACAAATACATTTATTTGTATTCATTTCCTCAATTCTAAAATAGCATAATCTTACGCTATACTAGAGATTATCTGGACCAAATACAGCCACAATTTAATTAAATGGGATTCAGAGAGAGCATAAAATTTATATAAAATTCAAACAACTCATTCAATATTTACTAAACACATACTGCTAGCCAATGTTAGGGATTGGTAACACAGCCAGCCCTTGCCCCTCAGGAAAGTTTTAGTTTGAGAAGACACAACCCAAAGTTACTAATGAAAATTTAAATGCCACAAAGGTTAAAAGTATGGTATAGAAACAAAACAAAAGAATTTACTCTCTGCTAGAGAAGAAAGTCAGACCTCTATCTTCACTTCCCTCCACGCTCAATTTAGACCATGCAGTAACTACAAAGATATACCACTGCCCTTCTGTTCTTTGTACCTGCTAGACAAAAACCAAAACAAAAACAATGAAAACCTGGTTGAACCTTCCTATCTGCTTTTTCCTCACCGGTAACCAAACACTGCTGACAGAAAACACATTAGGGAGATCTATTGACTCGCTACAATAGCAACCGTTTTTAAGCACTTAAAATACCAGGCACTACTCTAAGCACTTTACGCCAGTGGTTTTCAACTAGAGGTCATTTTGTCCCCTAGACAACATTTGGCAGTGTCTGAAGACAATTCTGATGATCATGGGTAGAAGGGGGATGCTCTTAGCATCTAGTAGTTGAGGCTGGGGGGGGGGGGCTGCTAAACATCCTACAATGTACAGGAGAAGCCCCACCTTCACGCCCCTCCACTCTCCTGCATACGTGGAACAAAGAATTGTGTGGTGCAAAATGTCAACAGTGCTGAGGTTGAGAAACCTTGCTTTATACCTACCAACAGCTCTGTGAGGTAGATAACTATTGTCACCATTTTATAGATGAGGAAATTGAGGTACCAAAAGTAAGTAACTTGCTTCAGTTCTTATAGCTAGTAAGTAGCAGAGCCAGGAATCAAATTCAGACAATTTATTCTGGAGCCCATGCTCTTAATCACTATCTTACACTACTTCCCACGGAAGGAGACAGGTTAGGAATAACAGTCTAGAAAAGGCATTATCTGAGTTAAGTGAGGTGTGAGAACAATTCTGACAATTCTGAGTCAGAATGAAAGAGCTAAGAATTTTCTAGAAAGCATCAAGAGTTGTATATTTTTACAACGTTGAAAAGTGTAATAAATGAAATCCTATAAAAGAGAAAAGGGAGTCCTTTCAGTCAAAAATGGAAATATAAGAGACAACACTACGTTCACAATTTACATGTCACTGATTAGCAGTGTTAAAAATAGTTTACTTTCTCTGGGTTTCTGTGCCCTTAACCTTAAAATAATAGAGGTGGCCTACATTATTCCTTGGGCCTTGATCTAGAACCTCGAAAGGAGTCTTTATTTTTTAGAAAGGTTTTTAATTATCAGAATTTTTGTGAAGATGTAAGTCCAAATACCCTCCACCCAGTTTCCCCTATTAGTAACATCTTATATTAGTATGTAAACATATATATTAACGAGCCAATATTAACACATCATTAACTAAAGCCCATACTTTATTCAGATTTCCTTAGTTTTTACTTAATGCCCTTTTTCTGATGCAGATCCCACCCAGGACACATTACATTCAGTTATCATGTCTCTTTAGGCATCTCTTGGCTATGAGAGTTTCTCAGACTTTCCTTGGTTTTGATGACCTTGGCAATTTTAAGGTATTTTGTATTGCGATTTGTCTGATGTTTTTCTTATAATTTGAGTTAAGGGGTTCTGGGAGGAAGATCAAAGAAGTTCCATATTCAACGCATCATATAAAGTGTACATACTACCAACTGTCACTGTTCCTGTTGACCTTGATTACCTAGGTGTGAAGTAGTGTTTGTTAGGTTTCCCTACTGTAACATTATCCTCCCTCCAATTCCATACTGTAGTCTTCAGATTAAAATCACTATGCACAGCACACACTTAAGGAGTGGGGTATTATACTTCAGCTCCTTGAGGACATAGCAGCTACATAAATTACTTGAATTCTTCTGCATGAGATTTGTTTCTTCTCCATTTATCTTTCCCATCATTTATTTACATCATTATGGACTCATAAGTAATTATTTGACCTTTGGGTTCTACTCCAAACTATTTTCTTGCTCGAGTCGCTCTGGCCCTTGGGAGCTCTTGCAGTTGGTTCTTGTCCCTTTGTACTGGCACTGCTGTGGGTTTTTTTGTTTGGAGGTTTTTAGCACTTCTTTACTTTTTGGCACAAAATGCTCCAGGTTCACCTTGCACATTTCGTGTCCCAGAATCAGGCCATTTCTCCAAACAGCTCTGGTTGCCTTTCTTAAGGAATGGTATTAGAAACCAAGACTCGAGTGCTAGGTTGCTACCTACGGTTTCATTGCTTCTGTGCCCTTTCAACTAACAGAATGAGGAAATATATGAGTATATACTAACCTGTGTCTAGATATTTTAGAAATACCCATATATACTTCTATATGTAACCACTGTTAAAAGAAAACCACTGGCCCAAAATGGTGTCACTCAGGCTGAGTCCCCAAACTGGGGCTTAACACCCCATCTAATTGCACTTTCAACCTCCTCCAGAAATACAGTCTTAACCTGTTGGTAAGGAATTTTCTGACTGGAGCCAGAGGCTGCCAAATGGATCCTCTCCATCCCCCAAAGGAAGAACAGGTTATTTGCATAAGACCCCCTGCTTTTCCTCCTTGGGAAAGTACCTAGCCTGGAACAATCCTTTTCTTTTTCTAATAACTTTCTTGCCTCGCCCTCCATCCTATAAAAATCTTCCATTTTGTACAACTCCAAGCTCCCCCTACCCTCACTTGCTAGGCTGGGATACTGTCTGCCCAATTCATGAAATTGCTTATTAGACCTGCAAAATTTACTTGGTTCAATTTTGTTTCTGAACACCATCCATACCTGTATTAAGCCAAACAGGAGGTCATACTGATGTTTCCAACTCAAATTCATTAACACGTACATAATTCTACCCTCTTCCCCCAAAGTGAACTTTTTAAATAAATCACTATAGAGGTGCCTGGGTGGCACAGTCATTAGGCATCTGCCTTTGGCTCAGGGCGCGATTCCAGCGTTCTGGGATCGAGTCCCACATCAGGCTCCTCCGCTGGGAGCCTGCTTCCTCTCCCACTCCCCCTGCTTGTGTTTCCTCTCTCACTGGCTGTCTCTGTCAAATAAATAAATAAAATCTTTAAAAAATAAATAAATAAATCACTATAATAAACTAATTTAGGATTTAACTTTCTCATTAATGTTAATTAACCATGGCTCCAGTGTTACCTGATTGAGTTGGAGGAAGGGTTCTTGAATTGGAAGATAAGGCACAAGTGTGGAACATTCCTTTTAATCTACCAATACTTGAGGTTGCTTAATTAGTCCACTCCTCTATAACCTAAAATTACTTGCCTAAGGAATGGGATTACCATGAGGATGAAATGTGTCAATACAGTTTTCTGAAATATTTAATTTTATATTAAACAGCAGAGCATCTTTCTGTTCTCATTGAAAAACCCAGGCTAGTTTTCTCTAGGAGTCTGTGTCTTTGTCTAGAAGTCTGTGTTGTCTAGGGAGTACATTTCATTGACCGTTTTTTTTTTTTTTTTTATTCTGCAGCCTATACTGTGCAAACAGGCCAAATGGAATTTTAAATGCTCACAAAATAGAAAACGCCGATGTTTGGGTCACTTGGAGGCCATTGTGACCGCCCGATAAATGCCATCACAGGAACACCTGAGTCGAAAGAAACAACAAATACAAACGCCAAAGAAGAAAAAGGACTTGGGACACTGGGCAATTTTATACATTTTCACTCAATGAATCCTGCGTCAATTCTAAAATGGAGATCTTATTCTTTTTACCGAAAAGAAAAACAGAATCTCAGAAAAGCTGAGAAGCTGAAAATAGGAGGATGCCGGATTCGAACCAACATTCACCTCAGAACCTCGGTCTCTCGGGTCGGCCGCCTCAGGAGCCCGAGTCCCCCCACCCACTAGGCGTACTGCGCTGCAAACCCGGCCTCCACCGCCCGCCGCGGTTCCCGCCCCGCTGCGCGTCGTCGCCCCCGGCCCCAACGCAGCCACCCGCCGGGCGCGCCCAGCACTCACCCTCCGCACTGTCGCGGGTCCGGCGGAAGTCCTCGGAGCGGCCGTCGCGGAACGCCCGACACAGAGAGAGGCAGAGGAAATCGAGCATCCAGCCCGCAGCTACCGCCTCGGCCTCGGCCACCGGGCCCGAGTCCTCTTCTTCCTCGGGAACCCCCATCTGCACCTGCCACTCGAGGAGTTCCTGGCACTCAAATTGCTCCTGATCATCTCTCGGCGTTTCTGCCATCCCCTCTTCTGGGGACTCTGCGTCTTCCCCATCCCCACGCCCCCGCGGGCTGGGACCCTCTACAGCGGCATTTTCCGCCATGTTTAATCACTCGCGCGGGTCCGCCCCTCCGGGCGCCGAGCGACGATTGGCTTGCGCTGGAGGACCCTGGGCGTGCCCCAATGGGTCGCTTCCGCAAGTGGGAAACCACCAATCACACTGCCAAGATGGGCGACCGACCTGAGCCTTGCTTTTGATTGGCCGAGGCCTGTCCCGCCTCTGGAAGTTGAATTCCCCGCCACGCTGGGGCCGGGCTTTGTGGGTAAACTGGACTACTACAGACCGAGCTACCAGTGAGGTTAGGAAGTAAGGGACCTTCTTTATACTCCTGATAAAATGTAATATCGTCGGGAACGGAAACACGGTTAGTTAAAATAGGAAAGCATTTTACCCGCGGTGTACTTCAAGAAGGTAGGTTATTAGAACTTGTCACCGTTATTCAAGGGTAATGCTTTATACGCTAGTATTCACCTAAGACAGTACGCGATCACCAACAAACACCATTCCAATGGACTTACATCCATGCCTCTCCAACCTTAGCGTGCATTACAATCAGCTCGGGGGCTTGTTAAAACGTAATTGCTGGGCTCCACTCCCAGAGTTTCCGTTTAGTAGGTCTGGATTGAGATCCTTGAATTTGCAAGTCTAACAAGTTCCCAGCTGATGCTAGGCTGCTTGTCTGGGGACCACATTTTGAGGATCACTGCGCTAGAAAGAGTATATTACTATGGAAATGAATTTAATTAGGGTTTTAAATAGATTATGGAGTTCAGCTTTTCAACAATAAGTGAATACTTATTTTGAACTTTGAAATTTAGAGCATAGGCGAACGGGGTGGGGGGCTCTGGTTATATTCTTTCAATGTGTGGATAGTTACTTCTGAACATGATTTATGCACTTTTCAATATTCAATATGAATAAAAAGTCTACCTTAAAAACCTTTTTCTTTATAACACATCCAACATTATCAAGGCTTTATGCGTTTTAATTTTACACGTTTGTTATTGCCTTAAGGCCATAGTTTAAATGTTGAGTCATTTAAAGCACTATATTGTAGCCATTAAGAATGCCTAGGTTAGAATGTCCCCAGCTAGTTATCCACTAGCTGAGTGACCTTGGATGAGTTAAATCTCAGTTTTCTCTTCGGTATATTGGGCATAATAATAATACCTTCATCATAGATTTTTTGGGAAGATTAAAGGACTTGACAAATGTAAAGAGTTTAAAAGGAAGCCAGGTACATAATAAGTGGTCAATTAATATTAGCTGGAAAAGCCGGACATTTGGACTATCTGGAAAGAGAGTGATGAATCAGAAGGGATTGTACCTCTAATGGTCCCATGGAAAGTAAGTCCCGTATGCAAACAGTTCAGGGGAACAGGGTCTAAGGGAATCAGGGCTAAGGTACATTATGAGCATAGCAAACAAATCCCAGGTTTCCAAACTGAAACTTTTTTTGTCATTCAAGGCTCTCACATGGGGCCTGCTTTTACTTCCTTTCCTTTAAGCTTCCACTTCTTCCCAGCCAGGAGTTAAGGGTTATTCTTAGGTATATCACCAATTTCTTCAAAGCTATAAAGTAAACATATTTTCCTATGGCATCAACTTACTGAAAGATTCAGGGAAGTGAAACATTTTTAATATTTAAAGCACTGGTATATAGTGAAATAAGGTGAATAATTTCATTAGGATTTCATCATAATCATCAACAAAATTTTAGTTTAGGGGCTACTTCCAGCTACATATTGCACACTCTGTCCTCTTCCCTTACTGGTATTTCACTGAAGAATATTTAAGAAGGACTGGCCTAATAGGGTGGGTCAAAAATTATTTTTAAATTTTATCCCAGCAGAAAATCAATAATACAGAGTTCTATTGTGTTGTGGGCCAGAAAATAGGCCCAGATGAGGAGGTCTCATAAAAGAAAAACAAAATTATTAATTTTTTAAACCTGCCCATCAACAGGGATGGTAGATTTATTCCTCTGAAATAATAGTTTGACACTGCTATGATCAGAAAACTCAAATATAAGTGTAAAATAGCTATAATAAAACTTGTAATATATAAAGTCCCAACAACACTTTAGCTGTATGTATTTTAATTTAATGATATGATAGATAAACACATGGCATTTCATGAAATCTACTGTAATTGGTAAACTTTCTGAGATGGGGAAATTTTTTTTGGCAGAAAAGTTTATAAGGTATCATTTCCTTCATGACTGCTTTTAAGGAGATGGATCTAGTAGTTTGGGGTGAAGGAATGGGTGAGTCAGGAGAAAATCTTGAGTGTGATTTTGAAGTCCTCCCCCGGGTAAATTTAGGAGATTATATTTCTTGCAAACTTGAATTTGTGGATTGAGATCCAGAACTGCTACACTTATCTTTAGTTAAAGGAGTGTTATGAGAGGAGAGATTTGATTTGTTTTGTGATGTTCCTAAGAGCACATCATGAACCAAAGACTGAAGTTTTGGGGATACAAATGTGACTTCATATCACATGTGCTTTCTAACCATTAGGGCTTTTCCACAATGAAATATTGCCAGGTACTGATTTCTCACCATTAGAATCATTGGTGTAATGGCTGGCTGATCTCTGGACAAAGATACTGTGGAAAGATTCTTCTATGGACTGAGTTGTATCACCCACCTCCATCCCTCAAATTCATCTGTTGAAACCCTAACCCTCAATGTTACTGTACGTGGAGATTGGGCCTAAAAGGAGGTAAGTAAGGTTAAATAAGGTCATAATGGTGAGGACCTGATCCTGTAGGATTAGCATCCTTGTGAGAAGAGACACCAAAGAGCTCTCTACTCTCTTTCTCTCCCCAGCCATGGGAAGATGCAGTGAGAAGGTAGCCGTGTGCAAGCCAGGAAGAGTCCTCACCAGGAACCAAATCAGTCAGTACCTTGATCTTGATTTGCCAGCCTCCAGAACTGTGAGAAAATAAATGTATGTTGTTTAAGCCACCCAGTCTGTGATATTTTATATGGCAGCCCAAGCTAACTAATGTAGATTCCTGTAAAGTCTAGATGGCATTCCCCCATGCTGTTGCAATTCCCGACTATTTTTGCCTTGGACTGTTTCCTAAGGAACACTTTGAAACCTGTAAGTTTCTTAAATTATGTTTACCATGTTGAAAATTTGTCACTACTATAAGCTAATGGTCTCATTATAAATAATATAAACTGTTTTATTTCTGTACTTATAAATGTCTTTTGATTATACAAAGTACATACAGATCATCCTTGATTTACATGGGGTTCTGTCCTGATAAACCCATCATGAGTTGAAAATATTGTTGTTGAAAATGCATTTAATACATGTAACCTACTGAACATCATAGCTTAGCCTCGCCTATTTTATTTTATTTTTATTTTTTAAAGATTTTATTTATTTATTCAACAGAGATAGAGACAGCCAGTGAGAGAGGGAACACAGCAGGGGGAGTGGGAGAGGAAGAAGCAGGCTCATAGTGGAGGAGCCTGATGTGGGGCTTGATCCCGTAACGCCGGGATCACGCCCTGAGCCAAAGGCAGATGCTTAACCACTGTGCCACCCAGGCGCCCCATAGCCTCGCCTATTTTAAATGTGCTTAGAACACTTACCTTAGCCTACAGTTGGGCAAAATCATCTAATACAAAGCCTATTGTATAATAAGGTATTGAATATATCATGTAATTTATTGACTACTGTACTGACAGTAAAAAATAGAATGGTTTTATAGGTATAGAATATCATATCCAAATACTGTTTTAATATGTAATCAGTATAAAAAATTACTGAGACATTTGACATTTTTAAAATGTCTTCAAAATCCTGCATATTATTTTACATTTACACACAGGTCAGTTTGGAGTAGCCACATGTCAGGTTCTCAAATAGCCAAATATGGCTAGTGGCTTCTGCATCGGACAGCACAGTACCATGCAGCTAGAATTTCAGGCTCTGGATTCAGAAAGATCTAGATTTGAATTTTTTTTCCACAAATTTCTAACTCTTTACCCTTGAGCAAATTGATTAACCCCTTAACACTTAACTCCTATGCTCCTTTGTGTTAAGAATAACAGCACCTGCTTTAAAGAGATGCTTGATGGATCAAGGACTCAATAAATAGTCGTGGTTGTTGATAGTTTATCCCAGTGTTATTTTTTCACTATGCCAGGTGAAAAGAGGATTTGTTTGAATATTTGTGTTCAATCTACCTCTTTCACTGAGTAGTTTTTGTGACCTTGAACATGATTCTTTACTTCTCTATGCCTCTTTTTCTGTCTTATAGGAAATAATGGTAGTGCAAAGGAGGAAAAAGTTTTTCTCAACCGTCTTCAGGTCCCTGGCTGTGTCTGAAAAGTAAACTGACAAAGACAGATTCATAGGAGAAAAATATACAAACTTCATTGAATTTTTACATGTACCTGGGAGCCTTCATAAGAGAATGAACAGCCAAAGAAGTGACCAGACTAGGAAGCTTTTATACCTTTTATTTGTGAAGGATTGACAGACAGAAGTGTTTAGGCTAGAGGTAGTAAATGGTGAAGAAGTATCTCGGAAGATAAGGGTTAGTTTACCAAGGTTTGTCTATATAGATTTCTTGGCCCCAAATTCCTTGTCTCTAATGATGTCTTCCTTCTTCCTGGTACAGGGAGAGGACCTTTCACATGGGAGTTTTATGCCCTGTTTCAGGCAAGAAGGGTAATGGGGGTTGGGGAAGTCAGAGTGACCATCTTTTGCCATTTACACATTTTTTTCAGCTTAAGATCTTTAACATGCCAAGGTCCCACATTTTGGGCTAGCGTGTCCTGAAGCCCATCAGTATGTAACTCAGAGCTGGCATGACGGTTAAATGGGATAACATTAATAAACATCTCCCCAAGTGGAGCTAGAGACATTCAAAGTTGACCCGATTCATGATTTAAAATCAGTTGGGATGGTGATTGTAGTTACATGATTGTATAAAAACTCATTAAGTTGTATACCTAAAACGGTTGGATTTTACTGCTTGTAAATTACTCCCAATAAACTCGACTTAAAAAAAAAAAACACAATTTGGGGGGCACCTGGGTGGCGCCGTCGTTAAGCGTCTGCCTTCAGCTCAGGGCGTGATCCCGGCATTCTGGGATCGAGCCCCACATCAGGCTCCTCCGCTGGGAGCCTGCTTCTTCCTCTCCCACTCCTCCTGCTTGTGTTCCCTCTCTCACTGGCTGTCTCTCTCTGTCAAATAAATAAATAAATAAATAAATAAATAAATAAATAAATAAAATCTTTAAAAAACAAAAAAACCACAATTTGGGAAATTCCTGGTTTTAAAAAAGCAGGAGTTTTCCTTGCCATGAACTTCTCCGAGCCACATACTAATCCATACACTAACATGGGTTATGAGCTTGAGTGATCCGGCATGTCCCATAATTGATCAGTGCACTCATTTTTCACAGGATGTTCTGTACGATTACCAACAAACATACTTTACCACTGTAAACTGCTATACAGATATGCACAGATATCAGCTGTTAAGATTATTCTGTGATATCGAAGGGTTAAGGAAAACTCAGCCTCACTGACCAATTGATCACACCCCCCTCCTGATAAATTTTCTGTATTTGACTTGATAGGATGCCATCCCTTTCTGGTTTTCCTCACACCTCACTAGCCACTTCTCAGGATTCCCGTTGGCCATGTCATGTCTCGCTAAACTCTAAATGTCACAATAATCTCATCATCAGCTTTTCAGCCTCTTCTTGACTCTCACTATATTCGTCCTCTAGTCGATCTTCTCTCTTCCCATTGTTCAAGATCATTTAGATATTGTTGAGATCTGAGCATAAGTCTCCCTGCCTAAAATTTCTGCTGAGCTACCCCATATCACTGCTTGGATTATTACGCATCTAAATACGACAAGTTCAAATATAACCCCACCCTGTCAAACCCCACCTCATCTGCCCTCTGATGGCGTTCAGGGTAGGCTACCCCAAAATATGCCACTTTGATGACTGATTATTGATATTATTTTGATGGATATTGATTACTTTGAATTAAAGTTACTTAAGAAACAGCTGGTACAAGGACACTCTGACTCTTCTCTGTCCCCCTGAAATCAGGAAATAAATTCCTATGTGAAAGGTAAAAGCCATCCTTATTACCATAGATGGGGAATTTGGGGCCGAGAAGGCTATATAAACAAACCCTTGTTACTTCTCCATTAGTTTGCTCCTTCAACCTCAAACCCCTTGTCTTGTCAATTCTTCACAAATTTATTGTTTCTTTGTCTCAAAGGTATAAAAGCTGCCTGCTTGGTCACTTCTTTGAGTCTCATTTTTATGAGCTTCTTTATGTATAAAATTAAATTTGTTTTTCTCCTGTTAATCTGTCTTATGTCAGTTTAACTATTAGAACAGCCAAAGAAACAAGAGGAGAAGAAAGAGTTCCTCCCCTATCCCTCAGAAAATGGCAGCTCCCTCCAAGTAGGTAATTAATTGGCTCCCAAACACAGGCTTCATCCTTAATTCCTTTCTTTACCTCGCAGAACATGTCTAGTCCTTCAGTGGCTTTGATCGATTCTACTTTCAGAATAGATCCAGAATCTAGCTACTAACCATCATCTTCATCTCTACCCTCAGCTATGGATCCTCATCTCATTTGGACCCCAGTAGTCTCCCAATGGATCTCTTTGCTTTTACCACGGCCTTTTTTTTTTTTTTTCCACCTGCTCCAAACCTATAATGATTTGTGATCACTCTTAGAATAAAATCCAAACTCCTTACTAAGGCCCAAAAGGCATTACATAACCTTGCTTCTATTTGTGTTTCTAACGATAGCTCTTAAAAATTCTGCCCATTGCTCACTCTGCTATAGCCATTCTGACCTTCTTGCTACTCCTTAAGTAAACCACATTCACACTTGCCTCAGGGCCTTTGCACTTGCTGTTCCCTCTGACTTGATTGTTCTCTCAAATAATTGCATAGATCTCTTGCCAACCCATTGCATTCAAATGGTATCTTCTTCAGAGAAGCTTTATTTTTTTTTAAGTTTTTATTTAAATTCTAGTTAGTTAACATATAGTGTAATATTAGTTTCAGGTGTACAATTTAGTAATTCAACACTTCCATACAACACCCAGTGCTCATCACAAGTGCTCTCCTTAATCCCCATCACGTATTTAATATATCTCCCCTACCCACCTCCCCCCCTGCCAGGTAAACCATCTGTTCTCTGTAGTTAAGAGTCTGTTTCTTGGTTTGCCTCTCGCTCTCTTTTTCCCCTCTATGATCATTTTGTTTCTTAAATTCTACATATGAGTGATATCATATGGTATTTGTCTTTCTGTGTCTGACTTATTTCGCTTAGTGTAATACCTTCTAGCTCCATCCACACCATACACAAAAAATAAATTCAAAATGGATTGAAGACCTAAATGTGAGACATGAAACCACTAAAATCCTAGAGGAGAACACAGGCAGTAATCTCTTTGAAATTTGACTGTAGCCACTTCTTACTAGATATGTCTCCTGAGGCAAAAGAAACAAAAGCAAAATTAAAAGTGTTGGGACTTCAGAGAGGATTTCTTTGATCACTCTATCTCAATATCTCTCATCCGCAGTACTCTGCATAGCATGTGTCACTAACTGATCAGATTTGTAGTTTAGTTTTCCTTTTAATTGTCAGTTTCTTTCATTTAAATGTAAGATTTTCGAGGGGAGGCATTTTGTCTGTCTTGTCCACTACTGTATCCCCAGTGCTTAGAAAAATGCCTGCACATGGTAGGTGTTCAACTAATATTTATTGAATGAATGGGTTCATTCAATACAGTTTTCTTAGACATGACTAGAAGAAAATTGATATTCAAAAGAATAGAAAACATTCTTACCAGTGAAATTCTTTATAGAATTTGAAAACTTCAGCTAGTAAGTACTAAATGGTACACTAAGATTTGTTGCATCCTTTCACGAAAAAACCAGAGCCTTCCATTTCCGTCTCTACCCCCTTTATCTTTAGGAAGTCAGACCAGGTTCCATCAGCTAGATTCTAATGATGATGATGAAAATAATGATCACATCAATCACCGCTAACACTGATTGCATGTTTAACAGGTGCCAGGAACTTTCCTAGGTGCATTTTATGTATTGTCACATTTAATCTTCACATCAAGTTTATTAGGTAGATACATTATGATCCTACAGTTTGATAAAGGTTGGACCTACAGCAGAGAGGGGTGTTGAGTCACCCATGACCGCTAAGTGAGTTAGCTAGTTAGTAAGATAGAGACCCAGGTGCTGTGACTCTATGCTCTTCCTGCTTCTCACTAGAAGTCTCCCCTGGGGGAGCAGACACCAGCCAGAGTTTATTTTCCCTGTTGCTCTCACTCAGGCCTAGAAGTCTATTTCCCCTTTCTTTCCGTTAAAGAATTAAAGCCAAAGCTTTCCTGCATATCAACTTCTGCAAATAAGTGCAAAGCCTTGCCAGATCCTCCTATCTCATGACTGAGGATGTCACAGCACATGAAATGATTCTTTCTCACAACAAGATTATTTCAAATGAAAAAGGATAACATTTTGCCTTGTTTAAAAGAATGGATCTGGAGAAATTATGATATTTGACTTATCTCAGGTCCCACCTGTGGAGTCAAGAACAGATCTTAGTTTTTCTCGCGCCAAGGAACCAAGAGGTTTTGCATGGAGGAGGATGGTCAATTTCTGGTCGGTGAAATTTCAGAACAGAGAGGAGAGAGCCACTGTCAGCATCCTTTGGGGCCTGGCTGGGAGTCTTAGAAAGCCACAAGGAGGGGAAATTGGTAGGCTTCAAGTGCATCCACATGGGCACTACATTACCATTGTAAGCCTCATCTGCACATCATAGTTCAGAGCTTGGAGTCAGAGGGGGTTGACTTCCTGGCCCAGCTGGCCGCTCAGCAGTGTGACCTGCTTGTTACCTACAAACTAGGTAACTTCTTTTCACCCCAGTTTCCTTCTTTGTAAAGTGGAGATCACTGCAGAAGTTGTCTTAAAGAGTTATGTGGATTAAATTACTGAACCAAAGAAATCACTTAAAATGCTGTCTGGCGTATTGTAAGTGCTCCATAATATTAGCTCCCACTGGTTTTCTCCTTTGTCCTGATTTTCAAACATTTCCCTCTGGAAACTATAGGACCTACCTCTGTTATGAAGAATCATGTTTTCCTTATTAGTTTAAGTCTC
This sequence comes from Ursus americanus, assembly GCF_024610735.1. Lineage (NCBI taxonomy): Eukaryota > Metazoa > Chordata > Mammalia > Carnivora > Ursidae > Ursus > Ursus americanus. The sequence goes on from NC_142135.1 coordinate 57,715,768, forward strand.
AACGTTTTGGGTTTTTTTTTTTTTTCCCCTAAGGGGGTGGGGGGCAGGATCACAATAACAGGACAATTCAATGAGCAGAGAAGTGTAAACTTCAGAACAGTGTGTGTGTGTGTGTGTGTGTGTGTGTGTTGTGTGCGTGTGTGTAATCCTATTTGTATAAAAATTTAAAACTTGCCCCATATTACTCTATATTATATGTGAATACATTCATGTCAAGGAGAAGTAGGAAAAAATTCACGAGAAAGATGAAGGCCACGTAGTGCACTCTTGAGAGGGGAGGAAGGAACTGTTTTCAGGAAGGGTAATGTAAGAGACCTCACATAGATATAATTATTGTACTAAAGGAAGATCTGAGTTAAATATGGAAAAATGTTAACATTTGATAAGAGTGGGTGGCATGTATGTATTTATTATATTATTTTCTATACTATGTAAGTTTGAAATACTTCCCAGAATCTTTTTTAAAATAAAAATATTCAGAGTATAATTGGGCCTTCACAATTCTTAATAGCAGATTTGACCAGCGTTGCCTTTCCAAATTAACCAGCTCCTTGACTAAACTGACTAATTTGGCTACTTACTTTGTCAGCCCTGCTGATCTATTTCTTCTTCCCAGTAGAGGTCACTATGTAATGAAGTATTTGGTTACACAACAGAATACATAGTATAATGCTCCCTCATGCAAATATTTTCGATCTTAACAACAACAAAAATTCTGTGAAATTCTTTCTCACTAGATCACTCGTAAGTCCAACAATCAAAAGGGTAAAATGTGAGGTGGGATGGGGGCCAGAGATCGGTGAAGCTGGTTTGAAAGCTTCTGCACAAATACAAGTAACACAGATCTGTGTGGCTGACTATGTTTCCTCTTTTGGCAACCAACATCTGGAACAGCATGCCCTTACCTTATGTATGGGAGGTGACTACTCTTGCCTAGAAATACAATAATTCTCCCTTCTCACTGGAAGGGTAGTTTGAACACAGAATGCGCAATTGGAAATTTCTGGAAGATAGTTCCTCCATGGTCTTTTAGCATCCAGGAATACCAAAGAGAGCTCTGTTGCAATTAAAGTTTTTAATCTTCATCTGGAAACTAATTTTTTCCTGTCTGGAAGCTTTTACAGTTTCTTCTTTATTTATAGTCATCTGTAATTTCATGATACTCTTTTTTTGGTGTAGTTTTGTTTTTATTTATTGTACTAACTGTTCACGATTACTTTGAATTTGAAAAGTCATATCCTATCTTGTATGTGTGATAAACTATCTTGTATAGTTGATAAACTTGAAATAACAAATTGCAATGTGTATTTTTAGACATTGAAAACAATCAAGCAACATAGAGCTTTCCAGAAAAATTTCTTATAAATCACTTTTTATAAGTTTAATGCTTCTACCATTGACTGATTGTTTTGTCCTAATTGAGAATTATCTTTCCGTTTCCTATAATTTTTGTTTTAAAAGTTCTATCCTCTTCTAGTTTTTCATCTTTGTTTGTAACCTTCAATTAAATATGTAACATGTTATAATGCCAAGTAGGTTGCCACTGAGAAATAATAAATGGGAAATTTTGGAGTGGAGACCAAATCACCATAGGTTTTCACATTTGCAGAGGAAATAGTTCAGAGCCTATTCTAATTTCCTTATCCATGTTAAGGCTGTAGAAGTCTCCAGAGAATGGAAAGGGGGATTTGTGAAAATTTTTTTGCAGAGTTGTCATTGTGGGATGAGTCTGCTCCTCTTCCCTTCAGAAGGTGTGAGAGTAGTTCCTGTGTCCTTCACATAAAGGCTAATGAAGCTTCCACAGAGAGCTGGTGACGTTTCTCACACAGGGGTCTTAATATGTGGCCCAGCGGTTGCGGGCATGGTAGACTGAGGTCTACACAGAGAGTTGACAGGAAGAGCTACCTCTTGTTGTGGTGGGAGTGCAAAAAAATACTGTTCTTTTGGGAGTTTGTTCGGGCAAGGGAGGTGTGAGTGCTTCTTGTGGGCCAGATGTGGGCAGCACCCAACAGAGTGTGGGTGGTGGTGGGTCTCAGCAGCTAAAGCTGCCTTGCATTGTAAAGACAAATCGATGCTTAAGACCCATCTTTCGGAGAGAGAATCCTGCAGTTGACCCAGGGAAGAGGGAAGTACTGCGTCTGTTGCAATCCACTAACCACCTCAAGGCAGCCAGTCGGCGTCAGACTCTACAGGTTTAAGGGCCTGGTCCCCAACAAGACTGCCTTTACTTAAGACACCGCCTGCACTTTGGAGGTCCCCAGGTCACCTGGTCTTCTGACCAACTGACTATAAATTTAGGGGTTTCCGCTATCCCCTCAATTATTTGCTTTAAAGCTGACAGAACTCAGCAAAGTGCTGTGTTATGATTATGGTTTTATTATAAAGAATAAGCAAAGAGCGGTGTCTGGGAAACAATGCAGAGCTTCCATACCGTCTCCTTGTTGAGTTAGGGTCTGTCACTCTCCTGCACATCGATATAGTCACCAAGCAGGAAGCTCCACTGATCCTCTCTGTCCAGCCTTTCTACTGGGGTCTTATTGCAGAAGTATGATTAATTAAATCATTGGCCATGGGATTGAATTTCTTCTCCAGCCTGCTTCTCCTCCCCAGAGGTCTGGCTCAGCTCAAAGTCCCAACCCTCTAATCTCCTCGTTGGTCTCTCTGGTAACCAGCGTACATCCCAGGGGCCTACTAATAGTCACCTCATTATCATTACAAAGATTTTTAGCTTTCAGGAAATCCCAAGGGATTTTTAGAAGCTCTGGCCAGAAATCTGGGACAAAAACAAGGTAAATTATTATGCAGTAAAAGGTTCAGTGGGAAATTCTGAAGAGCCCATGAAAGCACCAGGAAACAAGAGAGTTATCTTGAAACTTCTGCCTGACCCAGAATATGAAAAACCAGCTGATGATGGTAATAGTTCAAGTAAGACCTTTCCTACTTCTCTTCTCTTCCAATGTGCCAGCCCTAGAGGGCTAACACTCAAGGGAACAGAGAAACAGAGATGCCAACTGAGTTCCCATCCCCCATCCCACACTGGGCTTCCCCCCTGAACCAAACTCAAGCTATGGGAAGAGAGAAGATTCGACATTAAATCAAACTCAGAGTTTCAGTTAGTCTTCTGGACTGAACATTCTAATTCCTGGATTTGGCCTGTGTTTGCCCATTACAGTGACCATAGGACGGAAGCATGAAGAACAGAAAAGTCGGGGATTTGGCAATAATTTTCATCAAGGGTTGGGGTGAAATGATCCATGGGAGATGAAATTTAAAAGAAAGATAAAATGAAAAAAGCAAGTGAGTTTTGATTGAGTCATGATCGGTGCTATGCAACATACCAATTTCAGACACTTAAATACACACACAAAAAAGTGCATTTAAAGCAATATTTCACGATCTCAGCACTATTACCATTTGGGGTGCTGCCATTCTGTATCATGGGGTGCCGTCCTGTGTGCTTACGATAGCAGCCCTGGCCTCAGCCCACTAGATGCCAGTAGCTCTTCCCCGCACCTCCCATCAGTTGTGACAACCAAAAATGTTGGGGGTGAGGGTTGGCAAACTGCCCTCAGTTGAGAAACACTGATTTAAAATAATGCTTTCTTATTTAAGTGAAAAAAAATTTGCGATTCAAATAATCATCTTCTAATTTACTTGTTTTGAAAATCTGGATGGTCACACATCATGTTTTTGAAAAGCAGGAATAGCTGCAATCCTACATTCGTAGTTGTTCTCATCCTGAGACAAGTTCATAGAATTTTTGTGGGAAATTTGTCTCACATTGGTCAAAAATACTGACAGAGTTTGGGGCCAGTCAAAATGAATAGCCTGTTGCTTAATAGCTATATTATGTTTACAATGCCTTTAATCTTATTATATGAAATTTAAATGATATCAGTGCTGCCTTTTATTTTGTGAAATATCAAACGATGATTACATTAGCCCAATTTATTTTGTTATTTTTTTTTTAAGATTTATTTATTTATTTATTTATTTATTTATTTATTTATTTATTTAACAGAGATAGAGACAGCCAGCGAGAGAGGGAACACAAGCAGGGGGAGTGGGAGAGGAAGAAGCAGGCTCATAGCAGAGGAGCCTGATGTGGGGCTCGAACCCAGAACGCCGGGATCACGCCCTGAGCCGAAGGCAGACGCTTAACCGCTGTGCCACCCAGGCGCCCCTATTTTGTTATGTTTTTTAAGCTTTATTTATTTATTTTAGGGAGAGAGCATGAGCGGGCGGTGCGGATGGAAAGGGAAGAGAGAATCTCAGACTCCATGCTGAGTGCAGAGCCCAAGGCGGGGCTCGATCTCACAACCACGGGATCATGACCTAAGCCAAAACAAAGAGTCTGACACTTAACGGACTGCGCCACCCAGGCGCCCCTTATTGTTATTGGACTCGTGACAAAATGTTACCCAAGGAAAACCCGCTTGCCGCATCTGGTGCTGGGAAGAAAACTTAGATGTATCTTTAAAAACCACCTGTCTTGCAAGATAAAAAAAATAATGGGAACAATCATTTATTTCTCATTGCTACATTGCAGACGCTGTGCTAAATGCTTTACAATAGCATCGTGCTAATCCTCACACAATCCCTGTCCTATGTTATCCACATATTCTAAATGTGGAAAACGGAAGCTCACGAAGTTAAGAACCTGGCCAAAGTCATGTGTTTAGTAAGTGATCAAGCTAGGCTTAGAGTCCATGTGCAGTGACATCTTAATCTTTTCACTCTCAAAATGACTCCTTGGAATGTGCAAATACACAAATCAAATGTTCCACTAAGAAGACTAGATTTTCTACATGTAATGTCTTCATGAAGCGATGCTCTCAGGAAGGAGGCCGTCCTGCTATCTACCGCATCAGCACTACTTCCTCCGAATGTGGTCTGCAGCCGGTGTCAGTCTGTGACCCGTTGATTACGGGCCCACAACGTACAAAGCTGAGATTAAGAATTTAGAAACTTTCATAGCAATCAAATATTACTGTGTTGTCCAAGTGCATAATCAATGGATTTGTCTTGTTGAACAAGGTCTAGACAAGTTCAGGTGTTGAACTCAACATAGTCTCATGGGCATATGGTGAGGGTTGTGAACTATTTGTACAGAGTAGGGCTGCATATTCTTCTGCAGAGGCTGAAATATAAAAGAAACAGACCCTTCACTACAGACCGACTACTATTCTAAAATGACATAAATAAACCAATTAAGCCAGTTCAAAAATTAGTGTTAATGTTTCCATAAGATTTCTTTTTTTTTTTTTTAAGATTTTATTTTTTTATTTATTTGACAGAGACAGCAAGAAAGGAACACAAGCAAGGGGAGAAGGGAGAAGCAGGCTCCTCGATGAGCAGGGAGCCTGACCGTGGGGCTCCATCCCAGGACCCCGGGATCATGACCTGAGCTGAAGGCAGACGCTTAACGACTGAGCCACCCAGGCGCCCCTCCGTAAGGTTTCTTAATGACTACTGCACATTCTCTTGGTTGCAAGAAGCAGTGTGATGGGTCTTGCATGCAGTCACTACAGAGTTTAAGACTTTGTGGGTGGTAATGAGTGGACGAAGGAAAAATGGTTATGGAGCCATTGTGTATGGGAAGGATGAGGATGTTGGTAGGCTAGACAAGGAGTCACAAACGTGTGTTCAGGTAGTTGTCAAAACTTCTCCAGGTTCAGTCTGAAGAGCAAGAAAACAGTGATAAGATCATGAACCTGGAAAGGGCAGCACCAAACGACAGGTAAGAACTATGTGATTGGCAGGAACAAGGTAAGTGGTTACACACCAAAGTGAAGAAACCTCAGAAGGATTATGGGAATGGTACACAGCAATATTCAGAGACAACTGTAATGAGGCAATGGATTATGTTTATAAAATTTCCTGTATAATCAGGGGCCAATCCCCTGTCCTGGTTGATCTGGGGCTAATAGGTGGAGATAAGTGAGGACATTTAACTGGATCAGGAAGTGTGAGGGAAGAGAAAAAGGCAGCTCTTTTCAGGCTTCTCAGGCAGGGACTGGTGTCTTAGATTGGTATCAGATTCCCAGTGATAAATTTTACATAGAAAATTGAAATCACTTAAAGTCTTAGTTGTATTAATTTTGTTGCCAGAGAGGGTTATCTATTAATCTACTGATCAATCGATCTATTATTTCTGTCATCTACTTCCCTTCCTATGTCCTACCTGTCATCTATCCATCCATTCATTCCTCTTCCTATCATCCATCCATCCATCCATCCATCCTTCTAGCCATCCAATCTCATTTCTGAAAGCACTTACAGCAAAAATAAGACAACTTGTATAAGAACGAGGTGAAGAAAGGTGGTATTCTTTACCTTGATATGATGCTAAAATATTAACCATGTGTAACTCCATTAATGAAAAAAGTAATAACCTCAGAGGATACATAAAATTTAAAACACAGTGCTCAAAGGATGAGGATGTTGACTACAAAGATCCTGAAAAGTCCTAAGATACTAACTAATGTTAAAAATATTCCAGTTGCCATCATTATTTTATTTAGTGTATCAATGGCCTGGCAAAAATTTCTTGGTATAATTTTTGATATGTTGTAATATAGAAATTTCTGAGTAGAAATAAAAACCATTATTTACATTTCTTCTAATCGCCCCAGGGCAACTTTCTTCTGAAAAATTTTTCCTATAAAGCATTATAGCTATGTAATATATACATATATTGATTCTTTAAAAGTAATATTCTTACCCTGTCAAATGCATTGAAACCTTACATTTATTTCAGAAGTGTTATGAAAGGATCAATAATTATGTTATTTTATGTTCTTGCTATAAAATCTTGGAATTCTAATTTATGTTTACCGTGTTATTTTTACTGGTATAAGAACTGCAGAAATTCTTCGTGTCAGATTTACTGGTAACTTTGTAGGTGGCCACAATGCACTGTAACTAAAGGAAGGGCCTCCTGGAAGGGCCCATTGCTACCCAAAGATCCTCCACTCTACTCTATATACCAAGTAATAAGGCATGTGAGAATAACCCACAGAAGTGTTTTATCAAGCACGTAATACTACTTATAAAGGTGCTAATCTCTGCAACTCATGATATTGGGTGGATGGAGGATGGGTTAATTGCAGTCTAGATAGATAGATAAGATGACAGTTTTCTGTTGCTGTGTAGCAAGCCATCTCCAAACTTAGTGAATTAAAAAATAAGTCATTTGTTTGTCTCGTGAATCTGCAAGTTAAACAGGACTGACAGGAGATGGCTCATCCCTGCTCCACAAAGCACCAGCTGGGGAGGTTTGAGGCTGGAGGATCTGATTTCAAGATGGCACGCTCACATGACTACCAGAGTTTGTTCTGGTTGTTGGCAGAGACCTCAGCAAGGGCTAAGAGCCAGCTCTGATTCTTCCCCATGTGGGTTCCTTTTTGTGGCCTGGGCTTTTCATTGCATGGCGGCTGGATTCCAAAGGAGAGCAATCTCTCACAGAAAGAGTGGTAGGCAAAAGTTGTATGGCCGTTCATGACCCAGCCCGAGGAGTTACAAAGCATGACTTCCCCATACTCTATTACAGAGTTGCTCAGTCTCCACCCTATTGACATTTTGGGTCACGTCATTCTTCACTGTGGGGCTGTTCTGTCCATTTTAGGGTATTCAGCAATGGTAGCACCCTTCCCACCAGTTTGTGATGACTAAAAATGTCTCCAGACATTGCCAAATGTTCTCTAGAGGAGAAAACACCACCAGGTAAAAACCACTCCTCTATATTTTGAGGCAGTCACAAAGGCCTGCTCAAGCTCCATCTATTTATAGAATAGCAAGGTTTTGGAAGAGCATGTAGGACAAAAAAATATTTGTGGCCATTTTTGGAAAATATAATTTGCCACAGTAACCTTTTAACTAATGCTATGGGCTGAATGTATCCCCTGTCCCCCCAAATTCTATGTGGAAACCCTAATCCCTGATGTGATGATATTTGGAGATGGGGCCCTTGAGAGGTAATTAGGTCATGAGGGTGCAGCTCTTGGGTGGGATTAGTGCCCCTGATAAGAGGAGACTTATCAGGAGAGAGCTTGCTCCTTCCCTCTCTCCGTGCTAACAAAAACAGGAAAAGGGCTCTCATCAGGAGCTGAAGTGATGGCACCTTGATCTTGGACTTCCCAGCCTCCGAGACAGTGAGAAATAAATCTCTGTTGTTTAAGGCACGCTATTCTATGGCCTCTTGTTATAGCAGCCTGAACTTAGACAACTGAAGAGTAGAAATTTTTTTCTACATATTTTTCTTTTTTTTTTTTTTTAAAGATTTTATTTATTTATTTGACAGAGATAAAGACAGCCAGCGAGAGAGGGAACACAAGCAGGGGGAGTGGGAGAGGAAGAAGCAGGCTCATAGCAGAGGAGCCTGATGTGGGGCTCGATCCCATAACACCAGGATCACGCCCTGAGCCGAAGGCAAACGCTTAACCACTATGCCACCCAGGTGCCCCTTTTTCTACATATTTTCTGTGCTGATTATTAAAAATATTCCAGAGCTGTGGTGTCATCTCTGGCTGTATAGAATCCTCGTCTTGTTTCTTCTTATTACAGAAGATGCCTCATTTTGAATGCACCATCTTGATAATTTTGTTGACATCTCAATTACATGAAGCAATACTAAAGGCGAAAGCTCTTAATACCATTAAATGAAATTATTTGCATTACCATCCAAGAAATTGGAGCATTTGCTTTTATCTTTTCCAGTATTCCCAGGCTACAAATTCGTGATGCATAGATGTAATATCTTTTCATTAATTTTCAATCTTCATTGATTATTTTCTAATTTTTGGAGCTGCTTAATTCCCTTTCTGGGCTTCTACTGTCAGATCACCTCAGTGAAACCTCTCACTCTGTTCTACGAAACTTAATAAGAGTCACATTTTCATGTACTTTCTCTAGTTTATCAGTAATTCTGTGGTACAGCATCAGAATAAATTAAGTATATTAGATGCCTATTTTCATATTGACAGGAAGTCTGAAAATTTAAAATCCCTAGTTTAAGAAGTAATTAGAAGTAGCAATTTTCTTTTTTAAAGCAGAACTTAAAGCTTTGCCCCAAAATATTTAAAATTATCATTTAGAAGTATTCCCTCCTACAGATCTATCCCGTAAAAAATGCCCTGTACCATTTCTTCTCTAATCCTTCCAGTACTACCATGACAACTCCCTGAAGAAGGTTTGGAGGGCTATAGAATGTGGGCTTTTCATTCTCAGTTTCATTTTATAAAAAGATTTTGAAGGATATGACTTCATTTCAAAACTTGTCAAGACTTTCCATAAAAACCTATCTCATGCTTTTGAAAAATGAGGCTGTCTAACATTTCGGAGTATATTCTATGTAGATTATCTCATGAAATGTCCACAAGAACTCAGTGAGCGCTTAGTATTATTATCCCTATTTAACAAACAGGATAATGTACCTCAGGTTGCCCATCTAATTAGTGGCAGAGCCCTAATTAACTTGAGGGCTCTGACTTCCAGCAGTCAAAAATGGAGGCAGAAGCTTGGCTACATTGTCGGGCTGCACTGTGTGCTTAGACTTAGCATCGGAGTGGGGAGGTTGGGGGAGCCAGGCCAGATGAACCAGCTGGAGCCACGTGAGTGGGCATTTTTCCTAATTATCCTTTGCTATGTAAAATGCCACTCCAAAATTTAGCGGCTTAAAACAACAGTTGTTTCTCTTGATTCCATGGGTTGGCAACCTGGTTAGTCTTGCCTGGGATTACTCATATGTTCACAGTCATCTTGGATTGGGTTCTAGATGCCTCACTCACATTTCTGGCTGATGATGTTGGCCATTAGCTGAGGTACCTTGACTCTCCTTCACGTGGCCTTGCCTCCTCCACTCATTTAGACTAGGCTTTTTCCCACGTGGTGACCTCCAGGTTCCCAAAGTGCGAGTTGAAGCTGCATCATCTCTTGCGGCCTAGGCTCTGGGACTTGCACATTCTTTTGGTCAAAGGAAGTCACAGGCCTCCACCTCTGGATGAGAGGTGCAGCAGTATTGTGCTGCAAGGGGGCATACATGTAGGGTATCATGATTGCGGGGGGGGGGCATTATTATAACCCTCATCATAGTATTTCTGTATCAGGCATATACTGCTATATAACAAATTACCCCCAAATTTAGTGGCTTACAAGATTAACCATTTTATTCCTCATAAATCTGTAGGTCAGGAACTCAGGCACATCTTGATGAGGTCTGCTTTTCTTGGGTCCACATGGCGCTGACTGGGGCAGCCAGCTGGGACTGGAGGGCCCAAGGTAGCCTCAGTCACATGTTTGGCACCTTATCAGGGATGGCTCTGAAGATGCGGCTCCGTGTGGGCTGACAGGGCCTCTCTCTTCTCGTGGTATCAGCTGGGCTCATGCATATGTCTGGATCCTTGGTTTTTTCCATGTGGCCCTTCCTTCCACATGGTGTCTCCTTCAGAGCCTTCTTCATAGTCTCTCTTTTGAGCTGGATAGACTGGATCTCTTTCCATAGTAGCTAGGCTCCAAGACTGAGAACAGACATACTGAGTCCTCTGATGGCCCAGGCCCAGAGCTGTACAGTGTCACTTCTTCCATGCCCTTTCACTCAAAGCAAGCCATGAGGCCATCCCAGATTCAATGGTGGGCGAGTAGACATCACCTCTTGATAGGAGGAGAAACATGATTTGTACAGGGATGAAAGGGACTGTTGAAGGCTGTCTTTGTGAACTATGTACCAGAGTGTTTGACTGAATGGGGAAATATGAAAAGCTAGGATCAAAGGGTTAGTCTAGGCTGGTGGCTACCCAAACAGGTTGTAGCTACCAGCCAAAATGACTCAACAGTAGGAGAAGGCAACTATGCGTGAAGGAGATACGAGGATTTCTATCAAGTAGCAAATCCAGTAGAAGGAGACAACATAGGACAACGATGAAGAAAATAGGTGGGATATGTTCTGGACATGGTGTTACCATGTTAGCTGGCTGTGAGGTGGTCAAACAGGAAAGCCTGCAAGCTCTACAGCGGGAGGGAATATTGAACTATTCCACAGAAAACACCAAGGGGGTCCATGTGTCTTCCCCAAAGCATTTTGTCCAGATCAGACTAATGTGGAATTTATCCTCCCACCAAATGAATGAGATCATAAAATACCTCTTCCATCACCACAGCTTGGGCAGAACCCAGAAGCAGATGGCCAGACAATATGGAGGCTCTAATTAGGGAGAGAAAGCTGCAGAGCCACCAAAATAGAAGGAGACATCTTCTGTTGGTAGTAACTAGGCAGTTGTAGGCATTTTGCAGAGTGTTTTGGAAGAAAATAAAGGCTTATTTTGTCTGAGTGTGCTATACAAGATCCAGGTGAAATCTGATTGGTCCAAGTGCCTTTTTTCTTTTAAGCCATCCATTCCACAGTGAGGTATTTTTGGTTTTGATTTTTAAAGATTTGAACGACTTCTGATCTTCCTGACCTTGGCAGAACTGAATGTGATAAGCATTTTCAATTTTATGCATTTAATATTGTGTATCCATACAGACTCTCTCTCCAGTCCCAAGGTCAAGTATTTTCATGACCGCAGCAACAGCAATAATAATCAACAAATCGTATTTAAGAGAAATGTTTACCTTTTTCAGTGTACATTCACATTGATTATTTATTTTTTATCTTACTTTGTCTTACTGGTTCGTCTGGGTTTCCCATGATTCGTGGAACTCTAGAATATCAGAAGCTGTGAAACAAAAGGGTGCTGCACACATCAATTTCCTTTTAATTATTTGAGCATTTTATTATTTCCTGCCCTAGTTTACAAGTCCCCTATTTCTAGTGAAAAGCAAAAAACACCATATTTGGAAGCCAACATTTAATTAGAACCCATAAATGCTAATTTCGTTCTTCCTCTAATGAGAAACATTACTTGTTACTGTATGTGTCCCCATTAACACACAAGATGAAAAGTAGTGGTGATCTCTGTTTAATTAGATTATTAAGGTTTGTTCACAGCTCGTGAGTACAGTGCTCATCAGTAGGTTGACTTCGAAGGGGAGAGAGCAAGGACTGGTTTGTCCCTTGCTAACTCTCTCCCTGTCCCTCAGCCGGGGAGCTGCTGTGGCGTGTGGCCGTGACCCCCGGCAGTCCCCAGATTAAGGAAGGTTCAAGTCACGTGAGATAGGCCCGGAGCAGGTCCAGATTTAGTGTGGCCTGACGCTGTTGCTCCCTCGGGGCCGGGCAAGGGGCCCTCGCGGTGAGCCGCTCTGAAGCCGAAGCTGCACCAGCCTCAGAACGTGGGTCCTGCTGGGGCTGGAAGAGCGGCAAGGGCTCGGCTTCAGGGAGACCTGAAGGGGAAGGAGGGCTGCGGGGAGGAAGAGCTCCGAAGCACGCTTACAGGGAGAAGGCTGTAAAACAAAGATGAACTGATCCCCTGTTTTTCATTTTCTCGTGTTCAGTCCTAGCACATGTGGGACATTTAGAAAATAGTCATGGCAACAAGCGCGTGACACGTTTCTCTCCTGGACGCAGAACTTGGACAAGGTAAAACACAGCCCTTTTGAATCTTTCTGATGGCTGCATTTTTTTTTTTTTTGCAGGTATTTTTGTTCTTTTTGAAAAAGGAATCTAAATCGTAGTGCAACATTGTAAACTGAAATTGGACTGTGTCCTGGACATTTAGTGTCTCCAACTGAAAGGGAAAGAGACGGCAAACTCTAGAGGATACAAAGGAACAAATGACAAAGCAGCACTCGGCCTGGTTGTGTTTTTCTCAACCGGAACCAGCAGGGAAATTTCCGAACTCTCTTCCCAGCAAAGGGCTTCTTGGGGGAGAGTGGGGTGGTTATGGGAATGATGCCTCTGGTCGCCGTGCTGCATGTGTTTATAGGATAATAACTGGAGACCACATTAAGGACAGGCAAAGGGAAACATCTGTAAGCTCCAGCTTATTCTCTAGGCCGTAGCCCAAAGGTCACTTCCTCTAAAGACCCTCCTGACCTCGCCAGGGACTGCTGAGTGCGTATCCTTTGGCTTCCCTGGGGCCTTGTTCATATTTCTTTTCAGCTACTTAACACACTGCACAAATTATTCTTCCACACCCCATGCCTATGTCTTTTAGCCATTAAGTCATGAAAGATGAGGACGACACTTTGGCCATTCCGCCCCCCCCCCTAAAAATTCCCAGGCCCTCACTTGATAAGCAGCTTATGGTAAACCTTGATGGAGTTTATGGAGGCATTCTAGTTTACATAAAATAAAGTGCACTCATTTGAAGGTACAGTTCCATGGATTTTTGACAAATGTTTATTCCTGTGTAACCAATAATCCTAAACCACTTTTTATGTCAGCGGTTTAAATATTTCACTTCATTTTCTCCTTGCATGCATGGTTGGTGCTGAGACAGCCACTGTAATTGCTATCCTTATTCTTCTCTAGGTAAAGTTTTCTTTTTCTCTGGCTTCTTTCCAGATTTTTCTCTTTGTCTTTGGATTCTGTAGGTTGAATACGCTATGCCTAGGGGTGCCTGGGTGGCACAGTTGGTTCAGGGTCCGACTCTTGATTTTGGCTCAGGTCATGATCTCAGGGTTGTGAGATCAAGCCCTGCTTGGGATTCTCTCTCTCTCCCTCTTCCCCTCTCCCCCAACTCCATTCATGCTCTCTCTCCATTAAAAAAAAAAAAAAAAAAGGAATAGGATATGCATAGATGTAGATCTTTTGGTATTTATCCTGCTTGATGTTTGCTGTGATTTGATGTCTGCCATTAATTTTGGAAAATTCACAGCCATCATTGACTTCAAATATTTCATCTGCTTTGCCTGCGCTTGTCCTTCTGGTATTCTAAGTATTTGTACACCACCCTTTTTCAAATGGTCCCACAATTCTTGAATGCTCAGTTCATTTGTTTTGTTTTCATTCTTTCATCTCTTTGCCTTTTAGTTTGAAAAATTTCTATTGACATATCTTCAAGCTCACTTCTTTCTTCAGTTTTGTCCAGCCTACCAGTGAGCCCATCAAAGATACTCTTCATTTCTATCAGCGTTTTCTATTTCTCTCATTTCTCTTAGCTTCTCTCTTAGACTTCTCGTCTTTCTGCTTACATTATCCATCTCTTCTTGCATATTATTTAACTTCTTCCAGTAGAGTCCTTAACAAATAAATTATAGTGGTGTTAAATTTCTTGTCAGATAATCCCAAAATCTGTGTCCTATCTGGCTCTAGTTCTGATGATGCTTTGTCTCTTCAAACTATATTTTGTCTTGCTTTTTATCATATCTTGTAATTTTTTTTAATTTGGTTGAAAGTCATGTTGTATAGGAAAGTAATAGGAAATGAGGTAAAGGCCTTTAGTGTGGGGTTTTATGTGAATTTGGCTAGGAGTTGAGCTGTATTTAATGTTTGCTATAGACACAGATGCCAAATTAACTCAGTGTCCTTGTTTTTGCCTCCAGTGTTGTCCTTTAGCTCCCTTCAAGACTCCTCCTTTAATAGAGTCTGAGCTTTGCAGCTCTTTCAGCTGTAATCACTGTTATACTGGAGCCTTGCTGAAGTGGTGCTGGTCTCAGCGAGGAAAATATTCTATAATCATGTGATTAAATCTCTGTCTTCTACTGGGCCTGTGTCCCTAGGTTGTCACCTTCACGAGTGTTTCCAAGCTCTTTTTTTCCATCCTTGGGTGATATAGGAAGGCTGGATGGAGTGGAGTTTCTAGATGCCCTTTCTGTTGGTAGAGTAAGCTCTGGTGAAGTCTTTCTGCCTCAGGAGTGAGCCTATTTAGAGGGCATGTTCTGGGGCTCTGAGTGTATTTCAAAAGAGCTACCACCCTCCTGTCCCTTCTAGAGCCACAAAGGGAAAACATGGTAGCATTCCTGAAGGTAAAGCCTATGAAAGTGTGAGGGTCTCCCTATCACTGTAGTTCCGGAGTTTCTTGCTCTCACACTCATCCACACTTGGCCTCCAGCAATTCATCACTATTACCATCAAAGTGTTCTTACAAGTTTAGAACTCTAGTGGGGTTCTCCCCTCACCCCTATCCCCCTGTAAGGAGATCTTGGCTGTGATTCTCTGTAGTCACCTCTCTCCAGATTTCTGGATAGTGGTTTGCCCTGTGACTTCAATTCCCTGATGCGCCCAAGAATAGTCCTTGATTTCCAGTTTGTTCAGCTTTTTTCTTGTGGTAAAGATGGGAACAACTTCCAAGCTCTTTACCTGTTGGAATTAAAACTGTTAGTTCTAGTTGACTTTTCGTAGCTATTATTATCCTGAATTTAAGATGAGGAAACTGGAACTCTGATATTGAGTGACTTACCCCCAAACAAACTCAACTTACAAATGGCAGTGATAACTACGAACTTAGCTCCTCCAACTTCAGAGTTAGAGCTCTTTCTTCTATATCTTATTACCACATCCAATACAGCTTCTGTTTTCTCCGGAGTTTACAGCACAGCTGGGAAATAGATGGGGCTGATTTAGAAAACAAGTCTACGTGTTTAATAGAAGGCTGCAAGACCTTCTGGCTGGAGGGAAACTAAGAAAGTCCTAATTCGTAGACAATTTCAGATAACTAAAATTTTGTTTTTTAGTTTAGTTTTTAGTCATCCTGGTAGCTATCCTCTTATTAAGTACCTTAATGCACCACCTAGATTATCTAAGGGCTATTTTAAACTTCAAAATTCTACTCGTTAGCAGGTCCTAAAATAAACTTCGGGGGTCTCTAAATTTTTTAAGAATATGAAATAGAATAAAATAGTATAAAAAATTAGTCTCAGCTTATAATTTTAAAATATTGTTTCATCAAACTTTTGCTTATGAATCTTGGTGTATTTTTATGATGTATGTGCTGGTCACAATGTAAAATGTATTTCTTGCTGTGAGCTGTGGTAAAACAAAGTTGCACAGTACCTGGTCTCAGGAAATAAAGGGAGTGGGGAATAAATCCCTATTTTTAAAGGGTCCGTATACTACATACACTTGTTACTTAGCCCAAGTGCCTGAATCGAGTAGACTTTGATAGTTCTTTTTCTACTTTTGAATATAACTTGGGCTAAGGAGCCTTCACTTGAAACTTTCATTTAGCTAATTAAAATGTCAAATGCTTATTTGACCAACTGTAGGCAAAGGAAAATAATATCCTGATTTCTTGGAAGGGGAGGGGAGGCCTTTGAAGGGTGAGGTGGGATATTTAAATGAAAAATATCCAGCCTGTCTTTCTTCATTCGTGTTGCTGTTTCTCGCTCAGTAACTGCCAACTCCTTTACTAATATAATAGTGCCAGACACTTTCATGTATTAAACTCTTTAAGGCTCACACAACGCTATGGGGTGGGGTCTGTTATTACCTTCATTTACAGGTAAGGAAACAGATCATGCAAGTGGCCCAAAGCCACATTTCTATAATGAACAGGGTTGGAACTTGGTTAAGCCTCTGGGTCCAGTGTCTTCCCTCTAAATGCATTCATAACACCATCTGTTACTTAGAGATGAGCTCTGAAGAGGCAGCCCAGATGAAAGAAAGAATTTTCTAGGGCACAGAGAATTGATGGCAACAAGCAAATTTTCTGTTGAGTCATTGCAATTGTTCTTAGAAACCACAGATGTTCAGAAGGGGCTTTAGAGATCATCTAAGCCAACCCTTTCATTTTTACAGACAAAGTAACCAAGACCAGAAAACCAAACACCAGAGTCAAAACGTGGTAAGAACAAGTTTTCTTTTTGAAAACGACTCTAGAGTCTCAGAGAAAATGAGTCTTAATTTCTACTAAAGATTCAGAGCTACACAAAAGAAGGAATTTCTTCATATTCAAAACTGTTAAGCACTGAGTGGTTAAAAGAGGGAATTAGGGAATCTTTCAATTTCCCTAATAATTGAAGAAGTGTTTGCTTAAAACAAGGGCGATGAACCTGGGGTAAGTGGTTATCCGTTGTTTTCTCTGCTAACACTGACTTTTTCCTTAGGAAGAACATTCTGATTTTTCTCAGAGGAACATTCCCTCAGACGCCCTCTGTTCAGGCCTGTGCTCTGGTGGGGGTGATCCTTTCCACCCTGGTTGATCCAGTTTGGGCTAATCAGAGTTGTGCTTTCCCTTGGGCACAGTGATTGGTTTGGGTTGGGCACAGCATAGAGACACCAAGACTCTAATGTGGGAATATTAGGGAGGCATGAGTTTTCATTCAGGTTTCTGGGCAAACACCCCATGGGGGAGAGCCTGCTTGAGAATGGAGCCAACACAGGGAAAGCAAGGGGGCATTATTTGAGCCACTGGATCCAGCCCTCTCTAAATCCAGAAATCCTTGCATCTATATGATTGTAGTCATGGGGAACATTTATTGAGTGCTTCTGAAGTATCAGGTAATGCTACAAGAACCATATGCAGGTTATCTCATCATTTCTCAAGACAGCCTTATTAAACAGCTACTATTATTATTTCCATTTATTGGTGAGAAAATTGTGGTTTGGAAGGGTCAGACTAGTAACCTAAGGCACAAAAGGTGGGGGGGGCAGGCATTTGCACTCAGCCCATCTAACTCTCGGACTTGGATTTTTTTTTTTTTTTGAAGATTTAATTTAATTAATTTATTTATTTGACAGAGACATCGAGAGAGGGAACACAAGCAGGGGCAGAGGGAGAGGGAGAGGCAGTCTCCCCGCTGAGCAGGGAGCCTGACTCGGGGCTTGATCCCAGGACCCTGGGATCCTGACCTGAGCCAAAGACAGATGCTTAATGAGCCACCCAGGAGCCCCTTGGACTTGGATTTTTAACCATCTGCTTTTTCATTCTATTCTAAAAGACAGTTTGGACTCAAAAAAGATTAAAAACCACTATCACCCCCCCTTTGTTAGAGACTAGATAATTATTCCAGATCTTTCTTACAATTTTAGCAATTCTATATTGTATTGCTTTTATGTTTTGCAAAAATGGCAGCTGCTTTCATTTTAACTCTGCATCTTGGTTCAATCTGGACAGAGTGCTTTAATCTTGTTGAAGTGAAATTTTCCCTTACAGATTCAAAGCAGTTTGATTTTTCTGTTAATGATTAAACTATTAATAATACTTTGGGTTTTGGAATTGCTTGGCCCGTTTTTAAACACTACAGCCTAAAAGGCAATGTAGACAATTTCTCAGAGCTAAAGGAATTGTTCCTCTATTATCAGACCCTTATTTCCTGGCTTGCTGCTTCCATCTTTAATGGTGGAGTGGTTCTTTTGATGGCGGCTCATTTATAAAACAGTTACATTTATGAAAACTCCTAAATGGTCATCGGTGCTCACAAAGGGGAAATGGCTCTTTGGAGAATAATGGTTGATTACTTGTTCAGTGAGAGCAAAGTTTTCCATTTCCACGAAGAAGAATTTTGGGGCTGTTTATGAAATTTCTTTCAATGCCTCAATATCTGGGAACTTACCAGGGCAATTTCGAACAAGTGTAACAGAAAGTCCAAGCCCCCAAAAGAATGTTCACAGGAGGTGCTTTAGGAGGCTTGTCTGGAAGCAGAGTGTTCTCAGCAGGCAGTCAGTGGGGAGGAGGAAGCAGCTAGGATTCCGCCAGGCCAAGTCCTGGTCAGCAGTGCATGGCACAGGATACATCACCTTACCCACTCCTGCTCCTCTTCCCTTCCTATTTTGTGAAGATTTTTCCAGCCCCGAAATAGCAATAGGTCACAGAGGGGACTATGGTCAGGATTAACTAAAAGGAAGGGAAGGTGAGCCCAGACGGGGCACACCCACCTCCATTCCACGCATTTCTCCATGTAGATTATCCCTTACTCCGTGCCCTCCCACGGTCTCTCTCACTTCACTGAAATGTTACAGCTTTTCAGTTACAGCTTTTTCTTTTTCAACTTTTTTTTTTTTTTACTTTGGAAAAAAAAAAAGGCACAAGCATATGAAAAAATCCAAATAGTACAAAAAAATTATAGCAAAAAGTATTACATCTCCCTGACTCAGCCCTCAACCGTCTTTCACAGAGGTGGCTATGGTTACCATTTTCTTTTTTCAGTGAAGGACTTGTCTTGGAGATACTGATCTTTCATGGAATTCCAGTCTCTGTATTAGGATTAGTAAAACTCCTTATTAATGATGTAGGGGAGGAAAGACTTTCTCTGGTTAAAACACAAAACTCAACTGAGTAAATTTAAAGATCGAATTGGCTATATTCAAAGATTCAGCATTCCATCTTGTGAAGCAGGAGAGCAAGTTCTTATCTCACAGAGTCGAAGAATGAAACTTACAGACAAAGTAGAGTGTGCAAAGCGATAGGATTTTATTAAGCAAGGATACAGAGGAAGCTCTCAGGAGTGAGAGCGGTTCCGACCAGGTTGCCAATGTGGGCCTCCACTGACAGTCTTTTATTTAGAACGGACCGGGGAGCTTGTGGCTTTAACATTCTTGTGACATCTTGGTTTGAGTAAGGACTGGTGATAACATCTTTAATGGCTTACTTATTTTGGGGGGTCTGGTCACAATGTGACTGCCATGAAAGATCCTTCCTCTGACACCCAGGGCAGCGTGGTCTGATTTGTCCCCTTATCTCTGGTTTTGTTAAACCTCAGCATTTCTGGGATTTTTGGTAAGCCTAGTCAGTAGTCCCCTACCTATCTCTCCCTACCTAGCCCCCCCCCCCCCGCCCTTAATCAATGAGACCCTTTAGATGTATATCAGCAGCTCATATACTTGGGGGATGATTGCCAACATGTATCTTTGGGAGGTAGAGATAGGAAGCTTCCAAAATAATTTTTTATATGTTAAAGTAGACTTACAGGATCCTGGAGGGTCAGACTAAGATTGCCTTTTGTCCTTTGCAGTGTCAATGATGAGGGAACGGAAGGCAAGCTGAAGACAAAGCAGAAGCTGACACCCTGCAACTCCCCCCCCCCCCCCATGGGATGTACGCAACATTCCTCAGGCACTCCTGGCTGCCCTAAAGGACAAAGAAACAGTCCTTACTACCTACAGTGCATTGACAAGTCCTTGAAACAGGCATGGTGACATTCCTCTAGGAACTCAGCTGCCTCGATGCTAATACTTCGCTAAGGGCAAAAGGCAGTCCTAGCCTGACCCCCTCCCCTCCACCAGGATCCTGTAAGTCTACTTTTTTTTTTTTTTAAAGATTTTATTTATTTATTTGACAGAGATAGAGACAGCCAGCGAGAGAGGGGACACAAGCAGGGGGAGTGGGAGAGGAAGAAGCAGGCTCACAGCGGAGGAGCCTGATGTGGGGCTCGATCCCATAACGCCAGGATCACGCCCTGAGCTGAAGGCAGACGCTTAACCGCTGTGCCACCCAGGCGCCCCCTGTAAATCTACTTTAACGTATAAAAATTGCTTTGGAAACTTCCTTTATCTCTAACCCCCCAAGATACGTGTTGGCAATCATCCCCCAAGCATATGGCCCACCGATATACATCTGAAGGGTCTCATGACTAAGGTTTTATTAGACGGTAATAAATGACCTTTTCCCAACAACAGCTAGCCCCCTCAAGGTCCTGGAAACCTTGCTTCCAAAATTCCTTAGAGACTTACGCTATCCCTAACCCCCTCCCAACTTGAGGGTCTATAATGGGCCATTCCTCACAACCCCGGCGCAGCAGCTCTTTCTGCGCATGGGTCCTGTCCCCGTGCTTTAATAAACCACCATTTTGCACCAAAGACGCCTCAAGAATTCTTTCTTGGTCGTCGGCTCCGGACTCCACCCCACTGAACCTCACTGTACCCCATCATCAACATCCAGGGAGTTGAGTACTTAGAGGAATGTCACTCTGCCTCTTTCAAGGACTTGTCAATGGACTATAAGTCGTAAGAAAATTCAATAATTTTTCTTCTGTCTTTGTTTCCCACATCACTAGCAAATAGAAAGGAGCTCCAAGGAGCTGTATTTTTACAGGCAGTAAGGAGGTGGGATGAGGAGGTCATAAGCACAAGAAAGGATTGTTTCAGGTATGGTCACCTTCATTTGTGGGAATATGGGGTCTATCATTCAGATGACCTCATGAGTGCTGACCAGGTAATTACAGATTTGACAGTTAAAGGTTGCATCCTGGGAGTGCGTGATAATGTAGGAAATGGTCGGGGTTCAGAGCTGATGGCCAAGAAGGAATTTTTGAGACATCTTTGGTGCAAAAAAGGGGTTTTATTAAAGCATGGGGACAGGACACATGGGTAGAAAGAGCTGCACTGGGGTTGTGACCAGTGACTTATTATATACTTCCAAGTTGGGAGGGGGTTAAAGATGGTGTAAGTCTGTAAGGAATTTTAGAAGCAAGGTTTCTAGAACCTTGAGAGGGCTAGATAATTTTAGGAAAAATGTCGTTAATACTGTCTAACAAAACCCTAGTCATGAGACACTTCAGATGTATATCAGTGGGCCAGATGCTTGGGGGATGATTGCCAGCATACACCTTGGGGATAGAAATAAGGAAGTTTCCAAAGGAATTTTTATATGTTAAAGTAGACTTATAGGACCCTGGGGGGTCAGGCTAAGATTGCCTTTTGTCCTTAGCGAAGTATTAGCATCAAGGCAGCTGAGTACCGAGAGGAATGTTGCTGTGCCTGTTTCAAGGACTTGTCAATGGGCTGTAAATAGTAAGGAAATTTAATTTTTTTCTTTTGCTTTTGTTTCCCATATCAGGTGACACTGCCATTAAGTCTTGGCTTCCTGTTGTGGGGCCAAGAAACTCTATTTTGGGCCTGTT
This sequence comes from Ursus americanus, assembly GCF_024610735.1. Taxonomy (NCBI): domain Eukaryota; kingdom Metazoa; phylum Chordata; class Mammalia; order Carnivora; family Ursidae; genus Ursus; species Ursus americanus. The sequence continues at coordinate 57,737,425 of NC_142135.1, forward strand.
CCTTTTTTAACACTCCACTCTCTGGTTCAAAAATAGCTGAGTTTATGGAATAAGCAGACACCAGGCGGACTGACAGGAGAAAAGCCATACAAATGTGTTTTTAGTATTACATGCATAGGGGCATCACAGGAAAAAAAGAGTGAATATCCTAAAAAAGAACCCTCATGAAATTTGAGAGCTTATATACCATCTTAATAGGGGAAGGGGATTGGGATGTAAACCTCTTAGGGGAGAGTAAATGATTTTTTGGAAAGATGAATGAGCCCTGTTGGGGAGGAAGAATTTTCTCTGTCCTTCAAATTTCTTCTAGCTAGACTAAGAATCAAATTGACGTGAAACAGATTAACAGGAGAAGATAAAATTTAATAGCACACATACAGGGAATTCACACAGACGTGGAAATTCCAAAGACAGGGATGCAACATAATGCTTTTTTGAGCTGAAGAGAGGGGTAGGAGTCTGCGGTTATAAAGGGAGAAAGACCATTAATGGGAAGGTGAAAGGAGATGTTTGGGAAACAAGGTTTGCCCTGTTATGCAGAAAGGTAAAGAGGACTCTCTTCCTATACACACTGGCAGTTGAGGGGGAGGTAAGGAACTTTTCCTGAATCTGTTGGGTTTTGATTGCTTTTAATTCAAAATAATGCTCATGTCCAAGTGGCCCATCTTGGAGTGGCCTGCCCTTGGCCTCTACAGTCCTTAGAAGCATAGATGACAGGTATGATGGTTTGTAACAAGATTTGTGTAGGTGTGGTGTCTTCTCTCCTGGGATAAGAGTCAATACTCTCCAGGGGTGCCTGGGTGGCACAGCGGTTGGGCATCTGCCTTCGGCTCAGGGCGTGATCCCGGCGTTCTGGGATCGAGCCCCACATCAGGCTCTTCCACTACAAGCCTGCTTCTTCCTCTCCCACTCCCCCTGCTTGTGTTCCCTGTCTCTCTGGCTGTCTCTCTCTGTCGAATAAATAAATAAAATCTTAAAAAAAAAAAAAGTCAATACTCTCCGATTCGTGACAGTTGGAGGATGTATCTTTGGGGCAAAGAAGTGGACCTCAGAGAACAGCTGTCCCTGCATTTGCTTTTTCTTTACACGCTTGTAGCTCGTCGTTGGGCAGCCTGTCGGAACTCCTACAGCGGCTGGTGGATTTGTTCAGCGTTGCTGTTTTAGACTAAGCTGTGATGAACATCTTTTTGCTCACGTGGGAGCATTTCTTTAAGATAAATCCTTAAAAGATGAATTGCCACGTCAAATCAAATTTTCATCTTTTAGTAGATACTAAGTTTTCCTCCGAAGAGGTTATAGGGATTTAAGACTCCCACAGTGTATGAGAATGCCAGCTTCCCACACAAGGCCAAATTATATTGTTATTTAGAACAAATCTTTGTTATTCTGATTGGAGAAAAATGGTATCTAGTGGTGATTTCATTTGCATGCCATTTGAATGAGGTTAAGTACTTTCTAGGCATGTAAAAGTCCTTTGGAATTCTTTTTGTTGTTGTTAACTGCTCCTTCAGAGCCTGTACCCTTTTTCCTATTGGGTTGTTTTTTTTCTTACTGATTTGGAAGAGCTCTCTATAAATTTAGTCAATTAGCCCTTTCATAGTTATATGTGTTGCAGATATGTTTTCCCAGTTCTTAGTTTGTCTTTCAAATCTATTTATAGTATCTTTTAAAGTTTATGTTGCCAAATTTATCAACCCGTTTTTCCTACAGATTCTAGATTTTGTGATCAGGATTAATGAAGAGGTCTTTATCAATCAACAAATTCAGCAACCACTCCTTCTCAATCTAGATAACATTTGACAGTTCACCTTTCCCTCCTTCCCCCTTCCTGGGTCTCTTCTTAACCCTTAACCACTTCCAGCTTTTTTTCTGCATCCTTCTACTCTTTTCTTCGACCTAGACATTCTCGGGTGTTCCTCTGTTGGAAATCATCATGACTGACAAAATCTGGTCACAGAAATTTAAGTGAAAATGTAGAGATGTTAAAAATCTATTTAATTATTTCACTTAAATGGGTCATGTAATATGCATAAGGCACTGAATTTGTTAATCTCAACTTTACCGTATCAAAAAACAAGACTATTCACACGGGATTACAATGCTTATTGTTATTTAGTTTATTGATTTATTTAAACTCCACCTGGTTCCAGGAAAGACTTAAGGCAAAGGGAAGATTATATGCAAAGAGTGCTTAGTAAAATGAATAAAATAGTTAGAGATACCCAAGAATAAGGGTATAGTTAATTTTTTTTTTAAAAGATTTTATTTATTTATTCGACAGAGATAGAGACAGCCAGCGAGAGAGGGAACACAAGCAGGGGGAGTGGGAGAGGAAGAAGCAGGCTCATAGCGGAAGAGCCTGATGTGGGGCTCGATCCCATAACGCCGGGATCACGCCCTGAGCCGAAGGCAGGTGCTTAACCGCTGTGCCACCCAGGCGCCCCTGGTATAGTTAATTCTTAACTAAGCAGAAACATAATCTTTTTGAGTAATGTAGTGTAGGAGAAGAGAAATAACTTTCCCTTTACCCATCTAGGTTCTAGATGGCTGGAATAAAAGACCGACCGACAGGATACAAACGAACAAATTTAATAACATGTGTAGCTCCTGATGTAGATTTCTTCATAACGAAGAACATTATTTAATCTTTACCAAATAAAGAGATTCAAGGTCTAACACTCAGTCGTCATTCTGAATCTCACTTCTTAGAGGTCGTTAGCCTAGATAAATGGTTCTCAACCATCTGGCAGCATTTTTGTTGTTACCCCTGGGGAGCGCTACTGGCATCTAGTGGCGGAGGCCAGGGCCGCTACTACGCATTCTAACAATCACAGGAGGTCCCCACAAGGAGCCATGAACTCATCCAAAATGTCAATGGTTGAGAAAGCCTGGTTTAGATAAGAGAAAAATAATGCTGAATGGATCCTAAATCTAGAACAGAGGTCGATAAACATTTGATACATAGGGGTGAAAGACGCTTGTTTCTGAGTTTAATACATTCTGATTTGATTATTTTTCCTCAAAATGGTAGCAGAAATGCTCCATTCATTTGAGAATTCTTTTTTTTTTTTTTAAGAATTTATTTATTTATATGACAGAGAGCGAGAGAGCAGAAGCAAGGGGAGTGGCAGAGGGAGAGGAAGAAGCAGGCTCACCAAGCAGGGAGACTGATGCGGGGCTAGATGTGGGACTCGATCCCAGGACCATGGGATCATGACCTGAGCTGAAGGCGGACGTGCAGGGACTGAGCCACCCAGATGCCCCTCATTTGAGAATTCTAATTAGTTGAAATTTTACTGGATTCATCTTCATGACTGTAGTTATTAACCTGGGGCATTAGCCCACTGTGGGGTTTGTGTCTGTTGTCATGCACACTCTTGTCACCCTTGTAGGGTAGAAAAATACTTTTCCTTCCATCCTTCTAGGTTTTTAGCTAAAACCCCTCTGCAATAAAAAGATTAAACAGGAAAGATTAAAACAGGATTAAATAAAAGTGTAAACAGGATTAAACAAAGGTTTAATAACATGTGTACCTCTTGCATCTCCATATCATGGAAGATACCCAGGGATGCTGAGCGATTCTCCACAAATGGCCAACACCATCCCCTTATATACCACCTGCAGTTGAAGAGAAAAGAGGATGTTGGGGGTGGGGTGGTGGGCAGCCAGTGATGGTAAATACAAATCACAGTAAAGGAGGATATGGTTATTATGTAGCTTTGTCTGCTTCTCCATTAATAAGAATTTCTAGAGGTTTAGTCATCCCCAAGTTCCTGGTATAGGGAGGGAGACAGAGGATGTAAGACATCCTCTTACAGATGGAGACTGCCCTTATAAATGTAAATGTCTCTTACAAAAGGGTAACTTCTCAGTTTTCCTATGTCTGCTGTTTATTAAAAATATTAGCCTAGGGGCGCCTGGGTGGCTCAGTCAGTTAAGAGACTGCCTTCGGCTCAGGTCATGATCTCAGGGTCCTGGGATCCAGCCCTGCATGGGGGTCCCTGCTCAGCGGAGAGCCTGTTTCTCCCTCCCCCTCTTCTCTCCTCCTGCTTGTGCTCTCTCTCTATCAAATAAATAAATAAAATCTTAAAAAGAACCCCAAAAAACAAAAATAAAAATAAATACAAATGTCAACCTAAAATAATTCTTTATGTCAAAGAGGCATATCTCTGGGTGGCAAAATCTGCTCCCCTTCATGGTTTTTTTATAACTAACCAGATTATTATCTCTAAATCACTGAAGCTTGCTATTCTGTTTTGATATCTAGAACTTTTTAAAACTAAAGAATTTCTACTTCCCCTCCATTTAATCTAGTGGGTAGAATAATTTTTCAGGGGAAAAAGTGAAAGCAATAACTAACTTCCATTTTGACATCACATCACAAAACATACTCCCTGTCCCCTTCTCCCAGTGTCTGTTAAAACAACCCTGGCCAAATCACACCTACTGTTTATTACTAGAACCTCAAAAGTGAAATTTTCATTTTGTACCCCATCCCTCTTCAATTATGGTACTGTTGTATCTATTTCTTTTCAAGATCTTCTTCTATTTTCAATTCCTACATAAGGGGAGAGCTGCTTAGTGACCTCTAAGTTTTCTTCTAGGTCTCCGAATGTATTATTCTATATCATTTTTAATATTTAATTATGTCTTGGCTTTCATTCATCTTTTTGAACGTGTGTGTGTGTTTGAGTGACATCATTAGACACGTTTGTTTGCTTGTTTGTTTGTTTGTTTGTTTGTTTTTAATGGCTCCATGCCCTGTGTGGAGCCCAACACAGGGCTTGAACTCACAACCCTAAGATCAAGATCTGAGCTGTGATCAAGAGTCAGGTGCTTAACCGACTAAGCCACCCAGACACCCCTCGATACGTTTAAACTATACAAAAACGTATGGCTTATGAGCTCCTTGGTGCCAAGGACAATGAATCTCAGAGGCTGTTGCACCCAAGAGTTCGTGAGACTAAAATCTCAGGGCCCCTCACAGGCACGGGTCCCCTTCCAAGGCTCCTGTTCTCCAGGGACTCTGGGAGGCAGCAGCAGCTCTAGCCATGGCTAAGGGCATGGAGCGCTGCCCCGGAGTAGGGCTTCTTCTCTGTGCTGGGCCGGCTGTTCTCAGCTTTGCATTGAAGGGGAACAGGACACCTGACCCCAAAATATGACATTGTGGCCTGTGAATTATTTTGAGTTAAAGACAATGAAGACCCAGCAGATGCAAGGGAAAAAAAAATCTTCACCTCACCCTTAACTACCCAAAAGAATTTAGAGAGGAGCCTGGCCCAGAAAGAGAGCTCTCACCAGGGATAACATGTTTCCCCTACACTATCACTACCACCCTCTTTCCAGGTGACCTCTGCCTAGAACTACACTTCCCAGAATCTTCTTTCCTGCATTATGGGTTTGAATTTGCCAGCAAGAGGAATTTGCACGAGATCTGGAAGGTGATGGTGAAGCGAGCCCATCATTCTTGGGACATCTTTGAGGATGGGCGCTGCAGCTTCTCCTACCTCCGAGGGAGGACATATTTCATTGCTGCAGACGGAGAGAGTTGGTAGAAGCTTCCTCAGAGAAACTCAAGAGCTGTAGCAGTTTGCTGGTGAGATTTGTGAGCTCTTTGCTTTGGAGGAAGGTTGCAGCCTTCCTGCCCTTTGTTTCCCTAGCTCTCCCTATACACTGCCCTAATTTCTATATTAAATTGCTTGATTTCTCTAACACCTTATAGTGCCTCATTCTTCTTAACCTTACGCAGCGTGAGACAGTTGGTATCAGTAGTAGGGTGTTACCTTAAGTGCATGTGGCATTGGCTGTGGGCCAGGCAGTGAACAGCAAAGAAAAAGTTAGAAAAAGTCATAACCCATGTAATGTAGTTGATGAGCGAACAGAAGGCAAATTGAGGACAAAGCAGAAACTGACACCCGGCAACCTCCCCCCCCCCCCAAAATGGGATGTATGTGACATTCCTCAGGAGCTCCCGGCTGCCCTAAAGGAAAAAGAAATAGTTAACCTATAGAGACCATAATCGTGTAAGACTTGAGTCTCCCTCCAGTTTACACATGTCTAAGCATCTACAAGAACAAAGCATTTCTATCAGTAACCCAGCTTCCGGAAGGGAATGTAGATAAAATTAAATGTCCTTATAATCTGCAGCTTCCAGGAAGTTCCCAACCATCTTAATGTTAATGCCTTGCTAGAGGGAAAAACAACCTTAACTTGACAATAGTAAGGCCTCCATATCCTGTGCGTTGTCTTTAACCTACGAAAATCCTTTTGAAACCTCCCTTTTTCCTTACCTCCCCCAACCCTATAGTAAGTATATAATCAGCCACCCCTGACAACCCGGTGCAGCAGCTCTTTCTGCCCACAGGTCCTGTCCCCGAGCTTTAATAAACCACCATTTTGCACCAAAGACGTCTCAAGAATTCTTTCTTGGTCGTCGGCTCCGGACTCCACCCCACTGAACCTCACCGATGTTCCACAACCTCATCATAGTGGAGGAACATTTGATAAAATTGTTGCCTATGATGACATGGAAGGAAGATGTATCTAATTAACTCCTGGCAGTGGACAAGGTTTCAAGGTGGAATGTTGAGGCCCAGAACTGTTGTAACAGTTACATTTGATAAAGTGCTGCAAAAAAGAGAGGAGCTCAGAAGTGATCTGGCTAGTTTGTGAGCAGAATTGAGAGGGACTTTAGAGGAACCAGAAATTCTGAAATATGTAAGCTTGAAGAATGGAACTTTTTAAAGATCTCCAAGCAGTAAAAGATAAAATTGAGAAATCCTTTGAGTTAGAAAGGCTTACTAAACTCCCTCTCAGGGCAATAACCAAATCAGAGATGTAGCCGTCATGTCTTCTGTTAAGACTTCTGAAAGGTCCTCTCATCAGGACAAAATGGCCTTAGCAAGGAGACTAAAAGTATGGTCTTACGAAAACCTGATATGACCAATGTATCTGAAATTAGGGAGAGATGCAGGTTTCCAAGAAAATTCTTAAAGCTGACTAGAATCAACTCCACTTTTTTTTTTTTTTTTTAAACAACAACAAAATTTTGTGAGAGTTCTGCTGCCATATGTATCACCAGCCTAGATGAGACTGATTGTTCACGATGTGAAAGAACTCTTGGGAACCTGCCACTTCCAGGATGACAGTGTAAGCAGCTCCACAGAGTCACTCAAGCAAAGCTGGTGGAAAATATTTTTAAATAGCCATTTGAAGTTTCTGGAGATTGTCCATACGATTAACGAAGCGACACTTATTCAAGAAAATCTACCGAAACTTGGTAAGAACAAGGACAGTCTGTGGTGCTTGAGATATTACAGGTGCCTTCCTTCCCTCCCTTCCCCGTTCAGCTTGATGGAAGCTCCACTCCAGTTAGGGGTAGCCAAGCAGACAGGACTCCCTCTCCCTCAGCTCCCAGTTAAGGCTCACCGCATCTCGCTGGGAGGGGCCGGCTGCCCACATTTCTCAACCCCTTCGACTCCAAGCTGAAGAGGCTAAGTTCTTGGTGAGCGTGGCTGTCATCTACCCTGATAATAATAAGTCCTGGGTAGCCACTTGTCCTGAAATGAGGTAGCTGTGGAACCAGTCTAAATCTGGAACTGCTGCTTGAGTCAGAGCCACCCCAGTTCTCCTGTGGACACAAATGTTTGTAATTTTAGCCACTAAGATTTTGAGGTGTGTTTCATGACACTACTACAGTTCTGATGGCAGTCGTGGGGCTAGTGGTAACCACGTTCCCTCAGGTCCTGGAGGTCATGCACGTCCAGACCCTATCGTTGACACCAAGGAGAAGTTGCTGAATAAGAAATTGCTCCATTCCCTGCTCAGGTGTGTATGTGGGAACCAGGGCCAGCATCTTCAGTATTGGCCAATGGAGACCATGACTAGCAGGGTCAAAGGACTGCCCTTTCTGAGGAACGGGAAGTGGTACATGGCCAAAAAATCGTGCGGGTTGTAGAAGTGGCATTTCCAAAAACAACTTGTAGGGAAAAGAACCTTTTCTAAACTGGAAATAATAATAATGATTTTAAAAAATCAATCCCAAGAAGAAAAACTGAGTTAATTCCTGTAGCCTCCATAGAAAATAATTACAGGGGTGCCTGGGGGCTCAGCTGGTTAAGTGTCTGCCTTCAGCTCAGATCATGATCCCGGGGTCCCCCATCCAGCTCCTTGCTAAGTGGGGAGACTGCTTCTCTCTCTGCCCCTCCGTGCTCTCTCTCTTGCTCTCAAATAAATAAAAATCTTATAAAAAAGAAACAGAAGTTTTTTTTTTTAAAGAAAAGAATTACAAAATCATCATATGAAGAGGTGTTCAAAGAATATATAGCCCAGAGTATAGAAAGGAGATATTCCAGAGATGTATAGGGCAGTTAACTAATAATAAAGTATGATGCTAATTTTGATGTTCTGATGCTTTTAACATTTGTACTTTGTTATGCTTTCCTTTTGCATTCTAAAATATCTTCTCCTTTGCATGTAATTTTGTTTCTCGTATTTTCTTAAAGAGAGTCAAAAAGTTGACAAGGACATGAAGCTTGAACTGAGGCAGCTGTCCAGTCAGGAAGAGCGAGCCTAGAGCTGCCGGAGTCGCCGGAGGTGATGGGGACCAAGCTGACCCCAGCAGCGGCAGAGCAGGGGGGTGGCAAGCATCTGGGTCCTTGCTCTCAGGGCTTGAAACTCTCAACAGGCCACATTTGAAGTTATTACCGGCACTGGAGTTTCACATTCTGAGCCAACAGCTTCCTTTTATCATTTAAGCTAACGTGAGCTTGCTTGCTTGCTTGGTTTCCTTTTCTTCTCTCTTTTTTTTTTTTTTTTTTGTCACTTTTAATACAAAGTCTCCAAATGGAAACAGTAGTGGACAATAAATCTCTAAAATACCATTCATTCCTTTTGTTCCTTTTGGGTCTCATTGGATCCTAGTTCAGACCCTCATTACTCATCTAATTTATTTTGGCGGGGGAGGAGCTATCTTTTATTTTTATTTATTTATTTTTATTGAGGTATAGTTGACGCACGGCGTTAACATTAGTTTCAGGTGTACAGCATAGCGATTCCACAAGTCTATACGTTATGCTCTTCCCCACAAGCGTAGCCGCCACCTGTCACCATCCCGTGCTGTTACATTGGCTGTATTCCCTATGCTGCGCCTTTCACCCCCAAGACTTACTCGTTGTCTAACTGGAAGCCTGAGCCCCCGCTCCCTTTCGCCCATTTTGCCCCTCCCCCTTTTAGCTCCCTCATTAAAAGAGTATTCCTGTTATCAAAACTCAGTTTCTAAGCCTCAATTTCCATTGTATACAGTGGGGGTGGCAGGAGCACTTGCCCGCTCCTGTGGTTATTGTGAGGCTTCCGCAGCATTGAGGGTCCGCTTCACCGAATAACAAGGGCTCAGTTCCTTTTCCCGTCAAGCCCCCGCCCCCTTGGCTTGAATGCCTCATTTGCTTCACAACAGATCCTGCCGCTCCCTCCAGAAGGGATTTTCCCTCCGTGGAGCAGAGATGACAGTCCTTAGCAGGACTTTCCAGGCTCTGTCCCTATAGCCCGGAGCCGCTCTACACCTTCGTGCATTCTGTGAGGTATTTGGTGCATCTGGGACTATCCGGACACTTCCGTCTCCTTTTTCATGGTGTCCCTCAAACTGGGCGCTTTCTTTTCCTTTCTCGGCTTTTCAAAAACCCTTTAGCCCATTCCTTGCTGGCGAAGCTCTCGGAGATCGCCGCATCTAATTTCTACGTCCCACGCAGCACCACTGCACTCTGCTGCACGTCGTCCGAGTACTTCTTTTATTTTGCTTTTTTAAAATAGATGATAATTTACAGGATGTCTCCCTACTAGGCTGTAGGCTCCCTCCAGGCTTCTGTTTCTTCTATGTTTTTCCCACAAGACCTTGCATGGTGGAAGGAGCCCAGTCTGGTATGACTCATTTCAGACTGCCCTTTCAGGGCACCTGGGTGGCTCAGTTGGTTGAGCGTCCACTCTTGGCTTAGGCTCAGGTCCTGATCTCAGGGTCATGGGATTCAGCACCGTCAGGCCTGACAGGCTTCCCAGGCTTCCTGCTGGGCGTGGAGCCTGCTTAATATTCTCTGTCCTGCCGCCCCTCCTCCCGCTAACACACCCACTAGCCCCAGAAGGGTCTGTGCCCTTGAAGCCTTAAGCATTCGTTTTGATGTGGTTGGCATTTGGCTGGGGGCTGAGTGAAGTTCCAAAGGGCTGTAATACTCAGGACATGCTAGACTTTCTCTTTCTTTACAATTTTTCCAAAATGCTGTGCAGAAGAAAAAAAGGAAGACATAAAAACTTGCAATTCTATCAACGAAGAGAAAGATTTCATATGTTTTCTTGTCCTGTATTTCTTGATTTGCTCATGATCTGGAAGTCTGTAAATTGCTTTCCCAGCTTCTCCTTTCTCCCATGTCCCTTTTCTTCTCTCCATTTAGCTGGCATGTGCTTTGTTCTTTCCCTAAGTCATTCAGTGGAAATTGGAATTTTAATTTATTTGGGAAGATCTGTGCCAACCTTACTCTGATTGGGGTTGGGGATGGGAACCAAGAGCCTAATAGGACTTCCCACTGTAGACAAAGGTTTGAGACTTGCTAAAGTCAGATGGCTGTATGTACCAGCTCATAAATGTTGGGATGCTGTTATTTAAAGGTGAGAAATAGAATGGGATTTTCTTATTTAAAGCTCTAGCATCTTTGGGAAATGACTTCTACCATGAAACATTACAAAGCAATTTCTTGCTAAAATCAGATGCAACAAATTATTGTTTTCTGTATTACAGCTAGCAAAAAATCTGAATTCTTAAAATCGAAAAATGTTGTCTAATGTTATTCCTTGATTTTCTTTTTTAAATCACTGGGATTGCAGAACCAGTTTGTTTCTACAAGGAACACATGGTTATGAAATTACATCCATCTTTAAGGCATTTTAGCACAGATTAATTTATTCACACACGTTAGTGTGATTCGTTTGCCTGGGTTCCTAGGCTTTTACCTCTGCGTCATGTCCAGCGTGTCCTTTGAGATGTTTTTGAGAGTAATTCTCTAACCAGGATTTGTGGTTCAGCATAAAATGTAGATATGTGATTAATAGAAGTTTAAAAATATGTTTTTGCAAATTGCTTGCCCTCCGTCTTTACTAATCTGTCATTTGTGCTAAGTGGATGTGGAGACAATTTAACGAATACAATTTACCACAGACTTTAGTAAAAAATAAATTTGATTCCAGAGCACCACAAATTGTAGAATCTCGGAAATGAAAAGAACACTGAAAGGTCATCTGGTTTGTCCTTCTTCATTCAGACAGGTTTGCACTTCTCATTACAGCTGGGTGAGAATCTATCCTAATTCTGAAGACATCCTGGAAAGAAGACTCACCAGCTTTCTCGTTCTCGCTAATGTGAAACATCCATCACTTGGGGAAAATTTGTCTGAAGGACATCTAATTTCCTCATACGGGAGTTTATCCCATTTCCTCTACATGAGTCTTCGGTGACGACCACATAACATTTCTGTTAGCCGACAGTTTCAGAGAGACGAGATTGAAGAGGGTGGTGGGCATGAAGTGCTTAGCCCCGGTCTGGAACATAATAGGCTCTACGAGCGCCATAATCATAATTACCATGACCGTCATTGTGGAGGGAGAGATCAGGGCCTTTGTCTGGTGATAAAGGAACACCAAGTAATTTGGGGATAAGCAGCTCCGACTGCCTGGTGATGGTGCATTGGGGTGTTGTATCCCCATACTGTATCCTGGCTCAGGGGAAGGAATGCATGATTCATGGCTGACTTGGGGGACGCAGGGGGCATGGAAGGAATGGCCACACTTGTGCCGGCTGTTTGCCATCCCCGTGATGACGACGGCAGGCTCTTTGGGGGCAGGGACGCCAGCTTACTAGTTCTGGGTCTATAGGACTTAGCACAGTGCCTAGTATAGAAAGACATAATACGAATTGAATATTTAAGTGTTCCCTGTTAGAAAAATCACTCAACAATGTGTTATAGGAGTGTTATTCCTGTCTTTCAATACGGTTTTACAAGGTTTACAAATTTGTCCTTGAACATATTGCTGTTGCCCAGGTCGACCTTCTCTTTTCCATCTTTTCCATTTTCTTTTATTTGGACATGGAGGTCATGGTGACTCTGCTCTGAAGGTGCTTCAAGGGCATCCAGGCTATTCGTGAGTTACAGAGGCCAGAATTGAACCCTGGGTCTCATTACAACCTCGAGCATAGTGAGCAGTTCTGATAGTTCAGCTCTGGGCTGATGCTTTCTGGCATCACACTGGCTTTGTATGCGCGGGAGGACTGATAAAGTTCAAAGTCGCGTGAAGTGTCAGTGTTTCAGCTACTGGGATCAGAGGCTTCCGCGCGAAATCTTGCCCTGATCAGAGCTGCTGATCACGTTGCAAATCTAGCTCTGAAGTTCTTGCGGGAGGACTCCAGCATCTTTAGCTCAGAGGAGCTCTTCCCTGGCCACCCAAGTCACACTGGTAACCCCGTCTGCTTACATGAGGCTGGAGATGAGAAAAGGTGGGAAGAGAGCAAGGAAATCCTTCTTAGTTCTCTTAGAGTAGATGTCATGCTATCATTCCCCCTCCACCTCCATCTTTTTGTGGCCCAGACTGTGTAGGATTTGTGTTTCTAGGGCTGAGGGTGGAGGGTGAATAGGGTGGACTGGAGCAGGAGGAAGGGACCATATCAAAGACACAAGAATTGTGTATTCACCAAGGTCAACAGAGGGAGGAGCTGAGTGCTGCTTTTATTCCATTTCTCTCAGGTTAGATGGAATTCTGAGAATGTGACTCTTCTCCTGACTGCTCCCTGTTATCTTCTCTCTTAGTCTGCGTCCCTTGAATTTCCAGAAAAGGAGGATTCTGGAAGTGGACTGTGGTGGATAAAATGGAGAATTTTATATTATATTTCCTTTCTGTGGCTACGTTGCCCTTGTCCTGGGAGCTGCTGACGCTGTGGAATGACCAGAGAATCCTATGGACATTTTGACTGAACTGGCCACTCTTGGCTGGTACAGTTAAGCTTGGAGGGTGTGGGTACAGGAGGCTTTTGGGGATCCCTGTGTCCTCATCAACAGCTTTGGACTTTGAGCGTTAGCCCAGAGCAGAAGGGCTCATGCAGACTGATGTGCAGTGAGCACATGGCTCCTTGTCTACCTCTTAGAATCCACACTGTCTTTCTCTCCATCACCAGCCCTGACCTCTAATGTGCATAAAAATGTACCCTTTATGTGTGCTTCCTCCTCTTTTATGTGAAGTGGCAGCCAGATAGGGCCCTCTGGTTTTAGGAAGGTGTGTGGTGCTATCTGAGCTAGGGAGGCAGAGGGAGTGACTGGAGGAAAGCATCAAGTCCAAGGTCAGCCCGTTGTCCTCGTCACTTCCCCCTCTGTCAGCAGTGCAGGAGTTGGGCATAGAGAGTCTGGACACTCTGCAGGCACATCTGTGTTGGGTCACAAATACACTGGCAATACTTTACTCAATATTTATAGTCGTCTCATTAATTTAACTCAGGCAAATGTCCTTGGCATTAAGAGCAGTAAACATTGCTGTGGAGAATTGGAATTTCTCAGAAGGCATCATCCTTGAAACTTTTAGACTAGTCAGCAAAGGTCTGTAAGGTAGAGACCATAATGCATGTTCCCTGTACTCTATAACAGACAAAATAAGGACATTTTCTTTGATGAGAAGATACCATAGCAAAGCAAGAAGCCAGCACTGGCCTACATGGTCAGGTGTCCAAACTCTAGCCAAATGCCTGAGTTCCATTTCTGGATTTATTAGCTGTGTGACCCTAGGTGAGCTACTTAACCTCACTGTGCCTCAGTTTCCTCTTCTGTAAAATGAGGATGATATTATTATCAGGATTAAATAAGCAAACATATGCTAGGACTCGGCACATGGCAACTGTTATATGAGTCTGTTAAGCAAATAGGCCTCTCTCCTCACTACCTGTTAACTTCTTGCCTTGGAGAGCCTGGCTTAGTTGGTAGTCTTATCATTTGCCTCACTGGCCAGGCAAGACTGGGTATCTACTTGTGAGGCCTAATACAACATGAAAGACAGCGTCCCTTGCTCAAAAATTATTAACAATATCAAGATGGCAGGGGTGCCTGGGTGGCTCAGTCATTAAGCATCTGCCTTTGGCTCGGGTCATGATCCCAGGGTGCTGGGATCGAGCCCCACATCGGGCTCCCTGCTCAGCGGGAAGCCTGCTTCTCTCTCTTCCACTCCCCCTGCTGGTGTTCCCTCTCTTGCCGTGTCTCTCTCTGTCCAATAAATAAATAAAATCTTAAAAAAAAAAAATATCAAGATGGCAGAAGCAGGGAATTAAATTAAGTGTGGGCTCTTCAGGGTGTCCATACTTCCGAGCAACCGCATAGGCCACATACTGGTGAAGCCAGCCCTGGGTCAGGAGTGAAGACTTGATGTATCTATCCGACAAGGACTGTCCTGAAGTGGTTTCAAGAATGGCAGTGGGAGACTATCTCAAAATGCTTTGATGATTTTACCTCAGAGTTTCAGCAAAGGGCTTTGCATTGAATAATAAATGGAAACCAAGTGACAGACATTGGTAGGCTGTCTGAAAGGATTCCTTGGAAAAGGAGAGTACTTTTAATGGCAATGGATCCAGCTTTTATTTTTTTCCAGACTTAGCAGTTTTATCCTACACTTCCTCCAAAAGCTACGTGCCTCCACAGTCAGTAATGAGGTGTCAAGAAACCATGGGTTGTTGGGTGGGGTAGGCATGTGTGCCATGCTTAATGTAAGTGACTTCATGCAGAGAACTGGAATGACACAGATGACTCGTTTACACATTTATTTTCTATCTTGCTTATTCTACCAGACTGAAATGGAGAACAATGCCAGCAATTTTATCGACATTTTGACACAAAGGAAACAAGTATTTTGATGTTGAACAATTATACAGACTACTACATGCATATAAGTATGCTGACTGGTGCAGAAATATTGAGTTGATCAGCAAAACTACTCATACAAAATCACATTTTCTTTTTATGGAGTTAAAATGCAGCAGATATGGGGACACGGATACAAACACCATTAAATGGTAGAGGAAGGCATTGTATTCATGGTGCAGGATGGACAGCTGGACAAACACGAGTATGCTGAATCGTACCCTCTTCACAAAACTGAAATCAGAACGCCTCGTTTGCAAATAGAATGAAAGCAAGCACGTGGAGGCAGATGAATGACGCTAGACGAGACTTACCGCTGCTGCATAAGCGTCAGCTTTTATTGAGAGTTTGTATTGGAAGTATTTCAACACAGTATAAGATGAAATGCTAACGCTATCACGTGAATGGACAGGATGGGATAACCCAACTGAGAAATCTTAAAACATAAAATACTGATTGTGCTTCTTTTCCTCTGCAGCATTCAGAGCATTCAGAGTAGTATGAAGACCCTCAGAAACAGGGGAGTGAATAAAACTGAATGATGCTCCATGCGACTGTGCCTTTAAATCTGTACCATTGTAACTTAGAAATATGAAATCGTGCTACGTAATGTATACAGCAATTGTAGGAACTATTCCTTTAACTTGTAATGTCTGATACTTTTTATTCCTTAGGTTTTAAAAATAATTTTGAGTGTCTTTAATCCGGGAGATGTTAGGGTTTTAATAGAAACTACTAAAATCTCTACAACTTGAGGAAAAAAAGAAAAAGAAGAGGTTGCACGTCAACCTGTTTTATTGGGAAATCACCCATGATTACTCCCAGCAAGGCTTTTTATGTGCATTAATTACTGATAGCTTTGTAGTTTTGCCATAAGGTTTTATACAATTACTTTGTGACTCTTCACAGAGTTGTCCTGAGTTTAACAGTAAGATTATCATTCTAACATTAAACATTGAACTAATGAGTCTGGGAGTTGGACGTATTTGTTTTTAGTAATGTATGAGTCTATTTAACCAAAAAAGCAGTGGATGATTCAGGCTCCCCCTCTTGACCCTAAACACACTCACGTTCACGTGCTCACATTTACAAACACGCACAGCCTTCCCCAAAGCCAGTCAGCTTTTCAAAAAATACACCCAACGAGTTTTAGTTTCCCCCCCATTTAACTCATCTGGAGATGTGCCTTTCTCTATCGGCTTTTCTTTTCTTTTTTTTCCTTCCCTCTCCCTCCCCTTGTCTTCCTCCTTCCTCCTCACCCCCACCCCGCAAGACGCTGACCTTTGAAAATCTATACATGTTAATTTTGTAGATTTCCAACTTTAGTTTTTGGAGGCCAAAGTGCAAGTAAGGTGTCCTCTTGACTACTGGACATCACTAGATGGGTCACTCCAGAGGAATGTATATCCTTTGACTGGTGAAAACAGCTAACGTCAGACAGGTAAGACAATAATATCCTCTTTTTATTTCACACATAATAGCGATGAAAGAAACCATTTAAGGCAGGTCTACGTTGGCAATGGCAAATGATTTAAGCAACTAAATAGGAAAACCGGTAGCTATTTCTCTTTAGTTTGTTAGTAGGCAACACTTTTTAAATGGAATTATTCGATATACTTTAGACTACGTAGATATGGTATAGAGATTTGTATCACAAGCCTGAAAGACAGTTAGAAACTACTACCTCGGTATTTATGGTAAAGAACACACAGATGGAAATGATTCAGTGAGATATTTAACCAAAGGCGTTAGTCACTGCCTCAGTCCTTTTTTGGGCTAGATGTTGAGTAAGCAGTTTATAGTCACTTTTGTACTGTGGCCTATGTATGTGACATTGTCACATAGTGTGTCGACATAATAAGATGAGACAACCACTCAGCAGCTTTTAAGTGCAGCACGCGTGGACAGTCAACATTGAACTTTTACATAAGCTACGTAGAGACAGGTAGTAACTACGTTTAGTGAGCTGGTTGGATGGTATAATGCTTTATCTGAATGCTATTTAATAAGCTAGGACCTTTATTTTTTGAGAAAACAGGTAGGAACACAGTATTCGTTAGGCTATAACTAAATATTTAGATCTGTCGTGCAATTATTCTTTAGACCGTGAATTAGTTTTCTAAGCATCAGACAACTGATTGAAACCCCAAACTAAGTAATATGTTATACTAAAGCTGTCATAAAATTACTGGGCAAAATGGAACAAAACAAAACCCCCCATTAAAATAAAAATATTATTTTCAGTTTACCAGTGATGGATACCGAATACTCTGAAGGTGAAATTTTAGTGTATCTTGGAAATTCCTTTGCAGATTCAGTGGAAGACCTTCTTAAAGTCAGTCTGTCTCTAATATTGGAGCTAGCTGCACCCCTGTTCCCCATAATTTGGTCGGAGTAGTTGCACTTCGTGTAAAGACTTTGTAGTGGGCTGAATCATATATAGTCCCTGGTCATGACTCAGCTCTGAAGCTCCTTGTAGGAAATAAGGGTTCTATCTAAATTTTTTGTGACAGGCATTTTAAATAAATTGAAATAAAAAATGAATTTCTTCCTGTTACCTTTCTTGGTCCATAAGATTTTAACATTGACAAAAAAGCAAAACAAAAAGTCTCTGATGAAGCCTAATGATAATCTACACTTTAGAATATAAAAACAAAATTTAATGAAGAATTCTTTTTAAATTGAAAGCTTTTATTCTCATTTTATAGTTTATTTTGGCAAATAGTCAATTGTGGCAAATCTGGAACCAAATTTGGTTATGACTTACTTTGTATATAAATATATATCTGTCTCCTTAGGTTCACAAATATTGAAAGAATAAAGATGGAAGAGTGTGTTGCAGTCACACGTCTGTTTAATTTTTTGGTAATAAGGAGAGTATAAAAGAATCTTCAAATAGATAATAAAGCTAAAGTCTTGTAATTGTTATTTGTCCAAATAATGTTAGTCTCTTTTTAAAGCCACGTGAGGTGGAGATACATATATATATATATATATATATATATATATAAACAAATAGAATACATATATATGTAATTTAGCAAATAAAATATTCTCTATTTTATTTTATTTTTTAAAGATTTTATTTATTGGGGCACCTGGGTGGCTCAGTCGTTAAGCGTCTGCCTTTGGCTCAGGGCGTGATCCCAGAGTCCTGGGATTGAGCCCCGCATCAGGCTCCTCCACTGGAAGCCTGCTTCTTCCTCTCCCACTCCCCCTGCTTGTGTTCCCTCTCTCACTGGCTGTCTCTATCTCTGTCGAATAAATAAATAAAATCTTAAAAAAAAAAGATTTTATTTATTTATTTGAGAAAGTGAGAGAGAGAGAGAGCATGAGCAGCGGGGAGAGGTGGAGTGGGGTGGGGGGCAGACTCCCCGCTGAGCAGGGAGTCCGATGTGGGACTCTGGGATCTTGACCTGAGCTGAAGGCAGATGCTTAACCTAACGAGCCACACAAGTGCCCAAAATATTCTCTATTTTAAAGTGACAGTGAGTGAAAATCTACATTTATACTCACACACATTTAAAATTTTGAGTGTTTAGAAAGCCACAGAAAAATTTTAGAAGACTAAGTAATTAGTGGCAAATGTGAGTTGAATGATTTCTTCTGGAATATTTTCAGAAAAGAAAATGAATACCTATTGTCCGGTGTTGTACGAGGTGCTTTACTATATACCATCTGGTTTAATTTATAATAGTACTTTTTAAAAGACTTAGAGTAAAATGAGAAATATTAATTTCAAAACCACCTAAAGATATTTTTATACAAAGAACTTAAAAAGATATCTTAATCCAAATTTGAATGATTTCTAATCGGATGTACGGCAAAGTACAATATTTTGAGATGGCCTTTTCTTCACCCCTAATGTCTTTTACTGAAGTTCTGTTCAAATTGTTATAACGGTTTTGGCCAAGAACCATGTAAAAACTACCAGAGTAATATCAGTTTTCCCCGATTGAAATGTTTGCTACCACGAAAAATGAGAAGGGTAATATTGGTATTTTCCTTTTTGGATACGACCCTGAAAACAGACACACTAATCGGTTGCCCACAGAAATTTAGTGGAAAGTGCATTTAGGATGGTATCTGGTGACAAATCAGTGAGGTAGTCACCACCTTTCTCATCAACTTAGTTATTTACCTTTGAAGTTCAAGAACTTATTAGAGGATTTGAAAAATTATTCTTTTGTTAACAGGGGGAGAAAAATACAGCGTCATTGCTTTGATGGTCAGACCATACTATTACACTGTGTTGACAGCTCCTTTGTCCTCAGGCTTCTCTGAGCACCTGGACAGCTTCCTGTTAGTCTTAGCTTTGGGCTTTAAGTTGCTATGGCTAATGGCTCCATTGGTCGTGCCCTTGACTTGAGACCAGAAGTACTATAGTCAGGCAGAACCTAGGGGAGGATTGCTGGCGGGCGCTGCCGACAGGAGAGGAATCAAAAATCTGGATAAGCAGGATCTGAGTTCGATCAAAGAATCTGTTTCCAAACCAGGATGGTGAGACTTGAGAAGAAGGTAGAAAGGAGTGAGGTCAAGTCCCTTCTACAAATGGTTTCCGTTGTACCCTGGGCACTGTAGGTACTGTTAATAAGTCATCCAATAACTTCCCCTTTGAACATGTTTCGTGCTTATCCTCACTTCTTCAAACAAAACAAAGAAGCAAGCAAACACCCAAGCAACAATATAAAACAGAAAAGCTTTCGGGTTGAAAACAAGGTGCCAAGAGCAAGACATAGTCATTATGCTGTCAAATGAAAGATTATTAAAAATGCTTCAGTGTGCTAATGGCACCTTATATTTGCTTAATAAACCTTTTTTATACATTCACTGTTGAATTTTTAATGGTTTAATATAATACCTTTTTAAAATTGCATAAATTTGAAACTTGGCTATTGTATGACAAACCATAGTGTTTCATAAATTGCAGGGTTTTTTCTTTTTTCTCTCTTTGGCTTTGAACTAAATAGGAAAATTTTGCCAATTCTTTAGTGAGATTTTCATACCATATATATATTAATTTTGGCAATCGCATTTTGTTGGAGAAGTAATTTGGGTAACATTAGTACATATTACTTTCTATGTATCTGTTTCCTTTACAAAAATCCTCCTAACTAAACATTATGACGTGAGTATTTGCAGGTTGAAATCTGCCTAACCCATATGCTGCAAATAAGAATGTTAGAAGTATCTTGGTTTAAAGATGGCAGAAATCTGGCTGTAATAGAATTTCTGGCCAGCACCCACAGGTGTCTCTTGGGAGTTTAGAAACCATCTATTTTTTCACTGGGGTCAAGTCAGGGGCATTTCGGGTTCTATTTGTAAACTTCAGGAAGAATGGAGACTGTGGGTTTTGGAGTTAATCAACCGAATGACTTTATCTTCACAGGTTCATGATTCTTAAAAACAAAAACCACTCTTGAGTTCTCTCTAGCTTCCTGCTCATCGTGGAAAGGTCAAAGTAGCATTTACCGTGTCGTCAGAGTCCACGCTAGGGCACCGCTAAATAGTTAGCCAAACCTGTGATTCTGTTTTGATTTGGAGGCGGCAGGTAGCTATATTCTGAAAGTGCTGTGCAGAAAGTAGCAACAGTCTTATCAGATATTTTGGAATAAGAAAAAGAAAACTGAGAAGTGATCACTGACAAAAACATCTAGGATGTAGTTGTGATTTTTGGCTACGTGCACGCGTAACGGAAGGTGTAAAATGGTAGAAAACTTTCTTTCAAGGCCTCATTACCGCTTCCTTTCCGGGCAAATGGAGAATTCCACTGGCTCTCAGACCGACCACTAGAAGGCACTCAATATGGAGAATCAACAACAGATGGTAGCCCGTGACGTCCTTTCTGGAACTGCGTGGCTACCTCTGGTCTGTTTTCATGATTCTGTGTCTGTTTCCCTGAATCTTGATTTTGAAAGTCTATTTTTATTGTTTGGTATGCCATTTCAAAGCCTTTTTAGGTTAAAATGAAACAAAAATAACTAAAAGAAAAACCATTCGGCATATCGTTTGCCATTACTGCCCATTGCAGATGGGAGAGCTACTTGTTTGGACTGGCATTAGATTTTCATCAGACCAGCAGGTTGCGATGGCTTCTATCACAGCATGCGGGCTGAGGTTTAAAAAAAAAAAATCAAACAGAACAGTTATGGGAGTATAAAAACAATGATTTTCAACATCAGTTTTGCTAGAATCACATTTCCTTTGGTGGAAGAGGGTACTATCTCCATTGAGATACACTGTCACTAGGCTTCAGACGGCTACTGTGATTTTAAACATGTATGTGTAGAAAGTGTATTCACATATGCTGGTCATTCAGATCCTAGAGTAGGGAATGAAATAAGTAATTCGAGTCCGAGGGAACATAAAAATGGGTTATGGGAATTCTCAGACTACAAATTCAAACGTATCGCCATACTATTTCCAGCTCACACTGTGGAATTGGATTTCACTTGGGAATATAATCTCTTTAAATATGAAATCTCTTCTAGACTGTAAAATGGAGGGGATAAACTGTGCATAAATTAATTTCTGGCCCATGGTAGACAATAAATGTTAGTCGAATGAAATATTTTATCACAGCAATCTGGTACTGGTTAAATCATAAGAAGTAATTTCTTCAGGAGAGAGATTAAACTTGGAATGATGGTCTCAATTGTGAATTTCATGTCAATAGTAAATCTAAATTTTATAAAAGCATATACACATACCTAATATACATTTCTCTGCTTAAAAAACATGTTTAATTTACTCACACATTTCTTTTTCTTCCTTCTTTTTTGTACTTGTATCTTTTGCTGGCCTTAGGTTGTCTTATTATTAAAGAGAATCTCCCCGACCTCACTTTATAGGTATTTTTGTAGATTAAAACCCCTTGAGATTTAAGAAGGAAGGGATTATGCATTAATGGTAATGGTAAATAAGGATTTATGCAGTTAACTCAGGCTGTTTTTAAAAAGGCAAGTAGAAGAAATGGTTATTGAAACCGATAGCGTTATATTGCAGGATAGCATTACATTACAGTAAGCATTAACTTCAATAACACAGAACCAAGCTTTTGGAGTTGGGGCCATTCCTTTTTCCTATTAGGGATGGGCCTTGGAGCATTTCCATTTTTTACTTAGATTTTGTAGCATCTTCTTTTTCTTTTTCTTTTTTTTCTTTTCTTAGTTCTGTTTGGGTGAGGACAGTGGCAGTGGACAAACATCTAATGTATTTTCAAAGTCACATGGATCTGGTGAATAAATCCCTTGAGTCAAGCTATATAATAGAATTTTAAATATCTTCAATTTAGAAATTCAGAGGGCTAAACAAAGAATAGTGATATATAGCTAAAATGTTGCCTGTAGTTAATGGGAAGTAAGACAAACCATAAAAATGGTTTGTTTTTAACCACATAACTGTCATCAAACTATTAAAATAGAAAATGTGTTACAGACTTTTCCACTGGTATTAAATCTTGCTGTAGTTATTAGTGACAGACCATTACTAGCTATTTTGACAAGCATTATATCTAATTAAAAAATTATTTTACGATTTGTCAGATAAAGAGGAAAGACAACCCATAACCTCACTCAATCAGGTTAACAGTTTGTTATCTCATGTAAATCTAAATTGTGACTCAAAAATAATTATATATCAGACTTCCGTTTATGCCATCTGTCTATTTCTTAGAAAAACAGTTTGCTGGAAAAGCATTTCACTTGTTCTTGTCATCTGCTTCCCTGGTTTGATAATTGAGTGATTTTTTTTCCATACTCAGAAGAGACATTTTTCAGTAACCCAAATGATCCTCAGGCTGGCTGTAAATGGCCCAGGCAGTAAGCTCCACGAGGCCAAGGGCTGTACCCTAGCACCAAGCACGGTGCCTTCTGTGGAATACAGAGGTGCTCACCTCGTACTTAGGGGTTTAATACCTAGTATTGAGTAATACAGGGGTGCTTACCTAGTATTTGCTGAATGAATGAACAATGAAATGGCAATTAAATTCAGTTCGACAAAATTTTTGAAATTAGACTAGAAGTAGTTCTAAAATTCTACTTGTTTTTGTTTCAGAAAATCAGGTGGCTTCCTTCAGCCCTCTGCCTGATATGTATGTCATGTTACATCATGAGCTATGAATTCTTTTCTTTCACCCAAGGGTGTGGATCTTACGACCAGAATTCTAAATTGGCAAACGTTTCTATTGAAGATGGTCAGTGTCATTTGTCTTCAGTCATTACCACTTGGCATGATTCACTGCTACTTTCAGCAAACTGCATGGCTATAAATGCGCCTCCAGGTTTTTTTTTTTTTTTAACATAATTTCGGGTACGAATAGGAAAAAAACCTAACGAAACATACTCTGGTACGTTGGAATGACGGACTTGACGCCAGACGACACGGATGAAGCCAGGTTCTACTATTCGCCAGTGACCTGTGTCAATTTGAACAAAATGCATAACCTCTCTGGTCCTTTACTGATAAATACTACCTAGTTCAGAAGGCTGCTGTGAGGATTAAGTTCAAGAAGAAATACTCTACATCCATAAGGCTTTTTTTTCCCTATTCAAATTCCAAGAGAAAATAGTTGAGTTGGTGGCTTTCCCCAGCCTGTGTCTGCATGAGAATGAGACTGTTTTGACAAGAAATTAATGGGAACAGATACTTGGCATATACTCTCCTTGTTACCAGATCTAGTCATATCAGGATAACGCTTGATCTAATTGCTTGCTTCCCAGCAGCTGGTTTTGCCAGAGTGGAGAAATTTCTAGTGGAAATATTTAGAGACAAACTAGATCAACTCCAGGGCCTCACTGACTGATGTCACTCTTGTATTTGTGATCCAAGACATTTATCCATGTATCCATTTTCAGACTTTCATGATTGATCTCAGTCTTTGAGCTAAGATGATCTTGTGGCCGTTTGCGCTGGTTGTTAAGATAGCTAGGAGAATCAAATGGACCATTCTTGAGATCGTGTGATTCTGAGTTCATTCAAATATTCTCTACTCACTGACGTTTGTCCCTGGGTCACTGAGCTAGCTCCCGGTGAGTACCCACTCCCCGTAGCAGAAACCTCCAGCGTGCCTGAAGGAACCAGTCTATGTTCCCATCATCCATGCAGTGCTTCTTAAACTAGGGACATACTTTCCAAGGGGTACAAAAGAGGTATATGAAGTTATAAGAGTATCAATTTTACTAGTCGATAAGCAATATAAAACATCAGTTCTTTTATATTGAAACATATGGAATAAAATGCAGCATTTACATGAATTTTTAATGTAAAAATAAGACTTCAAAAGAATTCTGTGCTTGGTATATTTGCAGACCATTTCAGGCATACACACGTTCATTCTCTGCGTCAGCTGCAGTTCATTGAAAAGGTCTAGGAAGTGCTGCAGAAGTGCATTCTGGGAGCCCTTGGTTCCCAAACTGCCTCCCTGGGAAACAACAAAGTCAGTTTTTTTTTTTTTTTTTTTTAAGAGGAGCATTTTATTTTTCTCCTAGCTGAAGACTTTTGGCTCAGAGGGGTTAAGAAGAATGGAAGCTTAAGCTTCCCATAAGATGTTCTTGAAAATTCTTTGAAACTTAAAAAATATTAAAAGGAAAAAAGTTTTCAGGGAAAATGATTCCAGGGTGGAATGTCTAGATTCCTTATCTAGGCAAGATTTCTAAGATTAAGCGTTCTGGAGCAGGGTTCTAATAGACACATGAAAGTGGGCATTAGTGAACTATCAGGGCAATAAGACAAACCCACCTGTGCAGACAGATAAAAGAAAAAAACTGAGATTCAACAATACAGAGACATTAGAAAATAATTGCTTTGTAAGAGTGTGTAAGGAAAATGATTTTCATAACTTATTTGCTATTCATCTAACAGCAGATATACCTGTTTGACTTGAAAAACTACATGTAGAAAATTTGAACACTCTAGATTTACAAAAACAGACCAACAATTCATTTCAGACACTGAAATAAGTATGAGGACTGCAAATATCAACGGCTAATGACCATAAACCCTTCAAGGTTATGTCTTGAGACAAACATGAAACCCATTAAGGAATTCTAAGCACAGTGAAAGAGAAACATTTAAAATTGTTTTTAGCAGTAGGGATGCTTGGATTTCAACTAAGATCAAAACTTGTTTTCTTATCTGAGATATAATGACCAGATTCTGTTAATAAATGTCATTCCTAAAGCCTTAAATTCTAAACATTTGGGTTGTCTTTTGCCAGTGTTTTGATCGTATTTTAAAAAATAGAATACACTTTAGAATTTGTTTTTTCTTTAAACAAAAGTTGCGCTTTAAATTTGGTCCGGAATTTTCCCAACTCTTTCTATGAACCACACACACACACACACACACACACACTCTCACATACACACACGCACGGGCACACACACGTACAAAATGCATTACGCTGAGGCAAAACTTGGACATTCCTGAGAGACCAAGGAATCGTATTAACTTGAAGTCTTAAGGGACCTGAGAAATAATTCTCTCTTGGGTTTATTGGGGTAAAACTGAGACTAAGAGGTTTTCAAGGCTTAACCAGAATCACGCATCTGGTAGCTGCGGATCTGGAAAGAGAGCCTTCATTTCCTGCGAAGCAAAATGGACTCAACCAACCTGGGTTCTTAGCACGGACTTCACCAACAGGGTAACCACCAGTATGTATCTTAACTCCTCTGGATTTCAGTGTTTTCAGTCGAAAATGCTGGAAGTGGCTTTCAACAAGGGTATTCCTGATGAAGCTTGGGGAGCTGGGAACGTGAGTGAGTGTTTCTAGTTGCTGCTGTTGGCGGCAGGTGCCCACCAGCCTCCGTAGCGCTCTTCGAGTTGCGGTGTTCCCTCCCCCCACTGGGAACTATGGGGCGACCCCTTACCTGCCGAGAACTCTTTTCATGGTAACTCATTTCTGAACCCAACTATGTGAGGGGTGGCGGTCTCACTTAAATAGCTTTGCTTTCAGTTTGTCAAAAGTCACTTTTTGGAATTTCCGTTCTGGCATATCTGCATTCTTTAGATAGCAAAGTTTATGTTGGCTTCAAGTGGAAAATACCGTCATCTTTCGATGGTGAACACACAACTTAAAAACCAAGAAACAAAAAACCCGATTTCCAAATGTGGAGAGACATTAAAAAAAAAAGTTTAGTTGTATGATATAACCTTGGACATATTTTCAGGGTTTTAGGCTGTGGCAAAATTGGATATGTAATTGGCAAAATTTCAAGCTTCAATTCCAAATTTGTCGATATCTGGTCATTAAATCTTGCCTATTTGCATGACTTATAAATAAAACCACAAGTGCCACAAGTAAGCAGAAACACAAAAGAAAAATGTACCCTATGAACTATATCGCAATAAAAATACTGTATTCCTTTAAACAAATGTACTTTTAAGAGCTTTATAACCCAAAGCAAGATATGTGAGATGGTTTAAGAAGAGGTTGCAATTTTGCAACAAGAAGTCTGTACAGCTCCTCCAGGCAGTAGCTGTGAAGGAAGGTGTCTGTGTCTCAGAAACTTGTTTCCATATGTTCTTGACAATTTTGCATCCTGGATCCCATTATTTACAAAGTCAGGCATTTTGCAAGCTCAAAGCACCTTGGTCCTCATAATTACGAATGCATGCAATGACATTTCATCCTTTCATGTGCAAATTCTAAAATTCATTGTAACAGAAAAGTTAAAAGTTGAAAATCTGTCTATAATTTGAAATGAAAGGATCAAAAATGTCAGACATTGCAGAATACTGGTTCCTAATAGAGCTCTCTTTATTTGTTCACTGTTCCTCAGTCACTTTTGTTTGTTACAAAATGCAGTCTTGACTTTATTTAAACAGTACTTAAACTAAACTGCTCATGCCATGCAAAAATAACATTTTATGCACTTTTTTTGTGGGGGGGGCCTCCCGTGTTTTTAGTTCACAGGCATTATTACCGCATTTTTAAGAAACAAGTTTTATTATTATTATTAATTATTATTATTATTATTGCTTTTGTAACTAGTCACATGCTGGTTTCACGTGTGGGACAATAACCTGTGTCTCCCGGGTTAGAATGAATTTCTGGGGCAAACAAGTGGTTTTCCATCTTGCACCCTTCTTGACTATTGTCCTTTTTTACTTCTGCCACAGCATGGTAAATGTCCTGCCTACAGTTGTGACTTGTGTCCTGGGGGGAGGAAGAGCCCACACAGGCCTCTTCTCTCAAAGGGTCTCTTCCATCACTACTAGGTTTATCTGAAAAGCAGTTTGGGCTGGAGTCAGCCTGCTTGTCCTGCCTGGGCCCCTGGAGCTCGAGGAAGTCATCATCTTCGCCAGTGTCTATTTCGGTGAAGCTCCTCCTCTCTCTTGACGAGAAAGGAAAGAGTTTCTGCTTGGGAAACCGAGGGGTCAGCCCTTTGGAAGGTCCCTGACAGTGTGCGGCTACCTCGGCACCCAGCAAGGGTCTGTCTCCCTGGGAGGGGGTTTCTTCGAGGAGGATGGTGCTGATGAGCTGCGGGGTGGTGAGTGAAAAGTCAGCCGTCGTGACCGGCAGGGGCCTGGCTGTGCTGGGCGGGGTCTGGGGGGCGCTGCCTCTGTTTTCCTTAAAGTTCACTTTGAGCGATCTGGATTTCAGGGGGTTGCTGCCTTTCAGCGAACTCTTAGGGCTCTCGGAGGTGCTGTCCAACTGCAAAGGGCCGTGGAGCCCACTTTGGGACGCGCCGGCCTCGAGGCTCACAGTTATGTCGACTGGAGCGTATTCCAGGATGGCATCCCTGGCCCCGGGCCCTTTCTCTCTGCTTAGTGTTAGAAATGGGGGCCCCCTGGCTCTTTGGTGCTCTTCCGTCGCCATGAGGTCGGGTGGGAACTTCATTTGCAGGTGGGAGGCGGACAGCGGCGGCAGGGGCGACCTCTCGGTCTCCGTGAAGTCGGTGGCACAGCTGGTGAAGCTGTCTATGCTGGAGGTGCTCTTCATGTCCACGATGACCTCGGTCTGCGCCACGGCCAGCTGCTCCTGCGGGCAGACCACTTCGGCCATTTCTATCTCCTCTTCGTACGCAGATGGCCTCTCGGGCTGCTCCTGGCCGTCGGGGTTCGGGTGAGCGTGAGGCTGGGTCTTGGTGATTTCGTTGTACAGCATCTCCAGCTTCTGGGCACTCAGGTGCTGCGGGCTGGAGGAGGAGGTGTTGTTCAGCTGCTCGTGGGAGTCTTTTTGGCTGACCTCCTGGTACTTGTTCTCGAAAGATTTGTTGGAGCTCGTTTCCGACAGCGCTTTCCTGGCCCATTTCCAGCGGCTTGGGGACAGGTGATTATCATCCGCCGAGTCCTTGGTACTGGCTGACTCTCCTGCCTTCTCCACGGCCACGTCGATCAGTTCCATGCTTCGGGCAAAGGCATCTTTCAAGTTCATAGAAACGATGCTTCCGTTCCTCTTGGCCCGCTCAAGAGCCTCTCTCCTTTTAATTGCCTTCTCCTGGCGTTTCTGCTCCTTGTAAAACTCAGAAAAATTATTCACGATGATTGGGATGGGAAGAGCAATAACCAGAACCCCGGCAATACAGCAGAGGCCTCCCACTATTTTCCCTAATAACGTTTTCGGGTAAATGTCACCATAGCCCACGGTGGTCATGGTGATGGTGGCCCACCAAAACGACGCGGGGATACTGGTGAACTTGGTAGCATCTTCATCCTTCTCAGCAAAAAATACCAGGCTGGAAAATATCATTATCCCCATGGCCAAGAATAAGATCAGTAAGCCCAGTTCGTTGTAACTCCGTCTGAGGGTGAACCCCAGAGACTGCAGGCCTGTGGAGTGTCTGGCGAGTTTCAGGATCCTGAGGATGCGCATGATTCGGAAGATCTGAACCACGCGCCTCACGTTCTGGAACTGCAGCACGCTCTTGTTGGACTCCGTGAGGAAGATGGTGACGTAATAGGGCAAGATGGCCAGCAAATCAATGACATTCAGTGGGCCTTTAAAGAACTTCCACTTATTTGGTGAGGATAGGAAGCGTAAGAGGTACTCCATGGTAAACCAAGCAATACACACAGCCTCCACATGGGCCAACTGGGGGTTGTCGTTGGGTTGTCCAAATTCATCCACCGCCTGCAGCTCTGGCAGCGTGTTGAGAGACAGGGCGATGGTGGAGAGCACGATGAACAGGATGGACACGATGGCCAAGATCTGGAAAAGAGAAGGGAGTCCAAGTTAGCAAATGCTCTTTGTTGCGTAGGCAGCTGGGAAACATTTGGATTCACTGGTCTTTCAATGATACGAATTGCTCAAAGATATTCCAGGAAGGTAACTTTATAGCCTAACATTCTCTAACTAATGCAAACACATTCACTTTTTATGAGTTCATCTCACTTAGAAGCCCAATGTAGTACCCATTTAAATTCCAGGGCCTAAGCAATTTGACCAAAATAATCCATTCCCCACCCCTACCTTTGTTCTTGTGTGAGTAACCATCCTTTGGAATCGCTTTGGGGAGCAATCTCGCTTCTCTTAGTTTTGCTATTTTTCCCTCTAAGCCACCTGGTTTGTGTTTCTTTAAGTGAATCGCCTGACATGCCACATATGCTAGACAGAATTCATGGCTTCTAGAAGTTTTATTCTACAACTAAAACCACAAATGCCGACCTACACACGAGAGAGAATACAGCATTCAGTGCAACAATGCTTCCCGTATGACCAATACCATTCATGTGGTAAGCACTGACGGCAGAACCAAATCAGGAGAGCCTTCATCCTGGGATGTGGGGACTTCTGGCCAGCATCATGGGGGAAAGGAAGATCAGAGCTAACTTCATTCGGTCAAGAAAGGTTTCATAAAGAAGATCTTGTTGACCAACCACGATGATTTTGGTGCAGGGCAGACATTTTAGGTGGAGGAAAAAGCACGATGTCAGATGTGGCAGGAAAGACGAAAAGCTCAGGGAGAACTGAGAAGATGGGATGACGGGATTTTCGTCAGTCTGAGCTCTGAGCCTGGCTTTATCGCTTCCTATGTGACCTTGGGCACGTTTTTAACCTCTCATTGTCTCAGTTTACAAATCTGTAAAACAAAGACAATGGTCATAGCTGTTTCCCGGTTGTTGTGAAGATTACATGACACACAAATATTGCCAAATAAATGAAAGGCACTCGCATTATTAAGAGGCTGAAATGAACAGGACTCCAGTCTGGAAAGACAAAGGCCAAGAACAGGTATGTGGGAAATCTGTGAAGACATTCACCATATAGGCAGCCCAAGTAGGGATTTCTTTATAAGGCGGAGATTTATAAGACCAAGCATGAAGGTTTGAGAGCCAGGGGAGGAAGCACTTTTTTGCTTAGTAAAGACTATGCATCTGGGACCCATACTTGGTGAATAGGAAGCCTCTCTTAGCTAGATTAGGTCTGGCTTGGCTTCGTCTGACCTTTGTCAGTGATCTCGGGAGCTGCCATTGGTCTCAGTTATTATAGGTAGCTCTGAAAAATACCCTGACAGTGACTATTTAATTTAAAAATGTAGCATCCAGTAAACGTTTCAAAGGACAATGATTAAGCAGCTTGAGATCCCACAGCCCAGTGAACCTGAGATCATGAAGAAATTAGTTTGCTTCTAACTGACAGCAGGACTTGTAAACGAGAGTCTTCTGTTCTTTCTCCTTCCATTTTCCTCTCTTTACTCTTGTAAGTGTCTCTTCTTCTGGGTTACTCTCCTGACCCTTTCTCCTCGTATGCCTCCTATACCTTTCATTGTATTTCGTTCCTGTTCTTTCAGCTTCTATCTTTCCTTTCAAATCTCTATTAAGTGAAGTTGCAGTATAATGTATTTCAGAGTGTGCTGCAGATACTGACTAAAGATTTATGGTTCCTTAACTTAAAGTACGGTATTTTACTGTTAGTATTTTATATATTTTTCTTGAACAAAACTAAGGTAAGTAGTTTTTACTTGAGTATACTTCAGAATTTCCTTGCAAATCGTGGATCAATGAATCACCGTAGAAAAAAGGTTCTCTTCATCCTATTCTAAGAGATTGTGGAAGCTAAAGTTAGAAAGCCTCCCCGAAGGTTTAGATAAATCCGTGGATAATGGATTCAGAGGATTTACTAAGGGCAAGCTGGGAAAGCTCATCTTGAATCTTCACCCACAGAGGCCAATGGCAGGGTGACACCGACAAAATTCTGCCACTACAATATTCCTTAGGAAGCATTGGTCAGGTGCCATCCATTCTTATGCTCTTACCATGAGTAACCAGGTCCCTCTGCTTTCTAGAAGGTCATGCTGTGATATAACAGGTATATTATATCCAGTGGGCATTTTAAGTGCTGGCATTGCTGCCCTCATTCTTGTTCTGACAATCCATATTCTAGATTTTCCATATCTTATCTGTTCACCTGCCCGTTTTGGATGCATCTTCCTGATGCTTATCACTTCAAAGAGCAAGGAGAGAAGTAGAAATACAAATGACACCATTCCATTATCTCCCAACCCTTTTGGACAAAGAACAGAAGTGGATGGTCCAAGGTGGGCCTTCAGTTTTCCTTGACTCCATAATCACAGCTAAACTGTAGGTCATTTAACTTGGGTAGCTAATTTTGGGAAATAATGAAACACTGTATAGTACTAATGCAGTCTACAGTCAACCGCAACTTAACACATACAGCTACATTTTATACCTGGAAATTCAGCCCAGGCACAATATGATCTGATGTACATTTTTTCCCCCACCCCCCAAAGATTCATTTATTGAATTGGAGAGAGAGGGAGTGGGGCAAAGGGAGGGGGAGAAAGAGTCCCAAGCAAACTCTGCGCAGAGCATGGAGCCTGATGTGGGGCTCAATGTCATGACCCTGAAATCATGACCTGAGCCAGAACCAAGAGTCAGATGCTTAACGACCGCGCCACCCAGGAGTACATTTTTGGAGTACATTTTTGAAGGAAAAGAATAACTACAGGAAAAAACCAAACACTCAAGCTCTTAGCAACCCTATATTTGTGTTATAGAAACCATAGGTACTGAAGTGCATTATTTTCTGTCTCAAGTTCAAATTTAATCTGTCAAAATCCACTTGCTTTCAGTTTAGAGAAATGGCTTATTTTAAATATCTGTGAAGCTTGGAGTTCTCCCAGAAAGACAGTGCTGTAGACAAATTATTCAATATATACCAAAGATGATGTGTAGGACAATAAGCCAAATGGGAGTTTATTGTTTTATTGTAGAGTTTTAAAACAAAATAAATATAATAAATGTGATATTTTGCACTAAACTACAGGAAATACTTCTAAACATGGATATTTTTGAGTACAGCAAATCCTACCGCATTTAGGCATTGCCTCTTTGATCCTAACTATGCACAAGTTAGATTTTTAATTCCCATCACCTCTACCAACTGTCTCTCTCAGCTCTAGCAAGCGGACTTTGGCTTGCACATGGCAAATGAAGCGGACATGGAGGAACTGCAAACAATTATCTGGGTGAGATTGGCTAGCTCCCCTGGAGATTTGCATTAGATCATCTCCACAGTCCCTTTCACCTCTCGCATGTGATGATTCTCTTTCTAAACCACCACATTTTGCTAATTCCAGTCATGTCTGCAAACCAAACCGAGGACAAGTCACAACGGATCCTGTCGTGTGGCTGAATGGCCAAAACACTTTTGTTGCTGAGGAAATGAAAAGTCAAATGAGAAGACTTTGAAAGCTATTGCACTGTTATGTTCCAAGCATTTAGTTACTGGGAATAGACTGTCTTTCTGGATAAAACTTTCCTTTAAATCACCTGGGTCATGATTTTAATTCTTCACATAAACACAGAAATTCACAGGATCACATGGAGTTAAGAGGGGGACTCCTCGCACTTGCAGTAATAGGTACCAAAGGTCGGTTGCCTAGATATCTGTTTGTGAGAGGAAGTAAGGCGGTTGGAGACTTGCCTCAATTGTACCAATTTGTTGATGTTATAGCCTCTGAAGGGGTATAATGGTATTAATGGGGGTTCTGTGGTGGAAAGAACACAGGACAGGGAATGAAAACATATGCTTCTACCTCTGCGGGCTACTTAGACAAGCCAGTTCCCTCTCTGAGCTTCGGTTCCCTTATTGGCAAAATGAGGTGCCCCACATTTGCCTCGCATGCCTCACAGGGTTGTTAAGGATCAAACTAGATCGTTCACATGAAGCATCCCATAAAATGTAAAGGGGGATAGAAATGCTGGAGATGTGTCTGGACAAAGCCTTCGGCCAGCATCAAGAGGAAATAAAAAATACTTAGACTGTTTATCCCCCATTTAGATACAATTTCATATCTGCTTTAAAGTCACTGACATTCCACACTCCACGAAAACACATGGAAACTTCTGTGCCTTGCACCGAGGGTCATTGCAGGTATATTCTCTCTCCCCTCTCTTCCCTAACCTCTCCTTCCTACCTTCACAAATGTATGCTGAAAGGTGAAAGTTACAAGCTCTTAACTACATAGCATTCCTGCTTTCTCTTCCTATCGGGATATAACACATTAAACAAACAAGCAAAAAAAACCTGGTCAGCAATAGAAAACAGCATGGAGAACGTGATGATGAGAATTTTCAGGAGAGAACCAGCTTATTTAAATTGACAGCAAGGAAAAGCCCTGTGACAAACATTATTAGGAGCACAAAGAATTTTCCACTTTCACAAAAAGGACAAAGCATGAGCATATAAGCCAAACTTTAAACCAGTTGTCGAGGGAAGAGGCTAGAAGTTCGCTGGAATATCATGACTTTCATCCACTGATCTGCTCTTTCTAGCTATTTCTCAGGATGCTATCAACCACAGCAAACCAGAAAGGAAATCCTTCGCTCTTTGATCTAAGTTTGCTGGTCTAGCTTTCATATTCCTAGAACACATAGTCCTCTCCTCTATGCTGGAGTCCCTTAGTTGACTACTAGTTCTTTCTCCTTCAAAATGTTCCCTTGGCCCTCCCAGGACAAGTACCTTAAGTACAAGTACCTTAAGTACCCTCAGCTGATTCGCACACAATGAAGCATGAAGCCCTTCCGTGCTAACACCACATGACACATTGCAAAGAAGGAACATTGCCAAAAGGTTCGGGCGTTTGTCAATTATTTTGGCCCCGTGGTAACAGGGACCCAGGAATTCAATCTTCCCCCACCCGCATTTGGACACTGTAGAATGAGGCGTTTGAAAACACTTAGTCTTCCATGCCCAAGCTGAGGTCAGCTGTCCACCTGCAGAATGCCTTTCATCTGGGGTAAGGTGTGAGAAACCATCTAGTTCCACATACTATCCAATTCTTCTTTCAGTTTTTTATTCTCACATACAAAACCACTTCTTTGAGAGAAGAGTTTTCGGTTATCTTACGATTAAAGATACTGATTTGATAGTTTCTTGGTATCTCCTGGTACAAGCTTTGTTTCACTACCCATGATGTATTTCTGTATTTTAAAAGGTTAGATGTTAGGAAGCAAGTTATTAGGTAAAAGGCTAGTGAGGGAAACTTTAATTATTCTTCACAGTAACTCTTCAAAGAAAGGAACAACAGTGAGATGGGGATACCTTTCATCTCACACACACTCCAGTGATTGGGTAACCTCTCTTTAGGTCATTTGTTCTTACAAGTCTTCAGGAGTCAGAGAGTGAAGATGGAGACTGGCCAAGCCTGGCAGAAGACGCACGTCACTGCCCCTACTAGCCCCTCAAGGGTAGTGAGCACAGCTCTCCTGTTTTGTACACTGCGGAGCCTCCCTGCCTTCCCCAAGAAAGCACAACAGAAATGTGTAGACTCTTCTATTTAGTCTGGGAATGACAGATCTGGGGGGAGGGAGACAAGAAGAAAACAGGTGGAGTTTATCCTTTGAACAGAATTTCATTTAACTTATATCTAGGCTGTAAAAAGTAAATCCTAGAACACTCTGTATGTTTCACTATGGATCTATATCTGTCTATATCTACAGTTTCACTCTCTCTGTCTGTAGAGAGAAACATACATACCTATCTATCATCTATCTATCTATCATCTATCTATCTATCATCTATCTATCTATCATCTATCTATCTATCATCTATCTATCTATCATCTATCTATCTATCATCTATCTATCTATCATCTATCTATCTATCATCTATCTATCTATCATCTATCTATCTATCATCTATCTATCTATCATCTATCTATCTATCATCTATCTATCTGATCTACGCATATATGAGATATATATGCTTCCTGGGCATGTCATCCGCCTTCATCCCATCAGGCACTACCACGCCCCACTATCCTCCATCTGCCCGAATCCTGCCACTTCTCTGGGAAGCCCTCCCTGGCACTCCAGACTACAGTGGCCTCTCTCTTCTGAATGCTTTGTAGCATTTATTTTCTGGGTTTATCAATACACAGAAGGTGTAATGGACACTTCTTGCAGTTACTTGACCTCACACAGTCTCCTTGGCAGCCTTGCTTGTACTCAGAAAGCTGCCTACCCACAGGATTGGCAGATTTAAGAAATAGAAAGCAAGATGCTGTTATATTTGAATCAAACGTTTGTACGGGAATACCTGCACTAAAAAAATATATTGTTTATATGAAATTCACTAGGCCTTCCATATTTGACCTGGCAACCTTACTTCCTTGGTAAGTTAATCCATTGCTCTAGCTGGCCCGATCAGATATTCTTGCTCCTGGAAACCTGAAGTTTGAACCGAGAGATTAGGAGTTGCTGGCGTGGCGTCACATAAAGGGCAGTGCTCCAGAAGGAGGAGTGACTCACTCAAATTGTGAGGGGCTCTGCGTCTGCCTTAGAACACTGCTTGCCAGTAAGCTGCCCCCTTCCAGCTTAGGCCGGCCAGGGTTTTGATCAGGTTTGGTTACACCCATAAAACCGTACAAACTTCTTAATCATTTGACAATTTCACAGGCGATAATTTTGTTTCTCAAGCAAGGTTTTAGAATTTTGGAAGGCACCAAATACCTATTTTGCATAGAATTTCTTATAATGCCTGACACAGAGCACAAAGAAGAATCAGACAGGTTCTTAGCCACATTCTACCACTTCCATGGGGCCCAAAGTCAACCTAAAAGCTTTAACCAGCAAGAGAATTTTTTTAACAATAGAAATTCATATTACAAATTGACCATTTTATGATAACGGACCAGCTTTACAAGTTCAGCAACATAACCCTTTCCTAGGTTTAAGCTATCCTTTTTATTAATCCTTTCTTTTTTCATTATGCTGAGTAGACTGCTGTTTTCCTTTTTAACCTTATTCCTTAAGAAGCCTGCTTGAGACTATGTATTAGCTTTGGACTTCACCTTCACAGAAGGATACAGTTTCTTAAAGAAAAGTACTGTATTTATTCTGTGTCACTTTTTTGTTGTTGTAGTTGAGTCAGATGTGGAATTTGCAGGTAATTCAACCAATGAAGTGATAGTTCCATGCATAGATCAGGGTAGATTCATGCAATAAAATGTGAAACCACTGAGAAGAATTAATCATGTAGGTTATCCATGAAAAAACATATACAAGAAAGACAAATGTCGGGGCGCCTGGGTAGCGCAGTGGTTAAGCATCTGCTTTCGGCTCAGGGCGTGATCCTGGCGTTCTGGGTTCGAGCCCCATATCAGGCTCCTCCACTGGGAGCCTGCTTCTTCCTCTCCCACTCCCCCTGCTTGTGTTCCCTCTCTTGCTGGCTGTCTCTCTCTGCCAAATAGATAAATAAAATCTTAAAAAAAAAAAAAAAAAGAAAAGAAAGACAAATGTCGTCCGGCCTCACTTGTATGTGGAATCTAAAGCAAAAGCGAAACCAATAAAACCCTCACAGACACAGAGAACAGACTGGTAGTTGTGAGAGGAGAAGAAATGGGTGAAGGTTGTCAAAAGGTACAGATGCCCAGTTAGAAAATAAGTCGTGCAAATGTAATGGACAGCAGGGTGACTATAGCCCATGACACTGTGTGGCACACTTGTTATATGGCATAGTTGCTAAGGGAGGAAATCGTGCAAGTCCTCATCACAAGAAAAATGTATTTTTGTAACGACGTGTGGTGACAGATGTTAAGCAGACTTACCGTGGTGATCATTTCACAGCATATACAAATATCGAATCATTATGTTTTACACCTGAAACTAATAGACTGCTAAACATCAATTATACCTCAATTTAAAAAAATACACACATATACATACACACAAACACGCACATATACATACATAGAAACACATGCACACACATCACTATTTCATGCAATCAAAAGTCAAGCATCACAGAAAAGAAGTAAAAACATCATAAAAGGGCAAACTTAAGAATGCTATACATTCCATTTAAAATGTTTATTTACAAATGTAATTTGTTAAAACACCATATCCATATAAATAAATACACATCTTAGAGATGTGTAGACAAGAAAAAAATAAATGGAAATAAGCCTCCCTCCAGTTTTTCCTTCTTATCAACTTGCTAGTTCTTTGAAAAAATAATTCATGAAAACCTGAGGGAGAAAAAACAGATTGAACACTTAGAGTGTTTTGGACACTAGAGTATTTACAGTTGTATCCAGATTCTATATCATTCTTCCTTTTCCTGTTGGAAAAATTATTTTTTTTTTTGCCCTAAGGACAATTTTTTAAAAGATTTTATTTATTTATTCTAGAGAGAGAGAAAGAGCACATAAGTGAGCAGACGGGGAGGGAGATGGAGGGGGGAAGAATCTGAAGCAGATTCCATGCTCAGTACTGAGCCGGATGCAGGGCTCGATCTCACGACATCGAGATCATGACCTGAGCCAAAACCAAGAGTCAGATGCTTAACTGACTGTGCAACCCAGTTCTAAGGACAATTCTAATTATAAATCTTCTCTTTGAGAGGGAGATCTTAAAGGACGAGTAGAAGTTGCCACGCAGGAAAGGGGATAAGGGTATTACAGGCCAGGAGGACTAGGTGGGCAAATGTTTTGAAGCCCAAAACATATGGCTTGCTCAGAAAATTTCAAGTGATTTTGTATGGCTGGGGACATCTATAAGGAGGCATGGCTTGGAGGAGTCCATGGCGATTTCAGGACTGCTGTGTGTAAGGGTGTAGGCTTGTGCACTTGTCAGCTGCAGAGGGTACCAATAAAGAGATCATGTGAATGATGGCTCCATCATTTGTGCAGTGTGCTACTTGCACAACCTTCCCATAATGCTGATTTCAGGGAACTGAGTGGTATAGTGTGATTGGATGCAGGTGGAGGCATACAGATGAGCAGGGGTGGGTGCTTCTCGGAAGTTATGGAATGGACAAATTCTGAAGGGCACTCGATGCGCTGATGAAGAGTTTGGTGGGCCTCCCCCAAAGGCCAGTTTTCCTCCAAGTGCGGTCCCAGACCAGTAGCATCAGCATTTTGTGATGACTTGTTAGAATTGCAAATTCTCAGGCCCCACTCCATACCTACTGAATCAGAAACTCTGGGGAAAGGTCCAAAAATCTGTGTTTTAGCAAGTCCTCCAGGTGCTTCTGAAGCTTACTAAAGCTTGAGGACATTGGAGTAAGGAGTAAAAACAAAACCAACCAACCAACCAACAAAAATTTAAGCAGGGGAACAGAATGCTCAGATTTGCACTTTAGAGAGATCACTAATTACAGTGTGTGGGGCTGATTGGGGTAGGAGAGCAACCGAAGATCGGGTAGGAGAAGGAAGGGAAGAATGAAGGGGGGGTAAACAGAAGGGGGAATGAACCACGAGAGACTATGGACTCTGGGAAACAAACTGAGGGCTTCAGAGGGGAGAGGGGTGGGGGATTGGGATAGGCTGGTGATGGGTAGTAAGGAGGGCACGTATTGCATGGTGTACTGGGTGTTGTACGCAAGTAATGAATCATGGAACTTTACATCAAAAACCGGGGATGTACTGTACGGTGACTAACATATCATAATACAAAATTATTATTAAAAAAAAACAAGGAGAGCAACTGAAGACAAGAGAAGTTTCTATTGCAGTAGCAATCTGGAAAGGGGTTCAAGAAGGAAGTACGTCACCAAATTATTTATGAGGTAGAATCTCAACCTCACTTCTCTGAAG
Source organism: Ursus americanus (assembly GCF_024610735.1). Taxonomy (NCBI): domain Eukaryota; kingdom Metazoa; phylum Chordata; class Mammalia; order Carnivora; family Ursidae; genus Ursus; species Ursus americanus. The sequence goes on from NC_142135.1 coordinate 57,776,360, forward strand.
ATGGTGAGTCTAGGAGCCCCCCATGTTTATGACTAAGCTTACCAGGAGCAGAGCAGCCCTGACACGTCTCTGTGTATCTCACGTGGGTGGAAAACTCAGAGTGATCCGTGCCTTAAATCACCCCTTCCTTTGAAAAGAGTATTTCTTCATATCAAAAAAAATTCCAATAAGCACTTCAGGGTTTGGAATAGAAATAGAAAAATTTCTCTCAGAGTTAAACAACAGTTTATTGGTACATGAAAACATTATGAGACACTATTATTTGCCAGAGCTATTTTCTTTTATAAAATTTTACCTTAAGTGTACATTCTGAAATTACACCGGGCAAAGACTTAGTGGGGGCACCCATTTAGACTAGCTGTTCCCTGAAAGTATGCTCATTTGTCGAACTATTTCTCACCCACTCTGACTTCCCATTTCTGCAAGGAAGTCTTTTAAATTTCCAGATTTAAAGTGCCACTGAAACCTGGCTTTGTTCCTTGGACACCTCATTGGCCTCATCAGCTCATCAATCACCAGGAATAGAGAAATGCAAAGATTTATTTCTATCCTTGTCCCCATACCTAAAGACTGTGTCCCAGCAGTTTCAGAAAAACAAAAACAAAAACAAAAACAAAAAAACCCACAAAAAACCAAAACCCAAAAAACAAAAACAAACAACAACAACAAAACCAAACCCAAAATCCATAAGGCAATTATTATTTTTCCTTTTAATGCATCTCTGCAGTAAACCTCTTCCGAAAAGTACTTTCAGGGTCCGCATCATCAAGACCACATCACAGAATGCCAGAAAACAGAAGACACGTGAAGGCCACGCTGAAATGGAGCAGCTCTGCCGAAGGAACTGTTAGAGGAGAGCCCGTCCAGCCAAGCCTGCCGAATCCTTGCATGGTTCGCTTTACATCTGCTCCTGGGGGCAGGCTGCTGTGGGGTCCCAGGGCCAGCCCTGATGCTTCCCTTGCACAGTGACACGTGTTCTTCATGGCAGGAAGCTGAGCCTCACAAACGAGGGCCTTTATTTGAATCCAGTTTGGCTGGTTTTGACAGCAGCGATCGTGGAATGCTGTGGATGGGCTCAAGCAACATCTGTACTTTCTAGGAACTGCGGAGGTGTTTACTGGGGAGAAGGTCCTGCTGTTACAGCCGTCTGATGTGGTCATTCCCTACCATCACACCGACACATTCTGGTCTCTGTATAGAGTCGCTCCTCGGTCCTAGCAGGAGGGCTACATAAGGCCTTGTCAAAATGTGATCCTTGAACCAGCAGGATCACCTGGGAGCTGACTGGAAATGCAGAATCTCAGGTCCTATCCTGGGCCTGCTTGAATCAGAATCTGTTTCTGCAAGATTCCCAAGGGATTCATATGCACATTTAAATTTGACGGGCTCTGAGCGAAGGCACAAAGTCATGCCATTAAAATAATCAGTTTCAGCGGCTCTTCTACAGATTTTTCAAGTGGATCTCAGTTCTGGAAATGGGAGTGGGTTGTTAGACCCTGTGGGGCTGTTCAACAGTGTTCAGAGGTTCTGGGGTGGGTGGGCGTATTTACTAGAAAAAAGCCTCACAGGTGATGCTAACGTGGTCTCCAATTCCTCACTGACCTCCTGTCCTGCAGTTGACAGCCATTGCTTTAAACACTTCGACCTAACACTCTTCAGCTTGACTGTAGAAAGAATTTTGGGTTAGGAGTCAGAGGACTTGACCTTCTCCCTGGGTCTGCATTACTAAATCAACCACATGACACCGAGTCAAGACAGGAGCCACCGGTTCTCCTTATATAGTCTGGGGCTACTTGTGACAATTTCCTCTACATTACTGGGTTGCAGTGATCATGACATATGGTGCATTTGAGAGTGTTCTGGGGGTTATACAACTCCACAGAAATGCCAATATTTTTACCCTAACAAATACATTTTTTTCCTATGGACTCCAGGGCTTGAGGCAGAATTATTAACTAGTCTATATTGTTAGAGGTAGAAGAATTGTATTCTTACAACTTCCTATTTGAAGTTAGCACACTCTTCCCCCTAACGTTGCCACTGAGCTCATTTCTGTGGGTGTTGCTGACTGATTTCAGAAAGTCGGGCAGAGCGAAACGTCTGATCCTTTTGGGAAGTGCATACTGGATTGAAGAGTGCACTCCTAAATTCACGTACACCCAGAACCTCAGAATGTGACCTTATTTGCAGATGTAATTATTTAAGATGGAGTCATATTCAATTAGAGTGAGCCCTAAATCCAATGACTGCTGTCCTTCTGAAGAGGCCAGGAGAGATACAGAAAGACACACAAAGGGAAGATGGCTATGTGGCAGTGGAGGCAGGAGTAGGAGTGGTCCGGGTATAAGCCAAGGAAGGAATCCCAGGAATCCCGAGCAACCAGCGGAAGCTAGGGCAACGCAGGTAAGGATTCCTCTGTAGAGCTTCCAGAGGCAGCAGGGCCCTGCGGACACCTGGATTGCAGACTTCTAGCCTCCAGAGCTGTGAGAGAATACATTTCTGTTGTTTTGAGCCACGCACTTTGTGATATTTTGTTGCAGAAGCTCTGGGAAACCAATATAGTCCGGTCATACTCTTCAGTGAGGGTCCAGGCTTTAGTGTGAGAGCTGAGAACACGTAAAGCCGTTCCATTTATTTCCTTCAAAAGTGGATTTAATGTTATTTGCAAAGGGGAGGAAAATCAAAGAGGTTTGGAACCTTTGTCAGCAGGAAAAACAGTTTAATTGGGAGAAACTAAGTTGTATTTACTGTTGGAAGTAAATAGCTAGGATTTGTTAAGTAGGTAATTAACACCTGCATTCTAAATAGCAGCCGGAACAAGTTAGAACGTGTAGGTCAGAGGCCGTGGAAGTCGCTTACGCCAGCAGGCTGCGGGAGAAAGATAAGTAAGGAAATACTACAAAATAACTGATTGAAGTGGTAAAGCAGGCAACAAGAAATTTCTCTGATCTCAGTAAATTTAAGTCCAATGATAAAACACTTTCTGTCGTGCTGGTTTAGAAGTTAGAAGTGTTGGGGAATTCTCATGCTGTTGTCTAGCTAAACCAATTTTTACAGAAAAAGCACCAGTAAGTGGACTGTGGATCCCTGTTTCCCTGTAAGCAGGTCCTTCCGAAACAGCTACCTGCGTACAGCGCCTTTTAAAAATCACTTACGTATGTATGTATTTAAAGTAAACTCCACCCCTAATGTGGGTAATGTGGGGCTCGAACTCATGACCCCTGTATCAAGAGCCGCATGCTCTACTGACGGAGCCTGCGATGTGCCCAGGGACAGGTCTTGTGAATAGCATTTTTCAAACCGTGAGTAGCAACCCCCTTGTGGATCATAAATCAGTTCTGAGGGTCATAACCGGTATTTAAAAAAAAGATTTATTTATTTGAGAGAGAGCGCGAGAGAGAAAGCACTAGCAGGAAGGACAGAGGGAGAGGGAGAGAGAGTTAGAAGCCGACTTTGCACTGAGGGAGATGCGGGGCTCGATCCCACACCCTGAGATCACGACCTGAGCCGAAACCAAGAGTCCGCCGCTCCACCGACTGTGCCCCCGACTGTACCCATAAACAGCATCAGAGAATATCAGGGAGGGTGAGTAATGTTTGGCGAGTGTTTGTTGAACCATAATTTCTACCCCTAAATTATGGTAACAGTAATAGTTATTAAATTATACTTATTATTTTATTTTGAGGATCTATATAAAGGTAACATGATCCTAATGTTTCCCAAGCTGAGTTTTAAATAATTCCTATCAATGGGAGACAAGGAAGGTTACCCCCCCAAAAGGACAAACTCTTAGTCTTTCAGTATCTCTCTGACTTAGAACTTAGGCAACTTCTCTACCTATATATAGCTTCTGTGGCATATTCATATTGACCCTTTCTTAGTTCTGACATTTAGAGTTCTGACCTTTTATTTACTACTTTTTGTGCTTCTTTTGTTATTCGGGTTTTAAATGGATCCAAGGAGTTTCCTTCATGATATTTTCTAGGATAAAGCTGGAGTGATAAATCTTCATTAATAACTAGCAAATCTCTTTTGCAAATCTTTGTTATAAAATTCATAAGGTTTTATATCTTTGTTGTAAGGAAGCATCATATATTAACTCATGCCTGGTCATTACTGCCATTTTAGGACTTTTTATTAACCTCTGAATTAAATAATTCAAAACTGAATAGAAGCTGACATTATTGATATAGACCATTGATTGATATTGGTTTCTAAATATCATGTATGTTTTTCAGTTAAATGATTTGTCTCAAAATAAGATAAAAGACCCGATTTTTTATTAGGTAAATGTTTATCCTGTAAGAGTTATATATGACTTAAATAGTTAACATTAAAATAATTGACTCCATCATTTTAAACTATAATCTTAGCTTATAGGTCATGTTTTGGATTCAAATCTCAGTCTATCGCTCATACAACGATGAGGCCCCTACTCCTCAGGTAATAGAGCTGGTAAGATCAAGATTAGAGCTTAAATGCATATAGCATCTAGTAGGTGCTTATTTAACAGTGGCTGATGTTATTTACATACTCAACAAATAGTTTCACAGATGAAGACTTATGTCTACAATGATTCCTGGTTAGCAATGCAAAATTCAATCACCCAGATGTTTAGTCTACATATAAAAATATATTGATTATATGATGACAAGTGTTCAGATTGGTTTCATTTACAGCCTAAACATCCTCATGTCTGAAATTTCTTACTTTTTAGGTAGAAGTTTGTCAGCTGTTGACTTATACACAGTCACCCTGTCAAAGCCTCTGGCCATGCCTCCTTTCTTACAGTTTGTAAAATATTCACCAGCTGCAAAGAGAGGTGGAGGGTCAGGTCTGAAGGCTACCACACATCCCTTTCCTTCTCATGGCAGGAAGGAATGTCTGCTCAGAGGCCTATGTTCTGTGTGGTATACAACTATTTGGAATCAGGCTCAGTTTAAATGCTATGTCTTCTAAAATAATCTTTCTTAATCTCCGTATTGAGAATCACTTCCTTCTTTGGTTTTCAAAATGGGTTTCTGGAGACTTGGGGTTCCATGGATATGCCTAGGGGGCCACTGTGGAGAGAAGAGGTAGTGGGCAGGGCAATGGGAACCCCATCCTGGCTGCAAACCAGATGGTGCTGTCCTTCCTTGTGGTGCTGAAGACACATAACTATGTGAAGAGGTGGACAGTCTTCACAGAAGCACTTTCATTTCATGGTATAACATATGTACACATATAAACCCATGCCTGTCTGGACATGAACAGCTGTCTCTCTCCTTTGGAGATGATAATACTGATAAATATTGCCTCCTGTGTTTGAGGACATGCTGGAAAAGACCTGTGTCTTTTCCACACTATTTACTCACAAATAAATGGCTGTTTTATTTGTGGCCACAGCTGTTGTTTACAGAGTTGGTTATTGAGCACAGCTTTGTCTTTTAGACTTCTAGGTCTTCTAAGTGCCAGGCCAGCTTTATATATGCCAAAAAGCTACAATCTGACCTCCCCAAACAGGCAGAGGGCATGACTAAACACATTGTATTAAGACAACACATAAAACAGCAATCCAGCGAGGCCCGGCTGTCACCAGCCAGCTGTGCCATATTCAATGGCCTCTAGCAGGCTGAGAGGTTTGGGCTCCAGGAGCGATAGAATCATTGGTTTTCTCATGGTATCAGAGTACTATTTGATGGTTTTGGATCACTTAGATAAACATAATAAAATACACAAAATTCATTTGGTCACATTATTTACAAATTGGTTTGAAATTCCTTAAAAAGCATTTTCTAGGATTTTTGTCCAGGCCTGAGGACTCAACCCAAAGCAAGCCCACTGAATATGTGCGTTATCTCATCAAATTTTTATTTATGCAAATGCAAATCCAACAAATACCATCTGTGGCCCTTAGAGTCTCTAAATCTTATTTCCTAAGACATTAAGCTGAGTAAAACAAATTCTAAGCTTTCTATATAAATAAAAGAGCTAACATAATAATAATAATAATAATAATAATAATAATAATAATAAACCTCACAGTGTCATTCCCACAGCCCCATCCTCTCGTCGCATAAATAGTAGGTTTTTGCTTCTGAAAATCTAAGCAGATAAGAGAACAAAGTGCAGGCAAATGATGGCTTAGCACTGCTGCAAAAGACACAACTTTTATGCTGCTTGATCTTTTTGCTTTAAAGTTCTCATCCTAATGATATGGTTGGGAGATTGTCAGGTACCACATATTTGGCAGAAAAACAAAGAACACCAACATTCACAATAGAAATGGGCTGAAAAGAACTAATTTGCTCTCTGCAAAACCATGACTAGGTAGGTTGAAAATGAACATAATTGCCCCATTGCACATTGGCATTCCAGGTTAGTCTGGGAGATGTTGTGGGGCAAGAATTTATATTTCCGGGTTCCCTTCAGCCTGCTTCCCCTTCTCTCCTTTGTGCCTTTCACACTCCTGGCTTCCCCTCCCCTGCCTTGGAGGTCCAAGGCCTCAGCCTCTGGGGGGCTGCTCAGGGCCCCCCATCACAGCACTTGCTGCTGCTGGCCTGTCCTTCCGCTGTCCCCATTCTCTACAGAAATAACTGTCTGGCAGCCTTTGCTTCCGGCTCACGTTGCACCAAATCAGTGGCACTACGAGAGCCGGATTGTATCTTGACCCAAATGAATACATCCTCATCTGCAGAATTTCAGGCCATGGAGATAGCTTCGATTTGTAGAAACTTTTAAGTTATACCATGAACATTCATCTATTATGCCTAATTAGAAGGCCGATATTATTGGAGAAATGCATTTTGGTACCAGGAATCATCATTCTTTTAAAAAATTGACCACTTACATAAATGGTATGTAATATTTTTTTCCTCTCCTAATCTCAACCCCATTGGCAGAATAAAAATACTGCTTGAACTGAACCTAAATACTTGGGTTTATTCATGTGGCGTAGCTTGGCAATTAAGGACATTCTAGACAGAGTTGACCTATTGATTAGGTCTCAGGTTTTTAACTTTGGAATGCATCCTTTGTTTTTAATAAAATGACCATATACTCACTTAAGGATAGTATAAATAAATTCCCTCTTGTTTACATTGTCTGTTTTCTGCCTTTCTTTTTTAGGTGAACATTATAACAAGGATGATATCTCACATATTAATGACTGATTTTAGCCAACTGATTATAGTATGTACTCTCTTCCACTGAAAGTGTATTTGGTGCTAAATTCAACCTTTTGATTCTTGGCTTCTCTTAGCCATAGATGGGTTTATTTCATTTTATTCTCATTCTAAACAGTTAAATGATTTCTCAACTTCAGTAATCATCAAGGAAGTCTCACAAGGAAATTTTTCCTTCTTAGTTTAATGATTTCTCTTCATGTACAGCAACTTCCTTTATAACGGACAATCTTTCTTTCTTTTTTTTAAAGATTTTATTTATTTATTTGACAGAGAGAGACAGCAAGAGAGGGAACACAAGCAAGGGGAGTGTGAGAGGGAGAAGCAGGCTTCCCGCCGAGCAGGGAGCCCGATGCAGGGCTCGATCCCAGGACCCTGGGATCATGATTTGAGCTGAAGGCAGACACTTAACAGCTGAGCCACCCAGGCGCCCCGTGGACAATCTTTCATATTGAACTAATCTTCTACAAAAGCACGTGGGAGTGAAAGTGACTTCAAATTAACCCCTAATATAAACAGATTAATAGAATTTCTTTGCACAAGGTTTCGGCGGGGCGGGGGTGGAGGTGGGGTGAGGTTCACAACATTTCATGGATTCTCTCCACAGATCTCCTGATTTAGAAATAGTTTCCTGAGACCAGTCTACATTTCCAACTTCCTAGGTGATACTTCCGCCTCCATATTCATTGGTCCCTCTAGCCTTACACATAGTTGAAAAAGGAAGCCCACGATGTCACCTTCCACTCCACCTTCCTGCAGCAAATCCCTCTTGATTCTTCCATCAGTATAGCCTTTATTTCATTTTTCTAACCTGGGAGTTAAAGTACCCCCACCCCAGTTCTAATACTGTACATCTGTAGCCATGTTTACGTACAACTCTTCTTCCTCAAGCTCCACACCCAAGTCCCTAAGTTCTATTCATTCATCCTCTAAGATCTATTTTCCAATCCATCTCTTCTTTCCCCTTCTCAGCCCCTTAACTTTTCATTCCTAAACAACATTAACCTTCCAATTATTTCAACTACCTCCTGTATTGCCCATTTTCTGTCTGGGGACGAAATGGATGTAAGGCAAGAGGGGATTCCAACAGTGGAGGATGCTTTCCTTGCCTTTACCTGTTTCACTTCCCTATGGTCTTAGAAATGAGTCATTTGTCTCATCTCTCCCCCTAGATTACAGCCTGATTGAGATCTGCTTTCTTTAGAGCTCTAAACATAATGCTCATACTTTGGTACTTAATAATAAAATTTAATTGGTAATTTATTCTAGTCAATAGTATCATGAATTTATTTTTAATATTTAGTAGTACATCTCAATAACTGGCGATGTTCTCAATGCCAATACGCACGTTTCTCATTAACTTGTTTTCAATTCTCTCATCTCCCCCTAGATGAAACTATCCAGTTTGGATCACTGGGTGCCTTAATCACTTTTGTATCATTCAATTGCACTTTCAGGCAGACAAGTTCTTTTACTTTAACTCCAAATTCCACATTGAAACTAAATGCAAAGTAAACTATTGCATCCCAACAACCCGACTGAGAACTGTTTCTCCTAAAGCCATCAAGACTTTTCAATTATACATGGCTATTGCTAGGAAGTTTAGAAAGTTTAAACAGAATCCAAAATGTTTTAGCTAATGGAACCAAAGCAAAAGAGGAGCGATATTCCCATCTCCCTGCAAAGTTTTCTCCTCTCCTAAACTTCATTTTCCTCCATCCATTTATTCTTTCTGAACTCCTTCTCTTAAACAACACTTAGAAAAGTATACTTTTCAAAATACAATCCCAACTCCAACCAGCTGAAATGGTATAGGAGAGAATGCAAATGATTACCCATTCATGAAATTTTTTAGGGAATCAAAAATTCAGGGGAATCAAAATAACTGAGTCCCCCAGAAGAGAAGAATGTCTGAGCTTATCAGACCAGGTCAGATTTCTGGGAGCTACAGACTGGATGAGGAGCTCCTGTCTGGGGCCACGCTGGGATGTCAAGCACAATGAGCATCTTGGCTCCTGGTCTGAGATGGGAATGCCTTGTGGGATGGGCTGCTCTCTTACCTATCCTTGGAATGCAAATGTTCAAACAGGGTCTGTTGAGTTGAAATGAGAGTAACGAAAGGCCCCAGGGACCTTGCACCCAGAGTGGTGTTTGCCTTCCCCAAACACAGCTGACTGATGCAGGATCCTAAAAAGTAGCTTGGTATTCCTATAAGGGACAGTAGAGATGCTGTGCTTGAGTCGTTACAGAAATAGTTGGATACATCTGATTTTTTTCCTTTCAGAATGTAATGTCCAGAAGGGAAGATTCTGTCCGTATCCAATACATTTCAAATAATATTGAGAATTGCTGTTACTCTTAAAGGATAGAAATCTATGAAGTAACGCTCGTTCTCACCAGTAGGTGTCTCTGTTCCATCGTGTTCTCCAGCAAACTCCCTTAGATTTCCCTTGGAAATATAGATGTTACATAAAAAGTATCTTTTCTTTAGAAATGGTGTACTTTAAAGAGAAAATATAAAACGACTTGTCTTTTTATTTATATTCAGTGTAATTCTGAATTTGGCCCTGCTTTTCAGCACTGGTTGCTGATAATGCTGGAGAGCATTTTCAAGATAAACCCCCCTTTTCACTCTTTGGGACTTAGATTAGTTTTGTTGCTAGGCTTCATCTCACTTCAATCAGTGGTGCATTTCTGAACAAAATAGCAAAAATTAAGTTTCCAGGTATGTGACGCTGCTCAAAAGGTCAGACTCTCCTAATCATTTATTCCCTTGCCCATAAAACCAAACCCTTGAGCGTCCCCTGGAGGTGCCTCAGGTATTAATTATTAATTATTAAGAGAAGGGCTAGGCAGGGCTAGCCTCTGACTCCAGACTACCTGGGTCCAAATCCTGGCTCTGCTTCTTGTTACTGGATTGACCCTCTTCTAGCTCCTATTCCTTCTGTGCTTCTGTTTTCCAATACTGAAATAATGGTAGTACTAAATACTACATGATAAAGAATAAAGAATACAAGACAGAGAATAAGTAAAGAATAAATACATCTAAAGTGGATAGAACACTGTGGCATGTGATTAGTGATATAAGTACCTCTTATGTATTGAATAGATATCTTGTAGACTATATATCACATATATGAAGCATATGTAGGGCATATGTGCACTTTCCTTGTGATTTGTCTCTCACAACTATGGAGTTAGGATAATGAAACTAAATATTGTGGAGATGTACCTTGAAGTTAGTTATTTCGACCACTCCATGTATTTTCATAAGGAAAGAGCCACTAGGAAGCCACTAGCCTTCCATCCGTCACAATCAGGAAGCTCCTTTCCACGTGGAGTTGAGTTTCATGCTTTTGTTACGAACATGACTTGAAAAATGGAGAAGTGAGTGATATAAATAGGGACTAAATCAATGGGAACATGACCCACCGTGAAGACGCACAGAGGTTTTGATGCAGCTATCCTGATTTTCCAAGCACGCTTTGATGAGGACGTCAGCCACACGGAGGGAAATGGTTAACAGTGACAACCAAAGACCTACACACATCACCTCATGCCAGTGTCTCAAACACACTTTAAGTAGGTACTATTTCCATCCTCACTATACAGAGGGGAAGAGGAAAGACACAATGGTTAAAGGCCATGCACAGTGCTAAATAGTTGATACACGTTAATTCATGTTGTCCTCACCACCACATTGTCAGCTGATACAACTGTTATCCTGATTTGAGCAACTGGGAAACTGAGGCACAGAGAGACTCAGTAAGGTGCCCACAGCTGATATGTGGCAGAACCAAGATTTGAACCCAGCCAGTCTGGCTCCAGAGATGGCTTTGCTAAAAAAGGGATCAGTGTGGCAGTTTTCAAACCCGAGGTGGTCCAGCAAGAATCACCTGCAGTAATTTGTCCCATTGAGCTGACGCTTGAAACTGAAGACTGCTGTGACTGCCTGGAACACCCTGGCTAAGTGGGCGCTGCTGGCTAATGAGAAGGGCTCTGCTCTAGTGTGACCAGCGATGCCCCAGGACACGTGTCTAAAAATGAATCGCGTGGTTTCTCAGTCCCCTTGTCTGTTAAACGCTATTTCCAGGTGTGAGCCTGTGGATGTGTGCATGTATGACTGTGTGCACCTGTGTTTGAGTGAGTGTATGTGCCTGTGTGTGTTTGTGTGTTTGTAGGGAATTAAGCTGCTTTGGTTTGAGGGTAAAGGCCATGATACAGACCATGGACAATGTCCACACAAGGACAAGTAAATCCTGAGTGCAAATCCCCCATCTGTGTGTTCTTTTTGTTAGTGTCGCTGGGAAGGCAAGGCTGGTTTTGAATCCACAAGAGTCACTGAGAAGACCCTGAAATAGGGCCTCGGGATGGAGACGGTTGTCAGAATTTCTGCTCAATAGAGACCTTATCATGCTCTAAATGGGAAAATGAATTCTCCAAGTGAAAATGCACGCAATGGGGAAAACGGCTACTGATTCTATGTGGAGTTAATTCCTTTTCAAAGAAGCCTTGAGAACAGAATAAACACATTATGCTCGGATGGTGTATTCCAGAAGTCTCCTCTATAGGAAATGACTTTAGAATGATTATTTTCCCTTTCCTTCGCCAGTACCTGAGAATGCACGATAAAAAGCTAGAACAGGGCATCCACGTCCGGTCCCTGAGGATCTTTTTGTTACACGCTGAACCAGAGCCCAAGGCAAAATCAAATTTCTATAGTCAGAAAACATTTTTGACTTCCTCTTATGCCCCTGCCCTGAGCAGTTCTTTTTTTAATAAAAAATGTTCGCATACTAAATAGTGATCCGTATCCAGCAACTTCTCTCAACCTGGCGTCATCTTGGTTTTTGGTCCCTGCCTCTCTACTAAAACTGTTGTCTCAGGAATCACTGATCCTACTTGTCCCAGAATTCACTGTCACTTTACAGCCCTTACCTTTCTTGACCCATCGGTAGGATTTTACTCTAGTGATCATTTCCTCTTCTTGAAACCTTGTCTTCGCCCTGGCTTCCATGATGCTATGACACTCTCTTCATTCTCCTCTTATCTCCCTGGCTACTTCTCAATCTCTGCTGTCTTTGTTCTTTATGGAGCCCTCCAGTGTTGGTGTTCTTTTCTCTCCCTTCCCCTCCTCTTCCCTCCTCTCAGCATCTCTTCCAGTGGTTCCGAATATCATCTGTACACTGGTAGTTCTCGAATCTACATGTCCAGGGTAGATGATGCTACTATTGCCACCACCACTGAAGATTTATCGAGGCCAAGTGCTTTACGAGCATTATTTCATCTGCTTCTCTCAGTTTTCTATGAAGTAGGTTATATTATTACCCCAGCTTCTGATGAAGAAATAGGTTTAAGAACATAGAGTCCGAACTCACACAGCTAATAAGTGACTTGAACCCACGTCTCCCCTGACCCGTACTGCTATGGACTCTGCTGCCACCAGAGCCACAATGATGATGCAATCTCTGCCCTTGGTTCCAGGTGCGTTGACTCAACTGACAACTATTTCCCCTGGGATGTCCAGTGGGTCCTTTTTTACCCAAAACACACCTCCAACTGAATTCACCTCTCCCCGTCACGTAAAGCTATTCCTCTTCTGTGCGCCATGGCACAGAGGAAGGCCCCACCTTCTAGAAGTGATGCCAGCATCCTCAACACCTCTTTTTCTCCCTTCTTGCCCCATCAGTCCCCAAAGCCTCACAATCAGCCTCTTAGGCACCTCTCGTATCTATCCATAGCTCTTTACCCATTTTTCCACCCCCTGAGTGTGGGCCACTGTCATTTCTTGCCCAGATTAATGCCTCAAGCTTGGAACTGTCTTTCCTCCCCAGGTCCTGCTCCTCCAGACTGTATTATCCACACTGTAACCAATCAGCTTTCTGAAATGCAGAGCCCATCCTCCCGTTGCCCTCACTGAAAAGCTCAATTCCTGACATGGATTATAAGGCACTGTGTGATTCTGTCCTTGCCTCACTCTCCAGGGTTTCCTAGCCACCTGTCCCTTTTGCCGCCCACCCTGACCTTCCACACCCCACACTCTAGAATTCCCCTCATTCCCTCTCTATGCCATGTTCTCTCTTGTCTATGAGTCTATGCGCAAGCTGGTCCCTTTGCCTGGAACATTCTTCTTCTACCTCTCACTGAGTAACTCCTCTCTGCACTTGGTTTGTAGCTTAGACCACATGTTCTTTGGGACTGCGTGTCCCCTGGGACCCGGGCGCAGGGTGCTCACAGCACTCGGCACCTTTCCTGTCGGAATACTTACCACACTGAGCTGCACGTGCTCATTGGCTGTTTTGCTTATAGTCCCTAAGCTTTGCAAGGACAGTGGCCATAACCATGTCCATCTTTCTATCCTTCTATCCCCATTTCCTGGTATATGACCAATGGCTTAATAAATATTGGTTGACTCACTGTCTGGCTAAACCTGGAGTTTCAACCTTCCTCAAACTGTCTGAGAAATGGCCAGGAAGACACATAGCAAATTGTCATTCTGCTGATATGGCCACATGTGCCAAGCCCAAGTCTGGCTCAGCCCCTGGTTCAAGGACATGTTTTGCTGTGTGGATCCCCTGGGTCAGGAGTTTCTGCAAGCCAGGTCCTCCTCTATAGCAGGGGCATCATCCTTGGGAGGGTATCCCTTACAAAGCACACTCATCTTCTAAGAAATTGTCGGGATGTCTGAGATACTGTGACTCAGCCTCTCTGTCCCTGCTGTTCTGCAGCTGTTGCCTTTGTATAAACCTCATCATCCAGGACCTGAACCACTGCAGCACCTCCCTGCTCGCCCTGCCTCCTGCCTCTCCCTTTCCCTGGCTGCTCTCCACACTGCTACCTTGGGGAACTTCCTGAAATACTAACCTATCATTGCTGTTTCAACATCTTTGTTGGCTTCTCATTGCCTGTAAGATAAAGTTGAAGCACATTAGCAAGGCTGTTGGTAAGTTTACCCCAAACCCACTTTTTCCATGCCCCGCTATACTTATTTCCCTATAATATGCCATGAGCTCTTGGAGCGAAGAAAGTATGCTTCATTCATCAATCCATCCATTCATCACCCACCAATCAATTCACCAAGTAATGGAGCACCTCTGTGTGCCAGGCACTGGAATAAACCGGTGAGAAAAATCAGATATGATTCCTGTTCTTAAGTCATTGAAGCAGGCATTAGTAAAATACTCAATAAATGAGTTTATTTACAAACAAACACATTCTAGGAAGGAAAGGCTGAGGGTCTATACAACAAAGAAGACTGACCTAGACTGGGGGTCAGGGATGCTCTTCTGAGGAAGCGATGGTTCATCTGAAGGATAAAGAGGAGTTAAGTTGATGTAGAATGGGGAGAAAAGTTCTATTCCTTCACTTTGCAAAATTTTCCCTCAGTGCATTGCACAGAAGGGGAGCTCAGTAAATACCTGCTGCATGAATCAGGAGTGGTGGGAAAAAAACCACAACACTTCAGGAAAAGTCAAGTTAGACCTTTTCTTGGAAGAAGACTTCAAACCAAGCTATGTTGGGAGTTTCTAGAATGTGCCAGAGGAGAGATGAACACAGTCTCTGTTCAAAAGTGGAGGATGACAGTTTCTGCAGACAAGCGTATAAGTACCAGCGTCTTAGGAGGCTGGGAAAACATTGTTTCTCTACCTCAGCTCGAGTGGAAAGGAAAAAAATGAATTGGAAGTTAAATGTAAGAACTGATTCATTCGGGATGTAAACCTTATCACATAACATTCAGGGATACCAGAGCTAAACGTGAAACTTTGTCCGTTGGGTTCACAGACAGTAGGGAGGCCACCCGATCCCTGAATTGAAATTACTAACTACAGTGAGTAGCAGGCAGACAGAGTTACTGAGGCTTTCAGGCCCCCCTTTGGCACAGTCTGACTTTGGAGTCTTCGAAACACAGCTTTCATTTTCTTTTTGCAAATGTTTTTGTGTTCAGAGAATCCAGACGGGTCCCTGTACTTCTCCAGGTCAAATTCTTTTAAGTTTTCATGAAGCCTTGAGTCAGGGATTTCAAGCAGGGTCTGCTCTGCTGGGTGTACCGTGTACCCTGGGATGACTGTATCAATCTAGCTATCTCCTTTGTGTTAAGTACAGCTTTCTTTGGCAAAAATCAGAATTTTAAATACTTTAGGAAGACTGCAGCTTAGTTTTATTTGTTGAGGATACTTAATGGTTGGTTAATTCTTTGTAAATAAAAGTAGCAAGAAACACATACTATCAGCAAGTGCCTATTTTTACTTTTAAGCAAACAAACATTGATTTGCTTTTCTGCTATTCACGGCAGCGTTCTTATGGTGGCACTGATTGTACCGTCTAGGGTTAGAATACGAGGAGCTGCAGCTTGGTAATGATAGACACCCACAGTCATAATTGCTTGGTGCCTCCTTCAAGGACAGGTAACATGAGGTCACAACTGGTAGCTCTGGTGGCAAAAGTGTGATATTTATAATGGAAAACTTAACATTAATTAGAAAGCAATCAAATGACAAGGCAGTCTTTGCTGTCGGGAAGGATATATTTTAAAAAGTCAAAACATTGTGAGTCACTCTTTTACAATGCGATTCTCTATTTTGGCGCCACCTTGTTAATTTGCAAACCAGCTTCAACTCTAAGAGAGGGAAGGAAAAGATTTTCACATAAAATCACCAAAGCAGCTTTCTTTCACTATATAGCTTGAATTCTACAGAGTATCGTTTAAACTCTTTTTAAATGACTATTTAAGTTGTAAAGAAATTGAAACAGATACTTTCTTTCTTTCTTTCTTTCTTTTTCTTTCTTCTTTCTTTCTTTCTTCTCTTTCTTTCTTTCTTTCTTTCTTTTTTAAGACTTTATTTATTTATCTGAGAGGGAGAGGGAGAGAGAGAGCACGCACGAGAGCGAGAGCAAGAGCACAGGAGCAGGGGGAGGGAGAAGCGTAGGGAGCCTAACACGGGGCTGGATCCCAGGACCCTGAGATGATGACCCAAGCTGAGGGCAGACGCTTAACGACTGAGCCACCCAGGTGTCCCACAAATACTTTTTCAAAATTACAAGTTATCATTTAATTTGACCTAACCCTAGGACTAATGAAGAGGATCCACATCTCTTCCGGAAAAAGTTTTAGGTACTACCTAGAGTCTTAAGATCTATAGGGGAATAAGGAGCAAAAGAGTCATTGGCTTCTTAAAACATGAGGCTTAGGTTAACAACTGTAAAAAGCTTAAGAAATGAAGGCATCGGAAATAATTTTTTTTTAAAAAGTGGAGAATAAGGACCAAAAGGCATAGTGCCAGGTTCCCACTTTGCTTTGTATTTTTTTCCTTCCCCTAAAGTTTCTTTAAATACAGTGACCAGTTTTACTAATACGCAGAAATGAACCCTAACGTATTCATATGGAAAGGAAAATGGCAGCTCTAGGGCTGCTTGACAACTTCAGAGAAGCATCAAAAGGAAGAAGAGAGAAAACTGAATAGTGGCTGGCTTTCCATGGTAGAAGAGAAGTCTTTTTCCCGGTTAAGCCCATGGGTTTGGCCTGGAGTTGCCCCTCCTATGGGCAGTGGCGTCTGGGATTCTACACTCCTTCACTGTCACTCTTGATTTGCGTCTCAAATAGCATATTAATTCCTAATGGTCTGGTGGCTTTGGGGGGGGGCATAACATGTTGTATGAGTTCTGGACTGAGCTGGATAATCAGTCTCCTCAGGGGTCTTGGTGGGTTCAGGGTTAAAATGGGGCCATTACAATAGACCTAGGCATCTGACCAATGGTCTTAAAGCAAGTGCCCTTGTGAGAAGCAAGCCCGTGTCACACACAGAACAGTTGAAAAAATAGTTCTGCTTCCTGGTGGACAGCCCGTGGCATTGTCATACGTGTCATACGTTCCCCGGTAGTCAGAAGCAAGTGTCCACAGCAGAAGACCGCAGCCAGCTGCTCTGAGCAGCCCCTCCATGCTGCATCGGTGCTATCACCCTTCTTTGGCTGAAAGCCCTCTTCCTTGTAAAGAATGCCTCATGTCATGAAAATTCACAATTTTCTAATTTGCCTGTAATTTTAGCACCTTCCCTTAGGTCCTGAGTTTTATTTTTATTTTCTGCAATTACACTTCCAAGTGTCTTTCTTTCCGTTCCATCTGAATGGCTAAAGTGAAGTAGAGAACTGCAGGATCCTGCTAATTGGGAACTTTTAGGTGGTCAGCCTGGAGGAAGGGAAGGGAGGAGAGATTCTTCAATAAAGTTCTGTGAATCCAGTCTCAGAATGCATTTAATCAGTCTGCAGAGAGCTTTAAAAATATTCAATTATCAGGGCACCTGGGTGGCTCAGTCGTTAAACGTCTGCATTGGGCTCGGATCATGATCCTAGTTCTGGGATCGAGCCCCGCATCGGGCTCCCTGCTCAGCAGGAGGCCTGCTTCTCCCTCTCCCACTCCCCCTGCTTGTGTTCCCTCTCTCTGCTGTGTCTCTGTCAAATAAATAAATAAATAAAATCTTTACAAAATATATTCAATTATCTTTATTTTCAGAGGCTAAGCTTAACTTGTAGAAGTTTTTGAGACACTTTTAAAGACACTGGCTTTTGTCCATTTAAATGAATCAAGAAACCCATTGAAATTAAGGTTGATAGTTCGCAGGTATTTCATGGCTAAAAGACAATTGTGAGTGGTTCTCCAGGTCTTGTGAAAGAGTTCAGTTATAGCTGCCTTCCATCCATCCATCCATCCATCCATCCATCCGTCCGTCCATCCATCCATTCACCCATCCACCCATCCACCCAGTGTTTATTTATGTACAAAGTATAAGGAATACAAAAGTGAACAGGACAAGGTTCCTGTACCCTAGATACTGTATTCTGGTGAGAGAGAAGGAAAGAGGAAGAAGGAGGAGGTAGAGGGAGAAGTAGAGAGGAGGCATGTGAACAAAGGATTACAGTACCATGTGATAAATTTTCAAGTATAAGTTCACATAAAGTGTTATGGGGATACCAATAAAGAAGACTTTATTTTATTATTATTTTTTAATACCAAAGCTGCTTAGAGACAACCAGCTAAGCTAATTTAATTTGTATCTTTGGTTTCTTTCTCTTGTCTACTTATTAAATAACTTTGAAATGCCTAAGATCATTTCAAGGTGCAGAAGAAAAATGGGGAGATTTTAATATTATACAGAAAGTGAATAATCCACTTTGGATAACTAAATTGCAAGGGTCTAAAACTATTTATACATACTTAAAAATAGCATTGTAGCTGTGCATTTTTGTAATGCTATACTTACCTGCAAGCACATTGATATTGAATAAAAATAATTGGCAATGTGGCCAACTTCTGTATACAAAAGCAAATTATCTAGATAAAAATAGAAAGCTGAAAATAGAGCAAAGATGGTCTAAAAATGAGAAATGGAAATATTTTAACTACTCTCTACTTCTTAACACCTTTTAAAAATAAGCTAGAAATCTATTTTTACTTACACTACTCACATGGGATTTGGCTTGTTTTGGACTGTGGTTATTTGCTTATATTTCCACAAGGTTTTATCTCCCCTGTTAGTGTGTAATCTCCTCAAGAGCAAAGAGCTGTGTCTTATCTATCCAAGTACTACAAAAAAATTACATTTTGGTTGAATAGAGAAATATATTTTTCGTTCTTAAACTTAGACTAGATAGAAAGAGAAACATGTTATTTACCTGATCAAGACTGAAGGATTTGGCTTCTTAGATATCTAGCTTTCACGGGGAAGATCCTCTTTTCAGAGCTAACCTTTGATGTAGGGTCATGGAATATTTGAGAGGTGTTTCCATCATCTTGAATCCCATTCTGTGGCAAGAAACTGGCATGATTTCCCTTAAGTAGTTTGAAAAGGCCAACTCAAGAGCTATAATATTTGCTTTCAAAGTAATGCGAAACCAAAATAATTTCAGGCTAGATAGGTAAATATAACTAGAATTTTTACTCTCCGTAAATTACATAGTCACATAAATCTAAATTTTAGAGTTAGAATTGAATCGAGAGATTATCCAGAACTATACTTACTTCTGAAGATGAAGGCTCAAGGTAACAGGTAATGAGTGACGATGGTACCAAAACTCTGATTTCCCAATGTATCCTTTATACTTCTTTCTACTATATATTTCTTTACAGATAGAGCAAAATAAGATACAGGGAAATAAATATACCAATGTCCTTTCCTAGTCATCCCTCAGACAAAAATCACAGAACAAGTCAGTAATGCTATCCCAAATAGTACTGGCTGATAGCACCAGTACCCCTCAACTAGGTTGTCTCCCAAAAGCTGGTAAATCTTTTCCGGCAGCAACTGGGTTTTTCATTCATTCGTTCATTTTACAATTATTTTGTGAACTTTAGCTGTATGTTAGGCAATAGGCTCTCTCAGAGTGAAATGATAGTACACATTTCCTTTGGTGATCATATAATCTGGTCAATTCCAGCTGTATTGCAGGGCGCTTCAGGGCCCCTTCTAATGCCCTAGCCTCTCAGCTTCTCAATCTTCTTAACTTCAATTCCCTTCCACTTCCTCCGTCCGCTTCCATGGTTCCCCCAGGACCTTGTTACCACCTGGCACCTCTCCATACCTGAAATCTCAAACTCTAAAACTGCACACTCTGATCATGGCTTTGTATCCCTCTGGCTTTCCCATGACCTGATTCCCATAACACCTGCCTTTGACTCTTTTTTTTTTTTTTTAAAGATTTTATTTATTTATTTGATAGAGATAGAGACAGCCAGCGAGAGAGGGAACACAAGCAGGGGGAGTGGGAGAGGAAGAAGCAGGCTCATAGCGGAAGAGCCTGATGTGGGGCTCGATCCCAGAACTCCGGGATCACGCCCTGAGCCGAAGGCAGGCGCTTAACCGCTGCGCCACCCAGGCGCCCCTGCCTTTGACTCCTGATCATGATATTTTGTCCTGTAACAACTTCTTGTTTGGACTCTTCTGTAGCTTCATTTCCTTCCCCATCCAGCTGAGACTCTATTCTCTCGACAATACGCCCAATTCTATGGACCCCTTGACTATCTGCCATTCCAACCCTGCCACAGATTAATCAAAACATCTGTCTTTTTAAAGTCCTATACTTGGTCTGTGCACCGCTGCTGAAGAAATCTGCCTGACCGATGGTAGGAGAAACTCAAAGGCCAGGGTCCAGATTGAGCCTTAGCCCTCAACACTGCTGAACAGTTCTGTCCTACCTTTTGGCTCAGCTCCTTCGTCAGCTATTCAAGAACTTCCCTTCTTCCCTCAAGACACCAGTTTCACACCCACTTTTCTCTATTCACTGATGACCTTGTTTTCTATCTCAACAGAAAACAGAAGCACCAGACTTGACGTATCTGTTTACTACCCTGCTTCTCCAACACCACATCATCTGCACTTGATTTTCTTTGCTGAGGGGAATGTAAAATGGTGCACCTTGTACCGAAGGGAATTCGGCAGCATCTAGCAAAAGGGCATATACCTTGAATCAGCAAACCCACTTCTAGGAATCTATCCGAAAGATAAAACGGCAAAAACACAAAGTGACCTACGCACAAGGCTATTAATTCTAGCACTCTTTGTAAGAAGAAAAGATTGGAAACAGCCCAAATGTCCTTCAGTACCACAAACTATGGAACATCCACAGTGGAGCACAGCACAGCTGTCAAAAAGAAATGGGGAGGGGCACCTGGGTGGCACAGCGGTTAAACGTCTGCCTTTGGCTCAGGGCGTGATCCCGGCGTTCTGGGATCGAGCCCCACATCAGGCTTCTCCGCTGGGAGCCTGCTTCTTCCTCTCCCACTCCCCCTGCTTGTATTCCCTCTCTCTCTGGCTGTCTCTATCTCTGTCGAATAAATAAATAAAATCTTAAAAAAAAAAAAAAGAAATGGGGAAGCTTTCCGCAGACTGTAATGGAATGATCTTCTGTATCCATTCAGTGAAAAAGGCAAGGCAATGAAGAAAGTTATAATATGCTACTTTTGGTGTAAAAATGGTGGTGAGAATAGGACTCTATATACACATTTGCTTACGTTTAAAAAAAAAAAAGCAATGTGTGGCTTTCTGACTCTTACATTGACTACTGCCTGGATGTCCCGGGCAGGGTTCTGCCTCCTTTTTGGAAACTTTGCTAGTTTCTTGCCAGTCACTTGTTAAAATGCACCTGAGATTGTTCGCTTGGATATCCTGCCACACCCTGCTCCCTGTATCACCAGAGTCCTCTTCTAGCTCGAGTCTGTGCCTCTGCCACCAGATTCCAGCTCTCTGTCCTTGCTTGGTTGGCTTTCTGTATTCCCATAACCCTTTCTGACCCACTACTACACTAGAGCAATGCGGAGGGCCAAAACAATGAAATCAAACGTAGCTTCATGGGGCGCCTGGGTGGCTCAGTCGTTAAACGTCTGCCTTCGGCTCAGGGCGTGATCCCGGAGTTCTGGGATCGAGCCCCATATCGGGCTCCTCTGCTGGGAGCCTGCTTCTTCCTCTCCCACTCCCCCTGCTTGTGTTCCCTCTCTCACTGGCTGTGTCTCTCTCTGTCAAATAAATAAATAAAATCTTTAAAAAAACCAAAAACATAGTTTCAAAAGCAACCTATAAGGGGGTGCCTGGGTGCCATAGTTGGTTAAGCATCTGACTCTTGATTTTGGCTCAGGTCTTGATCTTGGGGTAGTGGGATCAAGCCCTGTGTGGAGCCCTCTCTGGGGCTCCGCCCTCAGAGGGGAGCTTGAAACTCTCTTCCTCTGCCCCTCCCACTTGTGCACTCTCTCTCTCTAAAATAAATAAATAAATAAACAAACAAACAAATAAATAAATCTTAAAAAAAAAAAAGAAACCTATAGGCATTCAGGACTACTAAACTTACTACTTAAAAACAGAACCTATATTTTGTTGTTTCCTATACTCAAGCACAAAAGTTCTCATTTAAAGCAGTTGCCCTTCAGTGGGGTAAATCACTTCCCCGGAGCAAAAAAGAAAGTAGCTGACAGGCTTTCACTTGGAGAAGTCTGTAAATTAAAGGAGGTCTAGAATAAATTTATCAGAAGCCAAGGTCACTGGTACATGTGAAAGAAACCCTTGGAATTCTATTGGCTTGGCATAGTGCTGGGTCTATAGTTAATATTCAGGGAATAGTTATTGAGTATTTGTTGAATTCAGACAGCTTTACAAAAGTAAAGTCATGTTCATGAGCCCATGAAGAAACAACCTCTTAAAATAAATTTCTACGTAGCTCAGCAAAATTGGAAAGAAATGTAAAAGAATAAGGGAAACTTCTGGCTTGGTTTGATAAGAGCCCTGGCTTAATTTCAATACACTTGCTGAGTATAGTTTAGGCTCATGTTGCTTTGGCCTCCATAACGCAGGCCAGGGAATAACTATGCCAGACAAAATAGGTGGTCAGCTTTTCAACGTCAGTGGTGGTTTTTGCCTATAGTTGTAATCTGTCAGACACCTAGGTGGTTACAAAAGATTCTTCAGTTCCCTCCAAATATATTAGTCCTTGTTAGGCATGCAAATCCTCTCGAATTCCATAGAGAAATAAATCCCCATTAAAAAACCCCAGAATTTGAAGGATGAAATGAAAAGACAGGTAAGACAGATCCCAGAGTCCATGGGCTGCTTTCAGAAAGCCCAAGCAATCCTTGAAATTCTAGAGCTATCAGAGAAGACTGCCTTCGAAGCACACAGGCTTTGTAACCACCCAGAGCACCCCTGTCTTTCCATCAGGGTCTGTTATACTCTCTTGCAAGACACACCAAGTCGTCTCATAGCTGAGAAGAGGGCGCATCCAATCAAGTCAAAATTGCAAATGAAGAATACAGTATCAGGGTGAGGATTTCTTTTACTTGATGGGTTTTATATCGATTTCCCATACTTAGGATTTGTTTAAAACAGTCATCCTTCCTCCCCAAGCAATAATGCTTTCAAGGGTGAGATCAAGACTGTCCAAATGAGGGAATGTGCTAGAAGCAGGAGTTCTGAATTAATGAATTTGGGAGAAGTAGACAATCAATCTGAATAATTAGGATCAAGCCCCAGGCTTTGGTTTTGCTTGGCTGTGTAGTTCTGGTCAAGGAGCTAATTTTAAATGATTAGCTGCTACTGTCTTTTAAATAGGTTCTTAAATAAAACACTTAATCTTGATCTATGAGTATGTATGCAAAACAAGAAGAGGGGACTGGAATATTCTGTGGATGATTCATGATGAAGATGACTTGTGCTTTAAAGATCTCAATAGTGGCAACGGTTGTTTTTCTAAATTTGATGTTTAGATAATTTCTTAAGTTCTCTATCATCCTGCTAAATTGGATAAGTTAGTGTCTGGAGGCTTTAATTATCCAGTTGTATTATCACTACATCAAACACTAAAATTAATTAGATAGCTTTTTTTATTTTCACTTGATTTTGTATTGTCTTATTAGTTTTCTGTTATCTATAGAGTGAAATTCAACAAAAATTTAGAGGGCCACTATATTCTAGGGATAACGAATTATATAAAATTAATGAGTGTGGTCTCTGTCACAATAGAGGGGTACATACATGAAAGATCAGGGTAATTTCTTTTATTGTAATGATATAATGAAAAAGTTTGGTCTGGAATTGTCTGGAATTTAGGTGATGCACTTATGTTATTTAAATCTACGTGTTTGTAGGCACAACAATTCTCGTATTTTCCATAAGGCTATTCCAATCTCCTAGCAGTCCACAGCAACAAAACAAGTATGATTTTCAAATGCCCTTTAGGGGTAAATAGATATTGACAACAAAAGGGAAAAGGAATTTTCTTGTCTTGATGTCTGTATCAGGCTGGCAACATGAGTTTCTCTGAATGACTCATATCTTGACTTTTTCTTTCTAGCAACAGAGCCTGGATCCTGAAGAACCTTCAATTAAGAAAACCAGTCATTTTGAAAAAGTATGGCAAGAAAGAGAATTTCTGACTGTTAAATACAAATGCTTTCTTTTGAAACATTTTCTGGATCACTGGAATTAGTATATTTGACCTAATAATTTAGGTCTCAACAGTCTGGTATTTTGCAGCAGACAAAATTAGATATATTAGGATGAACTTAGTATATTTACATGCACACATATCTGCACAAATGTGTAAATACAGAAGTTTCCCTTGTAAGTATGTGGATTCATACACAATTATGAATCTGAAAAGACTACTTTGTTCAACATCTGAGCTATAATTAGAGTATTTCCTTTATTTTATTCATGCGATATCCTATTGACTCTGGGAAAGATACTGTGCTTGTAGATGGGGTGGACACAAAGGTGAAAGATAAATGTTACATCTGTCCTAAGGGAGGAGAAAGTTTAGAGAGAGACAGGTGCCAAGCCCACAGCAATTCCCAGAGCGAGGCAGGCAGGTGATGGTCTCCTCCCCAAACTGGCTTATGTAACGGACAAACACAAACAGTGTCAACTTTCTGGAAGAGGGACTGGCTGACACTTGTCATCAGAGTCCAGCTTATTAAATATCGACAGGCACTTAAGGGGATTTTCTGAGCTAACTTTCTCTTAGTCTGGAACGTTCAGCAAAATAAAACTTTGCCAGAGTATAGATTATGCTTCATCATAACTCCTCGCAAAGATCCAAGGAAGTTTACAGAAACTTATTTTAGAAACTTGAAAAAAAATAAAAGCTCAAGGATATTATGCCCTGCTAATCTTATGAGCAGTAAATGACAACTCGAATGGTTATGAAATACAGATTTTTAAAATTAGGAACAAGATTTATCCCCTAATCAGCAGCCATATTAATTAGCCCCAACATTTTAAAATTTATACAGAAACCATTCAAAACCACTCTGTGCCTTGCATTAATTGAGGCAGGCTGCTGGTCATGAGAGCTGGCTCCCACAATGGTAATTAAGAGCTTTGTTTTGTCTTGCCTTCCGCAGAAGGTTTTCTATGGCAGGTCTTTTGGACCACGCTTTGTGTCCTTTGGGAGAAACTCTCAGCCTGAGACTCTGCTCTGTTCACGGCTCTCAGCTTCACCTCTTGCATGTCTGAGCTCACTCCACGGTGTGGCGCTTTATTCTACTGACTGCTCTTCTGTTGCCGTGGTAACCATTTACCACCCACTTCAAAAATGCAGATGTATTATCTGTCAGTTCTGTAGGTCAGAAGTTTGAAACAGGTCTCGCCGGGGGAGAATTAGTGTCGTGACAGGGTTGTATTCCTTTGAGGAGGTTCTAGGGTACAACCCATTTCCTTGCTCTTGGCAGCTTCTCGAGGCCATGTGTGTTCCTAGGATCACGGCCCCCTCTTCTGTCTTCAAAGCCTATGACCCATGCCTTTCTGCTTTTGTCACATCTTTCTATGATGCTATTCTGATTCCTTCTTCTACTTTTAAAGACCCCTGTGATCACATGGGGCCCACCTGGATATTCCAGGATAATCTCCTTAGTTTAAGGTCAGCTGATTAGTCGCCTGAATTCCATTTGCAGCCATAATTCCCTTCTGCCATAGAACATAACATATTGACATGTGCTGGGGACACAGGCATTTCTGGAGTGCCATTATTCTGTCCATCACATTATTACAGAAGGCTCATAAGTATCATTCTATTGTGCTCACTGATTTGCTTCATGACTGTTGGCCCATTCTCCCGACCACTTCCTAAGGGTCTTAGGGGCAAGGTTGGTGGCTCATAGGAGTGTTTGCTACCTCACTCCTTGTGATTAAGAGATCTATGGGAACAAAGCATGAAAGCGCTCACCTGAATATTTACAGTACTTCTCAAATGTCCCTCCCTTAACTCTAGCGTCTCTCTGTGCCATCATGACCAGATCCTCCCCGGGTGTCCAGATGGTCTAAAATATGCAGTGCAAACCTGTTGTAAAGTGAAACTAGTACTCTTGAGAGAGAGGCAGGAGTCCATGAAGTTATGTAAAGTGATGGAGACTTGCTTCAGTCACCTGTAAGGCTACTGGCAAATGGAGCTTAGACCAGACAACATCGAAACGAGATGTGTCGGCAAGGAGATGGCTGCCACAGGTGCCTCACAGAGAAGTCCATGGAAAGACTGACGAACGGTCAAGTATGGCCTCTTCATGTGCACGCTGCAAGGAGAGCAGCGAAACGAGGAGGCAATGAGATGTCACGCAGTCGGACCTAATCATTCAGGTAATTCCACTGGTTCTTTATTCT
The DNA here is from genome assembly GCF_024610735.1 of Ursus americanus. NCBI lineage: Eukaryota > Metazoa > Chordata > Mammalia > Carnivora > Ursidae > Ursus > Ursus americanus. The sequence continues at coordinate 57,802,653 of NC_142135.1, forward strand.
GAGAATTAGTGCACACTCACAACTCGAACTTACACACTTAGAACTTTAAAACATGTAAATCAGATGGGCCCTTCCTCTTAAAACCCTTCAATGGCTTCCTCTCACTTCCAGAAGGAAATGCAAGAGCTCCTTGCCCAGGCCTTTAGAGCCCTCCGTGGCCTTGCACCTCCTCTCTCTGACCTCCTCTCCTCCATTCCCCACATTGGTCGCGGGCCTCTCGCCAAGCTCCTTCCCACTTCCAGCAGTTTTGCTCGTCTCGACACCTGCTATGCTTGTCCCATGCATTGCTGGCTACTTCTTGTTGTTCAGACCTCAGGTTCAGTGTTACCTCCTTAGTGAGACTTTCACCATCTACTGACCCTAACTCCCTATTTTACTTCCTGGCACAGCGCTATTACGCTCTGAGATTTTTCTTGTTAATTAGATAGTTAGCTCCAAGAGAGCAAGGTGAGTGCCAATCTGGCTTACTGCTGTAGTGTCTGTGCCCAGAGCAGTGCCTGGCAGACAGAAGGGGCTCAGTTGTGGGTGGCATGAAGGAATGTGCGATTGGGTTTATACGTGACTTTATTCTTGTGTCATTTGTATGGGCACACTTCTGGGTTCAAAACTGATTTTAAATGTTGTGGAATTTACTCTGTTCTCTGTGGATGTTTCTGTTAAGTGTCCATATAGCAAATCGACTCAAACCATGTGGCTTTTAAGTTTGTATAATAAACATCTGGATTAAAAAAGAAACTCCTTAGATATTTTGGTGCTGTGTAGACATCACCCAAACCTCAACATTTTTTCCTGTGTCATCTGCTAGGTGACCCCCCCAAAAGTGAGACAATCCTCTGATGAGCTGCTCTACTCTAAGTCGCTTCAACTAATTTTGATAACTAAAACACCCAAAGATTGAATAAGGTGATGGATATATAAAAACACTTTGCATAAATTACTTAGTGCTACTGTGAAAGGTTTTATGATTAAACTGGAGGTCTCAATTGTGCTTACTAATGTTGTGGGTTTTATACGTTAAAGCAGGTAGAAGTCCCAGGAGTGCAAGTCAAGTATCTAAAAGTATAAAATGCATAAAATCCCAGGGCAAAGCACTCAACAGAGTAGGAAAGAACAAATCAAAGATATATTTTCTGCCTGATGCTGGAATGGAAAATAAATTTAGCATAATAAGACTTGGGACATGAAATGTATTTATCATGCCCAGATAGCGAACTGATGAGTGCGAATTTTTTTAATAAGCAGAATAAATGTCAGGGCAGATAAATCTACCCCAAAAGCAAACAGAAGTTTTTCATAAATAGCAAATCACACCGAGCCATGGCCAGCTTGTTTTTTGTCAACTTGCATAAACCGCCTTCCTTTTATCAGTCCTCAGATCTCAATCACACACATTCATCATCCTGAGGTCAAACCACATTTTCTGGTTGTGCAGTCGTCCAGGACAAAATCATTAAATATTCCCGAGGGTTGATCAGCCGGCGCTGCAAAGCTCACGGTCTCCGAGGTAAAACGCTATCATAGCCATTTCCTTGAGCACATTTGCTGCTTTTAAAGATTATTTTGCATACTTGTTTGAACAGTGATTTAATTTAATTTACAACCTAATGGCTTTGTGTCCAGAGCCATCAGATGGTAGAAAAATTTTCATACGCAACAATTTTCTTAGCGGATTTAGTAAAAATTAAGCCAGAACCGAGTTAGAGAATTAGGATAGGAGGCAGTGTAGGAGCAAGGAAAGGGCCTAGTCCGGGAAGTCTTGTACCCAGGTTTGATTTCTGGCTTTGCCACTTGACAGTGATGTAAGCCTCAGGCAAGCTAGGACACTTTTGGAGCCTGTTTCCTCATCTAGAAAATAGGGATGGTCTGCACACTTTTCAGGCTGTTGGAGGTTTAGTGAGATGACAGGTCCTGGGTCCCTAGTAAGCGGCTCTGGATTATCTGCGAGGAGCAGTTGTCCCATGCAAAACTGAAAGAAAAGGATGAGGTAGGCTTCGATGTTTGTGGCAGGGCCTAATTGGCTGAAGAAGTCCTTTTTGATTTTCCATGGGTGGTGGCCCAGCGGGAAGCTTCCTGTTGTGGCTGCCACTCCCAGACAGGGAGTGGGTCATGGCTCCTGGCACCCCTTTCCACACCTACAGAGAGTGTCCACTCTCCATTCTCACAAGGGAACCACTGTGAGAGTCCTGCACCTCGGGAATCACACAGTGAGAGCCCAGGAGTGGGGAAATACTGTGAATAATCCCCAGTGAGAAAGAAGTTTAAAACGGACAACTGAATACAGCTTAGGGAACAACTGCAGATTTCCTCTTCTACCACTGTTTTCAGTGAGCACTGACAAGCGAATGCAGGAAAACTGAGGGGTGGACATGATGTCTTTGATTTTCCCCCAGCTTCTAACCCACTTCCTGTTGCAAGTTTGCTCTGGCTTCTCAGATCTGTGAGCACACCTCAGATCCACTGGCCAAGCTCCCAAATTCTCTCCCCTTCCCCCAGAGCCTACCTAAACCCCCCATTTGATCAGTTGTCCATGACAAAGATGGCGTCTGATCAAATTATTCACACAAGGAGTAATGCTTGATAGTGAATGTGATGTGTTAACTCCTGAGAGCTTATTGTGTTTTAAAAGGAAAAAAATCACTAGGTACTGTGGTCAGAGCATCCCTTTGGGTTAGGCCAAGGCATCACCAGCTCTGTCTGGACTAGGGCCAGCTTTAGTTAAATCCCAGAAAATGTTCCATAATACAAAGATTTATGAACCACGAATGAATGGTTAATGAAATTATTCATTCATCAAAGTGCTTGCCTGCATTTTAGGGGTTGCATGTAAGCGCTAAAGTGGATTACAAGACACCAACTTGCTCACATTTTTAGCCTTGGCTTTCTTGACACACATCTTGGAAAGGAGATGGGTCTTCTATAACCTAAGCTGGATAGCTACGATTTCAGAGAATTGCATCATACAAACTCTGTCCATCAGTAATTTTATTAGCTTATCCTTTTGCTATTAATCTTCCTCCTTTCTAGTTCTTGCTACATAGCATGTATGATCATTTTTAAGGCAGCAATGGGACTTTATGCAGGACCTTGACAACTCCCTCATACCCATCCTGCAAATGGAAACACTAAACATGACCGTCTTCAGCTCTACTTGAATCTGCCTCTGTCATTGCTGCCTTAACGATGTATATAGGGTCGTGGTCTTTAGTGTTCCAAGAAAACAAAATTTATTTTACACTGAAAGTATGTCAGCAACATGTGGTTTTATAACTACTAAGATTTTTGCATCAATGCAGGAAACTGATGTTCCATTTTGTATTTATTTGTATATGATATTTAAGCCTGGTTTGATTAGAATTAAGAGAGGTGACAATCCTGGTCATGTTGAACTATATGTCATAAGAGTTCCGTGTTCCCCTACATAACTGCATTGGCCCGGAGGACCACGTGGTTTGGGCCAAGAGTCTCATGGTGGGAGAGCTATGCTTGGTATTCTTGAGAGTTCTTCAATATAATCCCAAAATGCACATAATGAGCCACTATTGTTGGAAGTTAAATTTCTGCCACGATTGCAATCTACACTAAAGAAACTGAATTTCAGTAGACAGAAACAGGGCTACCTCCATCATTGGTGTTATAGTCATTTATGGGCAAAAGGAAGGGAAGCAGTGAAATGTAATGAAGGGAACATGGTCTCTGAGGTCAGAGGTGGCTCCTTGGACTCTTACTGTCTGATATTGGTACCACATAACTTCTCCGGGCCTCAGTTTTCTCATCTGGTAAATGAAGTTGTGGTGAAGGTTAAATAAAATCATGCCCCCTGTAGAGAATTGGTGCTCAAAATTCAGATACATCCTCTTCTTCCTGCACAAGTCTGGTGCTGTGATTCCCACTGTCACTGGTGGGAACAAGGGTGGCAAGTGGTTCTCAGAGTGGTGGGACAGGGGAGGGGACCTGAGCTTCACAGGTATGAAGAACACTGGATTGGTGGGCTGAGACTTCCTGGTTCTGTACCCTCTCACTGCCCCGCCACACTCTATACCTTCTTCCACTGACACGTGGTCACACCCACTGTGATCGCCAGTGTCTTTGCCCCCTGACTAGATTTGAAACATCTTCTGTGCCTTGTCTTTTCATCTCTGTAGTCCCAGCACCTGGGACTGTTGGCAGAATGAGTGAAATGACCTTTAGGTATTTGTATTTGGTAGATTGCCTGTCAGAGGTTACTTGGCTACAAAGAATGTTCTAGAACTACAGAATCTGAATCTGACCCTTTGAGAGATGATTAGAGCACTTGTTCTCCATCCCTACCTTTCCTCCCACTTTCCAACCTAATGAAGGATGAAGATGAAAAAATAATGAAAAACAAAGAGTTTTGCATTTATCACTTGTTCTTTTTTTTTTTTTTTTTTAACTTTTTGGTTAGGGAGATGTCTTCCTCATGCAGAGAGGCTGTGTGAGAATGCACCTTCACATTCTTTTCTTACCCCTCCTTGTCCTGTGTTCCTATGTTTCTAGCCTCAGTGAGCATGTCTTTTTAGGTGGGTAATGAGGATATCTCTATTCAGTGATGCTGGGAGTAGTCGCAGCAACTGTTGTGAAGGATTTTCCAACAGGAAATGTGGTACAGTACCCAGTACTCGGCTGCTGTCACCTCCCTCTCCCCTGATGAGCACATGGTGCTGCCTGTCAGATGTTGGGGAAGCCCTACAGAGAGTCTGTTCCTTATTGTGCTGTGGAGCTCTCAGAAGTAATCCAGAACATTTCCCTCAGGCTACAGATCCTGAGTAGATTCTCCGCGTCCCAGAGTTAGTGTTATACAAACTGCAATTTGTGAATCCCAAATTTCATAAGAGCAGTAGCAGCAGCAGATGGTGAAAATACATTTCTAATTCATTTAAAACCCACTCCAAGAAATGAGTTCTCCCTGTACTCTTCACATTGTTATTTTTCTATATGTCTCTTCCATGCCTTCTAAATAAAATAATTATGAAGGGGAGAGACTGGCTTATGTTTCCCTCTGCTGAGAGGCAGGAGTAGTCTATGTACCACGGTCTTACTGGGGAATCATAATATCAGCCTCTATTCCTAAGAACCAGGAGCTTAATTTTGTTGTTTTTCAAGGCTGAGGCTCTAGTGATGGCAAGGAGCTACGGTGTAATTTACCTTTATGACTACGGAGGAGCTTCTTGTTTTAAAACGTATAGCTGTGTCAACGTCAATCAATAGTCAGTTTGAGTCAAGGGCTTAAGGAATAACTTCATCCTTGGTTCTCACGAATTTTATGTATCAAAAGCAAAGTTTTAGTAGCTTTAAAAAATAGCTTTTATAATCATGATTGTGATTGTCGGTAGATTAGAAAATTAACTGACTGGAAATCAATCAAGGAATCTTTATTAGAAGACTGCCAAGTGCAAAACACTTGATTAAAGTGTAAAGGCTCTTTCCTGGAGGAGCTTAAAATCCGGTGGAGACAAAATACACAAGCTGGCACGAGGTAGATTATATTTATGGGGCGTGTCTTACCAACAGCACACCTCCGGGAACCAGGGAACAGGCTGAAGGACTGGGGTGAGGTGTTCCGTCCCTGGAGCCTGTTCACATCCAGGCTCCCCGTTTGGGCAGAGAGGAAGTCTAGGGCCTGGCCAACGAATGGGTTTCAAAGCTGGTCTTGATGGAGTGAGGGGAGTTGGGGCATGATTGGGGTGGGTCCTGATTGTGGGTGTAGGGCAGAGAGGAGCAAAACCCAAGAGGGATGACCAGTTAGGTCAGAGAGTAAAGCAGTTAGGAAAACAGAGCTGGGAATATCCCTGGAGCAACAGTTTGCCCTGGAAAGAAGTCTTTTACCAGGAGACTCTGCTCTGCCCCAGCAAATGCACCGTCAGGTCAGATAGTGGCTCTTATCAGAAGCCCTCTTCCCATTCCTGCCTAGAGACTGGACCAACCTTCTGATATGCACAAATCCAAGAAAATCAGGAAGCAGTCAGCTCCCATCCGTGCAACCAACAGACTAAACTTATCACGTATTTTGGCAAAGTTCCCTTTCTTTTTTTAAATGATGTTTTCCATCTTGTTTTAGTTCATGGAAGATTGTTCACTAAGTAGTCAAGATCCATTGCCCGGCCGGCCAACTCAGATACAGAAAACTACATAAGATATGACACTAACTGCATTTGTAGTAGACAGATAGGTCACTTTGTGAGGGGGGGGGAGGGGGGAGGATGAGGCATTTGCTAATGCTGTGGTTTTGTTTGAAGGGCCACAGTCAGGATCTAACTCAGCTCCCTCCCTTGGTGGGTCAGAACACAGCTACAGAAAATTCTCGTGAAGCTGGCTTAGAGTATCCTTAATCTCCTTTCACTAATACAGATCAACCACAGGCAGAACATGTCCTTTGTCCCGGAGAGCCTGCGTGCGGACGCAAAAGGCTTTGGCATTGGGCGGATTCCCCGGGCTCAAGCAGCTCTAGCTGGTGGAACAGGTGCCATCCCTTGAAATAAGGCCCAGCGTCTGTTTAGTGTGACCTTGGTTAAGCCATCAGATTATGCTTTTGTCTCTCTTCAGTGCCACTGGATAGCTACTGATTAATATTTACTGAAGGTTCACGATGTACCAGCTGCTACTGTGATGAAAGTAGCTGATTAGGTGTTGAAATTGCTATTTGTTTTTCCTGAAAGAGTTGGGCTACTTGAAACTTTCTGTGAACCACATTGCCAGGGGCGGTGCCAAGGGCAACTGCCCCGTCAGGGTTGGGGCGCTCAGGGCTTTGTGGGGACAAACCTAACAAGCTTGGAGGGGCAGGCAGCTTCACTCCCTTCCTGAAGGAACCTGTTATGGAAAGAAAAAAAAAATACTTCTTTCTGCTCAGAGAAAAGTAGATGGTGGGGATTTACACTTCCCAGACAGAAAGATGCTTCATGTCTAACTGTTCAGGGTAGGCAGACAGTCTAGGAAAGCAAGAGGAGATCTTTCTAAGTAAAACTTTTGGCTGGGAGCCAGAAGATTGTCACAGGAATGCTCTGCCATCATCACCAACCCTGCTTTCTGTTGCATTTGGTCTTCTCTATGGGATCCGGGAAAGAGAAAGAGAGACTACGACAAAGCGGCCTTTAGGATAGTAGAAAAATGTCAGGGACTCTGAGATGAGACCGGTATGCAGACTCTGCAGGCTGATAACCCAGAGTTTGGGGAGAGGGGAAGGTGTGGGAGGGCAGGGCACGAAGATTAGGGGGCAAGGGAAGAAGCTCACATGGGCTTTCTCTGTAATTAAGCACAAGAATATATGAGTGCATATCTAAAAAAGAATGTATTTTTCTTTTCATAAGTTTAATAGAAACAACATTTAAAATACATAAAATTTGGCAATTATACTTATTTCTGACATAGGGAAAAATAATCTGGGGATATGAAGGGAGGGAAGGATAAAACAGTGCTTTTTTAAATTTCCAAAGCAGCTAGTTTGGAAGTCTTAGGGTTGGGGATGGGTTTGATTATACTCCAAGTTGCAACATCAGAATTAGAAAAATACCATGGAAGACAGGAGATGCTACCAGGAGACAATCTTCCTGGCAGCACATTCTACCTAAATTCATGAGTATTTAGAAAGAGCCCCACTTACCATCTAAGAAATCAATTATAATTTCAAAATTGTAGCAGAAAGAATTCTTTTTCAGAGTTGAGCTTTGTCATATGTGTAAACGAGAAAGTGAATAAAGGCAGGAGAAAGGAAGGATGGAACAGAGAGGGGAGTAGAACTAATGATAGAAAAAAATAGAAATTGTAAAGGGATTGTAACTTCTGATGCCATAGAAATTTTTAAAAATCATGAAGTATTACGATGTATCTCTTTGTGCCAATAATGCTGAATAGTAAGATGAAATGAATAATTTCCTAGAAAACAATGAATTACCAAAATGATTTCAGAAGAAGTTGAGAGTCTGAATAAAATAACAACCATTAGAGAGACTGAAATCAGTAATCAAAAGACACAAAGCCTGAATGGTTTACATATGATGCTTAACAAATCTTCAAGGAACAAATAATCTCTTCATTATATCAACTATTCCAGAGAGTAGGAAGAGAGAAAGCTACCGAATGCATTTGGCTAATAAATAAAAATGAATAGAAAGTACAAGAACATTATAGACTAATCTCAATAATGAATGTGAATGAAAAATCCTTAAATAAAATACTAGCAAATTAGGTCAGCAGTATGTATGACCAAGGACAATATACTTGAGGAATGTAAGCATAGCTTAATATTGAAAAACTCTATTAATGAAATATAATAAACAGATTAAAAGAGATTATGTCATAAACCATATCATCATATCAACAGACACAGAAAGTTTTTTTTTACAGAATTCAACACTCATTTAGGATTAAGAATTCTTACCAAGGTATAAAAAGAAACTTCCTTAACCTGATAAAAGATAGTTCTTTAAAACAAAATTCCAAATTAATCTACAGCACTGCAATTCCAAATGAAGTCCCACAAGAGATTCTCATGATCCACAGCAAGCTGATCTGAAGATTCTTACAGAAGAGTCAAAGGTTAAAAAGAGTTAAGGTAAGTTTGAAATAGAGGAGAGTGGGACTTGCCATTACTCTGAAGCCTTCCTACTCTGAAGCCTTCCTTGGTAGTGAAGGCATGTGGTAGGGGTGCAGGATATATTAAAAAGTACCAAGGAAACAGAAACAGCTCCAAACATATGTGAAAATATCTGTGTGACACAGGTGACATTGTAGATCAGCACGGGAAAAAAAATCTTTAATGCAAGTGGGAAATTGATCAGGTTCCTACTTCCTAACCCAGACAAACGAATCCAGAGGGATCAATGCTTTACATGTGAAAAGCAGAACTTTAAAACTTTTGGAAAAAACTTTAAAACTGAAAAAAACCTTTTAACACAGGAAACTGTATGATTTCAAGGTAGGGAAATCTTTTTTAAATAAGACATCAGAAACATAAGCCATAAAGAAAAATATTAACAAACTGGACTACATTAAAATTAAAGATCTCTGTAAAACAAGACCCCACATAAAACACACACACACACACACACACACACACACACACACACACACAGGGAAAAAAAATCTGCAATGGACACAACTTTCAATTTCTTACTATTAGAAAACATACTTACAAATCAATAATATAAAACGACCCAATAGAAAAAAAAAAGCAAAATCAATGAACAGACAATTCACAGTATGAGAAATTCTCATGGTCCTTAAACATGTGAAAAAATAGCCGTTCCTGTAATCAGGGAAAATTCAAATGTCATTCCACCCTCAAATTGGCCCAAATCAAGAGCCTTGACATGCCGAGTAGTGGAAAAGATGGGGAGGAAAGGAAGCTCTCAGGTACGGCGGCTGAGAGAGCTGAAGCAAGGCAATTGTTCTGGAGAAGGATGTGGCAATAAAGTCAAGAAGTGCTGCCTTGTGACTCACAATTCCACTTCTAGGCATATAAAGAGACTCGCGCTCGTGTGTGTAGGAAGATAGATAGAGGAGCCTTCACTGCAGCATTGTTGGTAATACAAAAAGTAGGAAACACTGTCTAAATCTGTCAAGAAGAGACTATAATCCATCCTGAGGCGTCTTACAGGGGAACTCCGCATAGCACTTCACAAGGAACCTGTATCGAATGGATAAATCTAAAAATTGTATTTTATATAACGTAAGGGAGGTAATTCGGGCTGCTGGCGACCTCTGGGAGGTTAAAGAGAAGAGGATCACGGTGCGATACGTGTACTATTTTATTCCTTAGGAACAAAACAGTCTGGAGCTGTGGGGCAACGTGTGAGGTTGCGATGAAGCGGGAGGTGGATAGGTTATGCTATCCTCAGTTCTTTTCTATAGATCAGAAATAACTTATAATAAAAATTAAAACAAAGGAACAGTTAGAAATGAGTTGCTTTTATGTGATTGAAGTGAAATGCAGCACAAGGGGCATTGGGTAAACAGAGACTGACAGCATCCTTGCAGCCAGGTCAGTGAGGATTGGAAGGGGCTGTATTATCTGCACCCAGATAATACATGGCAAGGATGGCAGAACATCCCCGAGGAGCGGTGGAGCCAGGGAGATGCCCAAAGGAGGGCTGACAGCACTAGGAACCTGCTAGTTATACTGCTATTAGGCTGGCGCCTTCCTTAATCACTCTGTTTTTCACCGCACAGTTTTCTCATTTTCTTTTCAATGCACGCCTTTAAAAAAAAAATCTGATGTTCTGAGACAAAGAAACATTTTAGTGCTTTGTAAACCAGATGAAGTAGACCCTCCCAAAGGCCATGTTCTCAGTCATCTGGCCTCTTAGACACTGGCCCTGCCTGGGAGCCCTGCTTTGCATCGGGCTGTGGAAAGGGTTTGGATTCAGAAGCCCTCTGAGACTGGGTGGGTCAGATTTTAGAGTGAGGTGTGGGCAGGAGTGGAGGGGGTGGGGGGGCAGGGGAAAGGGCGTCTAAAGTAGGACGTGGCTACACACCGGGCTGACTATTGCCACACAGAAATACGGGTGAGTGTCATTGGATTTGCTAATTCAAAGGAAGCCAGAAATATGGATTAAAAAAAAAAAAGATGTGAGATTTCCTGTTTTTAAATGTTTTAAGTCATTTAAACATTCTTTCTTGTCTTTCTTTCTTTCCTTTTTTTTTAAGATTTTATTTATTTATTTATTTATTTATTTATTTATTTATTTATTTGACAGAGACAACCAGCGAGAGAGGGAACACAAGCAGGGGGAATGGGAGCCTGATGTGGGGCTCGATCCCAGGACTCTGGGATCACACCCTGAGCCGAAGGCAGATGCTTAATGACTGAGTCACCCAGGCGCCCCTCATTTAAACATTCTTTTTTTTTTTTTAAAGATTTTATTTATTTATGTGACAGAGAGACAGCCAGCGAGAGAGGGAACACAGCAGGGGGAGTGGGAGAGGAAGTAGCAGGCTCCCAGGAGGAGCCCGATGTGGGACTCGATCCCGGTACGCCGGGATCACGCCCTGAGCTGAAGGCAGACGCTTTAACGACTGCGCTACCCAGGCGCCCCTCATTTAAACATTCTTAAAAAACTACACAAGACAGAGCAACAACAACAACAACAGCCATGAAACATGAGCAAGCTGCTCCTTGGGGTCTTTCAGTAGTCTCTCTAGCAGACTATCTTCTTTGGAGTCCACAGAGAAAGCACCAGCTGCTGGGAGCCGTGACTGGTCACATTACTCCTCCCTGTTGTGGACGGACTATAAGTGCAGGACAGTAATGACCTCTCTCTCTCTCTCCCTCTCTCTCTCGGCCCTCAAGAGCTGGTACAGTAAAAAATAATGCAAAGATATGCCTGGTCAGCTTGACCAAACTGGACCTCAGAATGAGCTGGAAGGAGGCATGGAAATTCCTTAGCAATGACCCATGATCTCCTGCTACACTCTCCCTTTGCTACACAGTCCCTTCCTCCCCCCCCCACTCGCTTTCATTCCATGAGTGGCCCCTGAAGGCATCTGAGTTTTATAACAGCTTATTGCAAAAGGGGAAGCCATGGAGAGAGGTGTGAGGGCGACACTGCAGTGTTACATCAAGAGAAATCGTCCCTGCTGTGGAGGAATTTGAGAGCGCTCTGTCGGGCACACGTGCGCCCCCAGGGTCAAAACGACACCTGAGCCCTCTACTACGGTCTTTTTCCTGTGAAGGAGAGAAGATTGTAGAATCAAAGGAAGAGATTTAGAATTGTTATAGAACTGCTCTTATTTGCAGCTATAAAAAGGCATTGTATATTTCCCCGGCCCAGTGAAATGATAACTCTTGCGTTTTATTTTTGGAAAAAGTACTTTTCATCTTGTAAAAATTTAATGGCCTCTGAGTGACAGGGAAGTTCCAAGTGGCTTTCAGTGGCTCTTCTCTGGCTGCTGCAGAAAGTGGAAGTGAGGGCCTGGGTCTCCCCCTGCTTGGAGGTCAGACAGGCAGGCAGAGGAAACACTCCCTCCCCAATGGCTGGGTGCTTCCATCTAACCAACTGCCAGCACACGCTCTCTTCTCTTCTCGGGAGCCTCTCTGAGCCAGGGCCAGGGCAAAGGGAGCCAGGCCTCCGGTAACATTGCTAACATCAACAACCAACAGTTGTGTAGCGGTGCTTTTCAATCTACAGATGTTTGAGTGTCTTCATTACTTTTCTTCTAAGATTTGGAATAAGCAAAGATTTCTTTCCACTTGCAATGAATATAAAGTGATCATACATCAGATCATTAAGAGAAGACTCAGAGTGGGGCTTCTTGAACTTGGCCGTGCACCGGAGTCACACCTGGGGGGCTTGTTAAAATGCAGATGCTGATCCTGTGAATGTGGGTGAGTTTGAGATGCTGCAGAGCTTCCAAGCTCCCAGGTGCTGCTGATGTTCCTGGCCCTTGGGCTGCACCTTGCGGAGTAAGGGAGGTCAAGCCTAAGAGAAGGGGGCGGGGGAGTACGGGAGGGAGAGGCATAGCTTCCCCTTCACTCTGAGGACATGCCTTTTCTTCTTGTCCAGGATGATAACCTGTCATGACAGCCTTGTTGGGAAAAGTCCCTAGCTCGGTGGTAGCTGACACAGCAAGGGCCCGGGGGACAGGTGTGCTCCTTTGTGGAGGAAGATGACACTGCCAGCAGTCATTGTTCTCAGAACAGCAGCTCTGGAGGAGGTGAGCTGAAGATCAGAGGGTGACCGTAGAATGAAGCTTCTTGGACTCAGGAAAGTGGCAAATTATCAGTTGTGTGTTGGCTCCGTGGTGGTAGCAGGTTAGGTAAGTGAGAGGAGGAGGGGAATGCTGTCAGTCTGTTCCAAGATTTTCCTTGTTGCAGGCGGGAGGGAGTGAAATTAAACCCTCGAGCGCCAGGCCTTTTGGCCCAAGTCCCTGGCATACAGATGGTGTCACAGGCAGGCCCGCCCCCTCCTATCTCTGACATGGAGGTGATGAGGGCCTCTGGGCCCCACAGGACCACGACAGATGTTGTTTGGTTTCAACAGCCGAGTGAGAGCTCCATCCGCAACGTAAACATCTCACGTGCTCAGCTGGTCCCGTCGCTGCTCAGAAAAATTGTCTTGTGATGTCTTTGCATCCACCTTGCCGTGTGAAAGGTGCTGAGCTACTGATGGGCAGGGCTTGTGGTGTTCCCCTCAAGCTGGCCCTGCGTGCGATTTGTGCGCGGCTGGAGAAGCCCTAGGTCCTGGACCTGGCTGGAAACCTGACGTGCCCACAGTCTGTCAGGACACCCCAGTGGGTGAATTTGGCTCAGTACCACCTCAGACACGCTGCGAAAGTCTCTGGCATGACCATGTCCATCCGTGACTGGAATAAAATAGAGCCTTCAGGCCTCATTTTAAGGCTCTTTTAATAATTGTGGAACATCTCCACCTAATTCCGATCACTCCCCAGGGCAAAGCCACATTACCTAAGATTCTTCCTAAATAATTTTGGGCAGTGGTAAAGAATTTTTTTTTTAAAACATATATATTTAAGAAATCTCTACACCCAACATGGGGCTCAAACTCATGACCCCGAGATCAAGAGTTGTGTGCTCTACTGAGCCAGCCAGGCGCCCCTAAAGATTTATGAATTTTTTAAAATGAGAATTATGTCCTACACTAACTAAGGGGGAAAAAGTTAAAGGAAACAACGGTCTCCAACTGACAAAGGAGCAAATAACCTAAATTGAAGAAATGAATGAGCATGCGTAGGCGAGTCCACACTTGCCTATTGATGCTTCTTCCGGAAATAAGGAAAATACGCTATGTATATTTCATGGAATATCAAAGTTGTGAAAACTGCAAGCAATGCTTTATCTGCTCTCAGAAAACGGTAGTGTCAGGAAAAGCTATGCTTGGAGAGAATCCGTAGGAGGAAAGGCTCATGTCTGGCTCATGTCAAGGTAGGTGGGCTAATAGGTGTAATTTGGGTGGGTACCGGGACGCTGCACGCCTCCCAATTCCCGGCGGTACCGCCTTGATCACTTACAGAGGAAGACGGGAATGTCCCTTTGTTGTAAATGGAAAGACTCCTGTGGGGGGGCATCCCCACTACCCTGTGCAAGATCATGCATCTGCATCACTATCTCTGCCTCCCCACTGCTGTCACACAAACACTGACCACCAGATTATGCCTTCTCCTCTTTCTGCCAGGCACTCATCACCTCCAGTCAGTGTTTCTTGTTCCCTTGTCTGGCAGTTGGGCCCTGCCAGAGGCTCTTTGGAAGAACAACCAGTATTCGAGGAGCAACTATTTTGTAACAGGTGCTTTCAAGGATCTCACCTAATCCCACTCCAATGAGGGGGGTGGTGGGGGACATTGTTTTTATTATTCCAACTGTGAGAAAGCAAAACTTGGGTTTTTTTTGTGTGTTTTTTTTTTTAATTTTTTTTTTTTAAAGATTTTATTTATTTGACAGAGATAGAGACAGCCAGCGAGAGAGGGAACACAAGCAGGGGGAGTGGGAGAGGAAGAGCAGGCTCCCAGCAGAGGAGCCTGATGTGGGGCTTGATCCCATAACGCCGGGATCACGCCCTGAGCCGAAGGCAGGCGCTTAACCGCTGTGCCACCCAGGCGCCCCTTCTGGTTTGTTTTTTAAATCAAATCTGCATGGCATACATCAGAGCCGGGTTTTGAAGTCATATGGACTCTTAGTGAGCTTTCTATTGGCTCAGCAAAGCAATGACGGGGCTGTGGTTCCTTGTATTTGTGACCTGCCTTGCAGGTCACAAATAAATGAAGCGGCCTTAACCTGCAGGATACATGGTACCCTCCATGGAGTAAGAGAACATGATTACCCTGAAGTACTGGCCGTGCTGGTTTCCTTTAAGTCTGAATTTTAATAATGGGGGTTTTGAAGATGAAAGTCATCACTGAGACCCCCTACTCTGGGATGGTGGGATGCAGAAGTGGCCAAGGGATCTAGGAAGAGGGCAGGACTTGACTTTGTGCTAGGCCAAATGTGAGTGGTGCCGACTCAGGGCACAAGGATGAGCCCACATGATTCTGTCGGGTAAGGAACTTTGTCGAGCTCCTACTGTGTACATGGCTTCAAAAAGGAATAAGCAGACACAGCCTCAATTTGGAGGAGAAGCGACCCTTCGAACAGACTCGGGACAGAGCTGGCCCACCCAGAGAAATGTGAAAGTTGTGGTGGGCAGACAAGGTAACCCCCCAGAATATTTTAGATGCTCATGTGCCAGAGCTTTCCTTTCTTCTTGATGGTCGAATTGCTTTTTGCTAAGGAGATAGGGTTAGGCACAGGTTGAAGACCACATTTCTAGCTTTATGCTCTTCTTTCAGCAGAAAGATACAAGTTTCTGTTTTGAAAAGCTGTTCTCTGTTCCTTGTAGAACATCTCTCTATCATTAACTATTATGTGCCACTCTTCACAATTTACTGGTGACAGTCATTTTCAGCAAAGAGATAAGTCACAGAAACCTCCACAAATTGTAAAGGAAATCTAAAGTCTTCCTTCCATTTTTTCCCCCCAGAACTAAAGATAATTAACATCCAACAACAGTCCAGGGACTCTCCCACTGCACACACAACAACCGACGCCTTAGAACGAACGGGAAAAGGGTAAAACCATGTAGAAGATGTGCATCAAAGAAGGGCAGTGAAAGAGAGATCTTCCAAAGGCTGATTGGGACATGTTTGGAAGGGGGCTTTTCTGAGAGTTATCTGCCTGAGAAAGATGGTCAGTGTCCTTTCTGCTGAGAACTTCAGTCAATTATAATCACAGCCGCACCACTGAGATGCCAATTTATGCACAGACGCTACTAAAAGGAGCAATTTTCACAAAGTGCACCACACACTAATTCTCCAAAGACACTCTGTTGCAACAGGCAAGCGGTCGCAGCTTCGGAGATGCCGCAGGCTGTGTGATGCTGGCGAGCCGGCGTGAGAGTTTTTACCCTCGAGCACATTGTTGCTGTTTTTAGGTAGAGAGAGAGAGAGACTGCGTGCTGGAGTATGGAACCATGGGGTAGGGGTTTGGGGGGAGAGGGAGAGAGAGAGAGAGAGAATCTTAAGCAGATTCCACGCCCAGTGCGGAGCCCAATGTGGGGCTCGATCTCACAAACCTCAGATCAGGACCTGAGCCGAAATCAAGAGCCAGACGCTTAACTGACTGAGCCACCCAGGCGCCCCATTGAGCACATCGTTTTTGAACAATGAAGGGCCACCCTCCAAAGCTGAGAAAAGGGTACGCAGGACTGGTCCCATCAATGAGAAGCTCCTAGATCGTGATTCTCTTCCGAGGTATAATGGACTTGTGTGATGGTTTACACTAGCAAGAGTCACGAATGGAATTCTGAAGTCTGATTTGATGAAAGCACTGTATGAATTTAAACTCTTCTATTGTATCTCCTACAGCACAGAAGTGCATTTTCTCAAGCATCTGCTAGCTATATAGTTAGCAACACAAATGTAAAATAAATGTACAGTGGGAAACTTATTAATTTATTCATTCAAATAATATTTATCAAAGGCCTTTTTTTTGAGCGTCTCATTGATACAAATAGCCAAGGAAGAGCTTGGGGGAAAGAATGAAATTAAGAATGTTTCAGTATGAAGAGAGATTAAGAATGGCTACTAGAGCAAGTAAGTCCTGTTGGATAAATTCAATTCAATTCAATTTCTAAGCATTTGCCACATGCCTATTGTGCGTCAACACTGGGATGGGAAATGTTGGGGACACAAAAATAAAGCCATGTGTACCTTCTTGAAGCCGGCGATCTCAGACACTTACATGTTGGTAAAGGTTATCATTATGAATTATTAGTTACAATCTCCTTCTCAAATGAAATATTCGTCCATTTTGTCTTCAGCTGTCGTTGCAATACTGTTCCATTAAGTACACCGGTGGAGATTGTAGTGTTCTAAACGTTGGAAGCTTTGTGAGGCATTCCTTCATTCAGTACACATCTACCAAATAACTTTTGTGTGCCAGGCACTGTACACTTCCCTCTATAAAATTTTCAACTTCGTTGTATTAATAATTCCCTTACGTGATGCTTTTAGTGAGTAATAATCCATTATCTCATTTGTTCTTTTAGCAATCTTGAAAGGTTGGCAGATAGTAGTATAGATGATGAAACCAAGACTTAAAAAGATGAAGTGCCTGGCTCAAGGTCACACAGCAAACCCCCCCCCCCAAAGAACAAAAAACAAACAATCAGAACTAGAAGGTCTCTCGTTTGACTCCACTGTGTTATATACCTCGTACTTGCTGTTACTATTAACAGCTATCATTAACTTAGTGCTTTGAGACAGATAGTAGACAAATTATTTTGTATATATCTCATTTAAATACTCACAATTACAATTTATGAGGAAGCCAAGATTCAGATAAATTAATTTGCTCGAGGTCATAGGTAGAAGAAGGGACATGCGAGCCATTACCCTATATGGGTTCCTATTCTGGGACACCCTGTTTCCTTTTGATGAGAATGTAGCATGAAGAATGCTCAGGTTCTCCCTGATGTGGCCACCTGGTCCACTTGACACAGTTTGCACTGTGCCCAGGATGATGATACTTCCAGGGGCCCACTAAATGTTTTCATTTTAAGTTCATTTAAAATTAGAAGGAAAAAAAAATGAACATTAACAACTAATACATAATAATGAATCCAGCCTGGATTACATTCATCTTTATCCCAAAGCAGACGTAAAATGCAAATATAAAAAATGTTTTTAATGAAGGAGCGTGTCCACAAACGCAAAAGTGCCTTGGGTCCACGAACGACAAAATGCAGCTGCGGTATGTGGCTGCCTGCCTCATGTATACGAACACTCAAAGACAGTCTGTGAGTTTTCCTTGTGTTGTCTTTCTCTCCAAACCCCTGCGCTGGCCTGGAGGCGCACACCCACTTCTCCCTGCTTCCTGAGAGCCATTTAAACCTGTTGCTGTCGTCACCCACAGGGCGGACAACTGAAACATACCCCAGTTCTCACCCCTGGGCTGCTTCCTGAGTGAATGTCTTTCCCTCCCTTTGGCAGTGAGAGAACTGGTGGGTCACCTTTCTGGATGATCAACTTTTCTACCCTATATTCCAACCACCCCCTATCCCTGCCCTCAATTCTGGCCACCTGCCTAGGTCGGATTTTCATAAGTGAGGACTTTGGAGGAAGAAAGAGACACTATGCCATTGAAGGGTGGTTTGTAGTGATGGATGGTGGCGATATCGGGACTCAGGGAGGAGCCACGTTTCAATCCTCAAGGGCCTGGCTGGAGGCCTCCGTGGAGGCAGGTGTGCACCTTTGGCCCAAACACGCTCTTCCCCTGACACTCCACCAGCGTCCTCTACTTTGAGTGCTTTTACTTTTCTCATCAAATCAATTCAGAATAATGCATTTTACGTCTTCCTGTTTGGGCTGTAACCCTGGCAGCTCAGGTAGGATTTCTCAATGTGCACTTCGTAAAATAGACAGTAAACTTCAGAGTCTCTTCTAATCACAAGGTCCTTATTAGAATCAAGGAACATGAATGTGCAATAATTAAATTTTAAAAAAGCTAGAATAAAATGGAAACCAACCTCCACTGGCTTGTAGACTATTATTTCATTGACCAATAACGCAGCTATTTGCCATACTTATGTTCCTCATTTCAAAGAACTGGACAATTGTTCCTGTGAATCCTTATGCCATCCTTGTGAGGTAAAAGGGGGGAAGAAGAGAATAGTCAAGTAACGTTGGAATATATCTAGACCAAGTGGCCACTGCCCCTCTGCTCTGATCTAGAAAACAGTAGTGATGTCATCTTCATTTGACAAAAAAGAAAGAGAGCCTTTGCAATGGGAACGCTGTCACTGGATGAATGTTTCAGGACATACCACGTCTATTGTAGGCTAATAGCTTACTTTGAATGTGAGTCGATTTATTGGGCTTGCTTTATTGAAACCTTAACAAGCGGGAACAAAAAATACGTCCCAACTCACTCGTGACGTTCACGAAATACGTAGCTTGTACTATTGTGGACTACTTTTTACAAAGGTCCCTTTTGAGATTACAGACTCATCTGGCTAATTTAAGTTTACATAGGAGCATTATTTATGATCAAGAAGAAAGTCTGTGGCCTACAGCTTCAAGACCTGCTCACAAAGTACTTACTGCCCAGAACATAGGTAAGAAGAGTTTCCTATAAATTGACTAAATATTCATATCTGGAGCTACATGACTTCTCACAGCAAGCCATAGACTTCACAATATGGTACTCAGCGATATGTTAATGAGGTGTTACTTGTAGAGCTAGAATGATGTCTAAAGTAGAAAAAAATAAAAAGGCTTATAATTGGATGACCAATTGACTAACATCTTCCCAAGCCATTGACTAACTCATTCATTCATTCATTCATTCATTCATTCATTCATTCGTTCATTATTTACTAAGCTCTTACTCTATGCTAGGCAGAATGCTGGACGTAGTTTGGGAGATAGAAATTCTGTAGAATTCAGAGCTGAAAAACACAGTACCTAACCTCAAGGAGCATGTCTTTGGGGATAGTGTACAATGCAGGGACATGGAGGAGGCTGTGAGAGCAGAGAACAAGGCGCCAAGCACACAGTGGGGTCTCTGACAGGGTCTCTTGAGGAAGAGGACACGTGACCTGACTCAACTGCAAAGCCTGCAACTGATTTAATTGGGAGTCCTACCCTTCTAAAAAAATACTTTCCGACCTGCTTCAAAGCATTAAAATAAATGAGACTAGAAGTTTGCTTTTTTTTTTTTTAATTCATAAAGCAAAAGTGTCAGTAGAGCAGTCATGGTTGCTTGTAGGAAGCACACCTACTTCTCTGAATATCCCTGCAAGTAAATTCTGACAGGTTCAGGAATGTTATCTTGACAAAAGTGTATTCCAAAAAAGGATTGTTCTGTGTGAAATGTGTTCAAACAGAGTAACTGTAATGACAAGAATGTTCTGAGTCTTCCTTTTTAAGCTTTTTAACTCACCAAGTCAAGTACTTCTGGCACAGAAAACTTGATAATTTTGGGATCCTGTGTATGGCTATATTGCACTTGTTATGCAAAAGGGTTCAGTAGAAATTTAAATTAGGTAATTGAAACCTGAGGTAAAAATAAGTCTGTGCAAATATACTTAAAGGACAGTTTCCCATCTTCTAAGCTTTGCTCCATCTACTTTTCATACAGGAGGCTCTACTGAACGTGGAGCCCTTCAGTGTTTGTGCTGGCTAATGTTTCTGTTTTCCAGTAGAACGCTCTGAGTACTAACTAGAACTGGCTGGTCAAGCCATACATGGGAAGAGTGATGGGAGTATGTTCCAGGAGTAACACGGTACAAGTTTCACAATGAGAATGTCTTTTTTTAAAAGTCATGCTCAGCATACCCAGACTTATTTGTTGGCTTTTCTCATTACTGATCGCTCTTTGCCGTCCTCATTTTCACTATCTGAATGTAAATGTAAATTCTGCACATTTGGTTCGGACTGAAATTGATAATTACCGAACAAATATTTATTGAGTGCCCACCATGGGACAGGTGCTGTGCCAGGAGCTGAAGATACGGTGGTGAATAAAACGTCCTGTCCTCTACCTTCACAGCCCTGATAGTATAAGGGAGAAGCAGAGGGTAACACAGAAACTACTGCCAACAGATTGTCCCGAGTAGTGTTGAGCACCATGAAGAAAAGAAACAAAGTGAAGTTAGGCTAGGAGGGGAAGGGTGTCCTTGGAGTGGTCAGGGATCACATTCCTGAGGAGGTGACATTTTGGAGAAGACCAAAAGGATAAGTCAGAGGCAGCAAGCTGAGGAGTGAGAAGACAAGTATTCCACACAAATGCGGAAGAGTTTTGTGTGTCATTAACTCTGAAAGTTAGAAGCTTCAAGAAAGATTTACTTATTTATTTATTTATATATTTTAAAAATATTTTTATTTATTTATTTGAGAGAGAGCACAAGCAGGGGGAGGGGCAGAGGGAAGGGAAGAAGCAGGCTCCCTGCAGAATGGGGAGCCTGCCGCAGGGCTCAATGGATCCCAGGACCCTGGGATCATGACCTGAGCCAGAGGCAGACGTTTAACCAACTGAGCCACCCGGGCATCCGAAAAAAGATTTTATTTTTAAGTAACTTCTACATCCAACGTGGGGCTTGAACTCACAACCCTGAGATCAGGAGTTGCATGTTCTACGAACTGGGCCAGCCAGGTGCTCTTACGAGTTTTTAAGAAGGAAAGTCTGTCATAATTTTGGGAGTCTGTGAATGCCTCTTACATGGAAGCAACTTGAAGAGGGGGAAAGACTAACATTTATTAAGCAATTATTATGTGCCAAGGATTATTCTAAGTGATTTAATAATCATCATCATAATCATCATAATCATTATTCTTTACTAATTATTTAGCGCATGCTAAACACTTTGCGAGAGGCACACAACATGTATTTCCTCACAAAATTTATACAATGAAATACTGGCGAGAGCACCCCAGTCTCTCTCAAAGAAGCTTGAGAACAATAAGGCAGAGCAGAAAGGAAGGCATGTGCTTGGGGACTGGAGGTCTTGGAGCAGAGCTTTCTTAGAGTTAGCAGAGTGGTACCTGGTACCTGGCTGAGGGAACAGAATCCCAGCCTTTCGGGACCAAGCAATGGGCAACTGTTGGCTGCAGAGATGCGGGCTGAGGATGGGAGTAATCAGGCATTTCTGAGGGGAGGTGAGACAAGCTTAGCTAGTTTTATGGCTATAACTGCCAACATCGGGGTGAAGTGAAGGGAAAGAGAGGGCCAGGGTGGTCCTCAGAGGCCAGCCAGGGGCAATAATTCTAGGAAAAGACTAGGAAGGCCTTTGCCAGGAGAATGGCCATAGGTGGAGAGGGGAAGACAAGGTGAGACACGAGGGAGGTGAACTTGGCCAGGCAGGGGGTTGGGGGAGATGATGAGTTCAGTATTAGAGGTTTTGATTTGAGGCGTCAGCTGGACAAACACTTTTCATACAATGCTGATTCTGATTCCTTCTCACAACCATTTCATGAAACCAAACAGAATCCCTTCTGAGAGATTTAATTAAGCAGGGCTTGAATACAGGCTGGCCACCAGCAATTCCTATTCCTTTCCAAATGCTCTTCAAGAAACATCAGATGGCTAACCAAGCCAGGCAATGAAAGAAGAGTAAGTGCTCAGAGCAGCTCCCCATAACCTGCTATATATAGAATCTTATTACATTTATCTTCTGTCTTCCTGTTGTTTTCCATATCTGTATTGGTAAATTATATGACGGGACACATCTGTACTCACTGAAAGCAACAGAAACCTTCCCTATCTGGATCCTTGGTCATTAGCTCAGAGCTCACACTCCTCTGACACATACACACTTGACACAATAGACACTCTGGTCGACCTCAATGGAACCTCCTCTACAGCACGCAGAGGTGTCTACTGAAGGAACTCGCGGGGGGCTTTGGCTTGGT
The DNA here is from genome assembly GCF_024610735.1 of Ursus americanus. Taxonomy (NCBI): domain Eukaryota; kingdom Metazoa; phylum Chordata; class Mammalia; order Carnivora; family Ursidae; genus Ursus; species Ursus americanus. Next base: position 57,825,066 of record NC_142135.1, read on the forward strand.
TTTCCTTTCTGTTCCTATAAACCAGGAGAGATAAAGAGAAGATGCATCTTTAGAATAAATAAGCCTACTTTAAGGATATAAAAGATGGAATTTACAACAAATTGTTTCATATTTCCATAGATCTACTTGGTACATGTTTTTTGTTTGTTTGTTGGTTTGTTTTTTGATAAGGAGCATGAAAAGGCTGACATCAGTCCTTGGGGGTGGACAGTGGGTAGACCACTGGACTCTTCACTCGGATGAATAGTTACAACTCATTTAATATCTTCTGTATTATTTAAGCTCTGATTCCATAATCTTCTCCATCACCCAGCACTCTGCACAGAAGCTACAACTGATGTGAATCAGGATCAGGGGTCAATTGAGGCAATGGGGAGACAGGCTCCAACTGCGTTTTAGAAGGCAGTGATTTTCCCTCGTGCTGCCACCTGGACTGAGTGTGCAGAAGGTTATTATGTATATTGTCACACTTTCACAAATTGGCAGGCTGTCACGTGGGCTCCACACCGTTTCAGAGGCTGGAGGCCCGTGTAGGGGACCATTACCCCTCCAGGGAAAGGAATATTCTCTGTGTACAGATGCCAACCCTTAGAATGGTGACCACTGATGACAAAATGATGGTGAGTGACCCCAGTGGCATGACCCCTAAAAGGAGGTGATATTGATAGGGAAGATGATACAAAACCTTGACTTTTGCTCGTTCTTTCTTTTTCTTTTCTTTTCTTTTCTTTTCTTTTCTTTTCTTTTCTTTTCTTTTCTTTTCTTTTCTTTTCTTTTCTTTTCTTTCTTCCTTCCTTCCTTCCTTCCTTCCTTCCTTCCTTCCTTCCTTCCTCCCTCCCTCCCTCCCTCCCTCCCTCCCTCCCTCCCTCCCTTCTTTCCTTCCTTCCTTCCTTCCTTCCTTCCTTCCTTCCTTCCTTCTTTTTATGCATTAACTAATTTGGGTTTTTGGATAATAATCTGGTATGAATTCTGAAATCTATTAAAATCTACAAACACCTAATAAAAAATTCCACTAATTCAGCATTTATTATCATTTTGACAGGACCAAGCTGGGTTGGCTTATTTTTGCTTGGTAAAACACATTCTTAATAGTGTAAAATTAATAGTGCAAACCAGATTGTAGAGGGAATGTTTAAAATACTTAAAGGACAAATTGTTTTCAGCACTGACAAGCCCTGTAGGAGTGCTGTTTACATAGAAACAAATGACATGCTGCTTACAAACCATTAGAATTTGTTAATTAAATCAGATCTTCCCTACTAGGCAACAGTGAATTGGCTTAATTTGAGTTATTGTACGGTTTTTTGAGAGACTCAAACCGCACTTCTTAACATTCTATTGTAATTAGAAAGAAAACTACTTGGAATGGTGCAAAAAACATGGGATTTAGAGTCAAACAAATCCGGATCTGCATCACAGCCTTCTTCATTCAACTGTCTTTGTGACTTTGGGTGGGAGGCTTAAATCTCTCTGACACTCCGTTTTCTCTAAGGTAAAGCGAAGCTTCTATACTTACCTTGGGTTATTGTGAGGATAGCACAGTTGCATATAAAGCTATTTGAACCTGGGAGCACCTAATAAGGGCTCATTTGTGTTTCTCTCTAGATAGCTTTTGGGTTTGAGAGGTCAAAATATGACTCTACAGAAACACAATACAATCTCACTAACTGGAGAGAAAGTAAGTGGGAATGGTGATTCGATTAATTATAGGAATAGTTAAAATAACAGCTCTCATTTACTAACAGCTATTTAGAACCCTCTTTTTATAGACGAAAAAAACTGTGGAAACTTTTGTCCTTTATAACTTTAGTGTTAAATCCGGTGGCTGAGAATTAGAAAAGAAAGGATTTTCAATAAAAGCACTATCTTAAAAACCATAAAGATCTCTTTAGTGTAAATATTTGGGAAATTTTCATACGTCTTAAATATTTGCCAGCAATTACAAACAATATTTTTTTTATAGGTCTTAGGCTTCATGTAGAAATATTAAGAAAGGGATTGACTGTATAGTTAAAGGCCACTTTTAACTAATGTTCTCAGCTGGCAAAAGCACTGGCAAGCTCATGATTTTTACTCCTCTTTACATCTCTATGCCTGAAAACTAATGATTTGTTTAATTAAATAAAAAAAAATTACAGGGGCACCTGGGTGGCTCAGTCGGTTAAGCATCTGCCTTCTGCTCAGGTCATGATCTCAGGGTCCTGGGACGGAGTCCCGCATCAGGCTCCCTGCTCACTGGGGAGCCTGCTTCTCCCTCTGCCTGCTGCTCCCAGCCCCCTCCCTGACCCCCCCAAACTTGTGCATGCTTATGCGTGTATATGCGCGCTCTCTCTCAAATAAATAAATAAATAAATAAATAAATAAATAAATAAATAAAATATTCTAAAAAAACTACATCTGACTTGTCTCTAGACTTGAAAAAATTAAAAATGGTCATTTCACAAATTTCTTTGAGTCTCAAATTTCTAGCGTTTCTCAGTGAAATAAAAACCCAACCAAATGTTTTGACTTGGTAACAATTCTGATTACCACAGACAGTCTTGGCCACAAGAGACCTAACCCCTCCCTATTTTACCGGGCACTCGTGGAACATTACGAAATCACCTTAATTAGCAGTTAGATTTAAGCACAGCGTTTATTTTAACAAGATTAACGAACTTTTGTGAAATAGTCTTTGATTTGCTTTGCTTTCCAGGTCAGGCAAATTGAGATTTTCCATTTGGCAGGGAGCATCTGGTCCAGTCCTGATGCGGGAAGGGTCCATGTCAAACCGAGATCGGCCCCCTCCCACGTTCTGCTGCACAAGGACACCCTTGGTTCTAATCTCATGCATTGGATTTTGAGCTCTCAGTCTCCCCTGAGCTTTTACTCTCTCCAGACCCATCTCTGGGGAGAGGTGCTGTAAACTACCTGAGAAAAGGTTACAAGTAAGAGGAGTTAGTAAGTATTTCTTGGCTTCAAACTGCATGGCTATGATCAAATGCTTATTTTTACTCAAATTGCATTATGACAAGTGACATAATGGGTTCGAGGTTAGGAATGTACAGAAAAATCACACTTTGTGAATTTGATCATTTGGAGTTGTTTCCAGTGGGGACATTAGCAAATGTGTAGGAGCTCAACATTTATAAATGGCCTCTGTTCAGACAAGACAAGCACTTCAGCTGAAAAGGAAGAGAAGTCACTCTCCTCATTATGGACTGTACTATTTTGAGAACAAATAAATAAATGTACATAGAGAAGGAACCTCTTGTGTCCTTCTAGCTTTTTGAGGTGGGTTTAATGTGTAGATTCTTCTAAACTAGACAATTCGCTTACTCACATCCTTATTTGTGAGCAGCTACTGTATTCTCAGCAGTTTGTAAGGTACTTTGGTGTCATTAAAAAATAAGTCACAGTCCTTAATTTGGAGGGGTTTACCACATGCATGCACATAACAAAATAACCTGAGTGTAATTATAGACAATATGGATCTAATATCATAGATTAATAACTATATGTCAGGATGCATAAGAAATTTTTATTTTTACTTTTTTCATAAAAAATTTTTGTATTGGGTAATCAGAAGGGGGAATGAAACATGAGAGACTATGGACTATGAGAAACAAACTGAGGGCTACAGAGGGGAGGGGGGTGGGGGAATGGGATAGACCGGTGATGGGTAGTAAGGAGGGCACGTATTGCATGGTGCACTGGGTGTTATACACAACTAATGAATCATCGAGCCTTACATCGAAAACCGGGGATGTACTGTATGGTGACTAACATAATATAATAAAAAATCATTATTAAAAAATAAAAAAAAAAATTTTTGTATTGGCTCACTGGCTGATCATAGCTGAGAATGACTAAAAAACAAGACAAAACAAACCAAAAAACCAAACTTATGACCATGAGCAAAAAAACCAAACAGCAATTACACACTTTGAAAGATGATCAAGTAATTAATACATGTAAAAATACATATTAAGAACCTACAATATGCTAGATATATAATGATATAAGTTAAAAATTCTCCCAAAACTTACTAATGAAATGCATATCTGATGTAGGAAAGATGCTGGGTTTGAAGCCGATAGCCAAAAAGAATTCTTGAGACGTCTTTGGTGCAAAAGGGTGGTATTATTAAAGCATGGGGACAGGACCCATGGGCAGTAAGAGAGGTACTAGGGTCATGAGGAGTGGTCCATTATATACTTTCAAGTTGCGAGGGGGTTAGGGATAGCGTAGGTCTCTAAGGAATTTTGGAAGCAAGGTTTCCAGGACTTTGAGGGGTTAGCTGTTGTTGGGAAAAGGTCATTTACTACTGTTTAGTAAAAACTCAGTCATGAGGGGCGCCTGGGTGGCTCAGTCATTAAGCGTCTGCCTTCAGCTCAGGGCGTGATCCCGGGTCCCTGGGATCGAGACCCGCATTGGACTCCCTGCTCTGCTGGAAGCCTGCTTCTTCCTCTCCCGCTTCCCCTGCTTGTGTTCCCTCTTTCACTGGCTGTCTCTCTCTCTGTTTATTTATATAAATAAAATCTTTAAAAAAAAAACCCTCAGTCATGAGACTCTTCAGATGTATATCAATGGGCCATATGCTTGGAAGATGATTGCCAACATGTATCTCGGGGGGTAGGGATAAAAGAAGTTTCCAAAGGAATTTTTATATGTTAAAGTAGACTTACAGGATCCTGGGGGCTTGGCTAAGAATGCCTTTTGCCCTTAGCAATAACATGGAGGCAGCTGAGGTCCTAGAGGAAGGTCACTCTACCTGTTTCAAGGACTTGTTTGTGGGCTATAGGTAGTAAGGAAATTTAATTTTTTCTTTTGCCTTTGTTTCCCACATCATAATCTTTTGGTTAGGTAGAAGCCAGTTTCAAAAACTTCTCTAGAATGTTCTTAAAGATGGCGAATTTTCAAGTATCTTCTAACGCATTCAGTACTGTTTGTTTTCTGTTGAGTAAATGCGTCTTTAATAGTGATAAAAATTTTATCCAAGTGCTGAATGGACTGAAAACACAATAATACGGGAAGGGCTTTATAATCACAGAAGACTTCTCAGAGGAGGAAGAAATTTTAAATCAAGTTTTAAAGACACCGTTGGACTGATGCAATGAAGGCATTTCTGAAGAGAAGAATGGCATGAGCCAGGATTTAGAGATAGCAGCCAGAACGAGGTCAGGAAAACAAAACCTGTCTGAAGCCCTCCTAAGCTTTTTGGCACATTCCTTTCATGAGGTGGTAGCAGGGCAGTGATATCCTGAGTAACCTCACCTTTCTCGCCTGTCCAGCAGGGCAGTACTGGCACGGACGCCAGAGGACATCGGAGCCTAGGAGGAATTTGATGTGCAGATTTTATGTCTGAGTTCACTCTGTACAATGCGAGTCTGTGTGCCTCTGGCCCTGTGGCTCCAAGGACAATTCTCTGGCCCAGCAGAATTACACTTGTGAAAGAAAGCAGAACTTCTATCAGCTCAGTGGGCACAATACCCTCTCAGATACTTTGCACAAACAGATTTTCGCTTTTGTCCCTATATTTTAGCATTGTGGTGGTTTTTTTCTTAAAAGTTGAACATAGATTCTAGGGGCACCTGCCTGGCTCAGTTGGTAGAGTGGCAACTCTTTTTCTCTCTTAAAGATTTTATTTATTTATTTGTCAGAAAAAGAGCACAAGCAGGGCGAGCGGCAGGAGCAGGCTCCCCGCTGAGCAAGGAGCCCAATGTGGGCCTCGATCCCAGGACCCTGGGACCATGACCCGAGTGGAAGGCAGCTGCTTAACTGACTGAGCCACCCAGGCGCCCCAGCATGCGTTTCTTGACCTTGAGGTTGTGAGTTCAAGCCCCACATTAGGTGTACAGATTACTTGAAAAAAATCTTTTTTTTTTTTTAAGATTTCATTTATTTATTTGAGAGAGAGAGAGAGAGAGAGACAGAGCAATCGAGCATGAGCAGGGGGAGGGGCAAAGGGAGAGGGAGAAACAGGCTTTCCGCTGAGCAAAGAGCCCAATGTGGGGCTCAATCCCAGGACCCTGGGATCATGACCTGAGCCAAAGGCAGACACTTAACTGACTGAAAATAACCTCATATGTGTGTGACTACATCCTTCCCTGCCTCTGCTTAAGGAAACTTTTATGCTATATAACCCAGTACACACACACACACACACACACACACACATGCTCTCTCTCTCCCTCTGTCTCTGATTTTATGACCCCTCCATCTGGGTTGAGACCTGAAATTTGAAAACCACTGGCTTCGGGGTGGCTGTGTATAAATGAATATATTCAGTCCAGTCAATTTCCTCAGTTTGAGTTACATAGGAAATGGCTTTTCTCTTCTAGGACACTTGATTCATAGTTCATCTCTACGAAGCCAGAACCTTCACGTTTTTTTCCTAATATAAATTTAAAGTCACGCACAGGCAGTGATTGAACTTAGAACCAACAGGGACCTTAGAGAGGGTCTCGTGTTATAAAAAATATATTGAACCGGGGAATCCAACAAGTAGGTCCTGGTTCCACTTGCCACTATTATGTACGGATCTGAGATCAGTCCTTCCGTGTCTGCATCTGCATTTCCGCATTTGGGAAATGAGGTGCTTAGGTCCTTTTCAGCTTTCTGACACTTAAAAACTGTGTAGCGTGGCCATTTCACAGATGACAGGCATCAACATTTAAATTTAATAAGCCATGTAAGAAAAGTGTTTTGTTTTTGCAATAACCAAACCCTAATTTTAAATATTTTCCCAGCAATTATTTAAGCCATTTGGATTTGGATTTGGGCAAAAGTGAATTAATTGTCTTGTTGGTGTGAACTTGACCATTTTCCAGGTAAATGGGAAACCTTTCCTTGAAGAGTCATACTGGTTCATCCTTCAAGAAGATGCGTCATGCATTTGAGAAGTACCTGGGGAGATACTCCTCTGCTTTCGAGACTGTTTACAGATGGATTAAGAAAAGGGCAAGGGGATGGATTGTGCCTTTTAATTTCCTTACTACTTTAGGGATAGGAATGATGCCTTCTTTTAAAATATATGTCCTCAGGGGTGCCTGGGTGGCTCAGTCGGTTTAGCGTCTGACTCTTGATTTGGGCTCAGATCATGATCTCAAGGTCCTGAGCATGGAGTCGGCTTGTCCCTCTCCCTCTGCTCCTCCCCCTGTGCGTGCGAGCTCCCCCCTGCCCATAAACAAATAAAAAATAAAATATAAAAAAAACCCCAAAATAAATATATGTCTTCAGATAGCAGTAAAGGGCCTGCTTGCTACAGGACCTGCTTCTCCAGGAGAATGGAAGTACGGTTTTACAGATGCGAGTAGAAAAAAAGTACAGCCCAAAGAGCCAATCCTTTGTTTGAAAGTCTCTGGCCATTACCTGGCAGTTAAGTGGTGTTACTTTTAAAACCCAACAGAGAAATAGGTTTAAAAAAACGCATCAACACAGGTAGCTAATAAGCACACGAAAAGCTGCTCCACATCACCAGCTATCAGGGAGATGCAAATCAAAACCACCGTAAGATACCACTTCCCATCCAGGAGGATGGCTAGAAGCACAAAATAGATACAACGAAGAGTATCTATGGCGAAGAGGAAGAGAAATTGGAACCCTCGTGCACTGCTGATGGAAATGTAAAATGGTGTAGCCTTATTGAAAAACAATCCGACAGTTAATCAAAAGGTTGAACACAGTTACTGTATGACCCAGCAATTCCACTTCTAGGTATCTACCCAAGAGAAATGAAAACATGTCCACACAAAAACCTGTGCATAAACCCTCATCACAGCATTAGTATTAATAGCCCTAAGGTGGAAACAACCCAAATATCTCTTAGCCGATGAATGCATAAATAAAATGTGGTATATCCATACAGTGGAATATTATTTGGCCATGAAAAGAATGCTACAACATTCTACATGCTATAACATGGATGAATCTAAACGTCATTATGCTATGTGAAAGAAGCCAGTCACAAAAGTCTATAAATATTGCATGATCCATTTATATGAAATGCCCAGAATAGGCAAATATATAGAGATAGAAAGTAGACTAGTGTATGCCTAGAGCTGGCAAGGAGATGAAGAGATTGGGGTTGGTGGCTAAGGGATAGATACAGTTTCTTTTAGTGGTAATGAAAATATTCTAAAATTGATTGTGATGGGCACACAACTCTGTGAATATACTAAAAAACCATTGAATTATATATTTTAAATGGGTGAATTGAATGGAATGTGAATTATATTTCAATAAAGCTGTTATTTAAAATGTCATCAAAGTATATTGAAAACTTCGAAGAAAACAGCACTGCCTGAATATATCCCACGCTAGAATTCTCAATTTTGCTCTGCGACCCCCAAGGAATCTCAGGTTAGCGCCTTTTGATGTTTCCCCATCTATAAGACGGCAATAACCATGGCAAACCACTCTACCCTTTCTTCCTCCTAGGGACCTGGTGAGACTCAACACTTTTGTGTCCTGGATTCATGCTGAGATTAGTTTTTTTTCCTTAAGGAGATTCATGCTTTAAAAATTGGAGGCATTACTGTGAAAACGAAAGGTTTTAGGGCCCACCTATGAGGACATTTTGCAGAAGCAATAATCTTATATCTGCAATGGAGGAAAACAAGATTAAAAGCTCCATTCTAGAAGCCGAGAGTAATTTACATGAAATAAAGGGCGCAGAAAACTGAGAACATTATTTCCCTCGGAGAGTTGCATTTAGTCGGGGAAAGTTCCCATTTAGTCGGGGAAAGTTCCCATTTAGTTGGGGAAAGTTACCAGGGAGAGGAGTAATTCCTACCGCTGTAAGACAATATGCGCTCAGGAGAAGCAGCAGCCACAATAAAAGCCAGATTCCCAGGTGGTCCTATTTTGTAGTCACCTGGCAAGGCCGCTGGTAATCATAGCAGGTTGGGGCGGGGCAGGGGGGGACCTTACAGATTTATAGTGACAACTATCTGGAAACCTCATATATTGTCCGCCTTGTTTCCAAAGTTCTTGATAAAACTGATTTTACTACAGGCTGTGACCTCAGTGCTAAGCTGTAGAGAAGAGTGAATTTGTGCTGCCACTTCAGCTCTGTAAAATGGGAAAATTCCTGCTTAGTGCCTATGCCTTTTTTTTTTTTAATAAATAATGCCTTTTTTTTTTAAAGATTTTATTTATTTATTTGACAGAAAGAGAGAGACAGCCAGCTAGAGAGGGAACATAGGCAGGAGGAGTGGGAGAGGAAGAAGCAGGCTCCCAGCGGACGAGCCTGATGTGGGGGTCGATCCCAGGACTCTGGGATCACGCCCTGAGCCGAAGGCAGACGCTTAACGACTGAGCCACCCAGGTGCCCCAGTGCCTTTGTCTTAACACCTCAAAAGCGCAGTTAGGAAAAATCATTGAACAACTTCAGGAAAAAAATGGCTAAATTGCACGTGATGGTAAAGAATTAAAGTAATTCCCTTATCTAAACATATTTTTTTTTTCTTGTAAAAACACTCTTCTTTTTATAAAAATTAGTGTGGTGCTGTTTTTAATGGATGTGGTTATGGTCTCATTTTAAGAGATATCTTAAAATTATAATATGCATCTCACAAAATATCACTGGGGCAGTGCAATTTAATTTGGTCCATCTTCCTTAATATATTTTAAAACATGTTATAATTTTTTAAAATGGGAACTCTATGATTTAGAAATGTAATAGTACACTTGTGGATTAATATGTGTCACCATTCTTTCTTGCTGGTTCATATATTATCATATGACTATGCATGCAAACAGGTAATAGAAGTAGCGAAATTCTCAGTTTTAACATTAAGGCCAAACAGATGAAGTTGAACAACTTTTGCGACATAAGTTTTAATGTCAGAGAATGAACATCATTTTAACTCTAAAGGTTACTCTTTCAAGATGGCCTATTTTGATGAGCCTCATAGAAAGAGTGAAGGCACTGTGGCTTGATAGATCTGAGTTTATATCCCTTATGCACCACTTACTAATATATAATCTTGGACAGGTTACAAAACCACTCTGGGGCCACCTGGGTGGCTCAGTCAGTTAAGTGTCCGATTCTTGATTTCAGCTTAGGTCATGATCTCAGTCGGAGTCGTGAGATCGAGCCCTGAGTTGGCTCCGTGCTGGGTGTGGAGTCTGCTTAAGATTCTCTCTCTCCCTCTCCCTCTGCCCCTCCCATACCCATTCAGGCTCTCTCTTTCCAATTAAAAAAAAATTCTATTTCTAAAATCAAAAAACAAAATAAACAAAAACCCAAACCACTCTGAGCTTGTTTCCTCACTGCAAAATATACTGTTGGAAGAATTAAATAAAATAATATCTGCACAGGGCCTAAAAACACCAAGTTTTTCAATGAATGAATCTCCTTTCCCAGATTACTGCATCTCAGTAATTGGTTCAAATCCAGTCTTCATCTTTCACCGTGATTAATGATTTCTTCTAATTTTTTCCTGAATCTTCATTCTTCTTTATTTACTCTTTGTCTATTTACTGTCCCCCATCTTACCCTGTTGTTTCCGTTTCATCTACCCACCTCCATCTCCAGGTAGACACTCTGCCACTCCTTCCCTGGTCATTTTAACCAATTGAACCAACCATCCCACAGGCACCTGGAACTGTAACAATTTTAGCTCTTTGTGAGCTGACCCCTGACCTACTCCTCTAGCCTCATTCATGGCCATTCCAGCCCTTAAGTTCTACCCTTCATTCACAATGGATTCTTCCAGTCCCTTGAAAGTCAAGTTTCAGGGAGCCAAGACTGCCATATGCTCTCTTAAATTTGGATTTTCTACATGCTCTTTCCTTTGCCTGGCTGATCTGCCCCCTTTCTATTCAACTGTCCAACTCCTACTCCCCCTTCGGCTCCCAGCTTAATGACCTTTCCTTGGGAAGGCCTTCCCTGAGCCCCTGGATTAGGTTCCAACCATACATTTAAAAGCTCTCCATCCATCCATCCCCCATCTACAAGCTCTTGTGCCTTCACCATGCGTATCACAGGCTTGCTGATCTGAATCCCCAAGGGGCTGCCTGCTCCTTGAAGGTAATGATTGTGTGGTCCCAGAGTCCAGCACAAGGTGTGCACATAATAAGTGTTCAGTAAGCATTTAGTGAACAAATGAATAAAAGAATGAATGAAATAAGATTATGTTTCTCAAGCCCATGTCAGTCCTTGAACTGGGTACAAAGGACGAATAGGGCATAGAAATGAAAAATGCAGTCTTTCAATCTATATAGTCTACCTCTGGGTTTCCATATGTTTCTGTGGTGAGGGAGGAAAAGCAAGATACTTTGTTGAATCTCACTCTGTGATATGAATAAACTGATCAAGTGAGAAAAGCTCTAATGCTGATTCTGGGGCAAAGAGAGAAATGTTGTTACTAGGCAAAATATGGCACTTATTGGCTTTTCCCCCTGAAATACGAATTTTTAAAACCACTTTATAATGCTCTTTGACTGCATCCAACTATCTCACACGCATTTGTAGTTTTAGAAGCAAGAAGAGTGATCCATAAAGAATAGAGGAAATACTGCCTGTTTTTGCAAAGGAGAGTGACATTTAAACTATCTCCAGATATTATGTAGAAACTGGTGGAAACATTTTATTCCAGAAGCACAGAAAGCCAAATCAGATAATTCAAGCCTCTAAATTCTCAGACAATTGGCTCCTTCAAGGTCTTTTCAATGAGTCCCATATCAATTCTGTTCAACTTGTTCTCAGGTTTTTTGTTGTTTTTTCTTTTGGTTATTGATGTTGCCAGCCTTACCTGGTTACTAACTACCTAGATCTGTACTGTCTAATGTGGCAGCCACTAGCCCCATGGGGCTTTTGAGATTTCAAATGTGATGAGTCCAAACTGGGACTTGCTGTAAGAGTAAAATACATGTTAGATTTCTGGCACTAAGCATGAAAAAAGAGAATGTAAAATGTCGATAATTTTTATATCGATTACATGTTAAAATGATATGTTGGATATATTAGGCTAAATGAAATATATTAGTAATGTGCATTACGCCTGTTTATTTTTACTTTTCTGATGTGGTTACCAGCAAATTTAATATGTGGCTTGCATTCTCATATTTCCTTTTGACAGGGCTGGTCTAGGTTCCTGGATGGTTGAATTAATGGGTCTGGAGAGCAGGCTGACCCCACTGCCTGCTCAGATCTATCCAGTAATCTTGATTGTGCTTTGCCAGAAGTTATGCTAGTCCCTAGAGATACAGAGACAAAACAGATGTAGTTGACTTTGTGGAACTCCCTGTCTAGTCTAGCGACGAGTGGCTCTTGATATATAATTGAATCTTTTTAATACCATGTAAAACTCAACAAAGAATATGGAAAGGTGATATTGGAACACAGGAGAGGGTCAGATAACTGGTTTGGGACAGGGCAGTGAGAGGTTAGGGAATGCTTCCTTGGGGAGGAGTTTGTCTGAGCTAAATGTTGAAGGAGATGAGGTGCCAGAGGCCTGAGACATTACGGTATATGTCACTTTTGTTGAAAATCTTAGTGAAACCAAAAGCAGTCGGGAGTTGCTGATGTGTAATGGTGCAGGGAGAAATGAGACATAGAGGTGGAAAGACAGCCCAGTCTTGAAGCACTGTCTATGCAAAACCAAACTGTGTCCTGCAAGCTGGGTTTAAAGCTCAGGCATATTACCTAAGAAGCTACAGTGGAGGATAGATCTTAGCCTTCATAAATACAGCTGTATGATAAGGCTGTACCTGCTTTTAGTTGCCTTTGTGAAAAACAATTCAAGATTGACCAAGGATAACCTCTGAGAGGTGGGTAGAGGGGAGGGACTGGTGCAACAGAGCTGAGAGGTGTTGATACAGTCCCCACTGCGAAGGCCTTTTGGATCTAAAGTGAGGACAGCCCCATGCATGCAGTGGACACAAAATACATTTTCATTGAGTTGATATAACTCCTAGTTGAATGACCTTCTTCTCTTTTTCAGTTCTGTACTTAGCTTCTCTGGTCCGCTCTTCGACTTAATGCTTGCCCTATCATCTTAGGCCCTCTAATCCTACCTGTGACATCTTGGTCATGTTTCCTCCTGCCACAGTGGCTTTGCACATGCTGTTCCCTCTACTAGGAATGCACTTCCTTCTACTTCGTCTTACTTTTTGTCCAATGTCAGCTTAATGATCACTTCTTTGGGAAGTCTTCTCCGATACTTGCTCAACTTTTGCTCTCCTTCCACTAAACTATCATGGTTACATTCACTCATTCTCTGATTAAAGTCAGCCTCGCTGTCTATGGTGCACTTGAAGAAGGCAGGCATTAGTCGTGTTTCTGCTCCCTAGGTTCTTAGCACAGTGTTTGATGCCTAATAGAAACTTGATAAACATCAAGTGGACCAATGAATTCTAACTTGTAAAGGCATTGTGAAAATCTGAAAAGTACTAATTCTGGGGTCAGCCCTTACAGAACATCACAGTCCCTAGGCTGAAAATTGACATTAAAAGCTAAATTTTAAATAGGTTTCTCCTAAGACTTTAAAAAAATAGAGAACTGACACTTGCATATTATCTGAGTTGTATTTGCCAGGCATGTCTGGAGGAACATGAGATTTTACTCCTTTTGATTTTATTTTTTCTGTTTAGGGAAAATGCATAATAACCAAAAGGTAGCAAGATTTCGTTTAGGGAATGCCATAACTCCTGATTAAGACTGACCAGTCCAGGAAGCAATCAGATGCCCTAAATAAATAAGTAAATAAATATCCCATAAATAAGTAAGGAAATAAATATCCCATAAATAAGTAAGGAAACATCTCATCAAAATTGAGCAAAATAGCCCTAAATATTTCTAATTTAATTGGGAAGAACTGTCTTAGACTTACAGATGAGCTGTCAATTCTTTTTTGTTTACACTAATAGGAGAATAATATCCCACAGATAGTGAGGAGGGTAAGAGAAGAAAGCTGAACATTGCAGAAGTATATATCCACTTGTATGGAAAAACACCACTTAGAAATCAAAAATAAGTAGCATTTGGAAGCAACTGGGAAATTCTTCATTTAAGCCAGGCTTATGTGAAGGTGCAGAGAAAGATTTGTCATCCCTGATGCACATAAAAAGGGCATTTATAGTACATTTCAGGAGAGGGGAATAGTAAGTTCCAGAGAATTTTAAAAAATCAATTTATGATCTTTAGTTTTAGTAATGACATTGAAGATGGCAATAGCTAACATTTGTTTAATTATTTCCAGGTTATAAAGCACTTTCATATAATGACCTATCACCTAATTCTTACAGTAAGCCCCTGGGTCAGCTATTATTCTCATTTTACAGTTAAAGAAATTGAGGCTCAGATGTTAGGTGGTAAAACTTAGGTCAGGTTCCCTAAAGGCAGAGCCTGAGACAGGGATTCTTGTTCAGGGATGTCCTGGAAAAGTGCTTTCAGGAGTGGGGGAGTGGGGAAAGCAGGATGGAGGAAGGGAAAAAGCTATGGGAGAACATGGTCTCAGGGGAGATTAGCTTCAGCTTGAGCCCGTAGGAGCTCTGAAGCATTTTGCAGGTTGGTCCCACCTTCAGGCAATGGGGCTGGCCTTTTCTTCCACACACCAGCTCAGCCGTTGGCTGCAGGCGGCCCTGGGTGGAGGACACGGGGTAGAATGTGTAAATTCCTGAGCAAGGCAGCTCCTCTTGGCCTTCCATGAATAGGGAACAATTGTGCTCAGTTAGTAACCACCACCCAGAGCCCCCGAGGATGGGTGCACTGACTTAGTAAAGGGGATCTGGTTGAGGAACAACGTATAAAAGAAGTGGGTTTGCCCACGATTACTCAGATAGTATCAAGTACACTTCGAATCCAAACCTACTGATTCCAGATTTAGTGCTCTTTTCAACAGAATTTAATACAAACCAATGATTTTACTTACAAAAAAAAGAAAAAAGGGTGTCTGGGTGGCTCGGTTGGTTAAGTGTCTACTCCTGATTTTGGCTCAGGTCATGACCTCAGGGCCCTGTGTTGGGCACCCTGCTCAGGGGGGAGTCTGCTTCTCCCTCTCCCTTTGCCTGCCACTCCCCTTGCTCGTGCTCGTTCTCTCTCTTTCAAATAAATGAATAAATCTTTAAAAAAAAAAGAGAAAGAAGAAAGAAAAAAAAGTCCTATTGCTATAGTCAGAGGTAGAATTTATTAGCATATGCCGGTGCAAAGGCTCTCCAAGTAGTCAGTATTTCTGTTACTGATTACATTGTGTTGATAGAAAGCATTATGACCACAGACACATCTTTTCTGAATTCTGTGTATGTGAAATCTGGAAGTATATATAACAAAAGGCTTAACTTTATAAATTACAAATGACCAAACTTCTAAAACCACGGGTGACTAGATAATCTGTTAATATTTGCTTCCTGTTGCTGTGCATTCTTTTATAGGACATTCTTACATAGAGAAATAAGACCGAGAAATTAACCGTCAAGTTCTATCGGAATATCTCCACCATCCCGTGCAGAGAATGATTACAGATGAACCTACTCAGTCGTAGATTACCCACCGTGGAAGGTGGCTATTGATTGCTTTCTCATCCCACATGAATATTTAATCATACGTTCTGCTATAAAACTAAGATTAATGTCTTAGAACGACAGGGCCTGCAATATTTCAACTGCAGTTTGTATCATAGCAGCACGAGTGTAAACAAAGCAGTAAATATAATGGAACATGTAATATTGCGGATAACTCACATAAATCTTTTTGGGGGTTAGTAGAACAGCAGTAGAAAAGGCTACGAAATGCATGGTGCAATAGCGAAACAAGGATAATACTTGTAATAAAAAATATTTCTGGGAGGAAAACTTCAAAATTCAAAAATCGTCTGCATTTAAGTTAAATCTGTCAGGGACTGGCAGCCTTTTTAATTAGTGTAAATCAGTTAATACTGTTTTTGAGTGCCATACTAGGGAACCTAAAAAGAAACATAATATACGGTTCCTTCGTTCAGTTTTTAAGGAGCAGAAAGAAACTTATTTTAAGAATAAGATTTTAAGATGTATGGTAAACATTAAGCTTTGTTGACAGATTGTTGACATGATTTTCTTTTTCTTTTTTTTTTTTTAAGATTTTATTTATTTATTTGACAGAGAGAGAGACAGCCAGAGAGAGAGGGAACACAAGCAGGGGGAGTGGGAGAGGAAGAAGCAGGCTCACAGCGGAAGAGCCTGATGTGGGGCTCGATCCCATAACGCCGGGATCACACCCTGAGCCGAAGGCAGATGCTTAACCGCTGTGCCACCCAGGCGCCCCTTCTCATGATTTTCTTGATTGGATTCCAACAAGGAGGAGATTTATGAGAAAATGAAAATCTTCTGGAACAAATTACGTATTTTTTTTTTAAAGATTTTATTTATTTATTCGACAGAGACAGAGACAGCCAGCGAGAGAGAGGGAACACAAGCAGGGGGAGTGGGAGAGGAAGAAGCAGGCTCATAGCGGAGGAGCCTGATGTGGGGCTCGATCCCAGAACGCTGGGATGACGCCCTGAGCCAAAGGCAGACGCTTAACCACTGTGCCACCCAGGCGCCCCTGGAACAAATTACGTATTAACTTACACTATCTAAAGCAGCATTGCCCAACTGAAATGTAATGTGAGCCACTGGTGTAATTTAAACATTTCTAAAATAAATAAATAAAAAAAATTTCTAGTAGGCACATTAAAGAGACTAATAAGAGACATGTGAAATCAATTTCAATAATATATATTCAGTATTATAATGTTCATTTAACCCAATACATCTAGCATATTGTCATTTAAACATACTCAGTATAAAATTTATGAAAGAGGTACTTAAAATTCTCTTCTTTCTTTTTTTTCATAAAGTCTTCAAAATCTGGTGTGTAGTTTACAGTTACAGCGCATCTCAATGTGAACTAGCCATATTTGAAGTGCTCGATAGCCACGTAATTAGTGGCTACTGAATTGGACTCACGAACACAAAGGTGTGACCTGCGGGAATTAAAACGAAGAGAGCCCTCTTCTCTCAAATTTCAGAGTGCTAGCTATAGCTCCTTCAATATTAGACAAAATAAATGAGTTCTTTCCTTCCTATATCCCTTTTTGTTCTTTACACACATGCATCAGATTTTCTCATATCTCATCAAGAGTCTGTGAAGACAGTAGGTAAAGGTCTGGAACTCAGCAGCCTGTGACTTTCTACTAGCTCCTATGTTTAGGGAAAAAAAAAAAAAAGGAAAGGAAAAGAAAGAAAGAAGAACCCCTTGCCACTTCTGGTAGACATGAGCTCACCCAGCAGAGTGGCCCAGCAGCACGCTGCTTGATGAATGAATCACACCCCTCGTAGTGCTGGAATTTTCTCTTCTCTCACATGCAGCCACCTGACATTTAGAGGTGTGGAACCTCTGTGCACGGATGTTCAGTGGGAGTCCCGGGGAGAAGTCACTTGCCTGCTCTAGAAGGGTTCGTGCCCCTTACTACGAGGTGATGGAAGTTCAGCTGAGAGGTACATCAAATTTAGTTTTTGGAGGCGAGATCTGGCTCTGGTATCATGTCCAATTCTTTAGAGAGATTTCAGGTCATTTCAAATTTCCCACATCAAAATTCATTTTGAACCTCAAAATAGAAACATAATGCAAAATGATATGCAAATGTAATAAAGTGCTAATTAACATAATGCAGCCTCTGTGTCATTTATTGTTTGTCATTAATTGTTTTAGACGGCATATTTCACTTCTGCCAACCGGACATCATTGCAACCCCGCTGTGCTCAGGTCTCAGGGCTAAATTCACAGGAGGAGCTCCCTAAATACTCGAGGATATAAGGCAGTAATGTGGAGAATTTCCTATGCTTAGATGTCAGTAGAAATAAGGAGACATGGAATTTTCTGTAGTTCACTTTGGGAAATGTTCTAGTTCGTCGAACAGAAAGGTTCAGTACGCTTATATGCTTTATAGGCTTTGCTGAATTAGCTTCCAGGAAGATAATCGAGTTTGGCGATCATCGACTTTTTTTGGGATGTAGTTTAGTGTCTGCGTCGGAGTGTCGTGGTATTGCCAATCACAGTGGAGAGTTCTGCACTGTACACATATAGTGGGGGATGATGACAGGAGCTCTGTGGGATACAATAGGAGACACAGACCCAAAGACTGGATTCCCATCACATGACAATCAAAATGACTATATCAAGATCATATGACTTTAAAAAAGGAATTTTTAAAGATTGACACTCAGATGGAAGTCCTGTCTTATAATCACACAGACAACTGAGAAATGGTTTGAATCATTAGCCTCCCCCAATTTATGCTCCATGTTAACTTCCTGCACCTCATTCACCCAGGGTTATAAAACTATTCCATTAAAACTTCTCCTCTGGCACTCACACATTAACTGGAGTTTGGGATTTATAAGATTGTATAGCGACTACTGCACGCCATAAAAGTCTCCATCAAATAATTTCTTTTTATAAAGCAGAAACTGAGTTTTGCACCATAATTACTCACCTGGCACTCATGGGCAGAGAGGATTTTTACAATTTATTAAATGTAAAGGGTAAGAACACCTGAAATATGTACAGCCTTCAGATTATGTAAAATGAAATCTGTGCCCAACGGTACCTGAAAATGTGCTGTTACTGCATTTAGCATTCACTCAACAAACATTCGTTTGGTTTCTACTAGGTGTCACAACGGTGCTTAATGTTGGGATACAAAAGACAAACCAAGTATGATCCCTGTCCTCAAGATGTCTATGATTCTGTTTGACAAAGTTCTGGGTATTGTAGACAACCAGACCTCACCACACCTTGAACGGGGCACTGATTACCAGACACACAGCCTTGTTGGATGTTAGGTTACAGATCTGAAGTCTCGCTTTTTTTTTTTTTAAGACTGCCACCCCCAGCCTCATGGTTCATGGCAGTGATTATAAGAAAAAGAGATCTTGCACTATTGAAGAATGACTGAAAAATGAATATCAGCCGAGCTTCTGCTTTTAAAGAGCATTCTTGGCCAGCTCTTCTCCAAAGCATTAAACAGATTTAGCTTTCTCACTTTAAATGTCCATAAATTTTCAATGGAGAGAGGATTTTAAAAAGTAAGCACAATGCTGGTTTATATGATCTATTTTAAATGATGATTGACAGACTCTGAGTAAGAGAACGTGTATTTAGGAAAAATGGATTTTATAGTGATAGCACATGCCGGCTTAGAATTAGAAAGATTGCTAGAACTAATCCCAATGAAACTGAAAGAAATTTTAATTTACATATTGTAATAAAGAATTGCAAGGCTGGTGAGTGAAAACTCTCTTTTTGTGGTTAAGAAAATGAGAATAATGAATACTTAGCTGGGCCTTACGTGTGTGTGTGTGTGTGTGTGTGTGTGTGATGGGTGTGTATTAATCTCATAGATGATGAAAATACTGAAAAATTAAAAAATAATGTTAGAATAAAAGTTAAGATATATAATAATTTAATTTTTTAATTTCTAATTTTTTTATTTTTAAATTTTTTATTATGTTATGTTAGTCACCGTACAGTACATCCTTAGTTTTTGATGTAGTGTTCCATGATTCATTAGTTGTGTATAACATCCAGTGCACCATGCAACACGTGCCCTCCTTACTACCCATCACCGGCCTATCCCAGTCCCCCACCCCCCTCCCCTCTGAAGTCCTCAGTTTGTTTCTCAGAGTCCATAGTCTCTCATGGTTCATTCCCCCTTCTGTTTACCCCCCCTTCATTCTTCCCTTCCTTCTCCTACCGATCTCCCTGCTATTTCTTATGTTCCATAAATGAGTGAAACCATATGATAATTGTCTTTCTCTGCTTGAGTTATTTCACTTAACATAATCTCCTCCAGTCCTGTCCATGTTGTTGCAAATGTTGAGTAATCGTTCTTTCTGATGGCTGAGTAATATTCCCTTGTATATATGGACCACATTTTCTTAATCCATTCATCTGTTGAAGGGCATCTCGGCTCCTTCCACAGTTTGGCTATTGTGGACATTGCTGTTATGAACATTGGGGTGCATGTGCCCCTTCTTTTCACTACATCTGTATCTTTGGGGTAAATACCCAGTAGTGCAATTGCTGGGTCAGAGGGTAGCTCTATTTTTAACTTTTTGAGGGACCTCCACACTGTTTTCCAAAGTGGCTGTACCAACTTGCATTCCCACCAACAATGTAGGAGAGATCCCCTTTCTCCACATTCTCTCCAACGTTTGTTGTTTCCTGCCTTGTCCATTTTTGCCATTCTAACTGGCGTAAGGTGGTATCTCAATGTGGTTTTGATTTTATAATGTTAGATTTTTAATCTCAAATATTTTGGATAATTCTAGTGAAAATATTTCCCTTAGTAAGTAAGCTTTTTAAGGCTAGACACAGGGTTTTTTCCATTAATGTATCTCCAGCATTTAGCACAGTGCCCAACTCTTAATACGTGCTCAATAAATAAGTGTTGAAGAATAGGTGGATGGATCAATTAATAAATTATTTGAATAATGAATTTTGGGAGAAAGGAAATGAAAGTAAAATTATTTAGACCTATTATGTGTTATGACTTGCTTTGTTTTAGATGCTTTATGTCGTGAGTTACAGATCGGTCCTCTAAGATAGTACTACTCCAAGTGTGGTCCGTGGACCTGTGCCCATCTGCAAATTGTTTGTCTCAATCCATGACAAGATAAGTACAGGAAATGATAGTAAGCATTGAGAATTTTTTATTTTTATAGCAATTTGACATTGTCCAATCAGCCAAGGGCATGATCATGTTTATCTCAATTTATGGTTTTTATTACTTATAAAAGTATAAAGTCTATAACAAATTGGAAATTACAAAAAGAAAAGAAGAGAAAGGGAAGAAAGAAAGTAAGTAAGTAAATAAGAAAGAAAGAACTAACGAACCAGAAACTAATCCTTTAGCAGAGAGTATAAAAGCACTGCCCTAAGATATGTACTACAATCCCTATTTCACTGATAAGGAAACCAAGGTTTATAAGACAAGTAGCCAGTCAGTAAGCCTTGGGATTATTGGACCCAAAAGCTCCAAGCTTTCATATTTCGAAGAAAGATAAATCTTCTAGCTAAGGGCCTGGTTTTATGACCTATTTTTATTGATAAAATGAAAATAGACCTGGTTATTTTTCTATATTCCAAATGTAAATTGAGCCTCACTGGTGTAAATAACAGCCTTCCTGGCAACAGCAATATTTAGGATTCATGCCAAAAACAATGCAGTGCAGGAAGAAACATACACATGAAATGAATGGAAAGGGAAAACTTTAAGCAATGGAGCAGCCCTGGCTCCTAATATATGATGAGAAGAATGAATGTTACGGGAGAGAGAATTTAATTTACTTCCCACAGAGACCTGTGTTCTACCCTAGCCAACCCGCTGAAGCAAAGGAGGGGGGGGTGTGGGTCTGCCTATTTATAGTAAGATGGGGAACAGAGATGACTAGCTGGGCTACATGGGGAAAACATTCATCCATTGATTCCCTAAACCAACTATTTACCTGGAATATCCAGGATATTGTGCCATGCCTTATTTGGACAATCTCTTTTAATTTGTGTTTTCTTTAGTTTGAGCATACATAAATCCTGATGACTTCTCAGAAAAACCAGGGACTCCTAGGTCAGTAGCAGCAGATGATTCTATCAAATGAAATTAAAATTTCATATTTTACATATTCAAATGGATCTTCCACTCTTTACTGGTCATACAGATGCAAAAGAAAATACAGAATTTCCATGCAAGAATACTGAATTTATGCATATGTTAACAAATACCTTGGAAACTGAACAGTTAAAGTAGCAACCCCAGGCTAGAAGCTATAAAGCAACTTGTTTATAAAAGCACCATGCAATCCCAGCAGCAAGACTGAAATCAGATGCCTGGAAGGCTGGCATCCTGGGAGGTCCAAGTTCAAGCACAAGTTGAAAGGCCACTTGGGGGCGATGTTGTAAAGGGCACTGGGAGAGTGCTTGACCATGGCAAAACACTGAAGGTAGCTTCTAAACCCAATCTCTTCCTAAGAGTGCTGATTTTTATGCTCTTGCTAGAGTGGAATCCTAATCCAACTTATGGAATCATTTCAAATTTTAATCTGGGAGTCTTTCAAGACTCAGCTGAAGGATCACTTCTCTTTACTTTTCCCAGCCTTCTCCTTGCAAGTGAATGTGTATTTTATTAATAGCATCTGTAGGAATTAGTGAACATTTTTTTGATGTGTTTTTTTCTTTTTCCTTGTTAAATTATAATTTCCTGAAAGGCAAAGACAACCTCTTATTCACCTTTAGGCTGTAACAACTAGCTAGATAATTGGCAAAACGTACAACTGATGTTCAAAAGATGTTTGTTGAATGAAGGTGGAATGTGAGGTTTCTAAGAAAAGAGGAGACAGCACGTATGAAATTGTTTTCTGCCATTTAAATTGATATTGATCATTAAAATCATTTTCATATTAAAATAACTATGAACAAATGTGGAAGATAAAGAATTCAGAAAAAATAGAACAAATATATTATGCAGATCATGATTTGCCTAGAAAATATATACATTTGGTAATGAGAAAAGTAGGAGAAATCATGCAAAATGGAAAATAATTGAAGTTGAACGAGCATCTTATTATAAAAGGTAATCTTTTATTATTATCTGTAGAAAATATTGTTTTAATGTATAAATATATAGTATAGATACTATTACAATATACATAATATATTGTTACATACAAATTTATATGTATAAGTATATAAAATATATATCATTATATATTGTTTCATGTATTTATAATAAATAATATATAAAATAGATTGTTGTATATAAACAAATAAATATATATAAACAATATATTGCTTTAATTTTTTATTTTATATAGTTTATTATATTAGATTAACTTTTTATTTTTTAAATTTTTACAAGATATATATATATATTTTAGAGAGAGAGAGAGCAGGAGTGGGAGGGGCAGAGGGGAGGAAGAGAGAATCTGAAGCAGACTCTGCACTGAACGTGGAGTCCGATGTGGGACCTGATTCTGCGACCCAGAGAGATCATAACCCCAGCTGAACCCAAGAGTCAGATGCTCAACCAACTGTGTTACCCAGGCGCCCCTAGATTACCTTTATAAAAAATTTTTATTTATTTATTTGAAAGAGAGAGCATGAGAGGGGAGAGGGTCAGAGGGAGAAGCAGACTCCCTGCTGACCTCGGAGCCTGACGTTGGACTCGATCCTGGGACTCCAGGATTATGACCTGAACTGAAGGTAGTCACTTAACCAACTGAGCCACCAGGCGGCCCTCCCCACCCTGTTTTTTTTTTTTTAAGATTTTATTTATTTATTTGGCAAAGAGAGAAGGAACACAAGCAGGGGGAGTGAGAGAGGGAGAAGCAGGCTTCCCACTGAGCGGACAGCCCAATGTGGGGCTTGATCCCAGAATCCCAAGATCATGACTTGAGCCGAAGGCAGCCGCTGAATGACTGAGCCACTCAGGTGCCCCCGTAGATTACCTTTTTAATGGAAATGAAGAAAATGTTTAGGATAATGCTGAGAATAAGTTCAAATACATATAAAGTTATTTTTTTATAGAAAAAAGGGGGGAGAGGATTATCTTGCTTATTCATTATCCTAAATTCATGTTGGCTTCAAAAAATTTGGAAATTTTATATGAATCAAGGATTGTTTTTCTTTAAAATTTCACAAAAATCACATGTATGAAATTTTCTTCGTTTACATTTGATTTTTATCTATTTTGCTGTATATGTAGACTCACAGTATATGTTACAATACAGATCCAAAAATTTTAATGCGGACCAGGAAACAGCTATAATATATACAACATTTACTCAAGTACTTAGCTAATGAATATTTTAAGAGAGTATGCTGGATGAGTACATTTCCTAAAGATAATAATGTTAACTCCACAAAGCCTAATTAATATAATTGAAGAGGGAATGCCAGTATGAATGTATATATCAAACGCCATATATAATTCTAAAGAAATAAAGCTGTGTTTTTGAAAATATTAGCCTAGACCGAAACTTTGCTAATATTTTATAATCTTAATTGGTTTTTGGTAAATAACTTCTTTAATAAATAAACCGAAAAAAAAAAAGCTTTGGAATTAGCATGGCAAATGTTTTAAAGTGCCTGAGAAGATCTGTTTTTCAGTCTGCAACATTTCCCCTTCTGATGGGAATAACTACTATGACATTAGTAGATCTTGCTACACTACTAATTAGCTCAACATTTATTGACCAGGTAATTTGAGATCACAAATGTTCAACTTTAGAGGCTTTCATTAGCTAAAAATCATGGATTCCTTACTGATGGAATTAGAATGAAAGAGATTTCATTGTACGTGTATTCAATAATGTCCCTCCAATAGCCAAGGTTCAGGGAAGACTGAGAAATCATCTGATCAATGGAAAAGTCATGGTGCAACTTCTAAATGTAGTGTCCATCAATCTGATCTAAGAATTTGTCCGGGGACCAGAGGATTCTAGTGAGAGACCACTGGTCATTGTCAAAATCCAGGACTTGGGGTGCCCACCTGGCTCAGTTGGTGAAATATGCCACTCTCAATCTCAGGTTTGTGAGTTTGAGCCCCACATTGGGTGGACATTACTTAAAAATCTTAAAAAAAAACCCAGGTCTTTAAGAAGGATCTTTGGAAACAAAGAGGGTCCGCATTCCCCCAGCAGTCATTGTAGGCATGCCAGTTTTTCAGTCAATGAGCAGAGGCACAAGAGGTCCTAACTAGCAGAGGTAGCTCTGGAGTGTCAGTTGCCACAAGGCACCAGGTAATGTAAAGGATGTGGCTGATCTGAGAAAGACCCATCAACCCCAGGGGGCCCTTTTGTTTGCAAGTAAAGGGCAGTTATAGGGTGTTATTGTTGCGAGTTGTAGCCCAGAGACCAGTTATTACTAAAGATTTCTTTAGTTCAGAGATTACTATGTATGTATGATTCTAAATACATTGAATTGATAAAATCGGGTTCAAACTCCTTTTTATAGAATTAGAAGCCACCATCTGGAGACATGTTCTGACCTTAAATGGTAGTGCCCACTGTGGAGAAGTGTTTTATAGAGGTCTACCTTGACATTGAAGTACTGAAACTATAGGAGAGGGCAACTGATAATGTTTTGGGCAGGGAAAGAAGAATAAGACGATAAACAGGCAACGGAGTTCATATTCCTTGGCGTAGAGTAGCCATTTGTGAAAGGCATGCCCTAACTTGTAAAATTTCTAGGGAAAATGAAAATTCCAAGAAGAAAGAGTTAACTTAGGTTAGCACTACCATTTGCAACTTACATTTGTCTGCTGCTGGGCCGTGGTAACAGGCACGTCACACTTCTTGCAAAGTACCTCCATTTTTAGATTTTTTTCAAAGAAACATATCTGGATTTTTCAATCTCATTGTTATTTGATTTACTCTAAGTTGATGAGAAAATAGGCTTTATTTATTTTATATATTTTCATTTTTTATTTTTTTAGAAAGAGAGAAAAAATGGGGGGGAGGGGCAGAGGGAGAGGGAAAGAGAATCTTAAGCAGGCTGCACGCCCAGTGCAAAGCCTGATGTGGGGCTCAATCTCACAAATCTGAGATCATGACCTGAGCTAAAATCAAGAGTTGGATGCTCAACCAACTGAGCCACCCAGACGCCTCCCAAATAGGTTTGTTTTAAAATAAATTTACTTTGCAAACTGTAGCCAGTTTTTTTTAAAAAAGCAAAATTATAGCTACAATACGATAATTTTGAATAATAACTCATTGGTGAATTTTTTTTTTCGAATACTAGTTTCTGTTACTTCTTTCACAGGTACTTGGCAAATTCAAGAGAAGAGAAACAATGGCAGGTAAACAGAAGTGGAACAGATCTGGTGTCGACATTTTAACTTAATCTAGAGAATTCTTTGAGCAAAAGAGCCCAACTGAAAATTTTGCTGTTATACTCCAAAATGCGTAAAGGATGCAATATTAAATATGAGTTGTTATGAAGCAACAAAGAAGAGGGAGGCCAATACAAGGATGACATATACCCAAAAAGCCAAATGTCGATGCTTGTATACTTGGAGTCCTGTTAATGTTCACAGTTACTGTAGCGCCTTTTGAATATAGTGACTATTCATAGGATTGCTGAAGGAGTGAATGAGTATGTGAATGAACGGATGTTTTCTAGAAGTGAATTTGCAATGATTAGGGCCGGAGGTAGGTTTTTTATCTGATTTATCAGTTTGGTTGTCTACACTAATCCCTTCAATCAGATATTTATGAAATTTCAACTTGTGCCATGAGTGATTTGTACTTTAAGTTGTGAGCTATACTTCCTAGTTCACTTATACCTCAGACATCCTTGGAAGTCACACATCTTAGAAATCTCTGCATGGGAAACCTCAGAATAAGTGCAGGTTTTTATTTATTTATTTGAGAGAGAGAGAGCACGCGTGAGCACGAGCACGGGGGTTAGGGGGTACTGCAGAGGCAGAGGGAGAAGCAGACTCCCCTCGAGGCAGGGAGCCCAACTCGGGGCTGGATCTCAGGACCCTGGGATCATGACCTGAGCTGAAGGCAGACGCCCAACCGATTGAGCCACCCAGGTGCCCCATAAATAAAGGTTTTGATTCTGAAGTACTGTAAGTACCGTCAAGTCCAGTTCCATAACTCACAAAGCCAACTGTAAAAGACAGAGGCTATTAGTATATAAGTTATCCTGCCAGAGATGTAGTGAGGAAAACATGATTCTCAGAACCCTCTACCACGGGCACTATCCATCTTTCCTTCAGCATCTTGGAGTTTTTGCTTAGCCTTTTACCTTTGTTGTTGTTTTCCCGGTTGGTTTGTTTTCTGTTTCCTTCTTCCAGATAAGTGATTTTAAAGTTTGATTTTGAGGTTGGTGGGGTATACTTATTTGTAAATTAAGCTAAAACATTTGACAACTCTGTCACACCCAGCGTTAATGTGAAGTCTTAGCAGCATACTTATAATCTGAAGTATTATAACCAAGGTGGCTTTGGTTAGCATTCACATGGTTTGTTTCTGTCTTGCATGCATGCTTCACTCACTTAATCCTGCCGCACGCCCCCCACTCCAAGTCACGTGTGAGTTGAGTTACTCTTCAAAGGTACAATTGTTCTTGGAACATGAGAAATGAGCTTCACTGCAGGAGTATTCACTAGAGGACTAGCATGATCCCCTGTGTTCTGCCAGTTTTCCATTCATTAGCACTGGCACGGTTTGGAGGAATCAGTTGCCCTATTTGCAGGGCTCGATGCAGAGTGACAGAAACAAGAAGGCAATGCTATATATATTTCTGGCATGACTCCCTAAATTATATTCAAAGATGGTGATTAATTTTTTTCTACAGTAGTCATAGTAATGATTTCCCTAAAATATCCCTGGGGGCACCCTGCCTCGTTTCTTACTTAGAAAGGCATGACTAGGTTGGGTGCATCCTTTTTACCCACCAGTATTCTTGACATGGAGCTCACTTCACTATTTCTGGGCCAAATTGTGGACTAACGATATCTTAGGAAGGTCACAGGTCCTTGGAAGACTGACTGCTCCAGGACTGGCTTGAAGTCTGTGTCTGCGAACTTTCAGCAAGGAATTTTGGTTTGGTTCCACTGCATATCAAAGACTTTAAATTATTTCGTGTGTTCCCATCAGTTGGGCTTGATAATGAGTCCCTCAGAATAGTGTCTCCGGTGGCTTGTGTCAAGGCTGGTCCTCAGATATCTTCAGGCTTAATTCAAATGCATGCCCTGCCTATCTCAGATGTTGTTTTCTCCTATGAATTGCTTTCTTCTTCCTATACCAATGTTTTTTCCAAACATTTCTCTAATCAAAATTCTAGAGTTGCCTCATAGTATGTAACTGAGAAGTCAGATGTCTCTTCATACCGTCTTTCCTTATCCTTATCATGAAATATTTTTGCCACTTGGAGATCCAACAGAGGGAGAAACTCAGGGATGCTGGTGGATCAATGCAATGTTTAAAATTTAGGACACATGGTTCCTGGACAGGTTAAAAGATGTTTCACACAGGTGTATAAATAAATAGATAATTAGAAATAACTAGTATATATGGAAAACTGAATGACTCACAAGGCCACAAGTATGTCTTTGTCAGTTAAGTGTCGCTCTCAGAACTCTTTTTTTAAAGAAAAGACACAAAATTAAGGGGAAGGGTTGGTGGATCTCTTTGTTGTCCACACAGTCTTATTCTGCCTTCATTACAGCTCAACTGATAGGCCCTCTCCTCCCAACTGCACGGTTCCTCAACATTCTCATCTCCAGATGGTTTTGTCTGAGCTCCACTTCAACCAGCCACTCCTAAAGCCCCTTTTTATTTAGAATTGCTCCTCTGTCAAAGTTCATACTCCTTCTCTGCAACCACAACATTTTTACCTTCCAGCTCCTGTCCTCCCATAATGCTGATGGACAGTTCAATTTTGATTTACTTATATAGACTTTTCTTCCCTTCACCAGACTTTATGTTACACCCATCTTAAATAATTTCTACCATTTGCTTCTCCTGTTCCACTTTCATAGAGCAGAGATACAGGTCAAAGGCACCAACCATTCTGATTCGCTCTCTTAAGAAGTCATACAATCTCCCTCTCCTCAGCTGGCCCCTCACGAATTTCAGCAGTCTTGTTATTCATTCTTGTTGGCAGCATGTCACATGCCCCACAGTAGCTCTCTAAAACTTATGCAACTTTTTTGGTATCTTCTTCATCTCACCTTCCCCTGCTCTCAGCCCTCAACCATCCTGGTGGATCTTCACAGTTGGCCTCATCTCTTCCTTACCCCCAAGATAAGGGCATTAAAGTTCCTGCTGCTTTCCACTTCTCTTTTTTGATATTTTACCACAATATACCTATTCTTTTCTGGCTCTCTCCTATTCTAGATAGAAACAATCTCTTCTCCTTTCCAAAACCAACAATTCCTTCAGTACTCCTAATTCTAGCTCTTCCAACTCCTTCTAGAAACTTGGAACTAATTATTTATCTTTTATGGTAATCAATAGTTCTTTCCACCAACAACTTCTCTACTTACTGTTGAGAAACAATTCTCCAAGGGTCTCTTGAGTTTCTGCATGTCTATGAAGAGAGGCATGACTGCCTTTGTTTGGACTGTTTCTCCAAGGATGTTTGGATGGTAGATAGCCTTGGAAGACAGAGACAGGATCTCCCTTCAAAGCAAAGGGTAAGTTTGCTTGCTGTCCATTATAAAAGATTTGGGATCTTTAAACCTAGGTTTCCTCTCCTGTAATGCAATCCAGGTGCTACCTGGTCTTCTCCTAGGTCACTCTGTGGGAATTGGGTCTAGGGCAAACAAGGACAAGGAAATGCTGCTACTCTAGGTTCTGCTATTGTTGTGAGTGATAAAGTCCTTTGTCTGACTCCTGGTGAGCACACAGCTCACACTGTGGGGATGTAAGTACAAGACCACACCAGAGGGGCTCTCAAATCGCCATTGCTTTTTTTGGCCCAGTGTCACAAAGCAGAGAGAAAAGATGTCTGGATGAGATTCAAATGGTGTCCAAAGCACTGAGAACCCAGGCACTAATTCTCAGCTGTGGCATGACCTGGAGGACACAGGCATGCACGCCTACCTGCCAACAAGCCAGATGTCTGCCCAAGTACAAACGAGGACTGCAAAATAGTCCATAAACCATGAAAAACAATCAGTAGAGATTAAAATGTAAAGTTACTATGCACCTGGATTTGGGAGACTAAATGAAACATGAAAGAAGTTGCTTCTGGAAGGGGTGGGATGGATAGTAATGAGAGCTTGACAAGTAGTTTTTCTTACTCAAGCAAGGGGTTAGTTGGGTTACTCTGTTTAGCATATGATGTCCCAAGGGTCTTTTTTTGTGTGTGAATTAGCTCTGGGTTTTGAATGGCTCTATGGAGTTCTCTTTGCATAGGCACATCTTAATGAACAGAACCTATGTGTGAGTGAGCATATTTCCACATATGAGGATAACCTACTTTTTGGTTACCTTCTGAACAGGAAAGCTGAGGTCTCCTTCCCTCTCTCCCTTTCTTTTGGCAAATATCTATAAAGACATCTTTCAGCTCTAAGAATTTCTACGGTTATAGCAACATGTGTGGGAGTATGTCATTTGAAGGCAAAGAGACTATGATGAAGTGGGTTGTGTTACACTAAAAGCAGAAGAAATAGTGAAGAGCAGAAGAAATACGATTTTGAAAAACACTGGATATTCTCAGTTGACAAAGAGTGGCAATTTTTAGCAACCAATTATGGAATAACTAGGTTTTTTATGGTTTTGTTTTAGGCAACAGTTTCCCCCCCCAACTCTTTCTTTCTCTCACCCTTACCTTGTTATTACTGTAATGAAGAATAAGAATTCATGACACAATTTCTCACTTTCTGTCTCACAATATTTATATGAAGATGTCCACCTGTATCAGCGGTTAAAAGGCCAGTCACATACAAAGACTTATTAAGACATTTTAATTTCAAGCAGATAGGTTATTTCTGCTTCATTTATTTAAATCATCAAGTGCTGGGGAAGGGTTTACAAAGCCAAATAGAACAGTATATTAAAAGCTAATATTTGGAAAGAATGTGCAATTTAGAAGTGCCACATCTGGGTTGTAGCTCTGACCCACATTTATTAGTAACGTGACCTGAGGCAAATTATCTCATTTCTAGAATTCTCACTTTTCTCGTCTGGAAAGAGGGAAAAAGAAGATCCTCCTTACAGAGCTGTTGTGAGGATTTATGAGAAAATATTCTTAAAAAATGTCTTTGGAAATTAGGACAACTGTGAAAATATTAATTCCTCTTCATTATTATTCCATATTCTCTTTACACAGAGGCTGCTCTAGCATTGCGTCAGAGAGCACAATTCTGACAATATTCGCAGGCTTCCATTCATTCTGAAGATTTCAATGGGGCCCATTTACTAGTGTAGTTGTTTCTGTAGTAGGCCGCTTTTCCACAGTAATGGGCAGAGGTGGAGAATTACTGAATCTGACTACATCTAATGTATTTCGTGACCATGTCCATGTCCATAAGGACGGTAAGACTGTCTTTAGTAATAATAATCCAGGCCTCCCACATCCTTAAATTTGGGGAATACTTTTGGGCAGTATTATCTAACATGAATTACTGACTTTTCTTTCAAAGATACAATTTGGTCTTTAAGGGAGAATATTCAGAATCTTCTTTGGGTAGAACCATGATGAGGCAAATGAAATTATAATGAATTATGGGAGGAAGCTTGCCTGAAGGGGCCTCAAAGTTAGAGTGGAACAGAGGAATGCTAACATTATTAACCTGGAGATCATGAATGTGTGCAGCTATGGCACCCATGCGTTTATGTTTAATAATATTTTATGATAGTCTTCTGAACGAGACAGAAACAAGAAATATAAGGGGCTCTTTTCAAGCTATCTAAAATGTTAAGCTTTCTTTGAGTGCTAGAGGAGAAAAGGCACCAGCATTATTACTAGTTTACATTTTACTTTGAGACTTTTGCTTAAGTAGTACTAAGGACTTTCTAGGCTTAAAGTATTAAGAATGGGTGAATATAGCATCCTCATTCTTAGAGGGTTTGGAAAATGAATGATCTTATCTTGGCTTGAAAACTATAGAATAGAATATATTTTTAGCATAATAAATCTTTTCAATCCTTCCAAAAACTAGATCCATAGAAAGAGCGAACAGATGGAAACCCATGTGTTGTTCTGTAACATGTCCAGGGTTTTAAAATTGGATAAATACTGAAACCCTGCAGGCGCAAATCTGTCCTTTCTCAAACCAAATCCTATGAGATCAGGAGAGCTGCTCTAATCAAGTATGCACATTAAAAAAAATCTAGGAACTCCTGCCAACTTCTCTGCTAGGGCCATATGATAAATGGTCTCAGAGCATGGGCATTAATCCATTTCTTATTGATGAAAATATGCATAAGTACTTCTGAGATACTTATTACTGTAACAATCCAAACACTCAGAATATTAGATCAAATAGAAAATCATACCAAAATACTGTAAAAACTAGGTTATTTTCCCATATGCTCACATCACATTATTTAACAAGAGACTATCATAATTTAAGGCCATGAAGACATTTTGATTATATTTTTCTTTTTTTTAAATTGAAGTATAATTGACATAGAATATTATATTAATTTCAGGTGTATGATGTAATGATTCAACAATTATATATATTATGAAATGTTCACCAGAATAAGAATAGCTACCATCTGTCACTGTACAATGGGGAAGCAACCTAAGTGTCCATCAATGGATGAAAAAAAATGTGGTGTGTACACACAATAGACTATTACTCCATCATAAAAAAGAATGAATTCTTGCCCTTTGAGACAACATCGATGGATCTAGAGGGTATTATTTTAAGTGAAATAAGTCAGAGAAAGACAAATACCATATGATTTCACTTACATGGGGAATCAAAAAAAAAACAAGAAAAGAGAATAAACAAATAGACAAACAACAACAAAAATAGAACCAGACTCATAAATACAGAGGACAAACTGGTGGTTGCTGGGAGAGGGGGATGGGTGAAATTGGATGAAGGGGATTGAGAGGTACAAACTTCCAGTTATAAAATAAGCAAGTCACAGGAACAAAAAATATAGCACAGAGACTATAATAAATAATGTTGTTATACCTTTGATTATATTCTTTCAATAATCAATCCTGAAGCTGAATCTTCACGAGAGAATTGGTTAAAAATAAACTTGCATTTTTTGACCTGGTTCTCCCGTCACATATTTCATATTATTCCTTATATCAACGATTTCTTTTTTATATATGGTTAAAATTAAAAAGATTTTTTTTTCAAAGAAAGAACAATATTGGAATCTGAACGCACAGAACAGAATGTGAGGAAGAAGTAAGGTCTTTCTGAGACTTTATATCTCCTGCGTTTGGCATTACAACCTATTTGTAAAGATCAAATAGGTATTCACCAATGTTGGCTGAATGACTAAGTGAATAAATAAATAAAGAGTTGGAGGTTAGGATCTCTTCACAATTCTTAGGTGCCTGTGTAGCAATTAAAGGTGTTTTTCTCATTTGTCCTCAATTTACTCATTTCTCCTAAGATCACGGCTAAGACACTGGTTGGAATTTTTTACCATGGCAAAGTATATAGGCTTAAAAGATCTCTATGATGTATTTTAAAGGGTAGATTTTGCTTCCTGGCTGAAAACAATCCAACAACTACAGATATCCATTTAAATGCTAGAAATGCTAGCTACTGTGGGGATCATAATTTATTCACTTAATACTACAACCATTTACATATGCCAGATGCCAAGGATTTCAGGGATGAACGTGCCACATCCCTTTCACCGAGAAGCTTAGCAAGAGTGGGCAGAATGATGGGGCTTCCACGTACATAGACAACTACAAGACGTTAAGTTCCATGATGGGAGATACCCTGGATACCCTGCCTAGGTTAAGTTCAAGAAGCAGAAAACTTCTAAAGAGCCTGAAGGATAAAATCACTGTGTGTTCAGGGCAAAGGAATGGCCATATGAGAGAGCACAGTGTGTCCAGAAAAAAGATTTACAGTGCAATGTGGCTGGCATTGAGAATTTAGGGCTGGGGCTGAGACAGAGTGGGGAAATGGTGGGTGATGAAGCTAGACAGGCAAAGAGATTAGAGCCAGTGATGAACTACAGGGGAAAAGCCAACTATAACTTTGACATCTGACAGGTTCACTTTTTGCGTTAGTGAGGAAGTGATAGTAACACAGGGATATGGTTGGTCCTGGACTGGGAAGGTAAACACCTCAAGTATAATCTAGGTGAAAGTGCCTTGAATTTGTGAGGGGGGAAAAAAGAGGCCCAGGATTGCTAATGTTATTAGGTTAGCTCCCACATAATTATTTAATGGATGACCT
This sequence comes from Ursus americanus, assembly GCF_024610735.1. Classification (NCBI taxonomy): domain Eukaryota; kingdom Metazoa; phylum Chordata; class Mammalia; order Carnivora; family Ursidae; genus Ursus; species Ursus americanus. Next base: position 57,858,917 of record NC_142135.1, read on the forward strand.
ATGGAAAAAAATCTCAATGTCAAAATGACTTCCCATGATACATCCAAGTTACTTCTCTCCCTCTCCCTTCTCCTCCTGAGCCACTGGTATGTGTTCAGAGGATGGAAAATAAATTTACTATTATTCAGCTTCCCTCCCTTCAGCTATCATACAAAGGTCAAAATTTCTCTCAATCAGGTCATCTAGTCTAAAACCAAACTGACTATTTTTTTTAAGATTTATTTATTTGAGAGAGAGAGAGTGCATGCGTGTGCACATGTGGGTGAGTGAGTGGGGGGAGGGGCAGAGGGAGAGAGAATCTGTTTTTTTTTTTTTTTTAAAGATTTTATTTATTCATTCGACAGAGATAGAGACAGCCAGCGAGAGAGGGAACACAAGCAGGGGGAGTGGGAAAGGAAGAAGCAGGCTCACAGCGGAAGAGCCTGATGTGGGGCTCGATCCCATAACGCCGGGATCACGCCCTGAGCCGAAGGCAGACACCCAACCGCTGTGCCACCCAGGCGCCCCTTGAGAGAATCTGAAGCCCATTCCCCACTGAGCTCGGAGCCCAATGTGGGGCTCGATCTCATGACCCATGAGATCATGACCTGTGCCCAAATCAAGAGTCAGATGTTCACCTGAGTGAGCCACAAAGGCGACCCCCATACTGATTCTTGGATTATCTGATGTTACAGTTATTGAAGCCAGGTTCCCTTCATTATGGTGACCAGCTAAAAGGTGACTATAACAGCAACATTCAAGTATGAAACAAATATGGCAGAGAATGAAAAAACAAAAGTAACACAAAGATGTTATTTTTGTTGCTTACATTTAGCTCTCATAAATGGCACAGGAGTTGTATAAAGGGAATAGTCAGCAACATATGTGGAAGTTATATCTGAGAGCACTTTGAGTTTTAATTCTTAGTGTTCAAAATTACGGACTAATCAGATAAGGAAATTAATTCCTTTCAAATCATGATTTTTTTCTTGCAGTATCATTTCCCAGTGGGGGAGAGACTTTAAGGAGTCCTCTATTTCAACCCACTCCCATTCATTCTTTATTTTCTTTAAAAAGAAAAATCTCTAAAGAAAGAAATTTACCATCCTCGGTAACCTAGATACGCATTCTCAGGAAATATCTAAATTAATCCTTCATGCTGCAATTTAAACTTATTTCCTTTTATTCTTTCCTTGGTGAAGTAAGGGAACAGCTGTCTGCAGCCCTTGTCATATGCTTGCAAACTATTCTTATCACCTTTCAGGTCTTCTCCTCTTTAAGTTGAATACTCCTTTTGCCTTTCCTATTGTTTATAGATATCAAATATTTTATACTGTTTTCACAGGACGGGAAACTCCAATGTGTGGACCTGCTGTCCTAGTAGGATTTGTGCTACATGGAATCCACCTGGGGAACACTTGATAATGTTGTTTCTACTTCCCATATTCCTATCATACAGATGTCAGAGTTAGATTCTTCTGACTCAGGTTCGATTGAAGTACCAATATGATAAATACTGGATAAAGTGTAAGGAAAATTCACATATGAGATTTCTAAACAAAATCCATGATGTTAGGATCCATAGCAGATCAAAACTTTAAAAAGGGAATCAGCTACCTTATAGCATATACAAAAATTAACTCAAAATGGATCAAGACCTAAAATTGAGAGCTAAAACTATAAAACTCAGAGGAAAACATAGCTGAAAAGCTTTGTGACATTGGATTTGGTAATAAATTCTTGGATAGGACACCAAAAATGTTGACAACAAAAGAAAAAAAATAGATGCATTGGGCTACATCAAAATAAAAAAAAAAAAAAACTTCTGTGTACCAAAGAACACCATCAACAGAGTGAAAAGACAACTTACAGAAGGGGAGAAAATATCTGCAAAACATATACAAGCATACCTTGTATTGCATTTCATACATACTGCATTTTTTATAAATTGAAAGTCTGTGGCCACCTGTGTGGAGCAAGTCTATTGGTGCCATTTTCCAATAACATTTGCTCGCTTCATGTCTCTGTCACATTTTGATAATTCTTGCAATATTTCAAACTTTTTCATTATTATTTATTATGATGATCTGTGATCCGTGATTATGACTCCCTGAAAGCTCAGATGATGGTTAGCATTTTTAACAATAAAGTATTTTTAAATTAAAGTATGTATGTTGGTTTTTGAACATAATGCTGTTGCACACTTACCAGACCACTAGATAGTATAAACATAACTTTTATTGCACTGGGAAGCCAAAAAATTCATTTGATTTGCTTTATTGCACTATTTACTTTATTGTGGTGGTCTGGAACTGAACCTGCAATATTTCTAAGGTAAGCCTGTATCTGATAAGAGATTGATATTCAGAATATATAAAGAAATCGTACAACTCAACAACAACAAAAACAAAAATAACCTGATTTAAAAATGGACAAAGGACTTGAATAGATATTTCTCCAAAGAAGATACACGAATGGCCAATAAGCACCTGAAAACATCACTAGTCAGTAGGGAAATGAAATTAAAATTACAGAGAAATACCACTTTACACTCATTAAGATGGTTATTAAATTATAAAAAAAAAAACAAACCAAAAAATAAGTGTTGGTTAGGATGTGGAGAAACTGAAACTCTGGGCACTGTTGGTAGAATGTAAGGTGGTGCAGCCACTGTGGAAAACGGCAAGTCCTCAAAAAGTTAAAATAGAATTACCATATGATCCACTAGTTATACTTCTGGGTATACATCCAAAAGAAATGAAAGCAGAGATTTAGATATTTGTATACCTATATTCATAGGAGCATTATTCACAACAGCCAAGAGGTGGGTGCAGCCAAAGTGTCCATCAGTGGATAAATGGATAAAGAAAATGTGGTCCATACATACAACGGAATATTATTCAGCCTTAAAAAAGATGAAATCTGGACACATACTACAACACGGATGGACCTTGAAGGCAGTATCCTACAGTGAAATAAGCCAGTTGCAAAAGGGTAACTATTGTAAGATTCCACTTATATGAGGTTACCAGAGTAGTCAGTCATAGACAGAAAGAAGATCAGTGCTTGCCAGGAGCTGTGGGGAGGTGGGGATGGGCTACAGAGTTTCAGCTGGGGAAGATGAAAAAGTTCTGGAGTTGGAGGTGGTGATGGTTGCACAACAACGTAATGTACTTTATACCATAGGAATTGTACAGGCAAAAATAGTTAAAATGGTAAATTTTTATGTTATGTATATCTTACCAGAATAGAAAAAAAGAAGTCAGAGTGTAGAAGAGAGGGGAGATTATGAGGAGGCTCTCTAAAAGAAGGCTGGCCTTGGGTTCCCATCTACTTCCCCTCATCCCGGGGCTGCTGTCTCTTTTACTGCAGGTCTAATGGGGGATGGGCAGCTGTGGGACACTCGGAAAACTTGGACTCTGCAACTGGGACACCATTAACCAGCACATCTAGAGAAAGGCAGACTCCCTGCTTTGGTCTCATGACCATAAACTGCTGTGTTGAGATGGGCACTTGTAGAGCTTTGAGGGACAGGGGACATGAGTGTGCCTATGGACCAAGCAGAAGTGAGTTGTTGGATTTTCTTAGGTACCACTCAGCAGGCCTGTCTCAGGGGCAAGAAGACCTCAGCAGCAATGGTCTGCAGCACATCACAGGATGCCTGGCAGAGGAAGCAAGCCTAGGAAGTGACCAGTGTCCACTGTGGGAGGGCCAGGGCATGAGGTGGAAAGATCCAGAAGATGTCCTCCAAAGACTCAAGGATGCGTGGTGCAAGAGATTCAGCTTTGAAACATCTGCCAGGCCAGGGAACATGGAGCCAGTATTCAGGGGGCCCTTGTCCAAGTATAAACTCTTATTTCATTGCCTCCCTCCCCACCTGAGGGGGATGGACACAAGCCAAGGTGGCCCAAAGCAAGCCAAGCCCAGAGAACTGATTCAAGAAACTGCTGAGTTTCGACTGATACCTTGGACTGTAGACATTCAAATGTCTCAGTTAAGACTGCCCCATGAAGTCGCTACCTCTGAGTAAGCAGAAAAGTTATGGGAGAAGAGGACTATTACTTATATTGCAGGGAGTTCAGAGGGACAAGAGAGGGCAAACATACAGCTGCATTTTGATCATTTCCCACCACCCGGTACAAGATGGAGGCTCCCTTGGGGTCCTTACAGAACTGGTGCAGCTTCATGGAAAAGCCCTCGAGGTGAAAGTAAAGGCAATGGCTCCCATGACAACATCAGGGTTTGGTTCCGGTCTTACGTTTGTGTTCTCTATGTTCACTGTGGTAATTTACTTCTTTGAGCCTTGGTTTTTTTCATTTGTAAAATGGAACTAATTATAGTATCTGGCACCTTGATGGTTTTTAGAATTATATGAGACAATGAAGGTAAGTGCTTAATAAATGTGAGCTATAATTATTATTATGGGTAGAAAAAAAATTACAGGTGTTTGCCTTTTGAGAATTTAGTTTCCAGCAACGAATATCATGACTGTTCTATCCGAAATCCTGGAAACTTGCATCTGGCAAAGGGCTGGAAGCAGAGTATCAGATATCAAAGTTGCAACTCAGCCGAACTCAGGTCAACATTAACAGGGGGCTTACCACAAGCAAGGTCCTTTGCTGGGCCCGTTTGGGGAATAGCGTCTGTGCAGACACTTCAGGAAGAGTGGAGAACCTGCTTCTCTTTCGCTGGATTTGCTTCATAAAGCCTTTACCATGGCAACAGGGAAGCACTTGCAAAGAACTGCAGCTGACACTGTGAAAAATATCACCTGCTCTCAAGGTACTCGAAATTGCACAGCATGACTCATGATGGCTTTCTCTTTCTTGCTATCTGCTGGATCATAAATGCTGAGCAAACACAGGGTATTAAAGAGGCTCCTAAGTTATAGAGATGCCTTACGATGGAGAAAGCATGTTCACGAAAGAAGAGAGGAAGGATTTGCAACATGACTATCTCAGGATACTTGGGAGTACTCAGGAAGTCAACACATATTCGCCACCTGCTTTTCAGGAGCCAGGTACGGGTCTAGGTCCCTTGAAATTGGTGACGAACCAGATGGACAGGTTGCCATTCTCAAGCAAATCTACAGGGCACTGGGCACAGTGGGAGACAGACCACACATGCATAAATAAATAAACCAGAATTTATCCCACAGTGAAAAATGCCACCTAAAGATAGTCTTCCGGTGCTTGAAAAAATGAAGTGGTGGCACTGAAGCTGAGTTAGAATGACAGGAAGGATCTAGGATGTGGGAAGATGCTGGCAAAGACCATCCCAGTCACATAGAAGAGCTGGAGGTCAGAGAACTAAGAATGTGTCTGAATTCGGAGGACCCTGTACTGAGTTTGGACTTTATTCTACGTTTGACAGAAAATCATGAAAGAGTTTTAAACAGGGCAGTGACATCACCTGATTTATAGTTACTTAAAAAAGATCACTGTGGCTGCTATTGGAGATTGAACTCAGTAGTAGGTGGCGGGCAGGGTGGCAGGAGGGAAGCAGAAAGAGAATGAGTTATCTGAATGACAAACAATGGTGCTTGGTCCAAGTGGTAGAGGTGGAAGGAAGGTAAGTGAGAGAGGCTGAACGTGCTTGCTGCTCTGCCAGCACGATAAGAACAGCCCACACAATACTTAGGTCAACTGCCTGTAGCACAGAATCAGTAAATACTGCCTTGAAGTTGTTCTCCACTCTTTTCTGCTATGCCTGTGTCTTGTCTTTGCAACTTGTCTCTCCACATCACTCAATACATACATACCAAGCACTTGCCATGTGTGTGGCATTGGCCCTTCCCACCAAGGAACTCAACCAGAATGGAGGGAACATAAGGCAAATGCACAATTAACCAGCAAACAATACAGAATATGTCAAGTGCCACGAAAGCAAAGGTGTCAGTCTTGCTAAATAAGAAAGGGCAGCAGCTACAGAGCACACAACTCTTCCCTGAAGAAAGGCCCTTTACAACGACTGGGGAAGTCACCAGAGTTCATGGAGGATGGTGACCCGATCAGATTGGCAAAGGAATTAGAATGAGGCAAAATGGTGGCGAGAGATTGGTTGACAGGCTGGTGCAGTAGCCTAGGATGAGACGTCGTGCAGGGGGGAGGATGAACATGGAGGAGAGGCGATGAATGCGGGATACATTGAGGAGGCAGAAACCACTTTAGCCATTGGACGTGGTAAGTGACTGGATGGCGGGGGTGGTGGGGGGAGCGCTAAGAAAGAAGCAAGAGGGAAGAATGACCTGCATGGCAGCTTTTCTTTTGCTTTTTCTTCCTCTCATTTTTGTTGTAAAGGCAACAGATTTTACTTTGTTGTAAGGAAACATCAATGAGTGCTTATAGAAGGTAAATTTCATGGGACTACATTTTCTTAATCATTACCTAGTTTTTCCAATTCCATGCACAGTGGGGCTCAGGGTGTGTGTGTGTGTGTGTGCATGTGTGTGTGTTCTAGCTGAGTGATCAGTTTAGTAGAGTGTAGAGACTGACTTGAGATGAGTATACCAGAAAATATAGATCATTAACTTTAAATTCTTTAACAAATTCTGATATATCACATTTGTGTAAAACTTACAGTGCTGCATTACATACTTAATTATGGTTAGCCTGTGAACAGCATGGGTTTGAACTGCACAGGTCCACTTATATGCAGGGTTGTTTTGATAAATACGATATAGTACTATAAATGTATTTTCCTTATGATTTTCTTAATAACATTTTCTTTTCTTTAGCTTACATTATTATAAAAATACAGTATATAATAATACAACATACAAAATATGTGTTAATCGACTGTTTATGGTATCAGTAAGGTTTCTGGTCAACCACAGGCAATTAGTAATTAAGTTTTGGTGGAGTCAAAAATTATAAATGGATTTTTGACTGTGTGGGGGTCGGCGCCCCTAACCCCTGTGTTGTTCAAGGATCAAATGTGTTATCTCAACTACAGGGTAGAACCTGAGGTTTAGAGCAGCTAAATGTCACCTATGGTCATGGCTGTAAGGGGATGAAGCCAGCACTTTAACTGAAGGTTCTTTATATCTTAATTTGTTGTCCACCCAACAAGTGTTTACAGGTCTTCTTAAGTCGTGTGTTAGAACACTAATAGAATAATAACAGAACTAATCATTAGTCATATTATTAATAACTACTACATATTTATTTAGTTTTTTAAAAATTCATTTATTTGTGAGAGAGAGAGCACAAGCAGGGGAGCGGCAGGCAGAGGGACAAGGAGGCTCCTCGTTGAGCAAGGAGCCCGATGCAGGACTCGATCCCAGGACCCTGGGATCACGACACGAGCCAAAGGCAGACACCTAACCGACTGAGCCACCAGGCATCCCTATTTAGTTTTAAAAGGCAGATCAAAAGATTTCACAGGAAAACTCAGCAATCCTTAACAGCACCCCTCATGAGTACCCAGGAACCAAGACGATGTTTCTTGGTACCAGATGAGAATATGAAGAGGAGGGTTCAGTGAAAATTCATAGTTAAAAGCAAGTCATAAAACAAAGTGACTAACCTTTTCTTTGTTTTGTCTATTAGCAAATATTGTCTTTTGAGAAATGAAAATTGAGGAAGAAACTATAATCTTAATTCAGTGGGTAGGACCATTTAAATCTCTAAGAAAAGAATGCTAGAACATCATAGAATATCATAATGAGGGGCGCCTGGGTGGCACAGCGGTTAATCGTCTGCCTTCGGCTCAGGGCGTGATCCCGGCGTTCTGGGATCGAGCCCCACATCAGGCTCCTCCGCTATGAGCCTGCTTCTTCCTCTCCCACTCCCCCTGCTTGTGTTCCCTCTCTCGCTGGCTGTCTCTATCTCTGTCAAATAAATAAATAAAATCTTAAAAAAAAAAAAGAATATCATAATGAAACCTTAGCAGATATAGTTCTTTTCAAGGAGATTAGAAAAGAATATGTTTGGCTTGTACGACAAGAATGAGTAAGAGTGGAAACATGCCCTGGACCTGGTAGCTGGAGAGTCTCGAAGGAAAGAGATAGTGCTGCGAAGGAACTAACAAAACCAATGAACTTAAGGAAAAGAGGACGGTTCTGTCTGAATAAATCAGAATGAGTGAAGTGAAAGATTGTTACAAAATGATCTGACCCCCCACAAAAATCCAACAAAAGGAATCAAAAGTGGGGTAATAAATTTAGAGAGAATAAGTCGAACAGTTTTGAAAACTTTAAGTAAAGAAAATAATATTAATCTAATTCGGGGGACAGAATTAGAGGTAGAATAAGCACGAGATTCACCATGATGCTATTTCATGAAGTACAAGAATTAAAAATTTAAAGGAAAACTAACAGAGCAAAATAAGTCATAGGTCAGATACAGGCAAGGATTTCTAGATATAATTTTGCAACAGTGAGGCAGATAAAGGTAACGTAACTACGCGCAACTGATGCATTTGTTCTGAAGTCTGGAATTGAAAATCTCACCGTGAGTATGTCTGAGGAGTTCATCTGGAAGTCCCACATGATTGGAGAAATTCCTTGTGCAAATGAATTGGAAAGGAGTTCATGGAATAAATATACCATTCAGGGAAATGGAAAGGTTGATTTGTGAAGCTATTTATCCAAACGATATCATTTGTCTTTGATAAAATTATTTGTAATAAAAAGAAATCTATAATCCAGTTTTTGCTGGGGGCTTACCATCTAGATAAAAATATATTTGTGAGAAAAATAACTGTGGAGGCCGACTGTAGGCCACAGGCTTGGGCAATGGAAACTTGAGCAAGGCAAAGGGCCCCCAGTGACCACTTACCCCACAACCCACCTAGAAAGAGCCATAGGTCTTAACTGACCAATGGGCTACTTACAACCAGGCACAGTTCCTAAGATTACCAGAAAAGGGAAAATCCTACATATTCCCATATGTTCTAACTCCACTCGACAATGATAACCCCTCACTACTGCCTTGTGGCAGTGTCTCCTTTGCTGTCTTGCGTGCCTCCCCCTTGCAGTGTATTCAGTTAACTTCTATCTCTTTGTTCTGCCTTGGGTGGGTGAATCCTTTCACTGCCCACGCCACCAGCTCCCATCCAACCAGAACCCACCACCGTAACCATGCAAAAAAGTATATGGTTTTATGGTAACTGTGGGGAATAAACAGCAAGGCTTTGTGTGGTTCAGAGGGGATGAGGGAGCTCAGGGAGGGTATGTGTTGGAGGAAGGCTTTGCAGTGGGCTGAAGGGGAGCAGTATTTGGCGAGTTGGGAAGGAAGTCAGGGGGCCACGGCAAGATGGGAACTTGTCTTCAGTAAAAGTGTGCAAGCCACATGTAAGCCACACTTTGGGAGCCAGGAAAAAAAGAGCCGGCTGGAATGGAGGCTCCTTGTAGGATAGTATGAAGACAAACATCATTGACGTCAGTGTGGCAGGGGTTGGAGATTAGATAGATTTTAGACTTTATTTGACAGCAATGGAGAATTACTGAAAATCTCAAGGGGTATAAATAGATGAGAACAACTGGAAGCCTCATACGGCGTAGCTTGGGAGGGAAGTTTTGGGGGCAGGCACCCATGAGGAGAGCGTTACAATAATTATTTTGATGATAACAAATAAAAAAGAGCAGCTAACATTTACTCAGGGCTCACTATGTGCCGCCTATCATTGTAAGTGCTTTGCATATATTATCTCACTTATTTCTCTCAGCATCCTTAAGAGAATGATATTGTTGCTATTGATAAGTCCCACATGATAGAGACAATTAGGAACATGCTTGGGCCCATCAGTCCCACAAAGGTAGGGTCATTCAACTTGCTGCAACAAGGGAGAGTCTAGACCAGGGGAAGTCAGGGAGTGTCTTGAGAAGAGGGAGGAGGCAGGGGTTTTTCCGCAGGGTTTGGGCTTGGCTGAATAATTTTAAGGAGGAACTAAGGTGAATGGAGATCATCTCTGGATGGGGATTCCCTGAAACAGAATGAACTCTGGCTGCTGTCACCGTGAAGTGAGGTTAGTTCAGCAATTGACTATCTCAGTAATCTTTCTTCAGGGACAAAGTGGGGCGGGGGAAGTCATTGTTAAGAGAGTGGTCATTATCCAAAAGAAAGGAAGTAAGACGTTTTGTGGCTGTGGCTGACCTTGGAAGAATCTTTGTGTGTGTGTGTTGGCTTTATCTCTGACTTTATCTGTCTGCTATTACAGTCTGATAGTTACTAGGGTAGGTCTTGCTTTCTCCTCCTAGGTTTTACTCTCTCACTCTTCTACAGCTGGGGAATCTGCGACCAGAAAAATGGTTCAATGCTACTGGGAAGGAGTAGAGCCTGGATTTGAACCTTCAATGGCGTGAGACTGGGAGGGTCTGACCTGGAAGATAAGGTGGAAAGGAAGTGAGCTGTGAATGAAAGGACTGGAAACCTTGGCGATGAAATGTAAGGAATGCAGGGGAAGTCACCAAGCACAGGGTCCCTTGGTATACTGTAGGTGTACCCGGCAGCACAGCAGGAGGGGTAGAAGAGGAAGAATTTCATTTTAGGCTAGTGAAGGGAAATGTACAGCCTGAAGATTAGCATAAGTTCAGCAAGTAAAGCAGATAGTTTCTAAAAAATCATCATAAAATATGTTCACTCAATATCAATTAATTTAAAAACTTACATCACTATTACCTAAAAGATTTTTCCACCCACCTGGCATGGCATAATATTAGTTCATATTACTTTGTCCTTAAAATAGCGATGTGTGAAGGAGGTATGACTATGCATCTTCCAGGTGAGCCTGTGACATTCTCAAGGTCACAGAACAAGGTAGGGGGAGAGGGGAGGAGAACTGGGTTGCTGTCCCTGTATAATTACTCCAAACCAAATTCTTTCCTAAGGTACAAAGAGTATTGGACCTGGTGTGAGTCTTGATGCATCTTAGTAGGAGTAACAGATTAAAATTTAGCAAGTTGAATGTCAGAAAAAAAATCTTGACATTATTAAAGAAGTTATATAATATTTTTGTTGCATACCTGGGTGGTAAGTCATGGTATTTAATTTTTTTTTTTCATTTTTGTTAAAGGATCATCGATTTCCCTTGCCTACAAACAGAATAGTTGCAAGAATTTTTCCCACTTTGAGTTAGAATGGGCAGCATGTTTTAAGAATGAAATTCAAAAGCTGTGAAACTGGCATTAAGTTATAGGCCATTAACTATTGGGTAAAGCTGTACATATCCATCAAATCCTTCCTTCTACACACTTCTACATTTGTTAAATAACAATACTGCTAGTCAATCCTTCCTCCCAGACTCAAATCTCCCATTTGATGCTGGGGGAGACATCCATGATGTTTATGAAACATTTTATCGGTACACAGTTTAATATAACCTATTTAAATTTTTTTAAAAGCTAAATTGAATTTAAAAACATAATAGGGAATAAAAAACATGTTCACTAGTACTATTGTGAGAAAAGGTAAAGATTTCTATGAGGAGAGAATTAGAAGACATTCTAATTGTCTTCACCTTTCAGAGTCACTGAAGAATCCCCGAACTGGCTGGTTTTTGCTAACAATAAACCGAGCAGAAAGGCTGACAAGGAGAGAATAGGTTTGGTGGGTCACCATTAGGTAGAAGAGAAATAATTCTTTGGGTTTTTGTTGAGAAATTTACTGAAAGAAATGTTAATGCTCTAGGTCTAGACTGACTATTGCAGAATCCAACAAGGAAAGGTGAACAGCAAGGACTTAGAATCTGATCTATTGTCCTAAAAGAATTTGAGAAATGATGCCACTTTGCTTTTCATAAGAGCAGAAACTCTTCACACCCAAATCGGACACAGTATTGAGTCAAAAGTTTGATTACTCTGCTTGTTCCAAAGACATTCTAGAAAAGTCAGTGACTCTTTGGGGTGGTGTATACATCTTTTAAAGACGTCAGGGAGAGTAGGCATTGCCTGTTCTTCAGTTTCTACAGGCCAGGCCTTGCACCAACCTGCCTGGTGAGGGGCAACACTGGGAGAGAAGAGGGCAAGGCTATTTTAAGCACCACTTGACACAGCCCTCACCAAGGTTTTGCCCTATGAATCACAGTTTGCTCCTTCAGAAATACAAAACCATTGAGAAGTTGTCATAAGCAGAAACTCTTTTGTTCGTTCAAAATGCTGTAAAATCTTCTCCGGAGACCATGTTTGTCTTTCCTCTTGGAAGATTATTTTTCTACAGGCTGTGTCTTCCTTCAGGATGTCGCATACCAGGACATATAAAAGTGTTTAGGAATTCTCTAATTTTGGATATTTGTGGAATTCATTGACCTCTTCACTAGAGCCATGGTTGGGGGTAGAAAAGCCCTCCACAGACAGGTCCTCGACCTTTTCCCTGTGATTGCACCAACAATGGAGGCCCATTGGTGGGGAAAGGAGCAAGCAATGTATTTAATTTCGTTTCTCCCTTAGCAGAAGCTTAAAAAATAAACATGCTCCTAGAATCCATAAGGGAAGAACTCCATTAACAAGGATCAAGAGCTGTGGTGTTAGGGTGAACTTGGTAGGGTATTCCTTAAGGAAAAGACATTATTCATGAATTCGTATCGTGAAACTATCAAAATGTTCAGCACATCTCTATAGTCTGATTAAACTGTTTCAGAGCACATTTCCATTTAATTCATCTGCTGCCAGGCTACTTGAGAAATTGCTGTATTTTGTGCATATTTTGGACTAACTGCTTCAAAACCTTGACAATATGTTTAGTTTGCATAAATCAGGCAAAACATATTTTGTTTTGTTCAGCATGCTCTGAACTTTCACAGTTATTTCATTATCTGTTCAGATGGTCCCTCAGCCTTGCTTCAACTCAAAGGGAAATTGTAAATGTTGTTAAAATAAAACCCGGCTGATGCATTGGCAGCTGTGCAATTTGCAAAGGGCCTGGGTTCAGGGATCTAGCTTCAATCCAAGAAGCTTATCTTCGCTAACTTCTCATGGTGATAAGCATCACTACTCACATTTTGCCGAAATCTGTCCAATCTTCCCTCTTTAAGGAAATCTGTTTTCATTTTAAAAGGGATCCATCTTCCCTTCCTGGTCGTATTGCTGATTTTAAGTTTTTTCACCTTTGTAAAATTCTGATTCTGTTTTTCTCCCCTTTATAAAATATTCTAAACTTTGTCCTACTTATGATGATAAAATTTTGAGTCACTTAATTATGACAATTTTATCTTCCTTATTTTCTCTCTTCTCTCATGATTGTCCTTTACTGTTAACTCAAAATAACTGTATTCGAATACTTTTTTCTTTTATATTATGTCTGTTTCTCCATACTCTTGTTTAGTTCCCATAAACTTGTCATATTAAGGTTTCCATTCTGGGGTTTGTTCTCAAGAGTTTTAGGAAATTCTTCACGCCCTCTCCTGTCCTTCCTCAAGGACAGAGCTGGGCTTCTAAGTCTCTCTCCCACTCTTTGGAATCTTTCACACAGAATTTTCCTTGTGGACAAGAAATTTAGTATAATGGGACTAGATCTCCACCATCCCCTTTATTTTGAAACCTAAGATACAAAAGATCAGATTTGGGGATTCCTCAATAAAAGAAAAAGGAAAGTGTCAACTAAGATTCGGTCCCCATTTGTTTTGTTCATTCATTCGTGTTTTTAAGAAATATTTATGGAGTGGTTCACGTGCTGTGGCAAGCCCTGGAGATACATTGGAGGACAATGGGTGAAGGTCCCTGTGTTCTCTGAGGGTGTAGCAAATAAGGGAAAAAGACAAATAGTTACAACACGGGTAAGTGCTGCTGAAAGAGAAAATACATGTTACTACATTACATTTAATACTTTATCTTTAAGAATTAATAGGAAGAGATAAAACAGGATTTTCCTATCTTTTTAGCCCTTATGTCTGAGTACATTCTGAGGAGAGTTTGCACTAAAAAATTAAAATATCCATCAGGAACCATTTCAGAACATTCCAACTCCTCTGCCTCGGTCTCGTTCATTTTCATTTCTTTGTTCCTCAGTAGAAAGAAAGGATGCATTCAGTATTTGTCTAAATGGTTAGGGTTGCCTGTCACTTTCACCTGGGGGGATTTTGTTAAAGAGCTCCTAAAGACAGCCCACCATTTAAAGTGCACATTTTTGCAACTCCTTCTTCATGACCTTTAACTTACCAGTTTATGAGGACTTCTCCAATCTCAGTAAAAAAGTGTCTCCTTTCTCTGCTCTGTTTAATTCCTCTTTACCAGTTACTGACCTTCTGATAGATTTCTTTAATTTTTCCAGTAATTACTACAGTTTCACCCACTGTTTTCTCTGTAATTCGCACACTATTCTTCGGCTCATCATCTTGCATTATTTATGCAGAACAATTATTATTCCACACACTTGGAGATGTCACTTATTAGAACCATGGCGCACAGAATAGAGTAGCAACAGGGCAACTGGAAAAAATAAAAATAAAAAAATCTAAAAGAGTGCATCCTCTCAATCTTAGGGCTTTGCCTGGTATTGATTTAAATGAAAATTGGCCTCAGTAGAGTGATTTTACCCTTTGAATGAATAAAAGCTTTGGTTACTGAAAAACTTCCTATTCCTTTTATTTTTATTTTTTAAAATGAATCCTTTAATCAAAAATCAAAAGCCAAAGGTTTACTAAGTACTGAAACTAACTTTCATGTGTGGCTTTCACAGAATGGCAAAAATGGTAATGATGAGAATCCACAAGCATGGATGAAGGTACAGAGCAACCAGAACTCCGCACACATTGGGAGAGAGTGTCAATGAGGACAACCACTTTGGAAAGCTGTTTGGAGGTACTTATAAAAGCCGAATATATGCCTATCCTGTGACCTGGTGATTCTACTCCTCCGGTATATATCTAAGAGGATGATGAAAAATCATGGAGAAGAATGCTTATAGCAGTATGAGAATCTGTAACAGCTCCAAACCAGAAACTATCTAAATGCTCATCAGTCTTAGAATGGGTTGATAAACAGTGGTGTATTCATATGATGTCATACTATACTGAAGTGAGAATTGAATTAACACATATAACATGGCTGAATTTCACAAGCAAAATATTGAACAAAAGAAACCAGATTTAAAAAAAAATGCACCGGAAGATTTCGTTTATATCAAGTTCAAAATCAGGCAAACTAATAGTCAGGAGAGTCCCCCTTGGCGGATGGCTGAAAGAGCTGATGGTAACACAGAGGTGTTTAATTTGTGAAAACCAACCAAGTTATCCACTTTTATTTGTGTACTTTTGTGTATGTATATAATTCTTCAATAAAAATTTACAAGGAGACAGAGCAGGAGAGAGAGAGAAGTTAGTGAAGAGACAAGCTAATCTACTCACTGACTGCATCATGCACAAACCCAGACAAAGGAGCAAATTTGACAACGTTTACCATTGATGTCCCTTTCCTTCTCTTTTGGGACCTCCTCATTAGTCAGACTATCATGGACCTGGGGGCCTTACAAGCTTTACCTTCTCTTTTTCTGTACTGAAATTACCATCAGGAACAGATGTCTATCAATCATTTCCTTCCAAGTGTAAACTTAATTGGGTGTTTCACCTCTCGGGGGCAGCCTTATGATGTGTCTAATGTGAAATCCAAAGTCTCCTACTGAAGGCACTTCAAGCAGCTGAAGTCAGGTTTGGGGGGCGGGGGGTAGGGCTTCTGAAATCACACTGATTAGGCTTCTGCTTGCCTTTCTCATGAGTATTGCCAACACTGCACACAGTTCACTATCATCTTAACCATTCTTTATAATCTTACAGCACCTCATCTACATAATTTTATTATAGAAACATACGACTCCATTTCGTAATATATTATTGACATGCTTATCACCTCCATTAAACCATGAATTCCTTGAAGGCTGGGACTATCATTCATCCACCTCTTCATCTCCCCTGACCAAGCACAGTGTTTGACGCAGAGTAGGCAATCAATCAAGCCTGCTGGGAATTTTACCGTATCATTAAAAACCATCTAGTTCCCATGCAATTTATACTCTCCTAAGACACAGAGAAATAAAGAAACCTTCCAAATTCTTTATATGGTGCCTGTACAACATTGATACCAAAATCCCCAAGCACTGCACAAAAAAAGAAAACTATAGCTCAGTGAAACTTATGCATATCAATGTAATAATCCTCTATCAAACAGTAGCAACCAGAATCTGGTGACACATTTAAATAATAAAACTTCATGACTAAATGGGGATTATTCTCGAAATACTAGGATGGATTGGTATTAGGAGATGTATTCATATAGCTTATCATATTTTTAGACTTAAAGAAAAGATATACTCATGTCCACAGACCCAAAAAAGATAGTTGTTTAAGTCTAATAACTATTTTTTTAAAAACATTAATTAAAGTAAGAATAATTGCACAATTAGTATATCTCTATTTGTTCATCCACCCATCATCCATGACAGCCAAAAGCTGGCATTAACATTAATGGAGAAACATAAGAAGCATTCCTACTCATGTTACAGATGGAACAAGGATACCCACAGTTACTACTGTGGTTATTTAACAAAATTAGACAAGAAAAAGGAATTAGAGGTATGAAAGTATAAAGTATTTAAAAAGCATAAAAAAGGAGGAGATAGATCTATTACTATATTTGGATAAGAGTTTTTACTTGAAAAACCCAAGAGAATCAACAGCAAAACATACAATAAGATAATGATAATTCAGTAAGATACAACATCAATTAATAGAAATCAATAGTCTTTGTACATAAATACAAGTCAGAAGGTATAATGAAAGAAAAGATCCCATTTAGAATTGTACTCCCAAAGATCAAACAATGAGAAATGTGGAAACTTAGTATGAAAACTTTAAGACATTTCTGAAGGATACAACATAAGGCTTTTGCAAATGCAAAGACAATCTCATACTTGGTATCAGAATATGTGGCAAGAGAAAGCTGTCATTCCCCCTGAAGGAATTTATGAAGTTAGGATAATCCTAATAAAAATATCAATGAGTTTTTAAACAAACTAAACAAGCAGATTCTAAAGTTCATATGGAAAAACAAGCAGAGAGCCAGGGAAACTCTGAGAAAGAAGAAAGATAAAATATGACCAGCCCTACCATATGTTAAAACATACTATAAAGCCTTCATAATTAAATCAGTGTAGTATAAGCACACTAGAAGATAAACGAATGGAAGAAGATTTAAAAATATGGACCCCATCACTTACAGGTCTTTATATATCATAAATGTGGCATCCTTGGAATGGGGGTTAGCCAAATGGAAAAGGAGAGCTGGATCCATTTTTTATCACAGGATAAATTCCAAATGGGCCAAAGACATAAATGTTACAAATAAATGAAACCACAGAAGTTCTAGAAGAAAAGGACGAAATACCTTTATATATAACCTCAGAATAGGGAAAACCATTTTAAACTGACTCAACATCAAGAAGGTTAAAGAAAAAAAACAACAATAAAAAAAAGAAAGATGGAAATCCTTTTCTTACCTGTCATTGTATGAACTTGCTCTAGATAACTGAAGCTTACTTCTTCAAGCAAGATGTCAGCTGAGAAAGAAATGGTTGAAAAGGTAGGATAATAGATAACATAAATACAGTTTGGACAGGTCTCTTTTCATGAGATGATGATGCTCATCATTTCTCTTTGCTTTTATGCTCTGGCTTGACAACTGTGACAGTTATACAACCAACGGGGCCATAATTTACATATCACAACTTACGTAGCTGACGCCATGTCCTTCTGACAGACTCGACCACATTTTAAATACTTATGAATGTCCACCCGGAGACATGTAGGCTTTAGATTGGGGTATTCAGGGGGGCATCCCATGCTTTCCCTCTTTTAAGCCATCAAATTACTTGATGTCAAGTTCCAAAACTTTGAAAAATAATACCTCTTTTTTTAATGGATGTCCTTCTAATGAATTCAGGAAAAATTTTGGAGTAACTGTATTGGAGAATATTCTTCAAAAACTTGGGAATAAAGGACATAATTCTGTCCTTCTCTAATAGCTATATTATAAAACCAACACTCGCCTTAGAGACACTGGGTGATACAAAGACAAGACTTGACTATGCCTGACTGAAGGTACTTCTTGATCTAAACAAGAGAAGGAATCTATGTGTCCATCAGAATGCAGCTGGCCAGTAATGGATATCTGAACAAAGAAGGATAGAGAGACGGTCTCATTCATAGCAGAGCTTGCAGGATTGCTTTGGATCTTTTCCCTCTGATGATGGCCACCATCTGGTTTATATCAAGGACAGTCCAGGTTTATGCCTCTTGTTCTGGTGTAATTATTTACAGTGCCTTCTTTCATTCCCAAAACAAAATGGATGATAAATTATATGAGCATTCTGTCCCTAAACTGTCAGGCTTCGTGTCTCATCTGTTTTCTCATCCCTGTCCCTGTGGTGCAGAACCCTCTTTGCTAAGTTCCTTTGGACTGTTGGGATGACCTGTTCTGATTTTTTTTAAACTAAAAAAAAAATTTTTTTTTAAGTAGGCTCCATGCCCAGTGTGGGGCTTGAGCTCATGACACTGAGATCAAGGGTCACATATTGCACCAACTGAACCAGCCAGGCACCCCTGGATGATCTGTTCTGATTTTTGATTGGCATCTTCTCAAGATATTCCTCCTCCCTTCAGCATCTCAAGTGCAAATGATGCATTCACTCCACACCCACCTAGGTTCTAGCTAGGGGGCAGGCTGACGCTACAGGTAAAAACCATCCAAGTAGGAGTCAAGGTGACAGAGATTTAAGCCAACGGGGTTTTAGTGTTCTGGTCCCATTGACATTAATTAAAAGAGTGTGGTAATTATAGTCAGGGTAAAGGATACTAAGATAAGACTGACAATAAAAGATATAAAAAAATAATAAAAACAAAGACTAATACCTTTGGAAAAGGCAGTAGGTGATTATTTCCTTCTTGCTTGCTCTGTGTGTGTGTGTATAAACAAGAAATAAATGCTTATTGATGTAGGCCACTGATGTGATTATTTGTTATGCAGCATTATTATGGCAATAGATAACCAGAAAAACACATTCCTATATAACGGTATTTTTAAAATTTCTTTTAAAATAATTTTAAAAACAGGTTATGTTTTAAGAATGGCATTTGTTTCTAAATTTTAAGGTGGAAGGTCTGACTTCAGCCATGATACTGAATATACTGGGGAATCTACAGCATTTGGGATTTTTGGGGCTTCCTTAGGAAGAGGTGTTCTTGCATATTGATTATTCCTTGCCAGAGAAGTGATATAGGATATTTGTGGGCAATACTAACTAGCACTGTGAATTCATTTAAAAATTTTTTTTAATTTAATTTTTAAAAATTTAAATTCAATTAGCCAACATGTAGTACATCATTAGTTTTTGATGTAGTGTTCAATGATTCATTAGTTGCATATAACACCCAGTGCTCATCACATCACATACCCTCCTAAATCCCCCATCACCCGGCTACTGCAACCCCCCACCCACTTCCCTTTCACAACCTTCAGTTTGTTTCCTGAAGTCAACAGTCTCTCATGGTTTGTCTCCCTCTCTGATTTCTTCCCATTCAGTTTTCCCTTCCCTCCCCTCTGTGCTATTACAAATTCATTTTTAAAAAGTATTTCTCTAATAAAGTCAAATGGAGAAGACTTACTTTTTCTTAGAGACCAATGTCCCAGAGCTAATCCACCCTCTTACTTCCTTTCAATTCTCAGAGTACTGGAGAGAAGCTGTAACTACTCCAAGTTCAGGTTTCTCTTTTTGTTTAATTTAATTATAATTTGTAAATGCCATATATATTTTGGGTACAAATAAGACTTATAAGAGAAAGGATAACTAATTCTCATATAATAGAGGGAAAATTGATTAAGATATTGGTTAAACGTTTGTTTTGGAAAACAGAAAGGATATTTGATGCCTGAACTTTATCTCCACATGGAACAGAGTATTATCCCCACACCATCACATAGAGCAGAGCATTTAGTATAAAATACTAGATTACAATTACTAGATTTAAAGGCCATTTTTCTGATCGCTTAAGATGACTAATGGGCCACACAGGTCCTGGACACAAAATACTTCATACATTTACCCAAATAAATATTTATTGGACATTCAGTTATGGCCAGACACTGTGCTAGAATAGCAAGCAACATTTGTCATGATCCTGTCCTCAAGGACTTTATAGTCTAATATGCAAAATAGGCATTAATCAAGTAACAAACCAAACAGATATAAAATTTTCATCACGTGAACAGTTAAAGAGGCCTTGCCTTGATGTTCTGAGTGGGAGCCCCAACAAGATGAGTATTTCAAGGTCATGATCCTTGGAGCTATGAATGTGTAAAAGGAGATCTGGAACAAATTTAGGATCAAGAAGCTTGCCTTAAGGGGGGTGGGGGAATGGGATAGGCCGGTGATGGGTATTAAGGAGGGCACGTATTGCATGGTGCACTGGGTGTTATATGCAAGTAATAAATCATGGAACTTTTAAAAAAATAAATTAATTAATTAAAAAAAATAAAAATAAAGATAAAAAATAAAGCCTAAAAAAAAAAAAAAAGAAGAAGCTTGCCTTAAGACATGATTCTGGGCCTGGAGGATGAGTAGGCATTACCTAGGTAACGAGCTGACTCGGGGTGAGGTAGGGTGGGGGAATATGTTGAGTACATGGGGTCCTTGTCTATTTTCTCATTAAATGATCTAATCTTCAATGGTATTAGAAAATGTCTCCCAAAGACACTAAAAGTGTGTTGTGACTCATATTTTCTAACTGAAAACATCCTCTAAAACTTTTTTTTTTCCACTTCATAAATGAAACATATGGATTCTAGTTCACGTTCAAGGTTAGTATGGGGGCTAGATTACAATGACATTTCTCAAAGACTCCACTCGACAGTTTTCATTTAAGAAAATTATTGAGTTGCCCACTATGTGCCAGGCACCATACTAGGTGTTTTTTTTTTTAACTATGATATGAAATGGGTCATTTGATGGTTCTGTCATTTGTTGTCATCTAAATATTTTTATTTAGGAACGTGATGAAACATCAAGAAATATTATGAAATTATTGCATAGATTTAGATGGACTGATCAAAGCATATATCCTGAAATATATTAACGATGTGCAGGGAATTGCTAAGAGAACTTATCCAATTACATGGCAGTGCAGCTCGTATTAGAAGACTACATTTCAGAGCGGAACGGATCTTTGGCCATGTAAGACTTAGTGAGGTCAAGTGGAAGGCTGTATTTGGCTAAACTGAGAAACACCACAACATGAAGATTCTTGGCTCTTGTCTAACTTGCACTGAAGCTACTGGGAAGGTTAGCATCAGGAAAATTGTCGAAGTAGGATATTTTAGCAATTTTTCAGTTCTTTTAATAGTACCTCTGCTTTACTAACTGGGTTTGCCCTTCTGTTTCCTTTTCTCTGGTTTTTTATTTCTCCCAAAGTCCCTTACTAACTCAATAGAGGATTCAGAAAAACACTCACCGATTTTTGGCTCATTTTACCTAGGTTTCTTTTCTTCATCTATTGTTTCCTGGAGAAAAGTGAGGTCAGACTGAGACGTAACTTTATTCTTGTCTCACATTCGTGTGATACAGAAGTACCCACCTCTCTCCTGCCCAGATGTCATCTAGATGGTGTTTTCTGATTTGTGCTGCTGAGCAGTTCCCTGGGATTCAGGGAGCAAAGCAAACAGATCTCTCTGTTTGAGCCATTAAAGGTCAGACCTCACCTCTGTGACGCTAGGAGTAGGATCCCAAGCAAGATTAGTCTGATCTGTGCAAGGGAAGACAGGGGCAGGAAAGAAAAGGGCTGCCCACAGAACCAAGCTGAATGTCTCGAAGTGAACAGTGCTTCCAGAAGCCATCTGCAAGGTCTATATTAGCAGGAAGCATAATAATAACTCACACTCGCAGGGTGGCTCAAGTTTACAAGGGCTTACTCACTTAAGAGAACACCATATGATTCCACAACAACCTTGGATCCCAGAGAACAGCTTGCTTGTGTTGGCTTGCTCACAGTATATGGTTCGTATACTTCATATCAAGAGCTCTTTTGGGAGCAGGCATGTTTTGAGATATAGGACATAACTTGCACGGTCTGCATGCTGTGAAACCAGATCTCTGCAGTTTCCAAAAACAGCTATAAATCTCCCACTGGCTGTTACTATGTGCATATTTAGGTCTGCTAGTTGTATTAAAAGACCCAAATATTTTCCCTCCTTGGGGGTTTTTGCAGTGGGCCGTACTCTCTTGGAAACCTCTTCTTTTCCTTTGTGACAGACTCATCATTCTGGTCACAATTAAAATGTATCTGCCTCAGAGAGAGAAAATGAGAGAGAGAGAAAGAGAGAGAGGGCGAAAGAGGGAGAGGTGGGGGAGGAAGAGAGGGAGGGATGGAAGGAAGAGAGACATAAAGATAGAGAGAATGTTGGGGGGGGAGAGAAATCCGCGACCACTCTCTTTAGATGTGTGAGCCCCTTCTGCTATTCTTTCATTGCTCAATTGTCTTCTGACAATCTGAAATTGTTTTGTTAATTTCTTCATTTATTGTCTGTATCCTCCACTGGAAAATACACACCATGTGAGTAGGGACCTATCCTTGTCTATCACCATGCCCTGAACACTGTACCTGGTCCAGGCATCCAATAAATCCTTGTTAAATAAATGAACGAAATAATCTAGCATTTCTCTATGAAGGCTTTCACTCAATTATATCCTTAACTAAAACTTTTATCACTTTTCATTAGTTGGGAACTTAAAATAAATTAAAACCGTAGAGTTCACACAACATACTTCCACCATTTTACAAATGATAAAATTAAAGCCCCCAGAAGTGTTTTCCCCCAGGTCAGAGTCAGGATGAGAGCCAGGTCACTTTTTGTTATTTAGCCAAACGCCTTTCCTATCACAACTTGACCATTCATAGAGAAGGACAATATATATGAAAGGTTCCAATGGTCAGTCTTTTTTTTTTTTTTTAAAGATTTATTTATTTATTTATTTATTTATTTATTTATTCATTTTAGAGGAAGACGGAGAGAGAGAGTATATGCAAACAGGGGGAGAGAACGGGGGAGAGAATCCTCAAGAAGACTCCCTGCTGAGCATGGAGCCCAACATGAGGCTTGATCCCAGGACCCTGAAATCATGACCTGAGCCGAAATTAAGAGTCAGACTTTTAACCTACCGAGCCACCCAGGCACCCCTGGTCAGTCCTTTTTTGCACAAAGGTCACCCCTGTAGGCTTCATGCACATGGACTGAAGAGAAAGTATTCTGTGATGTAGTTTGTAAACTCAGAAGGACATAATAACATTGGGAGGGTCTCATTCCTAGAAACCAAATACTAGCATCTGAGTTGGTTATTTTATTTAAAGAACCAGACTGAAAATGGGTTGAAGGTTGAGGAGCATGAATCAATCTGGTAAATGAGGGGTAAGAAGGGGTAACTGAAAACACTACTGGATCAATAGATCGGTCTAACTCCATATATCACCATTGCCCCAAGATCTTTATTTGCAGCAGGAATAACTCTTGAAAACAGCTGTGTGGAGGAAGGCAGATTTGTACTCTTAGATAATGTTCTTAAATTCCGTTTTATAATTCCCTGAGGGGCCTTACACCCTGCTATGTCATCCTTGGAAAGCACTGTAACACTGTAACATCCTTCTTCTGGCTGTCTGATTTCAGTGATGGTCACTCTCTGATTAGAACCATGGCCAAAGGAGAAAGTTTACCTCTGGAGAGCAAAGAGAGATATCTGGGGAAAACATCTCTTGCTTAATATATCTGACTGATAAACTTGATTTTTCTACTTCGCTATCTTAAGTTGTTTGGATTTTGATCCTCATAACAATAATAATAGATAACAAAGATTGAGCAGCTACGGTGTGTGAGGTGCTGCTCTGGACACTTCCTTAACCCATGTGATCGTCACTATTATCCTTATGAGGTCAGGATCCCCCTTCACCAATGAAGGAACTAAGCTAGGAAGTGGTGAAGCTGGGATTTGAACCCAGGCAGCGTGGCACCGGCGCCCAGCAACATAGTCACTGCAGCGTCTCACTTTTAACCTCCTGATCTGAAGCGTATATTCTCATGGTAACATTTACTCTAAGGAGCAAAGAGACCCACTTCCCTGTGAAGCAGCCCTTCCTTTTCAAGGCTGCTACTTGACCAGATCTTGAGTTCCCTCCCTTGGCCTCTTCTCCAACTCTGAGAAGCAGGAACACCAGTTTTCACCTTGGTATTGCCGACTGGTAGCCTAGTTAGTAGCTAACAAATACAGATAACAGATGTCCAGATAGCGTTGGTTCAATAAGCAAATGAATTTTTCAAATTGCCTGCCATTCCTTTCATTTTATTAATAAATAACAAAGACTTACAAGTCATTTTCAAATGTTATGATTTAATTAGTAGTTAATTTGGTTTAACCCATGGGGAGGGGTCAGTGTGGAGAACAAGGAAGTAGAAAAGAAAGGACAATATTGATTAAAGCCATGAGTGGGATACGATCAAATATGAATACTAAGCTTCATCAGAAGAATCCATTTTATGTTACGTTTGCTGTCCTTAGGCACTCAGTCTTTCTCCCCGTGATCCCATTTCTAAGTGACCATCAGCAGTTTCTCTGTGCCGGTGATACTTTATGACTCAAAACAGACTAGATTTTCTAGGTTCCGTACTCTGTCACAGTGGTGAGTGAAGACAGTGATATGCAGTCATCTGCAGGCTTTACCAAAAAAACACAAGTAAGAACAAAAGGCGGGTGTGTTCGCTCTTGTTAGCTGTTGCCCTGGACTACAAGGAAGCTTTTTAAAACCTCTTTTTGGCCTCTCTAAATCTCTCCCCACTTCAATATATATGCTACCGTTCTGCTAACAGAAGTTGGATCCTATCACCCTTCTTCTGCTGAAAGTCCTTTCGCAGCTCCCCATTGCCTCAGGGATAAGGGTGACTCCATATTTGGAGTGCTCACAGCGAGGCTCAGCTTCCTTCCCAGACCTTTCACCCATCAGTGTCCACTCATCTCCCTTCTCCCTGGCCAAATGGAACCACTGTTACTTGTTTTATTTTGTTTTGTTTTTCTGGAACATGCCACTCTCATAGCCTTTGCACAGAGGGATATCTATATAAAAGTGCCTCGCCGCCTGCACACACATTCTTCTCCACCTAGGAGGGAAAGGTAAAGCTGTTGCTCAAAGTCAGGCCTACTCAGCTCGCTCTTCCCGCTTCCCCTGCCCCTCCAACCCCATGAGCGCAGCAGACTGGTAGAAGTACAGTTTGGATCTCCTCATTCATGTGTCCTGCTTTTCTCTGCCTTTGCCAGACATTGCGTTGAACCCCTGGTACCCTGGTTCTCATTCACATTTCCCTCACCTGTCCACCTGTCCATGCACAAAGACTATCTTTTTGAGACACTCAATTCTGGTGTCACTGTCTCTAGGGACTCAACGTTTGCTCCTTCCCTTCCAGACTGTGAACTCTCAGTTCTCAGCATTACGAAGAGGAATCAGGAGCAGGAACTGATGTTTGTGAGATAGTCCTAGGTGCCAGGACTTTTCTGAAAGCTTGATATGCCTTAGTTTTCACAGGTGTTGGGAAAATATTATTATGCCCTATTTATAGAGCTGTGATGCTGGTGGTCCAGATAGGTTGCTACCGTGGGTACATAATTCCTCATTACCTAGAGTGGCTGTCATGCTACGGGGATGTTTCAGCCATTAGGGAAGAGGGGGCAAATGTTGGTGAGATGCTATCATCACGAGACAAAATCCGCACTTCTGGTGTAGGTCAGGTGTGAGAGCAGCTGGTAATACAGGAAATGCGATGGGGGCGGACGGCCCATGGAAGACAGACAAAGACCATGGAGTTGGCTGGTTCTTAGCAAGGCCAGCCCGGGTCAGTCACTGCTCGCAGTGAACTCCCTGATGCAGATGCTGGCTACTCTGTGCTGCCTCTGCTTGTCGCATGTCCCCTAAAGCAAACGAAGAGGTTCCTGTCTTACGTATTTCTACAGGTTGAAGCCACTGGTGCAGAGCTCCAGTTGTCCGCACTGAACACGTGCATCTCAGGGGTGACCACATTTACTAGATCATGTGACATTTCAAAGATCTGGGTGATAAAGTTTGGACATTTGGATAGACATGAATCTCTTGGAGAACATCAATTCTTAGAGGAAGATATTTCAGATGTTTTACTACATTCATCAAAAGAGCAAAGAAAAGCTTTGTCTGCCATGAAAAAGATGGAAAAGGAAGCTGTCTACGTTTCTACTAATTAGGTCATTATTACTTACCCTGGTCCTGAACACTAACCAAAAGTGAAAACCGTAATGGATGGCAGAGACCGCTCCTTTCCATTAGGGGTGTCAAACGTGGCACTTCCCAACAGCGGTGGCAATAACATGGGTCCCTAAGAGGAGGACTGAATTCATTAACACACTGAAGTCAGGCCTCAGAGTAGCTGTTAGTTGCAGACTTTTCAATCTTTGTCGTCCCCAGTCAGATATAAACAAACAAATGGTCAAAAGGAGAATGGCTACAAGCACATTGCCAAACACATAAATGACCTAACAAACTTCCTCTAAGTTGATTAAAAAACAAAATGAACATCTGTTCTTGGTACATTGCAGTATATTTAATGAAAGCCAATATGATCTCAGCAAAGTAGATCATCAACACTTCGGAGTATTTGTCAGCGCAGACAAGATCTAAAGAAACAAGGATTTTTCTCTGCATGTGTGATCTTACAGATCAAAGATGATGCCCTGGGTTATTCTAAGAGCTGTGACTCTATGAGTAGTAACCACTGCTGTCAATAATCAATGTCACCCATCTATGCATTAGGGATTATTTGTCATCTCAAAGACCTTGCAGATTGCCTTATTTGCCTGCTAGGACTGAAATCACTGCGTCAATTGCTCGAGAATATTTAGTTCTATGGCAGAACACAACAGTTGTTTGATACCAAATAGCAACACTACACAACAATTGAAGAGAAGTGCAGTCGAATTCTGAAACCAATTAAACCTACAGGGATAAATTGGGTAGGAGGAATGTAATTACCCAAATTGAGATCCGGGCAGGCTAATAGGACTAATAAGAAACTCATCTTTCACGGAGATTTAATAAGCAAATCAGTTATTTAATTTTTCTCTTAAATGTTAAGTTTCACCCCTTAGAGGCTGGAGGAAGTGGCTTAAATGATTCTGCATTTGTTTTAGCAAATGTGTAAAATGGAAAATGAGGACAAGTGGCTGCTTTTTGGCTCTCTCTCACAGCTCTGAATTTGGTTCACCTGGAAAGCTTCTCTCCAAGCCATGAATCCAAGCTCCCTCTTCTTAGATACCATCTCTGATGTGCAGAGATAAAGAACGTCCTTCTTGGTGGCTTTAGAGCCTTGATCCTACCTCTATGAAAACCCTCATTATATGATACTCGAGAGGAGGGTTCGCTCAATCTGTCTTCCTCACTAGACTCAAGAGCAGGGGCTGCATTATTCATTCTTATATATCCAATGTCTCAATTCACGCATAATATATTTTGAAATCAAGAAGTGCTCCAGAAAAAAAAAAAAGGATTCTTGAAAATATTAAATAGGTAACAGAGTGATCTACACAAAAGTAAGGTGTCATTATCTGACCTTCAAAGTTTAGGTTCTAAAGCTCAAACTATAGTTGGTACAATACCCATCTTCCCAAGGGGGCTCACTGAAATAGGGTTCAGGGGAGATCAGTGAGTATGTTCTACTCTTTTTAGTAACATAGAAAGAAGGGACACTGCTGTCAGTAAAGATACCTTAGGTTTTTGGGACGAGCATCTATAAAAGGGGGTATATGATGACCCAATATGCTATATAAAACTTCTATTTCAGTCAAGTAATAGCATCTTTTTGAATCAAAGGACTCTAGCAGGACTTAGTATCATTCCTATTCTTTCCGGGTCTAATAGGGATTTAGCTTGCATTGTCTTCCCTAGGGGGAAACATGAATCTCAGGATTCAAGTTAAGATTTGTCTGTTTCATGTTTTGAGCCACTGCTGAACCACCTGACACAGGAAACAGAATGAATGTAATGGGAGGGAAACTTTACAAAGAGCTTCTTGTACTAATATCAGTTGGAATAAACATTTCACTCTTTTAGGAAGACTCTGAACCTGCAAGGGGCTTTTAACTCAGTTTTTTTTTTTTTTTTTTTTTTTAAGAGAGAGAGCAAGAGTGTGTGCCAGGTGGGGAGGGGCAGTGGAAGAAGGAGAGAGAGAATCTTAAGCAGGCTCCACACCCAGCACAGAGCCCTCTGCAGGGCTCGATCTCACGACCCTGAGATCATGACCTGAGCCAAAATCAAGAGTTGGATGCTTAACAGACTGAGCCACCCAGGAGACCCTCAGATGGCATTTTTATTATTGGAAGTCAAACACTAGCACATAAGGAGACATTTTTACCATCAATAACTGTAAAAACGACATCACTCTACAAAGTGTCACTTCAATAGAGAATCTGAAATTCTGTTATAACAATAAACATAACTGCAGTCAACTGCAACCCTGCCCTCAGGGGGCTGCAGGACAAAAAAAAATAATCTGTGAAAGGGTAGTAGAGATTGTGTCACTGGCAAAACTTATTGACTCTCGACAGACAAATTAGGTATTGGACCTTTCATGGAGTTTTAAGGTAATAACCATATTTTCTCAAAAATGGAGCCTTAGGGAACCAGGGGTACTGACTCAAGTGAGCTGTGAGCCTCATTGGGGATTCTTTACAAACATATATAGGCTTTTGTTCAGGAATAAACAAGCTGCCTCATGATCCCATTATTATACAAAATTCAAACTTATTCAATAACCAAAATTTGTTGGCCAAGAGACATAGTGTCCCATAGTTAGGGGCTGAACTGGGTAAACATTCTTGAGTTATAGTTGAATAAAACACAGTAATGCAGCATGCTGTATTTTCCACTGAATAAGCTGGACTGCTTTCTTGAGGGGGGATGGTTATATTCCAATAACACGCAGCTTCTGCTAAGCTAGGTTTCTACATGTCTTTTTTATTGTCATCTTCAACCTATGAAGACATTCAAAAAACAAAAGAGAATACGTTCACGCACAACTGGGAGCTTGTGCCCATGAACACATACACATACATCGCTCGAGGTATTCCATGAGCACTTGAGTAAAAGCTCAGGTCTCGAGTAAAAACACCTACATACAGATGGCTTTGATCATCAGTCCCATGGTCAAACATTTTCAAAGTCTAAGGCCAACAGATGGAACTCAAATTCATTAACTCAGGTTCTATGTTGGGCTAGCCTCAACCGGCTAGCCTGGTGCCCCCTCATTCTCCCTTTGGCACCAATGCACCAGGCGAATGGACCATAGCATTCCCAGAAAGCAACGTGACATGTAAACTTTGCTGCTTTGAGCATGTAGTATTTATAGCTCTACTTACTGAAATTCTATTATCCTTTGAGGCACACATTGAACGCAGCTTCTTTCAAGAGTCCTTTCTGACTAAAATGAATCTCGGTCCTCCCACCATATCAAATTTCCTCTTTAATTATATTTATGTATGCCCATGTCTTGAGATACTTCCCTCTTTCAGCACCCAGCACAGTGCCTGGCCCATGGGTGCTGAGTACATATTTGCTGCTTTATGTCACTGTCTTCTTCCTGGGTTTTCCTGATGCAAAATCAGCGTATAACGTTACTATCTTTTCAGATACTTGACAGATCTAACATTCTATGACTCTATGGTCATGAAGGTTATTCTCTTGTCTGATCCCCTACTCTTTTTTTATAAGTCACAGTGTGGTTTTTCATTTTCTAGAACATATGAAATCCTAAGGAAATTTGTTTCATCAGTGTTTTGAAAGTAGATTATTTTTGTTTGAATATTATCATGTGTTGTGAAGTTCTGAAAACCAAACACGTATTGGAGAAAATAACAACAATGTGTTCTTGGGAGGTATGCTTTAGTTGAAAAGAGTTGAGTCCTTTCCCCATATTTATTTGTTATTTATTTAGTTTTTTAGACTGGGGGTCAGGAGGAAAGTATTGCTATTTCAATTTTACAGTTAAGGAAGCTGAAGTTGATTTGCTCAAGGTATCAGCACTAGACTGACACTTAGGAGAGAGAGCTCTAGAACATTTCATCTGGCCCTCTGAATTGTGCAAAACAAATGTGATGATGTGATGGCAATGAGCCCTTCTCTCATGGTCTTCACACAGGGTATGTGTAGCTTGAGTGTCTGCATTTTGGAACTAAGGCCTAGAACTAAGAGCTGTTCCTTAAGACTCTACCTGGCGATACTTCACAGTGATAGAGTCCCCCAGAGATGGTGCTGTGTTGGCAAAGATGGGCCTGGAGAAGCACCACTAGGCAAGAAGCTGCAAGAAGAGAGACAGCGAAAGACTCTCTTCACTTCTTTGTCACTTCCTTGACTGACCCGATGGTCATCTGGGAATATGCCCATCCTGTGCCTCTTCTTCTGAAAGATCATTCTTCACAGGAATCTGGCCTACAAATTAATCTACTAGAAACCTATCAACTTGCATCACATGGTAGAGCATCTCTACTACTAGGGTGAGTCATTTTGTACTAAAAGGGTTGGATGAAGTAGGGAAAGAGAACTGGAATACCAAAAGGTTTGTGTGTGTGTGTGGGGGGGCATTTGTGCTTGGGCCACTGAAGAATTGAGTGCCCGTACTGGATTACAAAATCATTGAGATACAGAGACTCGGAGTAAAATTCTTTTAGGCTAGTCCTAAGGCACAGCTAAGAAAGTTCCCATGGGTATCACACATTTAGGCAGAGCCTAAAGAGTTCCAAGCCCGGCGCTATTTTCTTCAAACTTATAAAAATGCCAAAGATAAGGTTGTTTTTTCAGGATCAAGGGCAGATGCAGACTGCTATACATTTTCCAACCTTGACCCATCATAAAATCTCCTAACGAAAGTACCTTGGAGGACAGGGTGTGGTGTATACATATTAGGAAGGGAAAAGTTGTGGGGGCGGGGCGGGGGAAGGACAAGGAAACAATACCTCAGATGGCAAGTGGGGTAGAAAAAGGGACCTAAGAAATAGTTAGACGCAGATAAAATTTTGAGAGTTTTGCCTAAGAAACAGTTCAAAAAAATTGGAAGACAATGGGAGTTCTCTTTGTCCTTTTGCCCATCTCTTCCCCTCCAACCCCCTAATAGAATACACGGGATATGTCCCAAGAGCATTCCAAACAACTCCTCAGGAGTTGTCATGTCCTCGCAGCGGTCTCGTAACCACAGTCTAGTTCAGGCCACATTACTGTAAGTGATGGGGATAATTGTTTTCTCAGAGCTAAGCTTTGTCAGGATGGGTTATCCCAGATGGATGAGAAAATGCTCTCAACCTGGCAGGTGCTGGATGCTGAATTCCGCAAACCTCATTTCACTTTATTAAGCTACTCCCATTTGTAGCACAGTTTCTTGGCAATAAAGTTAGAAATATATATGGAAGAATAAACTGATCAAATTGATAGAAGTTAACAGCTGATTTCTCATGGTCTCTGGTGAATGTAGGCACTGTTGGGAGGGCCTCCTATGAGACACGGCCTCAAGGAGTTCTACTGCTGACTCCCCCATTGCAACTGGGGTCACTATTTATTATACTCATAGCTCTGGGGTAATTTATTGTCAGTCTTATGTACGTAAGGCATAGAAGCCAGAACTTCAGGCTTCCAAGATGATAAAACAGGAAGATTCATTACACTCTATGGCAACCTTTTTAGAAGCTTCTGGGGGCACTGTGTTGATAGAATCTTCAAAAATCTTTTAAGACACTTTCAACAGTAATCCTTGCAAATTCAGATAAAGATTCTCCTTTAGAGATTACAAATGTCACCAACAGGCATCACCTGAATCATGCAATGAAGAGCATGGAGGGATCTGAAGTTCTCATTACTATCATGTCACATATCATAGCTCATATCATCATTATTAACCCAGAGAGGTCATGATGTATACTATAAATAGAATTATTTGTAGCTTACAAAGTACTTTCACACACTTGATCTCAACTGACCATCAGATTCACCTAAAAATATTTCCAAGAATATCTAGCAAATGCTCTGCTCAGGAATTGTCAGAAAGTAACTTTCTGGATGCTGCAAAGGGCAATTGGAATTCTCTATGCAAGACACATGCAGTCAGGAGCGTACTTTTTGGTATATAGTTGATAAGAATGTGGTAACAAACCAAAGTTCTCATATGATTACCTTAGCCACAATAAGATCTAAAACATTTCTGTTTGCTTATTTATTCTGTACAATAGATCAAAAGCTATTTCCCGGGTATTCACTTCCACGGGAGTTTAACGGGGCTATTTTGATTTTGTAATTTTTAGTAAGTTAGAGTAAATCTGATTAGACTGAATAGGTACACAAATTCCTATGTTATTATCTCCATAAATGCCCTGAATATTTATATATTCCCCCACAGCACTCGCGAGAAGCTGAAAACCATAATTGCTTTTAAATTTGACATGAATAAAAAAAAAATACACTTGATAGGAATCAATTTTCTGAAAGTGTCCTAAAGTCACAGGAATAGTGATGAAGTAACAAATTTATTTTCTCTTTGGAAAGTTATCAAATCGGTAATGCTGCACTTAACATTAGCCAGCTGTTTGCCTCCATAAAAAAAAAGCACACATTTATCTCTGCAAGCCTTTGATACATAAGATCTCTTATCTAGCTCTTCTGTATTTGTGACGAAGACATAGGGACATTTGAGAAATCTTAGATCTCAGTTGTAAAGAGCGATCCTGAACCTGAGATAATTCAAGCACTGATTATCCCAACGGCTCTACGCAGGTGGTCAACCCACAACAAATATTTCCTTCGGTAAATATTTCTGGTGATCTAAAAGACCCTGGGTCATAAATGTGGCTGCTTGATGGAAGGCACGGCAGATGGAGCCTTAAAGAGGTGGCTATTACAAGCTACTTAGGACTGCAAGAAGAGAGCTTTACTTTTTCCTGGAGGATACACGCTACATTCCAAGGTGAACAACAGCTCTCCGGGCTGCCTATTTGTATTTCAGTCACTTGGGACAAAAGACTTACCTTCTTTCAAACTTTTTTAAAATTATAGAAGCTAATTGAGTTATTGCCGCATCATTATATATGCATCTCCGAGACAGATGCTTGCCTGCTTGCTTGCTGTATGAAGAATAAATCATGTGCTGTTCTTTAGCGTGACCACTGATAGTGGCTACACCAATGGTTTTGGCTTTATTTGGTATGTGGTTAGAGCCCTCTTCCAGGATTTTTCATTATCTTCATTGTTCACAGCTCACCTTAATATGGAACATTTTAGGACGTTTGAGGGGTGAAATTCTAGTTTCAGTGTTTTTGTTTGTTTTTGGCAGCGAAGTCCTCTGATAAAGAAATTACCAGGCTCATGCTAACTAATCTATTTGATTTTCTGTAGTTACTGAAACAGCAGACTCTTCGTGTGACATGTGGATTATTACTTCCTGTGTTGCACTCTCCTTTAAACAAATCGAGGTGGTTTTGTGTGTGTGTGTGTGTGTTCCAATAAAATTTTATTTACAAAAACAGATGAGAGGCTAGATTTGGTCCACAGGCTAAAGTTTTCTTTTTTTTTTTTTATAATAATTTTTATTTTATTATGTGAGTCACCATACAGTATATCCTTAGTTTTTGATGTAATGTTCCATGATTCATTATTTGCATATTACTTCCTGTGTTGCACTCTCCTTTAAACAAATCAAGATGGTTTTAAAAAATATCTTAGTATTGGGTTCACATCACACAATTTTCAATGGAAATCTCAGGCTGGTAGTAGAAGACATTCAGATTATTTATTTGAGGGGTGCTTGAAATTTGCTCCTCTAGTCCCAAAGCAGGTCACTTGACTGATGGAAATTTTGAGCCTTGCTCATGACTGTTGTTTCTTACATATCCTAGGTCCTACTGAATTTTTAAAGAAAAATGGAAGTAGCAAATATGTAAAATTTATTGAGTCACTGTCTACTTTGGAATGCCTCTGCTTACTCTACTTTAGAAAGAAATGTGATCCATATGCTTTCTTCTATGTGGTATTAAAATTCTAAATCTTATTTATCTCACAATGATCTTGCATTAATCTTGCCTTTGTCTTGCAAAAGCGAGCATGCCCACACCCCCACTCACCCACCTTTAACTTCATCACCTATATATTTTCGGTCTAGATCTATTTTGCCAAATGTACCCATTAGCTTGTGGCAAGAATCTTAGCGTCAGTACCACCGTTACCTTTGGTTGACCATATTTCACAAAGCCCAAATTGGGGCAATGATTTTTCCAGTGGTGGATATTTACCCCAAAGATACAGATGTAGTGAAAAGAAGGGGCACATGCACCCCAATGTTCATAACAGCAATGTCTACAATAGCCAAACTGTGGAAGGAGCTGAGATGCCCTTCAACAGACGAATGGATAAAGAAGATGTGGTTCATATATACAATGGAATATTATTCAGCCATCAGAAATGATGAATACCCAACATTTGCATCAACATGGATGGAACTGGGGGGGGATTATGCTAAGTGAAATTAGTCAAGCAGAGAAAGACAATTATCATATGGTTTCACTCATTTGTGAACGTAAGGAATAGCAGGGAGGACATTATGAGAAGGAAGGGAAGAGTGAAGGGGGGGAAAGCAGAGGGTGAGATGAACCACGAGAGACTATGGACTCCAGGAAACAAACTGAGGGTTTCAGAGGGGAGGGGGGTGGGGGATGGGCTAGCCCGGTGATGGGTATTAAGGAGGGCACATACTGCATGGAGCACTGGGTATTATCCGCAAACAATGAACCATGGAACACTACATCAAAAACTGATGACATACTGTATGGTGACTAACATAACACAATAATAATAAAAAAAGATTTTTCCAGTAGTTTCTTCTCTCTGTCTCAGTAGCATTTGAACCAGCTGGTCCTTCCTTTCTTCTTCAAATACATTCTACCTTGGCTATTTTTCTCCAGACATTCTCAAGTAGTCCTTGTGACTTTGAGTAATTTTTATGTAATGGAGGGCTTCTCGATTTGCATCTCTGGCCTTAATCTTGAGCTGAGTGAGCCCGAGAACGATCTGTTCAGTTGCCTACTTGATATCATCGCTTAGCTGACCAATAGACAAGTTGGACAACAGATATTTTAGGGCCTCCATATTCACACTTTAGTCACCTACCCTTAACCTGCTCCTCTCCTGGACTTCTCTATCTTAGTAAAGAATACCTCTATCCACACTGTTTTTCAACCTCAAATTTAAGAATCATCCCACCTCCAATCCAGTAAGTGTGGTCAACTCTACACCATGTGCCTTTAACATGCCACGCTGGACCATTTCTTTCTACTTGTTCGAGACTAGGACAAACCACCATCATCTCTTTTCTGGAACACTGCAACTGCCTCCTAACTGATTTCCTTCTTTCTGATCTTGCTGAGTCTACCCCAATCCATTTTCCAGCCA
This sequence comes from Ursus americanus, assembly GCF_024610735.1. Lineage (NCBI taxonomy): Eukaryota > Metazoa > Chordata > Mammalia > Carnivora > Ursidae > Ursus > Ursus americanus. Next base: position 57,894,356 of record NC_142135.1, read on the forward strand.
GTGGTGTCACTTCCTTGCTTAAAGCCTCTCACTTAGTTACTTCTCGTTATATGCAGAATAAAATGCCACACCTCTTAACCCTGACTTTTAAAGCCGTGCTGAGTCGATCTCAATTCTTTCTGCACGTTAGCAACTTGTGTACACAACCAATGTTGAAACCCTAGAGATTCTGAATAAATGGATATGCGATGGGCCCTAGCTTTGGGTTTTTGTTTTTTCGATGCCTCAGAATGTATAGACAGCGTTGGAACATTGCCTACGGGACATGTACCTCTATGTCCATGTGTTCTCTGGCTCTTGCTTTCCTTCTCAATGTTCTAGCTCTAGTGGCCTCCAGCCCACACTAAGCCCATTCCTGCCTTGGGGACATGCTCTACCCCCTGATTTTCACAAGGTTGTCTCCTTCTTGTCATTCAGTTATTCTTTAAAAAATTTCAATTGAAGAATAGTTGACATACAATATTATAATAGTGTCAGGTGTACAACATAGTGATTCAGCATTTATATGTATCATGAAATGCTTATCATGATAAGTATAGTTATCATCTGTCACCATACATAGTTATTAACATATTATTGACTAGATTCCCTATGCTATACTTTTCAGCCAGTGATTTATAAGTGGACAGTTTGTATCTCCTCATCCCCTTCATCTATTTCACCCATCCGCCCACACCCCTCCCCTCTGGCAACCACCAGGTTGTTCTCTGTATCTTTGAAAATGTTTCAGTTTGTTGGTTTGTTTGTTTCGTTTTTTAGATTCCACGTATAAGTGAAATCATACGGTATTTATTTTTGTCTGATTTATTTCACTTAGCATTACACCTTCCAGGTCCATCCATGTTGTTGCAAATGGTAAGATTTCATTCTTATTTATGGCTGAGTAATATTCCATTACATACCCACAGCCACACACACCACACATCTTCTTTATACATTCATCTATAATGTCAGTGATCATCAGGAAAATGCAAATCAAAACTACAAGAAGATACCACCTGATGCCACTCAGAATGGCTAGTATCAAAAAGACAAGAAATGACAAGCTTTGGTAAAGACGTGGAAAAAGGAAACCCTTATGGCTCTGTTGGTGGAAATGTAAATTTGTGCAGGCAATACAGAAAACAGTACGGGGGTTCCTCAAAAAATTAAAAATAGAGCTACTGTACAATCCAGTAATTCCACTACTGGGGATTTATCCAAAGAAAACAAAAACACTAATTCGAAAAGATAAATGTCATTTGGTTCTTAGCTCAATTGTCCCCTTGTTGGAGAAGCCTTCCCTAATCAGTAACTCTCAGCTAGCCGCCATTGGTCTCTGTTACACCCCAAAATTGTGTTTTTGTCCTAGCCCTGGTTGTTTCTAGTCTGTTTATTTGTTCCTTTCTGCTCATTCCTTTAGACTGTAGGTTTGATATAAGCAGGAACTAACCCCAGTGCTTAAAATATCTTAGATTCTCAGTAAGTACTTAATAAACGAACAGATGAATGCAGTATCAGTGTAATCATGAGACAATATGAAAGAATACTTGAAACTGGTACTTTCTTGGAAGATCCAGTGCTTTTTAGTTGCTTAACAACTAAAAGGTTTAAAATTGCATAGGCATTCTTAGTTTTAAAGCATAAATCTTTGGTTTGAGGAAGGGAGAAGGAAGAGGTATTACTATTCTTTCTCAAATGTTTTAACTGCTTAAATTTTAAGATATCTAATTGGTAAGAACCAAAAATATCCTGCAGCCAATAGTTTTACTGATGTTTTATTGTTCCCTCATTATTCTATCTTCCACCATCTGGCTGATGGTATATGGAAGGATTAAGGCAGGACACTGAACTGAGGGTTCTTGGCTATCCTGTAAACATGTGATTTGGCTCTGAGGCTCTGGGTCAGGTTATCAGATGATGGAGCTCAGTGGTTTCCAACTCTGGCTGCATGTTAGAACCTTCCAGGGGGAATTTAAAGTATAAATATGTCTGAGGTCACCTGGGTGGCTCAGTTGGTCGAGTGTCCAACTCTTGATTTCAGCTCAGGTCATGATCTCAGGGTCCTGGGGTTGAGCCCCGTGTCGAGCCCTGCACTCAGCAGGGGAGCCTGCTTGAGATTCTTTCCCACTGCCCCTCCCTCAACTCACGTGCATGCATGGGCTCTCTCTCTTTCTCTCTCTTTTAATTATCCTGGATTCCACCACAGGATAATTAAAATAGAATTTCTAAGTATGGGGCCTTGCCATCAGTACTTTAAAAAGTTTGGTTTTTTCTCTATGGCTTCCCAAGTGATTTTGCCCCACAGTTAGATGTGAGAGCCACTGACAGTCAACACAATTTGGCCTGGAGGAAAGGAAAAACCTATTACACATGCTAATACCAGTAGAAAATAGCCCCAATAAAAGAAATCCTTTGCCAACAATAGAAATGTTTAGTTTTTACCTTGAAACACATTGATTTTTACTCCATCATCTTGTTTTACAAAGTCACAAATGTTATTAGTGGTCTTAAAAAGAAAAACATGTAGTTTTTTTTTTTTAAGAAAAATATTTTTAAAGTGCTGATGAGGGGCGCCTGGGTGGCACAGTCGTTAAGCGTCTGCCTATGGCTCAGGGCGTGATCCCAGCGTTCTGGGTTCGAGCCCCTCATCAGGCTCCTCGGCTGGTAGCCTGCTTCTTCCTCTCCCAGTCCCCCTGCTTGTGTTCCCTCTCTCACTGGCTGTCTCTCTCTCTGTCAAATAAATAAATAAAATCTTTAAAGTGCTGATGAAGCCAGAGAAATGCGGAATGTGCAGTTTATTGAGAAAGGGACTAAGGGTTTTTGTTAGCTCAACTATCTGGCTGCAAGAAGGCAGCCTGGTGCAGTGGAGACCAGGCCTCAGGTTGAGAACCTTTGGTCTGACACTTACCTGGCTGCTTACCACTTGTGACCCGAGACAAGTTACTGAGCTTTTCATAGCTTCATTTATTTCTGCTGTGAAATGGAATGATAACATCTTCCTTATTGGACTGTTATGGTAAACATGGGTAATGTATGTAAAGTGCTAGGCACTTTTGCTGATTTTTTTTCTCTCTTTCTTTTCTCTTTGAATTACAAGTATACCCATCGATAGGACTATGCCTGGCACATAGTAAGTGGTAAATAAGTGTTTAAAATGTTGGGGCATCTGGGTGGCTCAGTTGGTTAAATATCCAACTCTTGATTTGGGGTCAGATCATGATCTCAGGGTCCTGCGATTGAGCCCTGCATCGGGCTTTGCACTCAGCAGGGGAGTCTGCTTGAGATTCTCTCTCTGCCCCTCCCCCCACTCTCGAGTGCATGTTCTCTCTCTTTAAAATCAATCAATCAATCTTAAAAAAAGAAGCATTTGAAATGTGTATTATTATTTTTCAATTTTTTTGATGTGGACAAATTTTACTTCAAGCCCGAAAGGTCTTATCTTTTCTTTTTTATTGGTTTCAGAGATAGAATTTAGTGATTCATCAGTTGCATATAACACCCAGTGCTCATTATATCAAGTGCCCTCCTAGCCCATCACCCAATTATCTCTTCCTACCCACCTCCCCTCCAGCAACCCTCAGTTTGTTTCGTAGAGTTCAGCATCTCTTATGGTTTGTCTTCCTCCCAATTTTCCTCTTATTTTATTTTTCCTTTCCTTCCCCTACGTTCATCTGTTATGTTTCTTAAATTCCACATGAGTGAAATCATATGGCATTTGTCTTTCTCTGACTGATTTACTTCACTTATAATAATAGACTATAGTTTCATTCATATAGTTGCAAATGGCAAGACTTCACTCTTTTTGATGGCTGAGTAGTATTCCTGTGTGTGTGTGTGTGTGTGTGTGTGTGTGTGTATACCACAACTTCTTTATCCATTCATCTATTGATGAACATTGAGCTCTTTCCATATTTTGGCTATTGTGGACATTGAAGCCCTAAAGGTAGTATCTTAAACATCTTACTCTAACTTTTTCTTTCCCCTCATTTTACAAGAGAGTATGGATCACTTTTGTGTCTCTGGAGCAGGTAACCAAGCCAGAAAAATTAGAGGGTGGAAGACTGGTGAATATGCTGGCTGCTCTCAAATGGTTACGTCAGTATTTCATGAAGAGAAGCAGCCTTTTCAGTTTCACCTATTGAAGGCGGCTCTGTCATTCCCCGGAGGATGGTTTTCCCATCCCGTCCACTTTGTGAAGCCTGGACCCAAGAACCCTCTAGAGCTGAGCAGCACCCCCTACAGCTCATGTGCAGATACGTATGCTACGTAAAAGGCTCATCCCTGTTTCTTGTCTTAGAACTCTAGACCTCACTTTCTGAAACTTAGTAAAAGGGCCTCAATTGAATCTCTAACATCTTGCCACACATACTAGCTACTCAGAATGTTTTGGCTGCATTTTGGGGATCTCTCTGTCTCAGTGCCCCAAACATGCAAATCTTTGGGAGGAGTCATTTGGTTACTCTTTCTTCCCCTACCTGGTCTTTGTTTAATCATGGAAATGCTCATGCTTTGATTGTATTTTAGGATACATCAAATAACTAACAGATTTATAGGACATTTTTATTAACATTGACAAAAAAAGCAAATATAAACGCGTCCTGAATTTGATACACCTTAGCAAAGATATTTTTGTTAAGGCCTTTTTTCTTTTTAACAGCTAGACATGTAGTAAGCATAGGAAAATCTTATATACAAATTACAAGTACGAACAAATTTTTATTTATCACTACCAGATGAAGTAAAACTTAAAAAAGGATGTCTATAAGGTGTTGTTCAAAGACCTTAAAAGCTAGGATATTGTTTGATCTTTTTAAAAGTTAGGATATTATTGGAAACATTAGATGTAATGGGGAAAAACCCAACAGTGCTCCCTTGATCCTGCCTCCCTGCTGGCTCCTGTCACAGAACAATCCTTCCCCCAAGTGCCAAAGTTCTTGAAAACATATTCCTTATTCGAAGCTTCCATTAACCACTACAATTTGGCTTTCATCCTTACATTCCACTGAAAATACTTCAGCAATGTCACCAGTGACCTCCTAATTATCAAATTCAATGGATTTTTAAGAAATCCTCCTTACTTAACCTCTGTGGCATTGAATCCTGCTCTCTTGAATTCTCTTGGCTTCTGGACTTCTATTCCTCCTGCCTTCTGACCTCCCCAGGGTCTCCTCATCTACTCTGGGTTCCTCTGGGAGCTGACCTTGAAAGAGTTCTCTTTCCCCAAGCTGCTCTCCAGGGGGGTTTCATTTACTGCCTTGACTTGGAATGTCACCTATAACATGATGGTAGCTTCCCAATCATCACTCCCAGCCCTGACTTCTCTTCTTAGAGCTTCAGAACTGCATTTCTGGTTGTCTACAGGTGACATTAATTTAGATATCCCACAAACAACTCAAAGTAAGGCATCCTAAATGGAACTCTATCATCCACTCTGAGCCCACTCCTCCTGTTTTCCCTGTCTCACCTCAGAGCACGGCATTTCACCCAATTCTCTGAGCCGGGAACCTGAAAGTCAGTCTTGCCTTTACACTCAATTTCATTTCTCATATCTGATTAACTGCAAACTAATGGCAAGTCTATCTTTTAAATATACCTTTTCAACATTCTTCTCCCTAGCTCTACTCCCACCTCCTAAGTTCAAATCCAAATCACTGTTTGCTTGGACAACTCTAGTTATAAACTGGTTTTCCTCTCTCTCAATGTTGCAACTCTCTGCATGCCACCCGCCTCATCTCAGCATATGTATTTTTGTCAGAGTGATCTAACAAAATGGAGAGTCTATCTCATTTTGCGTTACTTTCCTGCTCAAAAAATCTCTGAGGTCCCTTGCTGTGTTTAAGATAATGCATGACTTACTAGGTCCTTGAGCATTTGCCCTCAAAGTAGTCTCGTACACGGCCATTCCCTGATATATGTCCTACCTTCCATTTCTGAGTAAGCTATGTTCCTTCATATCTCTCAGCCTGCCTACATTCTTGCATTCTTTTCTACCACCTGGACAACTTCCACCCATCTTTCAAGATCCAGCTCAATAGTAACTTCTTCTATTAAATCTTCCATGGCTCAGAGAGGTTTAGATATTCTTCTGTACTCCCAGAGCAAAGAGGCAGGACAGACCATGGTTATGAAAATGTTCTCTGGAACACAACTGAGTTCTCATCTTTGCTTTACAACTTCACAACTATGAGCCATTAGACAAGAACCTCATCTCTCTAAAACTGTCATATGTTGACAATAACAGTACTTAGCTCAATCTTTTTGTAAATATTGGATGAGATAATGAATATAAAGTATTTGGCATGTGTACTGAAATATCAAAGTAAGCACCCAATAAATGTTATCTATTATTACATTTGCGTGGCATTTAATCTTACAGCAAACAACTGCACACTATATTTCTGACTTATTATAATAATTTAATTATATGTCTCCCTTTCTCAAAGGCCTGTGAGCTATTTTAGGGTTATGTTCTAGAAACTGTTTCCTCTGGTCCCTAGTGTGTGGCACATAGTAGGTAATCAACAAATTTTTACTCAATGAATAGAGCAACAAATGAATGTAATATCAAGGGAACAAGCCTGTTTATGCCCCTTGTTATGTATTTAATGTAGAAATCTCAGGCTAGTTACTGAACAATGTCATGTAAGTCCTAATACATCCTCCGTGAAGCAAGTAGATGATGAGCTCATTTGTAATTTGATTTTAGGTGTGGATCTAGGGAAAAAGGAAATTAACAACTATGGTTTCATACAGTGGATCAGTAGATGTAGGCATGGGACTAAGTTTCTCCAACTCTTTTGAATCTGTGTCACTACAGATTGAAACATGTTCTTGGGATTCATCCTACCTGCCAGGTCATTTCTGTATGCCAAAGCTACTTCTAGGTTTCATTCATTATAAGCAGAGTACAAATATACCTGATGTTATCGACTAAATTATGTGCCCCCCAAATTCATATATTGAAGCCCTAACACCCAATGGGATGACATTTGGAAGTAGGGCCTTTAAGAAAATATTTAGGTTAAATGAGGTCATAAGGATGGGGGCCCTAATCCAATAACACTGGTGCCCTTATAAGAAGGGGAAGAGACACCAGAGCTTTCTCTCTCTCTTTGTCTCTCTCCCCACAGAGAGAAAAAACAATGTGAGGAGACAGTGAGAAGAAGCCATATTTGTAAGCTGAGGAGAGAGGTCTCACCAACCCTTCTGACACCTGATTTTAGATGTCTAGCCTCCAGAACTGTGAGAAAATAAAATTCTGTTGTTTAAGTCATCCAGTCTGTGGTATTTTGTTGTGGTAGCCAAGCTGACTAACACACCTGTGTTATCATTTTTGCTATAATCATAAAAATATATAAATTGATACTGTTGATTAAGGGTTTACTATGTTGCCAGACACTAACACAATGTAAATCCTCAATATGAGTTATCGCCTTAAATCTTCTTGAAAAACTTAAGAAGCAGATACTATTATTATCAATACTTTACAAATGAGGAAACAGAAGATCAGAATAGTTAGGCAACTTGCCCAAAGAAACAGATGCAAAAAGTGTCAGATCTAGAATTCAGGCTGTCTGTCTTCAGAGGCTATGTAATCAACTACTGTGCAATGTAGTAAAACTGAATTATCTGGCATGAGCGAGACTATCAGTGGTTAATTAAAAAATTAATTAAAGTGAGAGAAGCAATGAAAATATAATACATAATTTAAAATGTCATTTTAATGTAAAATGTAGAAATGCACATTCCTTTGCCGATATTTTACCTGGGGGAAGCCGGAGCAAGGCAATGCTCATTTCTTTGATATGGGTTATTGGAATTCTTCCATAAGCCATACTCTGAAATGCATCATTGACAATTGCCAGTTTTAGTTCCTTCAAAGTGGAATGGATCCTTAAAGACCCTTGCTAAGCAATTTGTGTGAATTTCTGCCTGGCTCTGTCCTCTTATGCCCAATCTTTTAAAGTTGCCATCTCCACATCTAATTCAAAAGAGTTTTTTTTATTTTTATTTTTATTTTTTTAAAAAATATTTTATTTATTTATTTGATAGAGAGAGAGAGAGAGAGAGAGAGAGAGACAGCCAGTGAGAGAGGGAACACAGGCAAGGGGAGTAGGAGAGGAAGATGCAGGCTCCTAGAGGAGAAGCCTGATGTGGGGTCGATCCCAGAACGCTGTGATCACACCCTGAGCTGAAGGCAGACGCTTAACGACTGAGCCACCCAGGCGCCCCAAAAGAGTTTTTTTTTTTTTTTAAAAGCCACATGCCCTTACTGAATCTCTCTAAAACTCTCATTTTTTTTTAAAGCAACAGCCCATTTTTTTATTGTGCTTGCATTTCATGAGTTTTCTCTACTACTAAGTTGCGTTAAGTATAATAATCTCAACTGGCATAAATAGTTTGGGGAGCAATTGATCTCTGGGTTTAAAAGGAGGAGGAGGTGAGTGTGCATCCTCTTAGCCCTGAGTGGTCAGTCGGCTCTGGAATCACTCAGTGTATGTTAGAAGGGAATGGAGAGCCTTGGTTAATCTGGCTATTTAGGTAAATGAAGTAGATTCAGAGAGCTTCTGCTGTAGTGATAAGCACCCCACCCCTCCCCATGGGTACTTTTAGAAAACGGTATCACATTCATTTCAACTTTGTATTCTGGGTTTTGACCTCAGTCTTTTCATAGAGTGACTTGCCGTTCTTGGGCAAAACATTTACCATTTCATGATTTGCTCCATAGGTCATGGGACAGTTATACTCATTTTCTAACTATGATTAGAGGTAAAAATGACGAGTATTTCATAAATGGCATGGGATAGTTTAGAGTTAGCAAATGCTTACTGTGAAAAGTACTAGCATGCAGCCATGAAATATAATCTTTAGGCATTGATTTATTATCACTTTCTCTTGTGAATTTATATAAAATACCATATCCCTGAGCCCTAGGAGAGGTGTTCATGATGAAAGGGAAACAAGATGTCTGCTCTTCTTTAAGAGTATTTTTCAAATGATTGAGTATTATTCTCTGCTATTTTATTACAGTTCCTTAAAGACTGTTTTTATTTTAGGATAGACATAACCAGTTTAAGATATTCAGAGTTAAGCAAATCAAGGCTGTCAGAAGATATCCTCCAGTTATCCGGGTCCTGAGGAAGCCCAACCGAACTGATGATGTAAAACAATCTGCCCAATGAATCCAACAGAGGAAGAGTGGAGCTAGCAGGACACGGTGATACTCGATGACCTCAGAACTGAGCCATGGCTGAGTTTATTTACCTATATGGCAAGAGGAGACATGACCCATGGACAATCCTGCAGTTTCAGAAGAATGTCACACTGTACCGGGTCTTCCCTTAACACAGAGCCAGAGAATAGCTGAGCACGGGCTACCAAGGCAAGAGGGAAAAGTATCTCTTGATGTATACAAGGAACAAGGTGTTGGGTAGATTTGTCAATGTGGGTACTCTTCCTGAGAGTGTCTCAAACTCACTGAGCAACCTCCAATAAGCCATAAATGTATATTTTACTCATTCTAAATTTGTGGCTAAAAATAGATTTGGCATAAAATGCCTTGAGAATTATAAGGATTTACAAGCAAAATGAAGATTTTTTTAAAACTCTGAAGATCTAACTAAATAATTATTAGCAATTAAATGTGAAGATATATATACATATCTCCTTATGTTGTATAGATAAGGTTTCCATCTGTATAACACACAACGAATTCTGGTAAACGTCATGCTGTGTGTATCATCGGGGATGAGTGCCTATATTTTAAATAACATGGCTATGTCATATATTTTAAATAATACAGTTATAATGTTATTTTTGTGCTTGTAATATCTGACATGAAAATCAAAGATAATTTGTGATTTTATAAACAGATAAACAGTGAGCATGTAAAGATGCGAGGGAAGATTTTTGCTTTTCTTTTTTCAGGTTTTTCTTCCCCCTTCACGTTTAATTATGAACAACTTTATTTTTGCAGAAAACTAGTGACCTTTTTGAGTCTATAAGCCACATTTCAATATGGAAATAGTTATGAATTTAAAAATGGAACTTCCCTTTTCAATATGCTCATTATAGAGAAAGGTCTCATTAAATATAAACCCCATGATGTGTCTCATCTGGCACCTAAGCCATGGCTGATACACAGTAGGTGCTCAATAGTTACTGAAAGAATGAATCACATCTTCTACATTAAGTTCCAGGAACTGTTTCAAATCACTGCCAGAGGACAACAGGTCTATGGAGACAGTTACTTGGCCCGAGAAGACAATATGCCAGAAATTTTGCAAATACATCAACAAAACAAATTATTATTCATGGCAGTTATCTATAATCATATAAAACAGAATGTCAGGAAAATACCCGATTAAATGGTATCATCTTTCCTTACGGCAAAAAACGTCTTTTCATGAAGAGCATGGTTAAACCTGAGTCACTTCCTTTCTGCTTTTATCTGACCTGTTGACTGGATTAATGTTATTTTCTTCCTTGAGAAAAAAGAAAAAAGAGCAAAACACATTTTATTATTTCTTCAGTGGCTCTCATCACCCCCTAGGATAGACTTGATAGTCCCAGGGAAATGCAAGAAATGACTAACACACATTTAGGCAGCTCTCAATTATTCAGGAGCTCATGATCCAGCACGTGGGCTGTTTATAATTCCTTTTATTCCTCCCTTTCTCCCACAGATTTTTGTTAGGAAGATAAATGTAAGGGAGTTTAACTCATATCAAATATAGTTCCTTATTGGTGAGCAGCTTTGATCAAATATTTGGTAATTAATTTCTACAGTGAGATTTGGGGATGATCTGTGGATTTCAGTTATCCCTAGCAACTACTTACGTTATTTTACAAATTATACCAATAAGCCACATTCCCCCTATGTTGAAGACAGTTTATATTGAGTGATACTGGATTATGAAGTTTTTTTTCTTTTTTAACTCTGAATGTCTAACTAAATAATTGTAAGTAATGAAATGTGGGCTGAGATATCGTTTCCATCTGTAGAATACACAATGTATTTTGGCAATACAGTCAACCACAGTCAGAAGTTTAAGGTTCTGATCTCTTTTAGCAAACTTGAATCGTACACACGCTTAGTGGCATCCTCTTTGCTGGGAAAATTAAAATGAATTAATTGGTCTGTTTCTTGCAGTAGATTCTGGTCTGGAAGAGCCCAGAAACCAAATCAATAATGATAAGACCAATGTGCTAAGTACAATGGTAGAGACTACGGGGAGCATGTTACATGCTTAGAATTGGTTACCCAACCAGCCTGAGGAGGTGAGGGAAGGCTTCCTATGTGGCAGGCTATGTGGCTTCCTATGTGGCTTCCTATGTGACTAGGATCAAAGGATGCTAGGGCTTATCCAGAAGACCTACGACCTTCCAGGGAAAGAATAGCATATGAGCAAGGTCATGGAATCAGAAATACTATGGCATAATCATAGAAACATGAGTTTTTTTCCTGCTCATAGTATGACTGGAAGCAAATTTTATAAAAAACCTGGATCATAATTTCTCATTTGTCCAAACTGCTAGGTGCATGGTTTACCGCAGTGAACCAGAGGCAGGCTCCTGTCTTAAGAGCTGACATCTAGTGGAAGCAAACAAGTAACTTCTCACAGTGATAGATTCTGTGAAGAAAACAAAAGAAGGCTAGTGGGACAGAGAGTCAGGGGACGCATTGTTAGTGAGTCAGCAAGAGCTTCTCTGAGGAGGCAACTGGAACCATGAAGACCCAGGGATTTCACTGGACTACGTGGACAGAGATTTCCCGAGCAGAGGGACCAGCATTTGCAAAGGCTTTGAGGTAGGGATAAGCCTGGATATGGAAGGCCCTGAGCGATGAATGGTTTGTCTGCAGAGCAGTAAGAAGAGGTGAGAATGGGGCAGAGGAGACTGCACAGGACAGCCGAGGTTAGCCCTGCAGGGTCCTGGGGCCAAGGCAGGAATCAGACTCCACAGGAAGCCCCTGCCAGGAGAGAGACACGAGCTGATGGGTGCTCCAAGGTCACCACTGCTGCTATGTGGGGAATAAATTACAGGGAAGAGGTAGAAGCTCCTGTAGGAGGCTAGAAATGATGGTGGCTTCAATATTTTGTAAAGTGGAAACAAATGGATCCGCATAAGATGTTTGTAAAGTTCCTAGAACCTATTGCAGGAGAGAGTTCTGTAAGACACGATAGGAAAATTCTATCTATATAGTAGATACAAGCATCAGATGATGCTGCAGAAGGTAAATGTTTAAGCTTCTTACAACTTTATTTTATTTTAAAGATTTTATTTGTTTATTTGACAGAGAGAGAGAGAGAGCGCACAAGCCAGGGGAGGGGCAGAAGGAGAAGAAGGCTCCTGCAGGAAGCCTGATGTGGTGTTTGATCCCAGGACACTGGGGATCATGATGAAGGCAGACGCTTAACCTATTGAGCCACCCAGGCGCCCCAATAAAGTTTCTTACAACTTTAACTAGCTCTGAATCCATCACCATTTTTATGCATGGCAGAAGCATTGTCTCTTATGTTATAATAACAACTACTTGAAGGATTCTTTTTTTTTTTTTTAAAGATTTTATTTATTTATTTGACACAGAGAGAGACAGCCAGCGAGAGAGGGAACACAAGCAGGGGGAGTGGGAGAGGAAGAAGCACGCTCCTAGCAGAGGAGCCTGATGTGGGGCTCGATCCCGGAACGCTGGGATCACGCCCTGAGCCGAAGGCAGATGCTTAACGACTGCGCCACCCAGGCACCCCTGAAGGATTCTTAAACTAAAACTTGTAGTCATATGTACAGCAGAAAAATTGAAAAGATTCAGAAAGAGAAAAACTTAATAACTAAGCACTCTCCTCAAACACTCTGCCAAGGTCAACAGAAATTTTTCAATATGAAATTGAACTTCAATTTGAACTTCACTCCCAGCCAGCAAGACAAATATTGGGAAAATTACTTGTTGAAGTGGGTCTTACTCAGGAGTTACCCAGAAAAAGTAGATGGAAGAGCCACTTAGGATGGATCACTTGGAAGGATGGCCATCTCATAAAAACAATGGGTTATAACTAAGCACTCCAGGCTTTGGGTCTTCTCAGAGGTTTAGATAATCAAAATGAAACAAGGCACACTTGCACACTGTTCCCATCTTTAATCAATCTTAAATAATTAAATGGATT